>NC_059169.1:40222464-40870191 GCF_019923935.1 Bubalus bubalis | reverse complement strand
TAATCCTCACAGCCTATTAAAACTAAAAGATTCCCAGAGGGCCAGAAATATAACCCAACATCCAGTTTATGTCCTGAAGCATAGCTGTATTTAAATCAATAAATAAAACGTAATGTATTCTGTACCACACTGCCACTCTACCGCTGATGGAAAATGCACTGGACAAAATATACATCATTAAACTGAACACAGCCAAGTGTATTATATTACAGCAGCATTTGTAACTCAAGGCAAATAATCCTCCAAAATTTCTGAATGTCAAACTTACTGACAGTAACATTTTCATCCATTCTGTGTCTCACTGTTGTTTTTTTATGTTTCTCCTTAGGTATTCTTCTGAGTTAACAGATTTGATTAAGGATCTCTCCTTTTCATAATGTGTAAAACTGGGAAAAGAATTCACTGTATATTTACACTATATATTTATTTAAGGAATTTTTTTCCAGCTCTTTCACTGACAAGCAGCAATACCTAAAAAAAAACCTCATATTATAACTCGAATCAGTCCTCATTTTTTTTTCATGGAGTTACATGCAAACTCATGTTTGTAATCATATGATTTCTACCAAATATCCCTGCTGGCTCAGTTCCTGTCAGATGCTATGACTGTGATACCAGGCAAGATAAGCAAGGCTAGAGTGGGTTTCTTTTGAAAGAAGAACTGTCCTTTGAGTTCAGTCATGTCCAACTCTTTGCAATCCCATGGACTGTAGTCCGCCCTGCTCCTCTGTCCAAGGGATTCTCCAGGTAAGAATATGGGAGTGGGTAGCCATGCCCTTCTCCAGGGGATCTCCCTGACCCAGGGATTGAATCCAGGTCTCCTGCATTGCAGGCAGATTCTTTACCATCTGAGCCACCAGTTTACTGCTGATAAGCCTTTGACTTCAGAGAGAGGATCCACTTGGTAAAGAGCCCATGGATTTATTACTTCTAATTCTGCGGCAGGTCTGTAGGAGCCAACCATTCTCCACAGGGTGGTATAAACACAGAGAGTCTCTCAGGTGAAAAAATGCCCCAACTCACAACCATGGGGCATCCTGGGGGTGGGGATGCCAGGCCACACATGAAGTTATTAAAAGACTGACTCAGTGTTTCCCAACCCATTCACAGCATCCTCAACTGTCTAAGGACATCAGTATCTCAACACGCCTGGAACCAACTCCCAGGATGCCAAATGGGGAGCTCTGGGCTAATGTACTGAGGGAGCTATGAACCTTTGACTCCCAGGAGCCAGGAGGCTGGAAGAGTGGAGCCACCCAAAAGAAGGCTGGAAGAGGAGGCAGGAAGGATGTCCTCTCTGGACAGGGCCGCTACTCCTCAGCTTCTGACAATGATTCCCCCTGTAATTATATGAAATGAAAGGAAGACTCTATGTCCGCTTATGCTGCTGCTGCTGCTAAATCGCTTCAGTTGTGTCCGACTCTCTGCGACCCCATAGACGGCAGCCTACCAGGTTCCTCCATCCCTGGGATTCTCCAGGTAAGAACACTGGAGTGGGTTGCCATTTCCTTCTCCAATGCATGAAAGTGAAAAGTGAAGTCGCTCAGTCATGTCCAACTCTTCATGACCCCATGGACTGCAGCCTACCAGGCTCCTCCGTCCATGGGATTTTCCAGGCAAGAGTACTGGAGTGCGGTGCCACTGCCTTCTCCGATGCCCGCTTATGAGATCTCCTGCAAAAACAGTACTGCCAAACTGAAAAACAAACAAACAAACACCATCTACTCATCAGTTAGTTCATGGTATGTTCTGTACTCTTCTGACCTTCAGATTCAAAATATGTAGGAAGCCAAGGAAATTACAAACTACAGAGTCCCTAGATTTCTCTGGGCCTTTGCAACAGTGTTCCAGGAAGAACGTAAATTCTCATAATAAAACACAGTATTTTTAAGAGAAGCATCGATTTCACTGAGTTTTTGTTTTGTTTTTGGAGAAACTGTATTAAAGCCAACTTGAGTATATTATGCACATGGTTCAAAAATCACATGATTTAACATAAAACAAGAGAGTCAGAATAAATCCACTGCTTGCAGCAGGCTACATTCAACCACATACCTGGAATGACTGTCCTTTTCTAAGAAAAAGTCTGAAGAGTAAGTGATTGGGCAACCCTCAGAGAGGACAAGAACCCCTTAAATGGGCTCTGAGCACAGTAACATTTTCAAGAATTCTTTCATAGTTTGGAGTTTGGGGGAAGCTCTGGGTTTCTTAGGTGGCTAATTCAAATACAATTCACACTGTCCGAACGTTCAAGATGGCTCCTGGAATACCGCATTTCAGCAGTTCAGGTTTGTCAGCCCAGTGGACAGAGGGCACCCACCTCATACAACAAATCTGCTCATTCTACATTAATCAACAGTTTTCTCGCTGTATTCTGCATTTGTTCAGTGTAATGAATAAAACATTAAAATTGCTATTTAGAATATAAAACAACGTAGTTCTTACAAACGGTAAAGTTATGCTGGGCCATAGTTTAGGGTACTAAGGCTGTTATTTACAGAATAAAATTCATTATCACTACGCAAATATTGAACAAGAATGGTCTGTATTCAAAGATAAAGTTGCCACAGGGGACTGTTGATATAGGAAATATGGCTGGAGCGATAGAGGATGCATATTAAAATTCATATACTGAAAAGGAAAAATGTACTTAACAGGGATATTTAATATTCCAAGAGCATCAACTAGAATTGTTAAGGTCGTATTTGCTGACATCTCAATTATAACCCTCCATTTTCAGTGCCTTCAGTTCAATCCAAAAATTTCCTGCAGAACCCAATCTACTGTACTTTACGAGGCCTCTGTTGACAAATGATTTTTTGGTAGTGTTCAACATATTGAAACTATCATGAAAAAGACCAAAGGCCAATTTGAGTATTTTCCCTCACAGGCCCAGCAAATTTTGAAATGAATAGTAGGGATTTAAGACAAAGTTTTGTAAAATGAAGCAAACAAGTTAAGAGTTTGCCATGGTTAGTTTAATAATAAATGGTAGAGCTGGGAATCAAACTCAAGGATTTCCACTCCAGAGTCTGTGTTCGCTAGTATAATTTGCCTGTTCATCATCTTAAGTAGATAGAAGTATTTTTATATTCAATAACATATATTAGTATATATATAATATAAATGTGGTGTTATATACTTATATTATATACCTATTACATTCCTATATCATTTGGGAGGCCTGGCGTGCTGCGATTCATGGGGTCGCAAAGAGTCAGACACGACTGAGCGACTGATCTGATCTGCTATCATTTTGTTAGGTAGTTAGAATAGGAAAAAGGAGTCCAGAATGGTGGTGGCTAAAAGACAAAGAAGGGTAAAGCCCGTGAAAATAGAACAAAGGAAGGTCCAAGGACCAGAGTGAGGACCTCAGGTGAAGTAAACAGCCTTCTGGCTAGCCCAATTTACACAGGGCAGGCTCAGAGGGAGAGGAAAAAAACATACAAAAAGAGGGGCCAAAATTGAGCTTGGGGCTTTTCTTCTCTTGTGTCTTTTGGGTCCGCCCAACCTCACATGCCTTGAGGATGTATTTTCCTTTCTCCTTGCAAATACAACTAAGCTGTAACACGCAGCTGTAACATGCAGCTGTAACACTGGTCCGTCCAACGCTTCAAATTTTTGCTGCAGTGAGACAGAATCGAGGAAATTACAAACCTCCTGGATATATATGATGCTGTGACTTGGATTTAACCTGGCTGATACAACCTCGGCTTGGCCCCTGCAAGGCGAAGGAAAAACACAGCAGAAGCCCAACTGGGCGAAAGCTCCTGCCGAGGAAGCTGAACATGAAGAAAACCCAGCGCAGGGGAAGTGACGAGAAGCCCAGTGTGCTGGAAACTGGGACAGCAAAAGCAAACTCAGCAGAAAGCGCATGCAGCTCAGTCTCAGATTCTGTAAGACCTCTGGTTGGGGTAGGAAGTCTTCGCTCCTATGGCTGGAAGGATATATGGCTAACATAATCTTAATTCCTTTACAATCTCTCATTCCTTGTTTCCTCAAAACCCCCGTGAACAGGCGAGCAGCACTGGGTGCCCCAGGGTGTCCTGAAGGCTCTACTATCTGCTGTGCCTTAGTAGCTGTTGCCCAAGTGGCTAGGGGTTCTTCTGACCTTAATCTTCTTTGTGCCAAGGATCAGGTCAATGAAAACCCTGAGCACAGGTCAGGTATTTAGCAGATTTTCTGGCAGGTAATGAAGGGGATTCCTCGGCACATTTTTCCCACTGCTTTTTCCTCCCGTCCTTCAGCTCCTCTCTCCATCTATGCCACTGTTTACAAATTATTGGGCAGATCATTTTTCCATTTCTAAAAGTTGTGCTTGAAACCGTTTACCTAAGACAGGGACTCAAACCCATGTGGCAGGGACTCTGTGCAATGCTTAGTCACTCAGTCATAGCCAACTGGGACTTGAGCCGACCAAAACCCACGGTGCCTGGCTTCAAGACCTAATGAAGCTCAGGCTCTTGATGTCTCATTGAAAAAATTGAGAGAGAGACACAGCAATAGGTAAAAGGTAGATTTGTTCGGATTCAGAAAGCAGCACAGTGCACAGGGTGTGGGCTATTGCAGAGGGCAAGTGCTATGGCCATGGAAGGTGGTGTGGTTAGTTAGCTGGGTGTTTTCATATGCTAATGAGTGGGAGGGTCATTCCAACAATTGGGGAACTACCCCCTCCTCAGTCTTTTGACAGTGCCTTGGAACTGTCCTGGCACCTCTGGGTGTGTCATTTAGCTTGCAGATTGAGGATCAAGGTTTAGTTGAGTCTGACTAGTTTAGTTGTCAACTTGGACCCATTTGATTTTAATCGGTTTATGTTATGCCCTTGGGCTATGTGATTCTTTCAAAAATTGTGCCCTGCCCTCTTCTCTCCTGTTTTCATGAGCCTGCTTTTCCTGAGCCCTGTCTGGACCCACAATGTTGCCCTCTACGATCTTCTGGAGGGACAACCAGAAAATAGCTGGCTCTTGGGAAAGAAATACTGTATAATATCCAATCTCTCTAGATATTCAGGCTTTCATGTTCCACGTTTCCTAGAACACGTACAACAGCCTTTCTCAGTGAATCCGCTAGGGCAGGCAGCAGGCACACAATGCCCACTAGAAGTCCATCTGTGGGTAGCATCCCTTCAAGGGCAACTGGGCTTCCGGGGATAATGTTTGCCACTTTGGGAGTTAGCCCTGCAGGCTGTTTGGGCCCAAACCCTTGCCACCCTTGTCCTAAAGTTACAAATATAGCCCAGGATCAAATCTCTACTCCACTTTTATGGAACTTCTGGTCTGTTGCCTCTTAGTAGTTTGTTCTTAAGCCACTTACTAACTGCTACAACCAGGACCCTGGCCCCCTGTAGGCAACATCACTCCACCCCCTTATTATTAAAATACTCTTAATGCCCCTAACAGGACCAGATAACAGATAACCCACTCTTTTGTCATTACTTCTGTTATTATCTAAAGTGGGTCTATGAACTGTTTACCACTGGAAACACAATAAGCTGTTCTTATGGAGGACTAGAGGAAGAAATCAGTGACTTACATTCCCTCGGAGGAATAAGAGGATAAGGCTTACGGCTATTTCACCAGGTTCCCAGTTCAGGGCACAGGCTTGGACTGCTTTACATCATAGTATCTATTCCCATCCATGGTAGACAAATGAGCAATGAGTTCAGACTACAACCCCTTAATTGTACCCAACAATGGTCATGCTGGAGACCTTGAGGCCACCCAACTCCAGCCTGGGAGGTCCCAGGAGGTTGACTTGCCTCAACCTGCCTAGGGATCTTGTCCCCGGGAGACTGTCATGCCTCAGCCTGCTTGGAGATCCACCAGACTAGGATCCCAGGAGGTCGAACTGCCTTGATCGGCCTAGGGATCTGGTCCCTGAGAGGTTATCACACCTCAACCTGCTTAGGGATCCATCAGGCTGGGGGTCCCAGGAGGTCAACCTGCCTCGAACTGCCTGGGATCTGGTCCTCAGGAGGTTGTCATGCCTCCACCTGCTTGGGGATCCACCAGTCCAGGGGTCCCAGAAGGTCAACAAGCCTTGATCTACCCAGGGACCCAATTCTCGGAAGGCCAACATGCCTCGACCTGCCTGGGGAATTGATCTCCAGGAGGCTGTCACGCCTCAGCCTGCCTGAGGATCTGCACCCAGAGCCAGGGATGCCCGGCTCTCAGGTTGCAACAGTACTGGGTAGGATAAGCTTCAGAAAGACTCACCCTTAAGGAAGTCTACCCATAAAAATAAAAGGAAGCCTATCAGTGGTGGTGCTGTGCCCAGTAACACCAATATCTCACCAATAACTCAGGAGCCCAATGAGAACCCCACTGCCTTTCTGGAAAGGCTAAAGGAGGCCCTCCAAAAGTTTACCAGTGTGGACTTAGACTCTTAGGAGGAACAGGTGATTTTTAAAGGACAAATTCTTGTTCCTGTGTGCATCAGACATCAGGAAAAAGTTACAACAGATACAACAGCAGAACCCTGCTACCTCTTTAGCTGAGATGGTCCAGATAGCCAACAATACCTTTTATAACAGAGAACAGGAGAGGGAGGCCAAGGCCCAGGAAAGGGAGACAAGGAAAGAGATGAGGCAGGCCCAGATGCTGGCCGCCCTGCAGAGAAGCTCTATGACAAACCTTGTCCTTGAAGGACAAGGCACAAGGAAAAATGCCTAATCTGTAAACAGGCAGGAAAACCGGTCAAAAAGTGTCCAAACCATGAAAGTTTCCTAAAATGGCTTGCTACAAATGCCATCAGTTGGGATGCTGGGCAGCACTCTGTCCTCGGGACCAAAGAGCCTCAAGGTCAAGCATCAAGCCTTACCTCATGATGGTTCAATAGGACTGAAGCAACTGCTCCAGCCAGCCCACCTGTCACACTTAAACATCACGGGGCTGGAGCCCAGGGTGCAACTGGATGAGGCAGGTAGGTCCGAGAATTTCTCAGTTGACACAGGGGCTGCCTACTATGTCCTCGTCTCCTACTCCAGAGCCTACTCCTCCCAAACCTGGACCATTTGGGGTGCTACAGGAACATTCTCCCATCAGGAAGCTTCCACAAGCCGCTTAAACTTCTCCATCAGAGAGCAGACAGAAGTAAAACCAAAATCACAGAAAACTACCCAATCTGTTCACATGGAACACAGCCTTGTATAACTCAAGCCATGAGCCATGCCGTGTAGGGCCTCCCAAGACAAACAGGTCATGGTGGAGACTTCTGACAAAATGTGATCCACTGGAGAAGGGAATGGCAAACCACTTCAGTATTCTTGTTTTGAGAACCCCATGAACAGTATGAAAAGGCAAAATGATAGGACACTGAAAGATGAATTTCCCAGGTCAGTAGGTGCCCAATATGCTCCTGGATATCAGTGGAGAAATAACTCCAGAAAGAATGAAGAGAAGGAGCCAAAGTAAAAACAACACCCAGTTGTGGATGTGACTGGTGATAGAAGCAAAGTCCGATGCTGTAAAGAGCAACAATGCATAGAAACCTGGAATGTTAGGTCCATGAATCAAGGCAAATTGGAAGCAGTCAAACAGGAGATGGCAAGAGTGAACATCAATATTTTAGGAGTCAGCAAACTAAAATGGGCTGGAATGGTTGAATTTAAACTCAGATGAACATTATATTTAATACTGTGGGCAGGAATCCCTTAGAAGAAATGGAGCGGCCATCATAGTCAACAAAAGAGTCCAAAATGCAGAACTTGGATGCAATATCAAAAATGACAGAATGATCCCTAGCCATTTCCAAGGCAAACAATTCAATATCACAGTAATCCAAGTCTATGCCCCAACCAATAATACTGAAGAACCTGAAGCTGAACGGTTCTATGAAGACATACAAAACTTTCTAGAACTAACACCCAAAAAGATCTTCTTTTCATTATAGGGGACTGAAATGCAAAAGTAGTAAGTCAAGATACCTGGAATAACAGGCAAATTTGGCCTTGGAATAGAGAATGAAGCAGGGCAAAGGCTAACCAAGTTTTGAGAACAGAACACACTGGTCATAGCAAACACCCTCTTCCAAAAACACAAGAGAGTCCTCTACACATGGACATCACCAGATGGTCAACACCAAAATCAGACTGATTATATTCTTTGCAGCCAAAGATGGAGAAGCTCTATACAGTCAGCAAAAATAAGACCGGGAGCTGACTGAGGCTCAGATCATGAACTCCTTATTGCCAAATTCAGACTTAAATTGAAGAAAGTAGGGAAAACCACTAGACTATTCAGCTATGACCTAAATCAAATCCCTTACAATTATACAGTGGAAGTGACAAATAGATTCAAGGGATTAGATCTGATAGACACAGTGCCTGAAGAAATATGGACAGAGATTTCTGACATTGTATAGGAGGCAGATATTGAGACCAACCCCAAGAAAAAGAAATGCAAAAACACAAAATGGTTGTCTGAGGAGGCCTTACAAACAGGTATGAAAAGAAGAAAAGCAAAAGGCAAAGGAGAAAAGGAAAGATATACCCATTTGAATGCAGAGTTCCAAAGAATAGCAACAGGAGATAAAGCCTTCCTCAGTGATCAATGTAAAGAAATAGAGAAAAACAATAGAATGGGAAAGACTATGGATCTCTTCTAGAAAATTAGAGATACCAAGGGAGTAACATTTCATCCATAGATGGGCATAACAAAGAACAGAAATGGTAGGGAACTAACAGAAGCAGAAGATCTTAAGAGGTTGCAAGAATACATAGAACTGTACAAAAAAGATCCTTAAGACCCAGATAATCATGATGGTGTGATCACTCACCTAGAGCCAGACATCCTGGAATGTGAAGTCAAGTGGGCCTTAGGAAGCATCACTACGAACAAAGCTAGTGGAGGTGATGGAATTCCAGTTGAGCTATTTCAAATCCTGTAAGATAATGCTGTGAAAGTGCTGCACTCAATATGCCAGCACATTTGGAAAACTCAGCAGTGGCCACAGGACTGGAAAAGGTCAGTTTTCATTCCAATCCCAAAGAAAGGCAATGCCAAGGAATTCTCAAACTACCGCACAATTGTACTCATCTCACACGCTAGTAAAGTAATGCTCGAAATTCTCCAAGCCAGGCTTCAACAGTATGTGAACTCTCAACTTCCAGATGTTCAAGCTGGATTTGGAAAAGGCAGAGGAACCAGAGATCAAATTGTCAACATCCATTGGATCATCTAAAAAGCAAGACAGTTCCAGTAAAACATCTATTTCTGCTTTATTGACTATGCCAAAGTCTTTGACTGTGTGGATCACAACAAACTGTGGAAAATTCTGAAAGAGATGGGAATACCAGGCCACCTGACCTATCTCTAGAAATATCTGTATGCACGTTAGGAAGCAACAGTTAGAACTGAACATGGAACAACAGACTGGTTCCTAATCAGGAAAGAAGTACGTCAAGGCTGTATATTGTCACCCTGCTTATTTAACTTTATGCAGAGTACATCATGAGAAATGCTGGGCTAGATGAAGCACAAGCTGGAATCAAGATTACCAGGAGAAATGTCAATCAATACTTCAGATATACAGATGACACCACCCTTATGGCAGAAAGCAAAGAAGAACTAAAAAGCCTCTTGATGAAAGTAAAAGAGGAGAGTGAAAAAGTTGGCTTAAAATTCAACATTCAGAAAACGAAGACCATGGCATCTGGTCCCATCACTTCATGGCAAATAGATGGGGAAACAATGCAAACAATGACAGACTTCATTTTCTTGGGCTCCAAAATCACTGCTGATGGTGACGGCAGCCATGAAATTAAAAGACACTTGCTCCTTGGAAGAAAACCTAGACAGTATATTAAAAATCAGAGACATTACTTTGCCAACAAAGGTCCGTCTAGTCAAAGCTATGTTTTTTCCAGTAGTCATGTATGGATGGGAGAGCTGGAGTATAAAGAAAGCTGAGCACCAAAGAATAGATGCTTTTGAACTGTTGTGTTGGAGAAGACTCTTGAGAGTCCCTTGGATGGCAAGGAGATCAAACCAATCCATCTTATAGGAAATCAGTCCTGAATATTCATTGGAAGGACTGATGCTGAAGCTGAAACTCCAGTACTTTGGCCACCTGATGCAAAGAACTGACTCACTGGGAAAGACTCTGATGCTGGGAAAGATTAAAGGTGGGAGGAGAAGGGGACGACAGAGGATGAGATGGTTGGATGGCATCACTGACTCAAGGGACATGAGTTTGAATAAACTCTAGGAGTTGGTGATGGACAGGGAGGTCTGGCATGCTGAAGTCCATGGGGTTGCAAAGAGTCGGACACGACTGAACAACTGAACTGAACTCAACTGAGCACTTCTTTGTTGGGGAAGGGACAAGTATTTTCCCACCAGTTTCTGGTGGTTGATGAGTGTCCTACTCCCTTATCGGGAAGAGATCTTTCCCTGCCTCTGAAATCTTGTAGCTGTTGCAGTCCTGATAGAAGATGCTTTAAAACTCTCTCTTGAGGGCAAACTAACTATTATTACCAGCCACCAAGTGAAACAACTTCTAAATGGGAGAGGCCATCTATGGAGGTCTGATCAAAGAATCCTGGTAGTGCTGATGGAAAATCCAGGCCTAACTGTATCCCCTTGTGAGTTTCTTAACCCTGCTACCCTCCTGCCTACCCCCGAGGGCTCTCTCCCCTTTCACTCTTGCCTAGAAACTTGGTACCATTAGACAAAACCTCGAGAGGGAATTTTAGGAGATCCTCTGACCAATCCTGAGGAAATCTGGTACACTGATGGAAGCAGCTTTGTCTTGGATGGAAAAAGAAGAGCCAGATATACAGTAGTCTCCAATTTTGTGACCACAGAGGCTAAACCTTTGCCACCAGGTACTTCAGCCCAATTAGCTGAACTCACAGCCCTGACTTGAGCTTTAGAGCTAGGAAACGGAAAAAGAGTAGCCATTTACACTACTCCAAGTATGCCTTTCTGGTGCTACATGCACATGCTGCTATTTGGAAAGAAAGAGGCCACCTGACCACCCGAGGGTCCCCAGTCAAATATGGTGATCAAATTCTTAGGCTCTTGGAGGCAGTCCATTTGCCTGCTGAGGTTTCAGTCTCCCATTGTAAAGGACAACAAAAAGGGAGCACAGAAGTGGCATGAGGGAACCAAGCAGCCGACCAGGCAGTTAAAAGAGCAGCATTACAGAACAATGACCTAATAGGGGTGGCCACCTTAGCTCCACAGACTAATTTGCTAGAAACTCCTTCATATAATAAAGGTGAGACTCTTAAAGCTCAGAGTGAGGGCTTTCAAGAAGATCATATGGGGTGGTTCCAAAAGGAGGGACTCCTTTTCCTGCCTGGGAACCTCCAAGGGAAGCTGGTTAACTCCTTACATGTCACCACTCATTTAGGGGATAAGGCCCTCCAAGGATTACTGGAAAGGTCCTTCAGAGGAAAGAAAAGAAAGTGAAAGTGAAGTTGGTCAGTCGTGTCCGACTCTTTGTGACCCCATGGACTACAGCCTACCACGCTCCTCCGTCCATGGGATTTTCTAGGCAAGAGAACTGGAGTGGACCACCATTTCCTTCTCCAGAGGATCTTCCCAACCCAGGGATCAAACCCAGGTCTCCCACATTGTAGGCAGATGCTTTACCATCTGAGCCACCAGGGACCATGGAACAGGCCTCTATATGGTCCCTCTTGGACCACTTGCCAAATAAACAACCCCCAAGGAGCTCAAAGACCCAAGCTGGACCAGCCCATCTAATGACCTGGGACCTACCCAGGAGAGGACTGGCAGATGGACTTCACCCAGATGCCAGTTTCTCCAGGGTATAAATACCTATTAATCATGATAGATACATTCACAGGATGGATTGAAGGCTCACCCACCTGGACTGAGAAGGCAGAGGAGGTGGTAAAAAAAAAAATGTTCCATGAAATCATTCCAAGATTTGGTCCACCCAGATCATTGCAAAGTGACAATGGGACACTGTTTACTTCTAAGGTCACCCAAGGGGTCTCTAAAGCATTGGGCATTACTTATTATCTCCATTGTGCCTGGAGGCCTCAGTCTTCAGGAAAAGTAGAAAGAGCCAACATATTCTTAAAATCAGCAAGAAAAAAGATAACCCAGGACACCTCTCTGTGATGGAAGGAAGTTTTACCAATAGCTCTCCTCCACACCCTACTGCCCCTAAGGAACAGGCTGGTCATAGTCCTTATGAGATGCTATATAGGAGACCTTTTGCTTATGTCAATGACCTCTTCCTAGATCCAGAGGCTCAGACCCTCTGGTCTTATACCATGGTCATTGGGCAATTCCAACAAGATACATGCTTGTGGGGAGTCAACCAGGACCCAAGTGATTCTAAAGAGCCAGCACTGTATGACAATAAACTGTGGAAAAATTCTTAAAGAGATGAGAATACCAGACCACCTGACCTGCCTCTTGAAAAACTTGTATGTAGGTCAGGAAGCAACAGTTAGAACTGGACATGGAACAACAGACTGGTTCCAAATAGGAAAAGGAGTACGTCAAGGCTGTATATTGTCACCCTGCTTATTTAACTTCTATGCAGAGTACATCATGAGAAACGTTGGGCTGGAAGAAGCACAAGCTGGAATCCAGATTGCCGGGAGAAATATCAATAACTTCAGATATGCAGATGACACCACCCTTATGGCAGAAAGTAAAGAGAAACTAAAGAGCCTCTTGATGAAAGTGAAAGTGGAGAGTGAAAAAGTTGGCTTAAAGCTCAACATTCAGAAGACGAAGATCATGGCATCTGGTCCTATCACTTCATGGGAAATAAATGGGGAAACAGTGGAAACAGTGGCTGACTTTATTTTTCTGGGCTCCAAAATCACTACAGATGGTGACTGTAGCCATGAAATTAAAAGACGCTTACTCCTTGGAAGGAAAGTTATGACCAACCTAGATAGAATATTAAAAAGCAGAGACATTACTTTGCCAACAAAGGTCCGTCTAGTCAAGGCTATGGTTTTTCCAGTGGTCATGTATGGATGTGAGAGTTGGACTATAAAGAAAGCTGAGCACCGCAGAATTGATGCTTTTGAACTGTGGTGTTGGAGAAGATTCTTGAGAGTCCCTTGGACTGCAAGGAGATCCAACCAGTCCATCCTAAAGGAGATCAGTCCTGGGTGTTCATTGGAAGGACTAATGTTGAAGCTGAAACTCCAATACTTTGGCCACCTGATGCGAAGGCTGACTCATTTGAAAAGACCCTGATGCTGGGAAAGATTGAGGGCAGGAGGAGAAGGGGAAGACAGAGAATGAGATGGTTGGATGGCATCACCAACTCAATGGACATGGGTTTGGGTGGACTCCGGGAGTTGGTGATGGACATGGAGGTTTGGCGGGCTGAGGTTCATGGGGTCACAAAGAATCGGACACAACTGAGTGACTGGAGTGAACTGAACTATATGCTCCAGGGACTTAAGTCCTAATTAAAGTGTGGAAAGATGGGTCCCCAAAGGCTCAACTCCAGCCCACATGGATGGGCCTATACCCTGTAATACTTTCTACCCCCACAACAATTAAGGTTCCAGGACACAACTCCTGCATTCACTACTCACAAGTCAAGCCGTGGAAGAAAACAAAAGAGGACACTCAGTACCCCTGTCAACAAGCTACAACATGCAGTGCCAGGTCCACAAGGACATATAAAACTACTTCTGACCACGGATGATATCACTCACCCTCAGATGCACACCATTATATGGACTCTGATGTTTGAGACTAACAAGAAGGGGAGACTCAAAGGCCCTCACTGTCTCAGTTCAGCAAGAAGTAGCCAGAGAGAGCACAATGGCCCTATTCCAAAAGAAGGGCCTCCCATCTCTTGAGGTGAGAATGTTATGTAGTTAGAATAGGAAAAAGGAGTCCAGAACAGTGGTGGTTAATAGACAGAGAAGAGTAAAACCCTTCAAAATAGAACCAAGGAAGGTCTCAGGACCAGATTGAGGACCTCAGGTGAAGCAAACAGCCTCCTGGCTAGCCCAATTTACAGAGGGCAGGCTCAGGGGGAGGAAGAAAAAAAACAATTATAAAGAGGAGCCAAAATTTAGCTCGGGGCTTCTCTTCTCTTCGAGTCTTTTGGGTTGGCCCACCCTCACGCCTTGAGGATGTATTCTCCCTTGCTTGCAAATAAAACTGAGCTGTAACACAGAGCTGTAACACTGGTCCGTCCAACACTTCAAATTTTTGCTGCAGTAAGACAGAATCAAGGAAATTTTAAAACAATGCTAGACAATTCCCTGACAATTTTAAAACAATGCTAGAAAATGTATATTCTTATCTATCCGGTTACCACATACACACCCGTATCTAATATTGCTACCTCAACGCAATTACAATCCATACGTGTAATTCTCTGTGCAATTTCTGAAGTCCCCAACAAATCTATTTTCTAGAAAGCATAGAGGCTTTCTAGGTCTATTGAAGTTATTTAACCTCTGGAGCACCCGATTTTCTCAACTATAAAACAGGAGTAACGGCCGTGCCTATGTCATGGACTGGCTACGTGAATTCAGTGCAACAGTACAAGCATAGTGCTTAAGCACAGGCCGAGCACAAGAAGCGCTCAGGAAATATTATATATTATCACTGCTATGGTAAATCATTTTATCCACCCTTGTGTCCTTGCAATTTACACAGGGTTTGGCCCATGAGAGGTGTTCAGAAAATACTAATTAAAAGAAGCTAATGAATACAGTGTTCAACACCCCCCTATAAACACAGAAACACACCCCTCCTTTCCTTCGGCACTCCCATCTCTCATGACTTTGTTTCTTCCACCTGAAACTGTTCCCCATCCTAAACTTTCATCTGGCTAATTGCGCTTTTCCATTTAAGTTTTGGTTCCTTTTCTTAAAAACTCTGAGCCTATTATGCATCCTGCTTGCACATTTTCATTGGGCTTTCTCCTTGTTGCTAATTAGCAAAGCACTCAACCCTCAGTATCTTGATGTCTTTGACTTGCCTTAACACCCCATTACACTGCAGAGGCAGACACTACCTTTTTCCCATTCAAGGGTATAGAACAAAAGGAATGTTCAGTAATTCTTTGTTAAATGAATGAACACACACATATTTCCACCTGAATAACTTTTCCATGATTCTCATCCTTCCTACCAAACGTCATCCTGGATTTAGGATATGGTTCAATTTTAGACATGAACAAGAAGGAAAAAAGACAGATCATTCAGTTTTTTTTATTTTTAATTGACCAAAAAACCTGGACAAGTTTCTCCCCAAAGATGGCCAAATGACCTTAACATATGAAAGGTATGCAACTTCCATTAATCACTAGGAAAATGCCAATTAAAACCACCACTAAGACATCAATACATATCTATCAGAATGGCAAAAAGAGAGTGAGAAAATACAGAGAACAGTGAAATATGGGGCACCTATATTTTTTATACACTGCTGATGAATGTCTAAATTGGTAGAATCAGTAAGGAAAACTGGCAGTATCTACAAAAATGAAAATACATTCCTGAAGACTCAGCAATTCCACTTCTATCTAATATGCTATGAAGAAATATGTACCTAAACATGCCAAAAGGCATTCACAAGAATATTCATAGCAATGTATTCCTTACAGCTGCAAAGTAGAAACAACCAAGATGCTCATCAACAGTAAAATGGATAAATAAATCTGTGGAAGCTTCTGGATAAATTCCTATGATAGAATATTATGTAGCAATGAAAAAACAGTAAGAATGAATCTTAAAATATAATGTTGAGACAAATACTGTAGATGTCACTTATATATGGAATCTTAAAAAATACAACAAACTAGTGATGATGATAAAGAAGTAGACTCACAGATATAGAGAAGAAACTAGTGGTTACCAGAGCGGAGTAAGGAAAGGGGAGGAGCAATAGAGGAGTAGGGGGTAAGATGTACAAACTATTAGGAATAAAATAAGCTATAAGGATATACTGCGCAAATGGGGAATATAGCCAATATTTTATAGTAACTAAAGTTTAAATCCTGAAAGATGATGCTGTGAAAGTGCTGCACTCAATATGCCAGCACATTTGGAAAACTCAGCAGTGGCCACAGGACTGGAAAAGGTCAGTTTTCATTCCAATCCCAAAGAAAGGCAATGCCAAAGAATGCTCAAACTACCGCACAATTGCAATCATCTCACATGCTAGTAAAGTAATGCTCAAAATTCTCCAAGCCAGGCTTCAGCAATATGTGAACCGTGAACTTCTTGATGTTCAAACTGGTTTTAGAAAAGGCAGAGGAACCAGAGATCAAATTGCCAACATCTGCTGGATCACGGAAAAAGTAAGATTCCAGAAAAACATCTATTTCTGCTTTACTGACTATGCCAAAGCCTTTGACTGTGTGGATCACAAGGAACTTTGGAAAATTCTGAAAGAGATGGGAATACCAGACCACCTGATCTGCCTCTTGAGAAATTTGTATGCAGGTCAGGAAGCAAAAGTTAGAACTGGACATGGAACAACAGACTGGTTCCAAATAGGAAAAGGAGTACATCAAGGCTGTATATTGTCACCCTGCTTATTTAACTTATATGCAGAGTACAGCATGAGAAACGCTGGGCTGGAAGAAACACAAGCTGGAATCATGATTGGCAGGCGAAATATCAATAACCTCAGATATGCAGATGACACCACCCTTATGGCAGAAAGTAAAGAGGAACTCAAAAGCCTCTTAATGAAGGGGAAAGTGGAGAGTGAAAAAGTTGGCTTAAAGCTCAACATTCAGAAAACAAAGATCATGGCATCCGGTCCCACCACTTCATGGGGAAACAGTGGAAACAGTGTCAGACTTTATTATGGGGGGGCTCCAAAATCACTGCAGATGGTGACTGCAGCCATGAAATTAAAAGACGCTTACTCCTTGGAAGGAATGTTATGACCAACCTAGATAGCATGTTCAAAAGCAGAGACATTACTTTGCCAACTAAGGTTCGTCTAGTCAAGGCTATGGTTTTTCCTGTGGTCATGTATGGATGTGAGAGTTGGACTGTGAAGAAGGCTGAGTGCAGAAGAATTGATGCTTTTGAACTGTGGTGTTGGAGAAGACTCTTGAGAGTCCCTTGGACTGCAAGGAGATCCAACCAGTCCATTCTGAAGGAGATCAGCCCTGGGATTTCTTTGGAAGGAATGATGCTGAAGCTGAAACTCCAGTACTTTGGCCACCGCATGCAAAGAATTGACTCATTGGAAAAGACTCTGATGCTGGGAGGGATTGGGGGCAAGAGGAGAAGGGGACGACAGAGGATGAGATGGCTGGATGGCATCACTGACTTGATGGACATGAGTCTGAGTGAACTCCGGGAGTTGGTGGTGGACAGGGAGGCCTGGCGTGCTGCGATTCATGGGGTCGCAAAGAGTTAGACACAACTGAGTGACTGATCTGATCTGATCTGAAAGTTTAAACAACTATAAATAAATGTAGGAATTCCCAAATGCCTCAGAATCCACCTGCCAATGCAGGAGACACGAGTTTAATCGCTGGGTTGGGAAGATCCCCCAGAGTAGGAAATGGCAACCCACTCCAGTATTCTTACCAGGAAAAGTCCCCTAGACAGAGGAGCTTGGCGGGCTACAGTTGGTGAGGTCACAAAGAAACAGACACACCTGGGCACATGCACACATGTACCTGTAATATGAAATGAAGGGAAGGGAAGTGACAGTTGCTCAGTCGTGTCTGACTCTTTGTGACCCCATGGATTGTACAGTCCATGGAATTCTCCAGGCCAGAATACTGGAGTGGGTAGCCTTTCCCTTCTCCAGGGGATCTTCTCTAGCCAGGGACTGAACCCAGGTGTTCCACATTGCAGGCTGATTCTTTACGAGTTGAGGCACAAGGGAAGCCCAAGAATACTGGAGTGGGTAGCCTATCCCTTCTCCAGTGGATCTGCCTGACCCAGGGTCTCCTGCATTGCAGGCAGATTCTTTACCAACTGAGCTATGAGGGAAGCCCTGTAATATGTAATACAGTAATTATACATCAATTAAAATTTTTTAAACATAATGTTACATGAAATAACACAGACACGAAGGAGCACGTGTCCTTGTGCAGCATCAGAACAGACCGCTGTCTACAGTGATGGAGGTGAAACAGCAGCCGACCGGTGTGTGTGCCACTGCTGGTCATTTTTTAAGAATGGATCTGAGTGATCGTGGAGTGTGTATGTTCACTTTGTGGAGTTCCTTCACTTGTACACTTGGTGCATGGGCACTTTTCTGCAGGTGACCTGCGCTTTGGTGAAAATGTGAGCTAAAAATAAATGAATACATAAATGCATTCAATTCACGCACACGAAAAAGTCAACACAGATGATTCACACAACTCCAGGAGATCTGAAATCCTCTAAATCTGACCAGTCACTTGATTCTATTTGAGATCACATCTTCGTCTTATTTCTATCTCTTCTCTTTATTGGGAAATTCGATTTTAATCTATTTGCTAAATATAAACTACATATACACAGGTTTAACACTGCCATAAAAAGGGACAGAATAGCCGAAATGGGGTCATGATCTTTTTATTACACATGGAAGAAAAAGAAGGAAAGCGGTTTTCCTGAGATAAGCTGGCAACTGTCAAAAGAGATAGAAATGATACACGCATTCCATGTAGTTATGTTTAGATAGTCAGACAAAGCTCTCAAATGGTCTGAGTTGAAAATAATTGGCACAGGGCAGTGAAAAGACACAGAGAAGCAGAAGTCCAGGCGTATTAACCACTGTCTACCTGCAGGGGTGAAGCCAGAGCGGGTAAGAAAGAATCACAACAGACGGGACCAGAGTTGAGGCCAAGGGGCACTTCTGACCCCGGACAGACTGGGAGGGGGCAGGGGGCGTCAGATTACTCAGAGGTGCCCGCCAGCTTCATGCTTACTTCAAGAACACCAGCTACAAAACAAGGTGAGAAATCAGGGTTGGACCAACCAAAGCCTTGTGAAAACCGTTGAAACTCCTTCTAATTATTGCCTTTACTACATTTTTTTTTTAAGCTAAAGAGGCAACATCCCCAAGAAGGAAATAACTTCAGTGCAATTTTAAATTAGTAATTAGGTTTCTATAAAATGACTTCTTCATGTTCAAACCTTTGCTCACTAAAAATTTTCCAGGATCTCTCCACCTCTCCAAGTATCGCACTTTCTTATGTATAACACGCAGCTAATCATCTCTTGCAAACACAACTTAAGATGCAGAAATGCCCTAAAAGGGCAGCCACTGTTGAACAGGTATACAAAATAGATCCACCCATACTTCAACAAGGCAAATTCACCTCTGGGAATGGGTCACTGTTGAAAATGTTCACAAATGTAGTTTTTACCAGACATTTCATTTCTGTTTCATTAAAAATTATATCTCGGTCTCTAACATTCAAATATTTAGGCAACATCCTAGTCTTATCAGAGATGACTTATTACTTGGAAAAACTGCATTGTATTCTTACTTTTTACTGATGTAAAGTGAAAGTGAAAGTCGCTCAGCCGTGTCCAACTCCTTGTGACCCCATGGAGTATACATACAGTCCATGGAATTCTCCAGAATACTGGAGTGGGTAGCTGTTCCCTTCTCCAGGGGTATCTTCCCAACCCAGGAATCGAACCCAGGTATCCTGCATTGCAGGCAGATAATTTACCAGCTGAACCACTAGGGAAGCCCTTTACTGATGTAAACAAACAATAAACATCAGGCATGCTTTATTTATCTAATGGTGGTGATTCAGTTGCTAAATTTTGTCCACCTCTTGTGATTCCATGAACTGTAGGCTGACAGGTTACTCTGTCCATGGAATTTTCCAGGTAAGAATACAGGAGTGGGTTGCCATTTCCTTCTCCAGGGGATCTTCCCAACCCAGAGATGGAACCCACGTCTACTGCTTGGCAGGTGGTTTTCTGCATTGCAGGCAGATTCTTTTATCGCTGAACCACCAGGGAAGCCCCAATTATCTGAGAGAAGTTACCAAAAGCATATATATTTCCATTCCTATATATACTGACTCCCCATATGAAGACTTCAAACTGAAAGACTTCTTTGGCTCTAAAGTATTTTAATTCCATTTCATTCTAAATCTCTTTGGATTACAAATATATCCATCATAAATCAGTATAATTATTTTAGAATGATCACAGAAAGTAGTTTCCTTGTACTGCTCACATAGAAAATCAGTTTTAACTGTCAAGAAGCTTATTCAAAATAGGTCTTTTTAACTTGAGTCCCTTGCAATCAAAGATCTATATGTTGAAATAAAAGCAGGTAACATTTCACTTTTGCATCTCTTCTTATAATTAGACTGAGAAATAACATTTATTTTTTCCTGGGAAATTTCTTTGTCTTGTGGAAAATGCTTCCAACTTTAATATCTAAGATGATAAAATCTACTCCTTTAACATGTTCCTCAAGAAAAGCCAAATAAACTGCCCAGGATGCAAACTGCACTAGAACCCTCTAGGCTTTTCTTTCCATGCCCCCTGTAACAGTAACATCAACTCAGCCCCTGGCCCCCATGGACATCTGCTCTCGTCACTCAGGATTGTGGCCTGAGCATTAAATGTAAGTGTCAGCCAGCCATAAAATCTCAACAATTTCCAAATCTTCTGGGGTCAAACATATGATGGCATTCTGAGTGGGAAACCCCAGGGTCTGCAGCCACGTCTTCTAGAGGTCTGACATGATGGAAAAGAAAAACATGGCCTGCCTTTACAACGAGGTCATTCTTACACGGAATTTGGTTGTAAGGAAGACTTTACAAGCCTCATATTTATACTGGCTAAAATATTTTCCCATGCATAGATAAACTTCTAGAAGCAATTTTAGAAATTCAGTTGAACAAATTTTTTTTTTTTCAAATTACATAGAACTTGTGGACTAACACAATTTCTGTACAGTCAAATACGAAGAAAAAGCAAGCAATCCAGGCCCACTGATGGATTCAAGCACTCCCTACTTCCATTCACCTACCAGGGCTCTGCTAAAAAAAGAAGATGGGTACCCTAATCACACCGGGGCAAATCCTTCAGAGATGGCAGCAGCAAGCTGTCCATGACATCCTGCTCGAGGTCTTAGCAAAAGTAGGGCATTTGACAAAATGCAATGATTTCTAATGCACTCCAGTTTTCAAGGAAGTCAGTGTTACAGCCAGAAACAGGATAAATGAAACCTCTAAGACACGTGCTTTCTGAGATTTATCATCAGGTATAAATTGACAAGGGGAAGGAGATTAGACAAGTGTTTCGACTTTCCATCAAAATATGCAACCAGAAGGAGATTGCAACACTGGCCATTTCCTTTGCAATTTTGAATAAAGATGACTGATGATTCTCACAGTTTTCATTATCCCTGAGATCCAGCATCCTCCCAACTCGGCTACTACATAGCTACGTCACCCGAATCCTATCCTGAAGAAAAAGGGGTTTAGGGTACAGGCTATGCAGGGGGAAAGAAGGCATGGAAAAGAAAAAAGCATTCTGAGTTAAACTAAGAACAGTTGGTGCTGTGAATAAAATCAGTTTGACTTGTTACAGTTTCACAAAGTTACCGCTCACATCTAGAATGATCGGGCATTTGACTTGACAGCATACTCAAACACTGTCCTTATCAAGAGTTAAAAAAAAAAAAAGACAATATAATAAATCCTATTAATTCAACTTCAGTTTAAGGCAAGAAGGGTGCTAGATGTTAACATTTGACTATAATTCCATGTCTCTTAAGAAATTCCTAATAGAAGAAGCTACAAACAGAACATGATGTCCTTGAGACAGTGATACAGAAGATTCTGTAAAATAACTGCCCGGGAGAAGCAGGGAGGGAGAAAGAAAGGGAAGGAGAGAAGGAAGAAAGGAAGGGAGGAAGGAAAACACAATATTAGCTTTGGTGAAACAGCCAGAGAGGAGGTGGAGCTAGTTCAGATGGACACATTAAAGAGGACTGTGTGCATCGCTACACAACCCTGTAACTACACTTTTGTAACCTGGAATCCATCATGGTTGGTATATTTATATCAGCAAATGCAACAAGGCTTTCCTCATGGTTCAGCTGGTGAAGAATCTGCCTGCAACGCAGGTGACCCAGGTTCGATTCCTGGGTAGGGAAGATCCCCTGGAAAATGAAATGTCAACCCATTCCAGTATTCTTGCCTGGAGAATCCCACAGACAGAAGAGCCTGGCAGGCTCAGAAAGCTGTTTTCCCGTATAGCCCTGGTTAGATCCAAACTACCATGCTCAGTGAGAGCATCTCTTTACCAATAAGAGAGAAGTGCTACCATCTACCTCAAAAACTCCAAATGAAAATTACATACAAATAATGCAAGAGTACTTAGTAGACATACAAGAATTTCAGATGGCTATGACTATTATTACTTTCAAGAATTACCCATCAAGTATGCATCACAGAAAACCTCAAAGAATTTCACCAATAATGAGGTCTCCTTCATGGTCGCACTTAGACCACAGGTTTCAAATGGCTGGACAGCAGCAGTGAAAGTAGCAGTGGAGTTTACAAACGAATACACAAAAGGGAAAACAGTTAAGGTCACTGGGAAGCTATCAAAGCATGCAAGCTTGACAAGGAAACCAGCACAAAATGAGAAATCAACACAGAAGCATTCATTCCGAGCCTTCTATGTGAAGCAGACCCACATTACATCTGTTGTTTTTAATGTCTTCTTAGATATTTTTAAATATACCATCACTGTGCAAGAAATGGCACAATGAAATACTAGAAATAAACCACTAGGAAGCATCACAAGCATTAACTAGCCCTCAGTCCATAACACTAAAGGCACAACCTACTTGTCGAGTCCATGCAGTAAAAGGTGGATGAAGACCAGGAGGAATGTGCTCTCATGAAACTAACACGTTACATTGGTAAAAGTCACTGCAAACAGAAATTTCAGAAAAAAAAGAATGTGATTCGTTATATGTGTACATTTCTGTGTCACAAAAGACAATCATTTCCTAGTTAGACTAATTATCAGTACTAGATACTAGGGACTTCCCAGTGGTATCCACCCAGTGGCTCAGTGGTGAAGACTCTGCCTGCCAAGTGAGACACAGGTTCAATCCCTTGGGTCGGTAAGATCCCCTGGAGAAGAAATGGCAACGCACTCCAGTATTCTTGCCTGGGAAATCTCATGGACAGAGGAGCCTGGGGGCCTACAGTCCGTAGGGTCGCAAAAGAGTCAGACACTACTTAGCAACTAAACAGCAGCAACAGCAGTACTAGATACTAGATAAAAGTATCTTCCATACTTTTTCAACTCATCCTCATCTCTCTTCATGGGGCCCAAAACAGGTTTTCAAATAGCACAAAAGCAATGGTAGAGAGAAAAGGCTAGCAAGAAAAATACCAACCCACACCCCAACCAAGATGCAGCCACCAGGGTCCATTCCAATTCTCCCAACACATCCAAGGAACGCATGACTCATTGACCTCCTATCTCAGAGATGTCTGGGAAACCTTGCATTGTGAGGAGGAGTCAGATAATAAATTGGTTTCTGTCTTGTTGAAAGTAACATTACTCTAAATCCACCCATGGAATTCTCCAGGCAAGAAGAGTGGAGTGGTTAAGCCATTCCCTTTTCCAGGGATCTTCCCAACCCAGAGATCAAATCCAGGTCTCCTGAAGTGCAGGCAGATTCTTTACCATCTGAAACCACCAGTTCAGTTCAGTTCAGTCGCTCAGTAGTGTCCGACTCTTTGCGACCCCATGAATCGCAGCACGCCAGGCCTCCCTGTCCATCACCAACTCCCGGAGTTCACCCAGACTCACGTCCATCAAGTCAGTGATGCCATCCAGCCATCTCATCCTCTGTCGTCCCCTTCTCCTCCTGCCCCCAATCCCTCCCAGCATCAGAGTCTTTTCCAATGAGTCAACTCTTCACATGAGGTGGCCAAAGTACTGGAGTTTCAGCTTTAGCATCATTCCTTCCAAAGAAATCCCAGGGCTGATCTCCTTCAGAATGGACTGGCTGGATCTCCTTGCAGTCCAAGGGACTCTCAAGAGTCTTCTCCAACACCACACTTCAAAAGCATCAATTCTTCTGCACTCAGCCTTCTTCACAGTCCAACTCTCACATCCATACATGACCACAGGAAAAACCATAGCCTTGACTAGACGAACCTTAGTTGGCAAAGTAATGTCTCTGCTTTTGAATATGCTATCTAGGTTGGTCATAACATTCCTTCCAAGGAGTAAGCGTCTTTTAATTTCATGGCTGCAGTCACCATCTGCAGTGATCTTGGAGCCCAGAAAAAGAAAGTCTGACACTGTTTTCACTGTTTCCCCATCTATTTCCCATGAAGTGGTGGGACCAGATGCCATGATCTTAGTTTTCTGAATGTTGAGCTTTAAGCCAACTTTTTCACTCTCCACTTTCACTTTCATCAAGAGGCTTTTGAGTTCCTCTTCACTTTCTGCCATAAGGGTGGTGTCATCTGCATATCTGAGGTGATTGATATTTCTCCCGGCAATCTTGATTCCAGCTTGTGTTTCTTCCAGTCCAGCGTTTCTCATGATGTACTCTGCATATAAGTTAAATAAGCAGGGTGACAATATACAGCCTTGACGTACTCCTTTTCCTATTTGGAACCAGTCTGTTGTTCCATGTCCAGTTCTAACTGTTGCTTCCTGACCTGCATATAGGTTTCTCAAGAGGCAGATCAGCCCCTAAATCTATCCATTGCAACCAAAAATCATCATCACCACCAACATAACCTGCAAAATTTTTAAATAAGTATCCCAGTTAATCTCTGGGATATAAAGAGGTTTAGACCAGTATTTCTCAATTTTGACTGTACAACAGAATTCATTAGGAGCTATAAAACTCCCTTTGAGCCATCAGAATCCCTGACTAATGACCAGAAAATCTGTGGGATATGTACTCAGGCATCAGCAGATCTTCAAAGATGGCCAGGTGATTCCAGGATACAGTCAGGCTGAGAACCGCTGCTCCAGCGGAAAAGCCCTTACTCCACACTCGACACTCATGACTCTCACCTTGAGCCGCATGTTCCCATATCCCCTTGTCTCTAGTAAGGATGCCAATCACAGGTTGGATTAAGTGCCCAGCCTACTACAATATGACCTCCACCTACTTAATTACACCTGCAACAACTCTATTTCCAAATAATGTCCCATTTTGAAGTCGCAAGTAGAATATGAATTTTCGGGGGACACCAATCAACCCTGTACAGCAGACAAGAAGGGGGAGAAAATAGCAACTCTGGTCAGAATTCTAAGTGTTGATTACAAACAAGTAGTAGAGTAACCTAGTCTCTGGGGACCTTGAAGAAAATAAAGGAGTATGTGAAACAGAGCTAGAGTTGAGAGTGTCCCTAAAAGATAACCTGAAAGAGATTCCAAGCCCTAACAGTTTATCACCCCCGATGCAATGGAACCACTTCCAAATTCCAGCCTCCGAAATATCATGTTGCCTATGCCTTAGAACGTTCAAGTCTGTACTTCTGTTGTCAAGAGTTAAAGCACTGTCCCTGAAAATTCATATGAGAATTCAAACAATTCCAAGAGACACACTGTCATATTTAGAGTTATGATGGAACTACCCCATTCTTACTAGGCAAGCGTTACAGAGGAAATGTGCTTTGTAGAGTTAACTACGTCTAATAATCACATACTCAACCATATCTCAAGGAAAATATATTCTGAATTCCAACTTCATACTCTTAACAAATACCCAGCAAACTAATAAACTTTCCATGATTTAGCACTCTGGGTATCAATCAAATGGTTTGTATATTAATTGTCCTCACTAGTGATAGTTTGATGGCTCGCTCAGTGGTAAAGAATCCTGCCAATGCAGGAACCGCGGTTTCAATCCCAGGGTCAGGAAGATCCCCTAGAGGAGGAAATGGCAATCCACTCCAGTATTCTTACCTAAAAAATCCCACGGACAGAGGAGCCTGGCAAGCCAAGTCCATGAGATTGCAAAAAGTCGGACATCACTGAGCAACTGAGCATATACAAACACAGCAATAGTTAGCACAGACGTTTTGTTTCCAACAACCAAAGAAATCAAAGAGGATGTTAATTATTTTGTCATGCTTGAAAACTCGGTGATACACGAAGAAACCCCATAATGTTTACAGCCATCAGCTGAACTACTAGCAAGAGAGAGAAAAGGAGAGGGAAAATGTATGATAAATGTATGAACTACAAAAACTTTTTGACAAAAATTATTAATCCATGGACACAAATTAGTTTGATCCCTTGGTTAACTTCTTTGGCCTTAAATATCCTATAAATTAACCAGCAATATAAACAAGTTCATCTTGTTCATTTAAATACTATTTTAACGGAAATGGACAGAATGACATGGTTTAGCCAAGCTTTGTCTGCATTAAGGAAGAGAAAAGCAAAGCCTCTCTAACGTATGAGAAATTAGGAAAAACTCTGCTGCTGCTAAGTCACTTCAGTCGTGTCTGACTCTGTGCGACCCCATAGATGGCAGCCCACCAGGCTCCCCCATCCCTGGGATTCTCCAGGCAAGAACACTGGAGTGGGTCTCCATTTCCTTCTCCAATGCATGAAAGTGAAAAGTGAAAGTGAAGTCGCTCAGTCGTGTCCGACTCTTAGGGACCCCATGGACTGCAGCCTACCAGGCTCCTCCATCCATGGGATTTTTCAGGCAAGAGTACTGGAGTGGGGTGCCATTGCCTTCTCCGAGGAGAAACTCTAAGGTAATCAAAAAGTTTTTAATTGATTTTTTTGCTTTCAACAGATTTCAAATATGGGAGTCTTGATGCTTTTCAAACTTTAATAACTGTTTCCTAACTACATTAAATTCTAAAGATAAATAAGGCAAAAGAAATCTCCCTTTATAATGTAGCTCAGAGTTGGGGGGGGAGGGGGGACTCTTCTATTTACTAGGCTGACATTTACTTTGATCTCTTATAGACCCTTTTAGGTAACAATTTATATAACAGAGCAAGCAAAGTCCTTTGGGAATTTATAATACCTTAGAAGTACGAACAAATGCAAATAAACTGAAAACACAGGGGGCTGTATCTCCATTGCTTGCTTTTTCTTACTCTGTCTGACAGCACTGTTTTCAAGAATAGGCAAGGAAATAAATCCTTCAATTTGGCTCTGATAACTTAAAAAGAAGCTTAAAGCAGTTTAATAACGAAGTAAGATTAAACCACACTTCTTTAAAAAAATATTTCAAAGGTGGCAAAAGGAAGTGCCTTTATGCAAATGTCATTCCTTCCCAACTACCAACTAAGAGTTGCTAATCCACTCAGATGAAGTGTCCAAATATATCTGATGCCCCAACTACCCCTGTGTATCTTCAAAGTGGATTTGAAGTTTCTTAATTGTGCTACTAATCTAGCTACTGACATTAGTAAATTACACATGGGGGACATTTCATTCTTTTTGCAGTTTTAGAAAATCAACAGTGTAAGTAGATGCAAAGGCTCTGGTGCTTCATGGCCATAGGTCTGTCTCGCCCATAATAATAATTGACGACATACACTGAGCATGAAAGATACAAAGGGGAATTTAGAATCATAGAAGTTTATGCTCTGCATTTTGACAGAATCATACAGGTTTATGCTCTGACTTATGATGGCTTCCTAGAGCATTCCCTAGTGCCTCAGACAGTACTCAGATGGTAAAGAATCTGCCTGCAATGCAAGAGACCTGGGTTCAGTTGCTGGGTCGGGAAGATCCCTGGAGAAGGGAATGACGACCCATTCCAGTATCCCTTCCTGGACAGAAGAGTCTAGGGGGCTACAGTCCATGGGAGGGCAAACAGTCGGACATGACTGAGCAACTAACAGCGGCTTTCACCACCGCAGGCACTGCCGTCAATACAAAATAATACAGAATACATCATCAATCAATAAAGCAAAGTGAAATGCATTAGACGGAGCTGATGAGATAACCAAATGACTGCAGATACAGCTAAATGAAGAGATCAAGTAGACACATCAGGCATCTAACTTGATTATAATAATCACTTTTCCAGAGTCCTTATGACAGAAAGAAAATATTATTTAGAGAATGCAAAGGTTACTTCCTTAAATAGACTTGTTGATGTTTACCCAGCAAAACAGCTGAATTTTAGGTACCGTCACTCAAAACTTAACTTTATTAATAAACATAATTCATGCCCATTGAAACACATTCACAATGATCAATTTCTTTTTATTATTATAAAATAATTATAAATAACAGCACACAGATTCCAAACACATGCCATGAAAAAAGTATTTTTTCTTTTAGACCTTGAGGGGAAAAAAAAAAGGCTCTATGTTAGAGGAAAAACAGGTCTAAAATAACCTGGCAATAGTTCAGCTACCAAAATATATGTGTAAAAAATGAAGAAAGGCGGAAGAGGAAAGAAAATCGGTTATTTTAATTCCAAAAAAAAGTGAAAGATTTGCAAATCAAATTCTTTTTTAGCATTATGCTTCCGTTATAAAACTATATATAATTCCCCCGATGCTTACACAGTGAATAAAAATCACCTTGAAATATAAACTTAAAAATGTCTAAAAGGTCAATTTTATTGTCATATATATTTCAGCACAATTAAAAATAAAAATGAAGTGCTATTTAGAGGTTTTTCTATTCATTAAAATAGGGACAGAATGGTTTTCATATGCAGACACATATTTTCAGTTAGATACAGCTATGTGAAAATATATGGATTTAACTCTACTTCTGCTGTTTGAAGCATCAGGTTCTGTTCATCTTTGAATGTCCTAGATTTAGAAAAGTTCTTTGTATAGTGTGAAAAGTTATACCTTTGTCAAGTAACTAACTTTTTTTTAAATGGTCAAAAAGGTCAAGTTTATGCTATGCAAATTCTACTACCATAAAAACAATCACTTTACTTGGAATCAAATATCAGTAACAGTCACCTTGAGTTCAATCCAGGTGAATGTGAACATCAAATCTAATCTTCTATAATTTATATTCTGGCATACGGTTTCATGAGCTTTTCAATTTTCTAACCACTCTAATTTTAGACCCCTGGGAGGCTAAAAGGTATGGGAACAGAGGGACCCATTTGTGCACCACGATGATCGGCTCCTCCCACAGTCAAGCAGGTGCCCTGTGAAACTTCTCAGGTCCTTTCCTGTGTGAATAGCCACCTAGAAATGTCAGGGGCCTGCCTTGGGTTTCTGACAGGAAATGGTGCCCCTGAAGTGCAAATTCACACGGAGGGGGAGCTGCTGGGCTGAAGGTGCACTGGCGGCAGAGCAGAAGGAACCAGAAAGTCGCACTGTGCGTTTAGTAAAGATAAAATAATGGAAAACGAAAAAAAAAAAAGGAGCGGGGGGAGAGATACAGAATTAATTTGATTAAAAATACAAATCAACTACTCCTCAATACATCTAAAGGATAGCCTATCTGAAGGCTTACAGAGGAGTTGGTGAAGAAATTGGAAGGCAATGAAAATTCAAATCTATTCTCTTCTGTAAGTGCATGTCTTTCTCCCTAATCTCCTTCTAAATTTTTTTGTTGTTGTTCTCACCCTTTCCTCCTTTTTTTCCTATCTAATTATACATCTCAAAGAAATTCCCTTGCCCCTTTAGGTTCAATTCATCCAACCTATGTTTTGCCTGGGGTGGAGGGGATGAGGGGGCAAGGAGCACCCTGAGTAAATACGAATATCCAACCTCCCACAAATTAGGTCAAGGAGAATAGAGTAGTTGACCTTAAGAGTAAAACTCAAGATAAAGATCCCTTGAGGCTATTTTAAAATGTCCATAAAATCAAAACAGTGGTTTCCAATCCTATATTTGATGACTGGGGCTGCAGACAGAGTTTAAAGCATATGTTAATACATTAAGCCAAATAATCAGTAATTAGATCTATAAGCCAGAAATACCTTTAAAAAAAATCTTTTTAACTTCAAAGACTTTTCCTGTAAGTAGTTTTAACTGTGAGCACACAAGTTCATCATATAAAAAGTCGACAAGTTGCATTACAGAGTTTTTCTTTAAATGAGTTCTAACAAGATGTACTTTATTACAACTGTACAACGAATTCCAGAAAATTACAAGACATGACCAGATGTCCTGCTTGCGATCAGAAACTAAATATATGTCAACAAGATCACTTGTGGCCCTTGTAAAGAAATAAGAAACTGTGAGATAGAGTCGGCATCAGTTAGATTAGCCAATTTTAAATTAATAACTACTCTGTTCATTGTTAGAAAATGGTATAATCGTCTTACCCATACATTGCCTCTGGCAACAAAAACTACCAGAATCCTCTGAAAGGCACTCATGTTTCTAAAGTCAAAACAGTTAATAACCTGTGACCCAGTAATAATATTCCTGAACTAATCATTCTCCCTGAAAAAAAAAAAAGGGAAGAGGAGTGAGGCAGAGGGGGGGAAAGAGGGAAGGAGTGAGGGAGACAGAAAGGGATAGAGGCAGAGGAAAAAGAAGGAAAGAAGGAAGTAAGCCTACAAATATAAAAGGCTCACTGTTAACACCATTTATAACCTAAAAACAGTTCCAGTTCATCCCAAGGAAGCAGCCAGTTTAACTATGGTAAAACAATGTAATGGACTATTATGCTGCCATCATAAACTATACTTAAGAAAGATGGGGGAAAGAGCAATATTAAGTAAAAATACCTTGCATATGAAGAATTAGTAAAATACACAAAAATATTTGTTGAATAAGCATGGTGTGGTGGTTTGACTAAGGGTTTCCCTAACTTAATTGGCGTTACTGATATACCCCCATAATATTTTTCTTAAAAACTAGATATACTTTTATAAGTATATTTCCTAATACTACTTTTAAAATAAGTATATTTCCTAATAGTTTCTTAATATTACTTTTAAATATTAATAAACTGATTTCAAACAGTAATGTTTACAGAAAAACTGTCAAGATTAATCAAGTCACTCCTAGAATTTGCCTTAATATGAGATAATAAAATAAATATGGCTCTTAAGTGGAAAACGCTTCAAGATTCAAAATGTTCAATTAGTCTTCATGTTTTAACAGGACTTTCAAAAAGCACCTGCTAGACGCTGCAGAGAATTACAGTGTGTAAGAGACAGAAGGGAAGAGAATCACATCATTACGGAAAGCTCACACTACAAGAGGAAATAAAGAAAAAGAGACTTTTCAATTTTAGAAAGGTCATACATGATATGACCAATTACAGTACTCCTGAAAAATAACCAGCAATAATGTACAATGCAAAGAAAGGCATCTGCCATTACTGCTTATTATTTTTATTTTTAATAGTTATCATTCACTGAATACTAATTTCCAGACACCTTTGCCAGATGTTCTACATAGTTATCATTTCACACTCAATACAACACTACCACCTAAATTTTAGCAACTGCATTTCACAGATGAGGAAACTGAAGCTTAAATAAGGAATATCATTTGTCCCTCATAGCTCATGGGGTTTCCCTCATAGCTCAGGAGGTAAAGAATCCACCTGCAATGCAGAAGACCCTGATTTGATACCTGGGTCTGGAAGATCTGCTGGAGAAGGGATAGGTTACCCACTCCAGTATTCTTGGGATTCCCTGATGGCTCAGCTGGTAAAGAATCCGCCTGCAATGCAGGAGACCTGGGTTCGATCCCTGGGTTGGGAAGATCCCCTGGAGAAGGGAAAGGCCACCCATGCCAGTCTTCTGGGCTGCAGAATTCCATGGACTACAGCCCATGGGGTCACAAGAGTCAGACACATCTGAGCGACTTTCACTTTCACTGTAATGTGTCCAGGGTTACATGAAAGAGATCCAACCAATAATAAAGAGTGGAACTAGGACTTGAACCAAGTTTTGATCTTTCATTGCATCCTTTTTCCAAAAACTTTAAAAGAAAACATGTACAAACCACATAAAACCAGCACTTTTACATTTCTTTATATAACCCCATTAGATTTGCTTTTCCACAGCTATTTTTATCTGTTCTTCTTGAAATAGAAGAACTTTTCAACTCTATGACAAGAAAACTTCATCATGGTTAGTCATTGCATTAAAGTCAACAGGTTTCCTATTAAATGTTTCCAACTAAATACAAATTGTATCTTTAAGATCATAAAATTAATACAGCCACTTTTTTTTAACAGCGGTTTTAACTTTTTTTTTTTTAATATTTACTTATTTATTTGGCTGCACTGAGTCTTAGTTGCAGATGTGGGATCGTTACTTGCAGCTCGTGAACTTTCAGCTGTGGCATGTGGGATCTAGTTCCTGACAAGGGATCAGACCCAGGCCCCCCAACATGGGGAATGTGGAGTCTTAGCCACTGGACCACCAGGAAAGGCCCATTACAAGCATATTTCCAGATCATAATACACTTTAGGTCAGATTTAGCTACACCTAGAACAATCTGCCAGAATATGCTGGATCAGATATGCTTTTAACCTTTTTTTTTTTTTTTTTTTTTGGTTTCTAAGTCTCTCATGATTTCTAAAGTAAGTATTTAGGAAGACCTGTGGTAGGGTTTGGGCCTCGAGGGCACGCAGCATCACTATTTCAATTCGTTCTCGTGTATTTTTCTATGCAGGTCTTAACGCTAAACACCAGGTAAGTTTCAGCTTCTAGAATGAACGAACCTTGCATTCTAGTATTAACAGCACCTTCGGTCCTCTCTTGAAGAGTTACCTCCTTTCTAAACAACATAATCAGTTCCTTCTAAGTTAAGGTCTGTAACTTAATCTCCTAAAGGCACTGCTTTATTAACTCTTACCTCTAGGCCATGGCTAAGTGCAGAACCAAGGCCTAGTGAAAAGAAGCCTGGAAAGGAAGAGAGAGTTCTTGTTGCTGGTAGAACCTGATTCACTCACAGGTGGGTCTAAGGTACCCAAAATTCTGTATTTTCTTATGAGGAGACATGAATTTTCTTCATAAAATTACACAGCAGATCTTCTCAGATTACATTTAAAATGTTTTAAGTCCTCACCTATCTTGAATTACCCTAGTAAACTGACAGGTAAACATAAAAGTCAGGATGCCCTGGGAGACGTGGACATCCCAGAACCCGGGCTGCGAGGTGGGGGAGGGGAGGGCACCCTGTGCTTTATCCAAAATGGTAGAGGGCTTACCGGAAAACAGGAAGCAAAAGAAGATGGCCAACAACAGAACCCACTGGAGACAGAAGGGCCACCTCTCAGGAGAAAGCATTAAGAGGCCAGAAAAGCAGCCACTGGGGAAAATCTGGGGAGCAGTGGGCAGGGCTCAGCTCAGCACTGGGCCATTTCTCCCCTAAGTCACTGCCTCTGTCTTCCTCTTCCTGCTTCAGACTCTGTATCTTGACTCAAGTCAACCTCTGGTCCAGGGAAATACCAATTCCTTAGGCTTCCCTGATAGCTCAGTTGGTAAAGAATCCACCCGCAATGCAGGAGACCCGGGTTAGATTCCTGAGTAAGGAAGATCTGCTGGAGAAGGGATAGGCTACCCACTGCAGTATTCTTGGGCTTCCCTGGTGGCTCAGCTAGTAAAGAATCCACCTGCAATGAGGGAGACCTGGGTTTGACCCCTGGGTTGGGAAGATCCCCTGGAGAAGAGAACGGCTACCCACACCAGTATTCTTAGGCTTCCCTGGTGGCTCAGCTGCTAAGAGTCCTACTGCAATGAGGGAGACTTGGGTTCGATCCCTGAGAAGGGAACGGCTACCCACTCCAGTATTCTGGTCTGAAGAATTTCAAGGACTGTATAGTCCATGGGGTCACAAAGAGTCAGACATGACTGAAAGACTTTCACTTTCACTGCATTAGCACAGGGGTCTCACACTCTACTTTTAATGGGCATTAACAAAAACTGAGCTTCCTTGGTGGCTCAGATGGTAAAGAATCTGCCTGCAATGCAGAAGACCTGGGTTCAATCCCTGCGTCAGGAAGATCCCCTGAAGAACGGAATGGCAACCCACTCCCAGTATTTTTACCTGGGAAATTTCATAGACAGAGGAGCCTGGCGGGCTACAGTCCCTGGGGTTGCAAAGAGTTGGACACAACTGAGTGACCAACGCTTCCACTTTAACAAAAACTGTATAAATACCTACATTTAGAAGGGACAAAAATTTTAACAGCTCTACCATTTCAGAACAAAATGGTCATTTTGTCCATTACATGCTTACAGTCGACACCCTCCCTAATTCTAGCCCACTTCCAATCAATATAATTTAAAGAGAAAATAATCATATTCTACAGACAATAGGTAAGGAACTTAGTATCACCTCTTAGAAGTTTAAGGTAGGCCATGAAGAATACATTTATGCATTAATGCAGGCCACAAAAGTAGCATTCTGCCATATCCCACGTCCCTTTTATTTAAGGGTAACATTTAAGCTAACACAGTGCTAAAGGCTTTGCAAGATTTCTCATTAAAATCACAAAATAGGACCCTGTGGTTGCTCTGCCACGGTACAGATGAGGAATCTGTAACTTGAAGGTAAAGAGCTTGCTCAATATCACAGAGATGGAGCAAGTGATGAAGGCAGGAATCAACTTCCATCTCTCCAACTCCAAAGTGAGTTCTGAAACAACTTATACTGTAAGTTGTTAAAAATCTACTTTCTACCATTTTTAATATCTGAAAGGCACTATATTTAAAAGAAGCAGAAACCGTAGGAGGAGGAGATGAAGGAGAAGAGGAGGAAGAAAAAAACGGAGTACCAATATGTATAAGGCTCTATACTACATCCACAGATTAGGTAAACAGTCCAAGTCTTGATGGGTGCACAGACTCCCAACAACTCACCGTTCCTCCTATAGGTAAACCTGCCTTGGTACACTAATTACTATCTTTATGCTCTTTCAAAACTCTTGCTCACTTTATCCATAATGCCTTTCTTAACTAAGTCCCCTTATTCAATCAGTCTAGCGATGCTATTGTATATGATATTGTGTGTGATTTAAAATCAGTTCTATAATTTCTTTTGTTTGAAGATGTGGTACATTAAATTTACATTCAACAATTTACTTTGTTCTAAATGACCAGCTGCACAAAGAGTACACGGCATATGGAATACCAAGGAGAGTATACAATTTACTTTGACAGGGGCATCTCAGGTGCAGAGAAGTGGATTAATCATTAATTCTCTGTTTATGAAAAACTATCACCATAGGTCTCTTATGTTACTTACGGGATCCATATCTTACTGGTGATAATCCATATTTGTGTGAGGTACACAAGCATTTGTTACTTATTAATAATCAACTTATTTTAAATTATTACTAACAAAGAAATTGATCTTTTGTCAAACCAGAATTGAATACTTTTTGTGTATACCTGTAATATGCTACTTGTCATGTTGAGCATTATAAACAGTACACTGTGAGACAATCAAATAAAAAAGTTAGTATCCTAGAATACAAACATGATATATTTAATATCTGATACATTATTTTCACAGTCATGCCAAAAGATCAAGTGGCATGTTGTTACTTGACAAAGTTACCTAAAATATTTATGATGTCACTGACAAAAAACAGTATTCAATTTGCCAGATTAAGAGATTTAAAGATGTTTTTTCTAGTTGTGATTAAAGATTAAATGGCTTTTTAAAAAAAGCATTTCAAAAATTAAATTTAACTTAACTGGTAATTTAGTATTCTACATGATCCTTTCCCAATAAATACAAATCTTCTAAAAGAACACATGCCGTGTGTGCTTTTAAATTTTCCTTCAGCTATAAACAAACGCATCGACAGCTAAAACAGGCTACTTCAAACGTGAGGCTAAGCAACAAATTCCAGTCTTCATCCTCTTCTCTCCAGTCATCATTTTAGACAAACAGAAGTGATTCCCTTAGAAGATTAGGACAGAAGAAATACCTTTATTGAGGTGAGAAATCAAACTAAATGATATTCAAAACACCATCCAACCAGAGTTTCTTAACTAAGAACACTACTCACAAAATTCCAATCAGATTGATCAGCTTCACTATTTCTGATGTAATTTCTTGGGATACTGTTAATATTTCATAAAATTTATTTCATAAAAGCACAGGTTTAAAACTGACAATAAAACCTTGGGGTGGATAACAGGAACTTCCAAATCTGTTAGGCAAGGACTCTTTTTAATTAAAGGACTTTCCTTAATAAATAAAACTATTATTATTAAGCCCTGTAAATGGCCTTGAAGTTTTTTTTTTTAATTTGTCCTACTTTCTACATAAATTTTTCTGTTTAATTTGTCCAACTGTCTTCACAGGGGAAGCTCTCTATAACCGGACCTCTCCTACTTTACTTTCCATCACCTGCCAACCATCGCTGAACTAAAGGCCTGCCCCCATCCTGCTCACTCTGGCTTGGACCACTTGGTTCAGGCTACCTGCCACCTTCAGCTACCTGTGGCCAGTGTTCAGGGTCAAACCAATCCTTACTTCTCCATGTACCTTCCCTATTACCTTGAGGATTACTCGACCCTATCCATCTTATACTTTATAAGCTCCTTTGTGTAGTACATACAATACATACTTACATATAACCCTACCCTCATGACTTAGTTTTATTTCTATATTTTCATCTGAAGTTTATAATGTACCACCTGATAACTTACTATTTTAAATACTGAGTTGACCCAAAAGTTCATTCAGGTTTTTCCATATCATCCTACAGAAAAATCCGAATGAACTTGTTGACCAACCCAATACATACAGATTATCAGTTTCTGAGGTTTTGTTTGTACAACTAGATTGTTAATTATGCATCTTACACTTCTTTTTTCCTGTAAGTTCTCGATATTTAAAGCTTGCTGATAAAAATAAAATTACTCTTATATGGACTTTATTAATGTTTAAAAAGTATAAACTTTTAAGCCAATAAATATGCTCAATATTAATTGCTTTTCTTTAAAACTCAATTTTGTTGTACCTACACTAATAAGTACCACAGAAAACATCACCTATGGATTTCCTAATATGCAATGTCCTATGGTTTTTATGAAAAATGTCGATTATAATGCTGATCATTCAGTTTTCTTCAACTCTTCCTCATAGTAAAAGTTGACACACATTGTATACAAAGTAGAATGAGGGTGCCTGCCCTTCTAAAAATCTAACTACAACTAATTATATAGCACAAACAGTAAAAAATAGAAATAGCTTTGCTTTTTCTGATTAGGGAGATACAATGCGCACATTCTAAAATCCTCAGAGAATACCTAAAGGTATAAATAAGAAAACTTAAATCATTTGTTAGTTGACAAACTAGTAACAAACAGACAGAACTGTTAACCATATTTGCTGTGCCCTTTCACACAAGCATACACTTACACGAAAGTATGAATTCTAGAAAGTACTCATTAAATCCTGGCTCCACACCTCCTATTGGTGCAACCTTGAGCTACGTATCATCCTGATATTTCTGTTTGTTAATCTGTATAATGGGGCCAATAATATCTAGTAGGAGGAATGCCATGGTCATTAAAAGAAATAATCAATGTAAAGCACTTAGCAAAGGTTCTAACACATAGCACATTTTCAACATTACTATATATCCCTGATACAAACGCCACTTTGTATGTAATATGCTTCCTTCAGCTGACAACACTGACAAAACAACTTCACTGACAAATTTCCCTATCAATAAATTCAAAAATCTGTTGTCTTTCTAGCAGCAGCTTAGTGTTTTCTGTCAATGTACCATATTGATTTAACTATCTCTCTATTACATGTTTTGACTCCTTCATTTTTAGGGATAACCATACTCTGGTGAGGAGAAGGAAATGGCACCCCACTCCAGTACTCTTGCCTGGAAAATCCCAGGGACGGAGGAGCCTGGTGAGCTCTGGTCCATGGGGTCGCCAAGAGTCGGACACAACTGACCAGCTTCACTTTCACTTTCATACTCTGGTGGACATAACCGTAGCCAGACCTTTGAACATATTCATTATCACATTTCTGAAATAACTTCCTAAAAGTAAAATTTATGGTCCAAAGGGTACTCCTATATTAAATGTTTATATATATTTCCACAGAAAAGTACAAGTTTATACATGCTTCATCAATGCATATACATGAGTATTTACCACATCCTCCCCAACATTTGGTCTGGTCGTATTTTTAATCTTATGCAAATTGACAGTAAAAAAAAAAGAAAACAGTTCTAAACTTGTACTTCTTGGACTATCAGTGAGATTAAACATGAATTCAGCCAGATTAAACATGAATTGATCAGTTAACTGGTCATGTGTAAGTCTTCTTTTGTGAAATTCCTGGTCAAATCTTTTCCCATCTTTATACTGGTGCAGTTGCCCTTATTCTGGTTAAGAGAGTTCTTTCCTTAAAAATACAAATTTTCACTGCCATATATATTTCAGATAGTTTTTTCCACATTACAATCTGTCATTTCAACTTATTGAATTTTTATCATAAAGATGTTTAATTTTGTTAGTCAAATATATCCATCTATTTTCAATCTATGATTTCTGGATTTAGCCTTACCCCTTAGAAATTCTTCCTTCACGCAGATTTATAAAAGTATTCACCTGAATCTTACTTTAGTACTTTTATACATTACTCTGATTCAGTTTTATGAAGCAAAGTATGAGAAAGATGTATTTGAAATCTCAGAGAATTATTTCAGAAAATATCTCAGGTCGAACAAAGCATAATGCTTAGCCAAACCACTGTATTAAGGAAGATACAGAAGCAGCTTTATCTAAGCTTCCATGGAAGAATATTATAAAAAAGCAAATCATATACAGCGGCTTCATAGTTTTAGCAATTAATTTTTATCTCAATCCGTAGACTTCTGTTCTGCTCTCCAGGCCTGTTTATCCCACAGCTTACTTCAAATCTGTACTCAAATTACTTCCTCAGGGAAAACAGGATCACAGGTGCTGTGTATAAAGCAGGCAGACTTTCCCCCTTGATTCTACAGTGGATCTCGGCTGGAAGAGATACATTTATTTTTATTAATTTGATTACTTGAATCATGGCAGAGATGATGAGTATTTTTGATCCCCACTGCAGCAGCTGACATATAAACAGGTCCTCCAGGAAGGAACGGAAGTTTCCAATACAGCTTTTTGTCTTGTTTGTTGGCACTTGTTTGTTTTTCAAAGAAAAATATAAAGTCAGATTGAAGCCAAACAAAAAGCTGGGCCACAGTCCTTCTTTGGAAGTAATCCATCTTTCCCTCACACATTTTTAGAAAAGCTGAAGAGAATCACAATCATTCGAAAAATTCATTCCTTACGAGTTGAAAGGGGGATATATGTTTCATCCTAAAACGATCTGCTGAATTGGGTTATTTCAGTTCCATTCCATGCTCTTATACATAGGTAAACAGTATCCTTTCTAACACTCTGCATTTTTTAAAGTGTATAAAAAAGAAATTTAAAAATGTATTTCTAAGACTGATATTAAAAGGATAAGGATTCAAATCTGTGTACAGTTTTTCAGCTTATAGAGTTTTTTTATAAAAATTATTTAATATTCATAGTTTTACTGTATGAATGAAAAATACTTCCTGCCATATCAATAAACAAAGGATGCTGCAGCCATCAAGCCATCACACTACAGCATTCCCAGAGGGGAGCCTTGAGGGAACTCAGGATAGAAATGGGATGCCCACTATCCAGCAGTACAACTCTTGTAGCCACCCCCACGGTACATCCTGAGGAGACACAGGATGAGAAAGTACAGGATACTGGCCCCCAGAGAGCTGAGGTGCCCACCAAAGGAATGACTTCAGTGAGCCCAGACTCCTGGCATTTTCCCATACAAAGAAAAGTACTAAACTCTTTAACTTGAGATGTCTGGTTTTAAGTAACAGTCATCTTTTGATGTTCTGACTACCTAATCTTTGTTGTGAAGAGCCAACTCATTGGAGAAGACCCTGATGCTGGGAAAGATTGAGGGTAAAAGGAGATGAGGGCAGCAGAGGATGAGATGGTTAGAAAGCATCACCAACTCAATGGACATGAACTTGAGCAGACGCCAAGAGATAACAGAAGACAGGGAGGGTTGGCATGCTACAGTCCATGGGGTCACAGTCGGACACGACTTAGCGAGCGAACAACAACAATCTTTTGATGTTCCAACCACCTGGTCTTTGCGGCTGAAACTCCTATACAGCCCAGCTCCCCTCCCCACCTGTTCAGAGCAGTCCCTCAGAGCCATCTGAGGTGCTGCATCCTGGGCTTAAGTCCTCAGTTTCATCCACCAAATAAAACGTAATTCTTAACATTTAGGTTGTGCAATTTTTTTAAATCAACAACAGGGATTATATAGTCAGGGAAGGAACTCAACTTGAATTAACAAAACTAGTCAGTGGAAGGACTTGAACTCAGAACTCCAACCCACCCCCACCCCAGTGTACACATGAGTCACATTGAAAACCCCTGCCTCTCAAGTGCCCCCTTCTTCACTGCCCAGCAGTCCTTCACTCCTTGTGAACCGTCTGGATACGCACACGCTCTAGTCTTCACAGACTGCGCCCAGACCACTTCTATCAGGCTAACGATGTATCCTCTCAGCACTTAAAATAAGTCCATGGCCTGTTATTTTGTACTCCGGGTAAATCTCTTTTGTCTCCCACTAGTAAATAAATCCTCTGAAGAGATTGTGAGTTCCTCAAGATAAAGACTTTTTTGTTAACTTCCCACAGCACCTGGTATAAGAGTTTAAAAATTGAGAGTTAATAAACTGGAACAGGAAGGCTATATTCCAGAAATGAAAAACAAGCTATTTTTAAAGGCTTAGCCTGACACTAACCCAGACATGGTGTCCCCACGCCCACCGGCAGGTTCCCACACCCGCTCAGAGTGTACACACAAACCTGCATTCCACGCCCAACAGGGACCCGATGTTCCCAAGACAGGCCGAGGTTTCTCAACTCGAGGAGGTGGCAGTACTTTTCTCAAGGTTTAGGGAGTGTCACCTGGACGCTTTCTTTACAAAAGTTTTTTTCACAATAGCTTCTGGCCCAGCAGGCAGTCTGAGAGAGGCTAGAGGATGCAGGAAAGGAAGAAAGGCAAGAAGCAAAGTCAGCAGGGGAAGTTCCTTCACTTCCAATGATTAAATTCCCAAGTCACTTTCACCACCGTGCCTTCCAGCATCTCTCTAAGTTGCTCAGTTGTATCCAATTCTTTGCGACACCATGGACTGTAAGCCCACCAGGCTCCTCTGTCCGTGGAACTCTCCAGGCAAGAATACTAGAGTGGGTAGCCATTCCCTTCTCCAGGGTATCTTCCGAATCCAGGGATGGAACCCGCATATCCTGCACCGGCAGGCAGATTCTTTACTGCTGACCACCACGCAAGGCCACCTTCCAGCATAATGAAAGTAAAAGAATAAGCAGATGAGAGAAGGGAGAGACACACCACCTTCTCTCTCATACCCAGACAAGAGATACAAATAGGATCTGTAGAACTTGAGAGTAAAAGAGATTCATTTTCAAAACTCCAAACTACTTCCTAAAGCAAAAATTTCCACAAGCAACAGTTTTTCCCCTTCCATACGAAAAGCTTCCTCTGTACTTATCTAAATATGGGTGGTTGTATCTGCAACTCAGGCTGCTATATTCACTCCAAGGGATGAATTCCCTTTTAACATGTAAAGTCACACACTGAGACACACTAAGCCTACTGTATGCATCCATCCTTACAGCCTCCACCATGCACAAAGCATCCGTGGTCACACCAATTAAAACCCGCTAGACACACCCATTCAGGGCACGCAAGACTGAATCAATTTATTACACTTAAGATCATTTCCTAAGATTCATTTGTCAACATCTAACTCATTAACACTGGATCCCCATTTTTAGCATTAAATTTATGTTTTGCAACCTCATGCATTTTCTGGATAACAACTATACTACGTGGTCTGTAAATTCCAACTAACGGCGAGTGGACTCTCATTATCTGTGTTGACAATTCCCTACTTTGCGGAAGCCAATTTTAAGATAATATTTCTTTAAAATAGGAAATGTGTAAACTGTGGGTGAGAGATGATCTTTATAGAGTGGGGAACAGCCACGAATCCTATCACTGATGCTCCATCTGAGCCACCAGGGAAGCCCTTTTCTTGATTGTGCTGTGCTTAGTCACTCAGCCGTATCCTACTCTTTGTGACCCCGTGGACTGTGGCCCGTCAGGCTCCTCTGTCCATGGGGATTCTCCACGCAAGAGTACTGGAATGGTTGCCATGCCCGCCTCCGGGGGATCTTCCCAAGCAGGGATCAAACCCAAGTCTCCTGGATTGCAGGTGGATTCTTTACCACCTGAGCCACTAGGGAAGCCCATGAATACTGAAGTGGGTAGCCTATCTCTTCTCCAGGGGATCTTCCAAACCAGGAATTGAACCAGGGTCTCCTGCATTACAGGCGAACTGCAATGTAGGAATTGCATTCTTTACCAGCTGAACTACCAGGGAAGCACTTTCTACATTACTCAGCTATAAAAAGAAATACATTTGAGTCAGTTCTAATGAGGTGGATGAACCTAGAGCCTATTATACAAAGTGAAGTCAGAAAGAGAGAAACAAATAACATATATTAACCCACATATATAGAATCCAGAACAATGGTACTGATAAACCTATTTGCAGGGCAGCAATGGAGAGACAGACATAGAGAACAGAAACATCATTCTGCTATATGTCATAAATAATGTAGGAGCAACAGCCAAGCAGAGTCAGCACGATTAAAAGCCTATTGTGTGGCGGGGGAGGGGTGAGCAATCAAAGGGCAGCACGGGGAAGCCTTCTGCCTGTGACAGTGGTTAAATAAATCTGCACATGTGACAAAACCGTGCAGAACTACACATGCAAGCACACACATTAAGTACATGTGAAACTAGCAAAATCTGAATAAGCCTACAAGATTGGATCCATCTCTCGGCTTTGATTTTGCACAACAGTCACACAAAATATTACCATCAGGGGAAACAGGATAAAGGAGTTCCAGATCTCCCTTGTATCTCAGGAGTATAGTGGGCAAAATTCCCGTGAACCTCTAATTATTTAAAAATAAAATGTTTCAGAAAGAAAATCTGTCAGTAGGAAACAATGTCTGCTACACATATTAATACATACAATTAGTTGTACTCATTCAACCCACATTTATTAAGCACATACTATTGCTTGGCTCTGCTGGACATACCGGGGCTATCGACACAGAAATGATATCACCTTTGATCTTGAGAAACTCACAGCTGGTCATCTCCCAGGAAAGCAATATAAGAAGGGAAGAGAAGGTACAACGCAACTCCACATGGAGAGGTCATGTAAGGGTCTCCAGTTGGTCTACATCATTCAAGCTTTATATGAAAATGAATGTACTTGCCAATCACCACTCCATTCACAAAACAGATGACCAGAATAAAAGAGCCCTATTAACCTAAGGTTCACATCATTAAAAATCTTAACCCAGAGAATAGTTTTTGCTCAAGGTATGTCTGACTTAAGAGCAAATAAATATTCAGGTAAAATAAGCTGACTGCTTAACTAAGAAAGAAGGTTGTGTCTAACTTCAAACACTCTGTTTCTTTTAAATTGCTTTCTGAGCTATGTTTTGGAAATGTTAAAATTATTCAAATAAGATTTACAGCATAATGTAAAACATGTAAAACTGAGGGGTGATAACCTCCCAGGAAAAAAATGCTTAATATTATTAAAAGGCAGATTACTATTTTTCAAAATAGCTATGAATTCACTTTTCCTGTTACGTGCCTTCCTGGAAAAGTTTTGTAAAAGCAAACAATTTTGCTTTAAAGAAATAAGCTCTCTAAGAAGTACTGTCTCCCTGAATCTGATTATCAATTAACAATATGTCAATATCGTAATTTTAATTTATGAGTCCCTCTGACAAGTTGGCCTGGTAAAATCTTTGGATTCCCTCATACTTCTAATATCATACCTGGATAATGTTACACAAGAAAACATAATTTTGTAAGACATTTTAAAATAAAGAAATAATGCCATTCCTGTGCTTTCGTCTTATTAAAGATTTACTACAAAAAAAAATATTCCTTTTGGAAAAAGGACAAAACAAAAAAATAAAGGACTATTACTTAGAAATATTAGCTTTAGTAATATTTAGTAATATTAGCTTTCAAAAACTTAATGCAATTAAGAGAAAAATGGAAATGTTACAAATATCTCTAGCCTCAGCTTGAAAGATCACTGGACTAAGAGTGGAAGCAAAGATGGCCATGCTGACCACACAGAACTCGACCTGCACACACTACCATTTATATTGTCCCAAGCCTTTCTTGGTGAAAGTGAAAGAGGAGAGTGAAAAAGTTGGCTTAAAGCTCAACATTCAGAAAACGAAGATCACGGCATCTGGTCCCATCACTTCATGGGAAATAGATGGGGAAACAGTGGAAACAGTGTCAGACTTTATTTTTTTGGGCTCCAAAATCACTGTAGATGGTGACTGCAGCCATGAAATTAAAAGACGCTTACTCCTTGGAAAGAAAGTTACGACCAACCTAGACAGCATATTGAAAAGCAGAGACGGAGACGTTACTTTGCCAACAAAGGTCCATCTAGTCAAGGCTATGGTTTTTCCAGTAGTCATGTATGGATGCGAGAGTTGAACTGTGAAGAAGGCTGAGTGCTGAAGAATTGATGCTTCTGAACTGTGGTGTTGGAGAAGACTCTTGACAGTCTCTTGGACTGCAAGGAGATCCAACCAGTCCATTCTAGAGATCATCAGCCCTGGGTGTTCTTTGGAAGGAATGATGCTGAAGCTGAAACTCCAGTACTTTGGCCACCTCATGCGAAGAGTTGACTCAGTGAAAAGATTCTGATGCTGGGAGTAATTGGGGGCAGGAGGAGAAGGGCTGGATGGCATCACCAACTTGATGGACGTGAGTTTGAGTGAACTCCGGGAGATGGTGATGGACAGGGAGGCCTGGTGTGCTGCGATTCATGGGGTCGCAAAGAGTCAGACACAACTGAGCGACTGAACTGAAACCTTTCGCATGTGACGTATCGTCCATAAATCAACACAAAACAGTACCTTATAGTCAATTTATAAAGTACACAGGATGGCTTTCTCAAAAACAAACTCAGTAGAGCAAATCCTAAGAGCTATCACTACAAGGAAAAAAAAAAAAAACTTTTTTTTTGGGTGTGGGGGGCTATTTCTTATTGTATCTGTGTGATGATGGATAGTAACTAAACTTACAACAATCATTTCATAATGTATGCAAAGTCAAACCATTATGCTCTACACAGACTTATACAGCACTGTATAATCATATCTCAATAAAATTAGAAAAAGAAGATATGCAGGCAAAATTAATAAGACTTACTGTGTTACAGAATTTTTACCCTTTCCCTGTTAAGTAAAATATATTTTATCTAAAAAATTATCAAAAGACACTAAACAGACCTAAACAAATGACTGAAGAGACCAAGTTATGAGACTGAAAGTATTTTTTTAAAATGTACTTTCTCTCCAAAACTATGTTGTATACATTCAATGCAAGCCCAATAAGAATCTAGGAAGGGTCATCTTTGTCTTTTGGAAACTTGTAAGCTGACCAAAAATATATTCATAAGTATATAGGACCAATAAAAACCTAATTACAATTGTGGGGTGGGGGGAACCCATGAATGTCAAAAATCAAGTATAGTGTTAAACAGATATTCAGGTTGAAATAATCCAACTACAGGTATCACATACTGAAATCAATAAAGGGCAAATCAGACCTACAGGTTCCTTAGTTCACACGTTCCCTAACAAACAGCCATCAGAACATCATGTTCGCAAACTTAATCTGCCACAGGATATGGGAACAACTCATCACCACTTCACTTCTGTTTTTATGAGTCTACCATGTATCAGGCACGCTGCCAAGTGCTAAAATTCAATAGTCATCTAAAGCAGACAGGATTTGTGCCATCATGGAGAACGTTGCCAAGGAAGAAAGGTATGCTCGATGCCACCTGTGCATAAAATACAGGACTGCACACTCAGACCACCCACCACTCCTGAGAAGATCTGAGGCTCCAAGTGGCTGCACTGAACATCTGCAGTCCTGGACTGGGACACTGGATGGCAGAGACCTCGGGAGCCACCATCAAGCCAAAAACAGTTTCAGAAACAAAGTGGAGTCCAGTCGTACAAACTCAGTGCCAACGTAAGTATGCCTACAACTTCTCTCCTTTATTTTCAAACCACTTAAGACTGAACAAGAGGCTCTTAGAATACCTCATCCAGACACACTGAATGTGCTACATAACAAAGCTGTTGTTCTGAAGAGGTATTTTCTCCACAATTCCGTTATGGAGCTGTCCCCACTCCTTAAACACACACCCTTTAAACAGTCAGTTGTTTGATTCAGGTTTTCCACAGCTGAGGTGGTCAAAAAATGTTTCTAGTGAATATAGAAATAATCCTTGCTCAGCAAAGCAGGCTAGTGAAAGTGAAAATTTCAAGTGTTAGTCGCCCAGTCAGCGTCTGACTCTTCGCGACTCCATAGACTGTAGCCTGGCCAGGCTCCTCTATCCATGGAATTCTCCAGGCAAGAATACTGCAGTGGGTTGCCATTCCCTTCTCCAGGGGATCTTCCCGACCCAGGGATTGAACCCAAGGACCTCCAGCATTGCACGCAGACTCTATATCGTCTGAGAGAACCATCTCTTCTGATCTCCATTCATCCTCCCAAGTCTCCTTGACCTTAAAAGCTTGACATCAACCTTAACCCTCCTCCTCCACCCATATCCTTCCCATTCTATTAGTCGTCAAGCCCTATGCATCCTGAGAAAGGGGATCTTAAATTGATTCCTTTCTTTTCCCTTCTCACTGTCACAACAATTTCCACAGTGCTGGCAATGAATAAAATTCACACTACAACCCCAAACCACATCTCAAAAATTATTCCCCACCAGGTACACATCTGAACCAACAACCATACTCAACCACTTACGCACACCTTTCCTCCCAAGCACCTCTGGTTCCTTCTATCTCAAATATCTCTAAAAGAAATCCCATGTTCATAACTTCTCTTGAAAGCCACTTCCTCAAACAAATTATGTCCTAATTCTCTACCACCTCTGAACTCCCACAGTATCTTCTGCCATTCATATGCCTTGCAGTGTAGTTACTCACCTGAGTATTTAATATGGATGTATTTCACTTACGGATAAGGTTTTGTCCCACCCAGGTCAAGAATGTATCCTTGTGAATGCTGCGCACAGGAGATGACTGATAAATATTTATCAAATGGAACTGACCTTGAGTATTCACGTGAAAGTGCTGACTTATTCTCAAATGCAAGCAGTGGGTAAATGGGGCTAACATTTGGATGAGTGGGGAGACAGGAACTGTAGTACTTCAAGTGACAGCACAAACTGTGATTTCCTAAAACTCTTCAAAATCACCAACACCCGCAGCTCAACTTCATGAAAAAGAAATCCAACATCAAAGATACGGCAATAAGGAACTTTCCTGTTGGTCCAGTGGTTAAGACTTCGTGCGTCCAACGTAGGGGCCACAGGTTCAAACCCTGGTTGGGGAACTAAGATCCCACATGCCACAGGGCACGGTCAAAGAGTAAAAATAAATATATGGCAATAAAGTTCCCCCAGATCTCCGACTTATACACACACTCTCCTTCCCTCTCTCCCCCCTCACTCTGTCCCCACCTCTCTCCAAAGGAAAGGATAGATCTCAGGGCAGGATAGTATAGTTTTTACATCAGTCTCTAGAGTCAGAATGGTCCAATCTTGCCTTGCTATTGTGTGAATACAATCAAAGTATATAAATTATCAGCATCATAATTTCATCACCTGCAAAACAAATATTATGACACAGTACTTGCTTCACAGAAAATTGGTATATGCTTAAAAAGGCTATGTAAGTGTTTGCTACTATTATTTTCTGTTAATGTATTTGATTTATCAATAACTTACTTAAATATTTAGAATGATGTTATCTACTGGCTAATTCTTAATAGATAAGATCTCAAATGCAATTTACAGTGTGAGGACCCAATCCTGAAAATGAATCTGACCTGGGAGCATCTCTCCTGCCCAGCCAATAGTCCATGCTTTTACTGTAACAATGATATCAAGAAGTCAAAGGTCCTAAAGATTCCTAGAAGCTAACCCAGAAAAGAATCTCTCTTTTGACTCAGCTATGGTGAACATGTGGGAGTTAGGACTACAGGAATCCTAGTTACAGCCTCAGTTTGAATTGATTGAAAAAGGCTTAATGGATTGCTGAGTCTTAACATCAATTAAGTAAGACCTGATAAGTATGTCCAAAAGGGTAATAAAATAATTCAGAAAGCCCTCATAAATATGAAACATTAAATATTTGCAATGTGTCATTCAATCAAACAGATAAGATCTATGCTTCAGAGAACAGAAACTCATAAAGCATTTAAATGAACATGAGAAAAGCATTAACTGAGGCACAAATTAAAACTGAGATAGCACAATGATCTCTACGGGCAGGAACTTTACCACATATCCCAGGAGACATAGCAAAGTATGGAGAAATAAAAGTAAAATAGGAATCAGAGATTCAAGAAAACAGCAAAGGCTCCTCAGTTTAAAAAAAAAAAATTAGAAGAAAGGTATTAAGACCCCATGCATGATAAGCAATGTCTGACTAATTGACTGATTGACTAAAAACACTCTCCACAAGGTTAAACTGAAGATTCCCTTTGTGAAATATTATTTTTTCATTAAGTCTGTAAACTTGAAAGTTTGGATGAAGTACAGGTCTAGCACTGCTCAAGCTTTTCTAATTAGTCTGCTAACAGCCAGAAAAAAAATAAAATTAAGACCCTCATCCCTTGACAAATTAAGCCATTTCAACCATCAAAAAATAATGTGCTCAAATGCTTCAAAAGAATAGAATCTACTTAGAGATGGCTAAATATAGGTGTGGAGAAGGAGGACAAGGATAAGATAATTCATGGCAGCCTAATGGAGAGCCATTCTGTCCACGTTAATACAGTAGCAGTGAAAATGAAACAACTCACTTCAATTTCCTGACACACAGCAGACCTCGTCGGAAATTAACCTCTGTGTGTGCATGAGTATGTGTACACTCTCTGCTTCCATAATGGCTGCAGTGTTTTTTGATGTTTTCCTGAAATACAGGAAATCCAGATTATAGAAGGATCTTGATCCCTGACCAGGAAAACCAGTAAAAGCTACTGATCTCCCATTTCTAAAGAACTTGGTTGTTGTTCAGTCACTAAGCTATGTCTGACTCTTTTGCAACTCCATGGACTGTAGCCTACCAGGCTCCTCTCTGTCCATGGGATTTCCAGGCAAGAAAACCGGAATGGATTGCGATTTCCTCCCCCAGGGGATCTTACCGATCCAGGGATCAAACCCACCTCTCCAGTACTGGCAGGCTCAGTTCTTCACCACTGAGCCACAAGGGAAGCCCATTCTAAAAGCACTGAGTAATTAATGCAAAGGGACAAAATAGTATGTGCTATACCATTAGACAGGGTTTAAATTTTTCTCTAAGGAAGAGTTTCTTGACGAAGGTTTCTCAAGATTTTCTCTACTCAAGATAATATTTATGTTTTCAATAAAGACTAAAATGAGAAAATCGGGCTGTAGATCTAGTTATAATACATTAGGCAAGTGCTCAGAGCAACTGCTGTTTAAGTTGAGAGAAGAGAGTGAGGAGCATTATATCTATTAAATAGTCCTAAAGGGCTTCATGCTTACCAATAATCTTGTGAGGAATTTTGCATCTATTCTTATTGTCAGAAACAATACACAACAGTCTTTAGCAGATCATATTTCATTGTATGCCTTTTTGGCAAACTGCAAAAAAAAAGAAAAAATGATGTGATGAATAACTCCACCAGTCAGAACATTAATAAAAATTCTCTTATACTTTGCCCTTAGATAAATGACTCATGAGAAAGGCCAGGAAAATAAACCACCTCACAAAAAATATCAGAGAGAAAAACGTTCCCAAAATGCAGAGGAATGGAAGAGACACTACCCAGACACAGGCCTCTTAGTCCACAATCTGACCACAACTATTTCTACCCTCTTCCATTACCACCATTTTTCTTTGGGATCTCCAAGTCTACACCTATAAATGAGATAATAAAAACACCCCAGCCGCAATAAGCACACCATGTACCCAGTTCTTGGTTTCTAATACCATTCTCTAATAAAAGAAACCAGGTCTTACAAAGAAATGGCTGATTGTAGGACTGAGGCAGGAGATACACAAGATGAGCATGTAACATCTTAAAGACCCAGAAAGTAGAGAAGAGGAGGGGAGAGGAGGGGAAGGGGAAGACAAAGGGAAAGGGACGGAAAGACAAGAGAAAAACAAAAAACACACAAAAACACAATTAAGGGAGTTTGTCAAACGATACAAGGCCCAAAGAAAAGAGTTCCCAGTGCCAACCAAGTACAATTTGAGTAACAAAATTAAGTAGTATTAGATTATAACTGAAAGCATAAAATAAACAGCCATAAGTCTAGGAAATAGCAACCCACTCCTGTGTTCTTGCCTGGAAAACCCCATGAACAGAGAGGAGCCCAGAGGGCTACAGTCCATGGGGCCACAAAGAGACTTGACTTACTGACTAAACAACAAACAGCGAAGTCTATACTAATATAAAGGTTTAGATAAAAAGAGACAGATAGATAATAAGGTACAATGGACAAATCTCATGAGCTGAAGAAGTCCAAATAATTTTTGTATACACTTCACCCTCAAGGAGAAACCATTACACCCTACTCTTCAAATATGAGACACACAGTGACTTCCTTCCAAAGGGTAGTAACAGTAAGGAAAGAAAGGAAGAGGATAACATTACAGTGGAGAAACTTGACCAACCCTATCTCAGCCAGGTAACCCAGGTCAGCATCAACAGTGATAAATCATTCTGACCGAATGTACTGTTGATCTGACGTCATGACAATGCCACTTTAGCTCTGTGACCCTCCTCTCAAAATCCTTTAAGCCAAGACTAATCATGAGAAGGACACACACCAGTTGAGATTCACCCTACAAAACATTAGTCCGGTATTCCACAAACTGTCAAGGTCATGAAATACAGGAAACGTACCATAGCCACGAGAGGCCAAACAGGTATGACCCCAAAATGTAGTGTGGGTGCTGGATGAAATCCTGGAACAGGAAAAGGACAGTGGGTAAAAACTGAAAAGATGGGAAGCAGGTATGAACTTATTATAATAATGTGTCTGTATTGGTTAAAAAACTGCAATAAACATACCATAGGAACAAAGCTTTTCTAACAAGGGTGTAGGGTATAGGAAAACGCTCTGTGCTCTTGTCACATTTTCTTCTATAAATCTAAAGTTTAAAAAAATAAATATATATATATATATAAAGTTTATCTTTAAAAATGCCTGACTCACCTCTATGCAAGGCTTTCTTTTTAAGTTTATGGAAGAGGAGTTACTGTTCAATGGATATAAAGTTACAGTAATACAAGAAGAGCAAGTTCTAGAGATCTGCTCTACAACACAGTAAATATAACTAACAACATTATGTTGTCCACTTAAAAATTTGTTAACACGGTATGTCTCATTTTAAGTGTTCTTGAGCAACTGAACTGAACCATAAAAAAAAAAGGCAAGGAGACACAAACTCTTGGAAAGTGATGGATATGTTTACTACCTTGATTATGGTGATGATATAATGGGTGTACACAGATGTTCAAACTCATCAAATTACATACATTAAATATGTGCAGTTTTTTGTGTATCATACTTCAATAAATCTGTAAAGAACATTTATAGAAGTACTTAGTTTGTTCACAGGCTACAACACCTGTATTCTTAAAATGTATTTTAAAAATTATACTTTTCCATTTGTTTTCCAAAAGAAACGATATATTTCATTTCATTTTGAGGGACTCTTGAGATTCGCTTTTCCACCCGATTATAAGAAACTTGAGTCAACTGTGATTTTGGGTGGGGCTTTTCAGGAGGCTCATGGGAGAAAAAGAAGAGTTACTGGCAAAGATTACAAATTGCAAATGAGTTCCATTAGGTTGTTTCTTGACTATAGTTGAGACAGTCTGCTACGATACACTGTAACCACTCTAATAAGGAATGCTTAATTATCACTAAGAAATGATCTCTATTAAAATTATATTGTGATTTTTTTTTTAACCACAGGTATTTTTATCTGATCATCTTACTATCTACTATTCTGTACAGGCAAAGAATACTTTGTACATTCTTGCTGCATTATTAATTTTATTTTTATCTCTTAACTGTCACTGATTTGCCTCATGAACAAAATGAATAAAATCATTCATTTAACATTCATTACATTGTTTGGAAAAAACTACTGAAAAACACAGAAAAAGCAAGAAAGTAACATATATATATTTTAAAATCACAGCAACATGATGGGTAATTATATATAATGCAACCAAACATATATTTATTTTCCCAGCATCTTCTCAGAACCAGCCCCTCCTTCATTCCAGAGAAATTCCATGTAGTCCCTGGGTCTGGGAATGGATGTCCCTCTGCCTGGAGCTCAGGAATGGGCATGTGACCCTGGTCTAACTGAGCATCCTTCCCCTGGTCCCCTTTGACTGGTTTAGGGAACAGGCAATAGGGACAACTGTTAAATTATCAGAAAAAGTGCTTGCTCTTTCTCTGAGAATATACATGTCTTCATGACAGAGGAAACCAGAAGTCATACTGTTGCCACATATGAACAGTCTGAGAATAAAGCAAGCAAAAGTAACAAACCTGAAAAGCGAATAGAGAAGGAGAGTACTAATGACATAATTTAAACTGCTTCATGGAGCAGGACTTAAGACCGCTTCACCTCTTGGATGAACCCATTCCCATAAGCCAATAAGCCTTAAACCTGTTTTCGATTAAGCAAGTATGCATCGCTCTATCAGTTAAGATTGGGTTTAGCTGCAAGTGTCAGCAAACAAGCAGACTTAAAAGGACGGTGGCTTAAAAGGACGGTGGCTTTAGACACACATAACTGCAGCCTGTATCTCTAGCATTCAGAATGCCGAGCTGGTAGGGAAGTCCTCCTCCCCCAAGTCTTACAGGACCGCGTGCAATGCAGCTTACCAGGACAGCCATTCCAAGAATCTGACCCCCTCTCATGGGTTTAAGATGACAGCTAGACCTCCTGCCATTGCATCAGCATGCCACACACAGAAAGAAAGAAGGGAGGAAGCCATGAGGTGACTTCACAGGTGGGTTCCTAGCTGCCACTTACATCTCACTGGCTAGAACTTCCTCAGTCACCTCTAGAAGCTAGAAAATGTCACCTCTAGAAGCTAAAAAATGTCAGTCATCTTTATTCTGGGAAGCCATACACTCCAGAAAAAAATTCTATTATCACAGAAGGAGGAAAGAACAGATATTTCAAGACTATCAGCCTCTGCCAGTCTGGGTTTCTACAATTTCCAACCAAGACAACGTATACAAATCATATGCTACATAATAGGTGTTCTTTCAATGACTGTAATTTAAAACAAAGAGAGAAACTTTTAAGGCATTAAATCACTGCGGTACTTCCGCTGTGTGACTCTCACACAACAATACACACCCTCAGAATCCAGTAGTGTTAACATCTAACTTCACATTTTGGAAAATTAAAATTTTGAGAGCAGAGCTTTATCACATGGTCCAAGTTTGTTAACATAAGGATAGAAACTCAATAAGGAACTAAAACTACAATATATAAGGAAATTCAAAGAAAAAGACAAGAAACTCTACAGAAAATCTGCTAAAACATATGGATAAATGATTGACAGAAAGGGAAACACAAAGAGCCAACAAGAATATGACTTTCGCATTAAGAAAGAGCAGATTGATGATACACACTGACTTTTACTCTCTCTCCAATTCAAATAAAATGAGAGGTAATAGATTTTTCTTCTGGCACAGGATGTGAGATGAGTCAATAATAGCAAATACATATATATATATGGAAAGGCAAAAAGCAGATGGAGGTAAGGTAAATGATTTAGCAGACCCCAGAAAGCTGAAGGAAGCTCAGCCAATTGGGAGGAAAACTGAGAAGCAACTCACTTAACCAACAAAACCTTCCAGAATCTCAGAGGCTGTCAGTTCCATGTGAGTCTAGAAATGGGGGTAAAGTTAAGCTATAATAGGGAGACTGGTTGACAATGCCTCTGAGAATTAGTTAGATCTTCCAATACTTCACTGAATGCACATGACTGCCCTCTTCAATCCTGGAAGAGGAATACTTTGGTCTCTGGATAGAGGAAAGCATGGGGCCTCTACTTGGGAGTCCTGGGACTCTGTGAGGGTGGGGAAATCATACAGAGAACAGAGTTGGGGGCAAGCAGAGTGCTGAGATGCCCAGTTTTCTTCCCATTCACGTTTCACATGGCTGCCTGGCCTATACCTGTAGGCAGGAGTCTGGAAGATCTGTCTATGAGAAGCTAACTGGTCCTAGAATCAAGCCTACAGATACCTCCTGCCACCAGGGGCTCAACAAGCCATAGTCCAGCCAGGTGACTCTGCTGAGAAGCCCACATTCTAACGCAGAGCTTATAGGAAGCTGTTTGCTGCTCCCATCAGAGATTATGGCGATTGTAAATGCATTCAAAAACAAAAAGAGGACATCATGAACAAAGGATTACTGTAAGAACAACAAGTGCTTTTGGAAATTAAAAATGTGACAGTAGAACAAAATGATATAAATAAAAGGATGGGAAGATGATGATGACATGACCATTCAGAAAGTAGAAGCAAAGACAGAACAGGAGCAAAATAATAATTGGAATTGAAGAAAAGTGGCATTGAAGTCCAGGATTTCAACCTGGGAATACGGGCGTTAAAGAGGAAACAGAACGGGGAGATGAGGACAGCATGAACCAGGCACGACCCTGCCATGCTCCCCAAACTCCCTGAACTGAACAGATGATAAGAAATTTTGAAGGAGCCAGCTTTGGAGGAAACAGTATTCCTGGATCCTCTGACATATCCCTATCTGGTTGCTTGCTATCTGAACTCAGTAAATGAATCAATTTGGATAACAAGAGATTTGTGTATTTGAAAAAAAAATTTTTTTCCATAAAATAAAGATTTAAAAGTGGACAGAATGCTGAACCAGCTGCAAATGATAGAACCTGCAAAATTTGATGAAAACTGATCATACACATATGTGATGAAAAACTGCATATCCTCGAGAAATTCAGGACTCCTGCAACAGGAAGAGCCTTCTACAAGATTCCAAAGAGAGAGAAAAGGCAAGAGGGGAGGGGAAAGGAAAGGTCAGCAACAGAAGTACTGAGAATCATAATGGCATCCAAATGGAAGCTGGAGTGGAGGAATACCTTCAAAATCCCAAAGCAAAATAACGTGCCACCCTGTGTGCTGCAGACCCAACTATGCCATCAATCAAATACAAAAGTAAAGATATGCTAGATGTCAAACATGTACCTCTCCTACAAGACTCTTCTCAGGAAAGAGGAGACGAAAAGCAAAGGAGGTCAACAGAGGAGGAGGAACCAGGAGATAAGGAGACAGATGGCTCAAGAGAGAGGAAAAGGACTGACAAGTATGGGGCCGCAGGGCCACAGCTGTGTGCGAGGCAGGGCAGTGCCAAGACGCCAAGAAGAAGGCCCTGACGCAACACGAAGGCAAAGAGAAGAGAATCAGACAACTCAGGACTAGAGGAGGGATAAGAATTTTCAAAAACTCAGCAAATGAAAATCCTGACAATACAACCTACAAGAAAGGAAGAGTAAACGTTGACCTTTGAGGAGCGTCTCCATAGTTGTAATTATGTGAACACTTAATATGGATTGAACCAGAGCTGACACAATTACAGTGGAGAGACAGCAAAGCTGTGGGTTTGGTACACAGAGCAGGTGGGAAATGGTTCAATCCTGTTCACACACCGGAAATCCACAGATAAGGGCAAACACTAAAGGAAACAAAAGACAAGCTAAGTAATGCATACGAGTTAGAGATACAAAGGGTTTTTTTTTTTAATTGGAGTACAGTTGATTTACAGTGTTAAGTTTCAGTTGTACAGCAAAATGATTCAGATAAACATATACATGTATCTACTCTTTTTTAGACTCTTTTCTCATATAGGTCACCACAGAATATTGAGTAGAGTTCCCTGTGCTGTAACAGGAGGTCCTTGTTGGTTATCTCATATATATTTAATAGTAGTATGTATATGTTCATCCCAAGCTCTTGATTTATCCCCCCAACACATTTCCCCTTTGGTAACCATCAGTTTGTTAGACAGTGGAGAGCATTTCCTCAGAGAATGGAAAAACAAGAAAAGACTTGTCGCTGTTTATTAACCGGCTGTGGTGGTCAATCTGTTTAAACTACGTGCAAACCAACTTTTGATAAAAGCAAAAGAACAAAGTAAGGATTTCTGACAGAATTAAGAGGGCACACCATGTGGAGTCATGCACAGTGAAGAGACGTAATACATGTCTAGGGCCATAAGGATGTGTAGAAGCCAAGACTAAAAATACACTGTGGACCAACCGTATCGCAGTGGTGGAGCTGGATGGGGGCAAGCAGTTCACACCAGAGGAGCTGACTTCATATAGAGAAGATGCAAAGCCTTTAAGAGATCTGGGGCAGAGGATCCAGGTGACAAGTTTAGGACAATAAATCTGACAGCACTGAGCAAGCGGCTCTGGGGAATGACGCAGAGACTCCAGTTAGAATATTTCACCAGTCCAAGTAAGAGTTAATTAGGGTCTGAATATCAGAAGCAGAAGAAGATAAGAAGAGCTGGCAAGAATACAAAGAAGAACTATACAAAAAAAAAGATCTCCATGACCCAGATAACCACGATGGTGTGAAGACTCACCTAGAGCCAGACATCCTGGAATGTGAAGTCAAGTGGGCCTTAGGAAACATCACTATGAACAAAGTTAGCAGAGGTGATGGGATTCAAACTGAGCTATTTCAAATCCTAAAAGATGATGCTGTGAAAGTGCTGCACTCAATATGCCAGCAAATTTGGAAAACTCAGCAGTGGCCACAGGACTGGAAAAGGTCAGTTTTCATTCCAATCCCAAAGAAAGGCAATGCCAAAGAATATTCAAACTATTGCACAACTGCACTCATCTCACATGCTAGCAAAGTAATGCTCAAAATTCTCCAAGCCAGGCTTCAATAGTACATGAACTGTGAATTTCCAGATGTTCAAGCTGGATTTAGAAAAGGTAGAGGAACCAGAGATCAAATTGCCAACATCCGTTGAATCATCAAAAAAGCAAGAGAGTTCCAGAAAAATATCCACTTCTGCTTCATTAACCACAATAAAGCCTTTGACTATGTGGATCACAACAAACTGTGGAAATTCTGAAAGAGATGGGAATACCAGACCACCTGACCTGCCTCCTGAGAAATCTGTATGCAGGTCAAGAAGCAACAGTTAGAACTGAACATGGAACAACAGACTGATTCCAAATTGGGAAAGGAGTACGTCAAGGCTGTATTTTGTCACCCTGCTTATTTAACATATACAGAGTATATTATATTATATACATATTTAACATATACAGAGTATATCATATACAGAATATATCATGTGAAATGCCAGACTGGATGAAGCACAAATTGGAATCCAGATTGCCGGGAGAAATATCAATAACCTCAGATATGCAGATGACACCACCCTTATGGCAGACAGTGAGTAGGACTAAAGAGCCTCTTGATGAAAGTGAAAGAGGACAGTGAAAAGATTGGCTTAAAACTCAACATTCAGAAAACTAAGATCATGTCATCCAGTCCCATCACTTCATGGCAAATAGATAGGGAAACAATGGAAATGGTGAAAGACTTTATTTTCTTGGGCTCCAAAATCACTGCAGATGGTGACTGCAGCCATGAAATTAAAAGACACTTGCTCCTTGGAAGAAAAGCAATGACCAACCTAGACAGCATGCTAAAAAGCAGAGACATTACTTTGCCAACAAAGGTCCACCTAGTCAAAGCCATGGCTCTTCCAGTAGTCATGTGTGGATGTGAGAGTTGGAATATAAGGAAAGCTGAGTGCTGAAGAATTGATGCTTTTGAACTGTGGTGTTGGAAAAGACTCTTGAGAGTCCCTTGGACTGCAAAGAGATCAAACCAGTCAATCCTAAAGGAAATCAGTCCTGAATATTCATTGAAAGGACTGACGCTGAAGCTGAAATTCCAATTATTTGGCCACCTGATATGAAGAACTCACTCACTGGAAAAGACCCGGACGCTGGGAAAGACTGAAGGCAAGAGAAGAAGGGGACGACAGAGGATGAGATGGTTGGATGGCATCACCAACTTGATGGATATGTGTTTGAGCAAGCTTCGGGAGTTGGTGATGGACAGGGAAGCCTGCCGTGCTGCAGTCCATGGGGTCGCAAAGAATCAGACACAACTGAGCAGCTGAACTGAACTGAATATCCATAAAGGTAAAGGATAATATAATAAGGCAGGGAGAATAAGAGAGAGGGTAATACTCACTAGAAATCAAGGGGATACATATCAAAGTAATCTATTTCTTTTTATCTATCAGAATGGTGTAAAATTAGAAAGGAGAACAGTGTTAAGTCTTTGCAGTGATCTGGGAAAAAGGAAAATTTTACACACAGCTGGTGGAAGTTTAAACTAGTCGAGTCAGTATAGAAAAAATAAAAATATGGTGTTAATTAGTGAAATTAAGTATGTTTAAGCCCTATCTGATCATTCATCATAAAGACACCTGTTTCGAAATCTTTAAGGCAACACTGTACTGATGGGAGCTGAAGGCACTAAGCTGGCATTAGGGAATGGAAAAGTAAAATAGTAAGGGAATGTTATGAAATACTACGCCAAAGTGAAAACTGACAGCAAACTGGATCGTAAAATTGGAACTTAAAAATACAGTGTTGGGTGAGCACTGTAAGAAAGAAAAATGAGTTTTATAGCACAGAACCAGTTATGAACATTACAACACACACATGTGCACACACATACACAAACACCACTGACTACTCTGCAAGGACTCCTGCACACATACTCCACATCAGAATGCATGCTTGGCTGGTGGTGAGGAGCAGGGCCTGACCAAGGGAAGAGGAGTGCAAGAGCACACCAAAAGAGCAAGGAAGTAACGTGAATACAGCAGGAGAGGAGCCTTCCTCTCCACAAAGAAAGGTAAAGCATGATGGACTCAACTATCTACAGCGGAGGATCCAAAACACCATCACCATTCACCCCTAAACCCCGCCCTCAAAGACAAAAGACAAAGACCAGAACTGAGATGAAGTAGAAGGAAATAGGGGCTTCCCAGGTGGCGCCAGTGGTAAAGAACCTGCCTGCCAATTCAAGAGATATGAGAGACGCAGGCGGGTTCAGTCCCTGGGATGAGAAGGTCTCCTGGAGGAGAGCACGGCAACACACTCCAGTATCGTTGCCTGGAGAATCCCACGGACAGAGGAGCCTGGCAGGCTACAGTCCATAGGGTTGCAAAGAGTTGGACACAACTGAAGAAATATAGGATGTGTCAAATTAAAAACAAAAAAAAAAAAAAAAAAAAAAGGTTTGGAATCAGAAAACACATACTCCAAGTCTGGCTCCCAAACCTTTCTAGGTATATCGTCTGAAACAAATTATGTATTTTCTACATTATGTACCTTCTCTGCCTCATTTTCCTTATGCATAAAAAAAGGAAGATACTGTAACTTCTTACAATAACTGTGAGAATTAAACTAGAAAACTTCCCATCAATGTCAGGTTGCTTTTAAGCCCAGAAGCTGGAAGACAGTCTAAATTTAAAGTAGCCCTCATGTGGCATCACAAACGTGGTACACAGTTTGTTAGCCTCTCACACCATGCCACAGGCATGCAGGCTCGTGGTGCTCACCTGCTGCCCAGCAGACAATCCTGAGAATTAATTTTGAATCAAATAAAAAAGGTTTCTTCTGTTTTTTTGGTACGTTTTCTACTAGTCCCACTCTTGAGAAGGCTAATTCTACTGAAAAGAAGCTTTCTGACACTCCATGGAAAGGAAATCACAATTGGTCCATTTATCAACACTGAGAATCAGGTTAATACCCCAGGAAGCAGGCTACCTTACCCACCCAACGTCATACCGCATTGTCTTGGCCTGAAACACTGCATATACAATTCAAATGGGAGAATTCTTTCCCAGAAGCAAGTTTCTATTTCAGTTCCCTAAATTTTAAAGGCAATGTCCCTTGGACATGATCAGGCCACTCACAGCCATGAGTCAAGAATCAAGAAGAATCAAACATAATCCCTACTAGATAGTGTCATCCCTCCTATTCTCCCATTATCACAGCTGAGGGAGAAAGCTGGAGGGCATTGGCTTTCTCTCCCTTGCATATAACCTGCTCATTTCTGTCTCCAAAAATTCCAAGGTACTCCGCCCTTCAGCTGCTAGGCCTCTCCTCTCCATCTCTGCCAATCAACACCTGGCTTTCCCTCCAAAACCTCTGGAGTCTTCCCTGTGCTCTCCATCCACCACGGCCACACCAGCATTCACTTAAACTTATGCACATTAACTTATACCGAATCAGGAAACAGCCGTATTATCAGGAAACTCTATATAGAGATTTTCTTGGTCTATACTTATAATAAGCATCTTTAGATGTTGTTTTGCTGTTGTTCAGTTGCTGAGTCATGTCCAACTCTTTGCCACTCATGAACTGCAGCATACCAGGCTTCTCTGTCCTTCACTATCTCCCAGAGCTTGCTCAAATTCATGTCCACTGAGTATGTGATGCTATCTAACAATCTCATCCTCTGCCGCCCTCTTCTCCCTTTGCCTTCAATCTTTCACAGCATCAGGGTATTTTCCAATGAGTCAACTCTTCAGATACTTGTTATCATAAACTGAAACACCTAAAATAATTAAAGACGGACTATGTATCACAGTAGGTTAATATAGTATCTAACTGAATTTTATTAAATACAACGTTCATAGAGAAAAGTTTTTTTATTTGCCATTTGTGGTGAAAAACTATACTCCAAACATAATTTATACTTAATACATATTCCATATAATAGAACTCTCAACTTTCCATAAAACTGTAAAAATCATGATGGCAAGAAATACCACCTACCACTATAAACAGTACCACTGCCACTACCAATGAATGACAGTAATATAATAATAAACAATAAGGACTATGATGTGTCAGGGATCATACTAAGTCTTTTCAATGTATTAACTCATTTAACATCCAGCAACCCCAGGAGGCAGGCTTAGCATCCCTATTTCACAGAAAAGGAATCAGCATAGAGAGAAGGTCAAGACTGGCCAAAGTCACACGCTCAATAAGCCAAGAGACCAATAAGCCAAGAGACCGTATGCAAAGACAAGCAGTGAGAGGCTAGAGCTGTTTCCCATCAACACACTGCCCCCACTGGCTTCCTAAAGCCAGACAGATGCTGCGTGAACAGTGGCACTCCCCTACCTGGGTACCGGGCTTCACACACAGCAGATGTTAAGTATAAAATGAATGCCTGAAATTTTAAATTACTGCACTGACCTCTCTGGATGAGAAAATGTGCTAAAAATACTGCTGAAAAGTATATGAGTAGACGGATGAGAAGGAAAGGGAGGTGGAGGAAAATCAGAAAACCTTTTGGCATGTCTGAAGGAAGAGAAAGAATGCAGGGTAAAGGGGACTAGAGACTCATTCATTGAACAACTGGAGACAAACTCATTTTGTGGGACAAGTGACTACAGAATATTGTTACGGGCATTTAAAGCCTTGTTTATTAGTTATAAGAAAAGTAATTTAAGTTACAATTTTTTGTACAAAATCCCAATCCCGGTAAATTTTTCTGTGTACCATCAATAAGATAGGATTGTTGCTGTTGTTTAGTCATGCCCAACTCTTCGTGACCCCATGGACTGTAGCCCACCAGGCTCCTCTGTCCCCAGGCAAGAATACTGGAGTGGGTGGCCATGCCCTCCCCTCCAGAGGATCTTCCAGACCCAGGAATGGAACCTGCGTCTCCTGCACCGGCAGGCAGATTCTTTATACCACTGAGCCGCCAGGGAAGCCCATAAGCTAGGATTAAGGTATGTTAAATTTGAAACTGCTCCTGTCTCCAACAGGTATTTCAGACAACTCACAGCATCAAAAGTCTTAGACCCAAAGGGGTTAAAAACAAAACACAGAAAGTCCAGCTCTAACTCCAAAGACTAACAACCACCCAGCTAGGCAAAACAGCAAGGATGATTCACAAAGGAAAGTCAAAGCAACTAACTCAGAGTGATCATTTAAACTTCTAGATGCTTTAGCCAGAAATAATTTATGCACAATACAGAATATAAAAAAAAGTTCAGGGCCCTGTTGTTAGGAGCTGGCGTTTTCTCATCAGCAACTTCAGCGCCGCAGAGAAGCAGCTCACTGAGGTCCACATAGCTCCCTCGCAGAGGCCGCGTCCAAAACCTGGCAGGGACAGAAGGGGCAAGCAAGGAAGGCTGGGGACGTGGAAACGTGGTTTCAAGACGACAAAACACAAGCAAACCTTTGGGATTGGCACGTCAGATGACTCATTCTACAAATGAGAAAACACCTCATGACTTACCCAGGAGCACGCTACTAATGAGAGACAGCTTCAAGATCAGAGCCCAGGGCAGCTGTACTGCAGCCTCCCTGTTCATGCGATTGTTTTGATGTTCTGAACACAGTACATACTTTACTGACTACATTAGACTCTCCAGAAAATGAAAAGCCCCGAGTTAATTTCCATTCTTGACAGAACTGCTCATTCCTCATTTCCCCAAGTGAAAACGAAAGGAGTACACGAGGACCTACTGTACAGCCCGGGACACTCGACTCCGTTCTCTGTAATAACCTATATGGGAAAAGAATCTGAAAAAGAATGGATCTATGCATATGCATAACTGAGTTACCCTGCTGTACCACTGAAACAAACACAACACTGTAAATCAACTACCTGCCAAAATCATATAAAAATTGTAAAAATAAAAAAACAAAAGCAAAAGGAATACCCCTGTGATCTTACTAAGACTGACTCACAAACTTAAACATCTTCAAAGTACAGCTATCCTAATTAAAAATTAATGAGCAAAGATTTGATGTTGAAGAAGATAAAAATCCCATTGTTACACTGTACTTCATATTTACGCATGACATCTATTCCAAAGCATCATGACATTGCTATGAACAAAGTGCAGACTAATTATAATAATTAACATCTTATGGGCAGGGAAAGAGAAGTTAAATTTTTTGTTCAAGGGCATCTACCAGGATGGATAAGAGTGACTGAAACTCTTCATGTCCCAGGAAACCTTGACATCACTGACGACATTATTATATATTTAAAAAACATGACAAAAATCATATCAAGAGAAACAATCAAAGGAAAGTTAATTGGAAGTTTCAGGAAGTCAAAATCTGCCCTTTACATTCTCCCCAAAATGCCTTGCAGTCTTAACAACAAGTAAGTTGGAAATTTAAGACTTCTGCTTCTCAAATCCATTCTAGTCACTTAAAAAAAGCAAAACCCTGGCTAAAAAGCAACTTATTAGAAGAAGAAAAAATACATGGCGCTTGTGTTAATGGACCACAAAAACAAATCAATGCAAGGCATTTACTTTGCCATCAAAGTATCTGAGGATACTTGTAAATTGTTTTTTTCCTGGTTCTTTACAAGATGTCACAGAAAGCAACAAGGTTTACCCCAGTAGGTATGGTTTCTGTATCAATGTGCACAGATGATGCTTATCTCTGGAGTTTGCACACAAATTGCAGGCACTCAAGATTCTTTAACCTACTCCCCAGGGCAGTATAATAGGCCTTTCAGCCTTTGGTCTTAACTTCTCTGCAGGCAGAGTGCTCTGTGGCTCAGCACCTGAAACAACCAAGACACATCCAAAGAGAGATTTACATTTAACAGAGTGGGGTATGGGTAAGCAATGATGACAGAAGAAACAGCAGCACTCATCTACCCCAAACACAGCTGTTCCCAGCAACAGCCAGCCAGGAAGCAAGGGCTATAATGCACCAAGCCCAGGACCAGGATGAAGATTGGCACAGGAAGACTCAGGAATGGGCCCAACAAGCAACAGTGGATTGCACAGATGGGCAAGGAAGGCAGAGGACACAGTGATGGGAAGCATCAAGTGTTAAGTGAGGCCATCCGCTTTAAAAGTGATTCTCAACCCCGTTCAGGGAAGATGGACACGCTTGGGACCACGGATACAGACAAACGCAACACCCGCCTGAAGAGTGAAAGGGAAAAGGAAAAGGTCAAGCAGCTCCCACCCAGAGAAGATGCTTGTAATAGGATGTAAGAGGTGTGGGAAGTACAGGGGAAGAAGGAAAAGAGGGGTATGGAGGAAAACAAGGAGAACAGCATGGAGCCCCTGCTAGAATTTGAAGTGAAAACCATGAACCATATTGAGGGCACACACCAAGGCATCAGTTGTGCAACATACATGTAACCCAAATTTCACTGACTGTCACTTCTTTCTGAAGCATCTGTTAGGAGATTTTTTTTTTTCCCTGTATGTTTGCTGGTAGTTTTTAAGGCCTGTTTTTATTGCTCACTTGTCATTCTACTTACAGTAAAGATTAATAACACTGCATATGGTGTGTGATGAATAAGAAATCCAACTTATATGGCACTAGGTATAAAATTATGCAGTTTATCCCTTTGAGTATGTACGAATCCTATTTAACATGAAGAGTTTCCTAAGCAGAGAAAAGAAGTGAAACTTATTCATGTATTTGTCATGCTCTGGTCTGCAAATAGGCTCAGAAAAGTAATCTGTGAAAATGAAAATTGTGTTACCCGACTCTACTGTCAAACTGAAAAATGTTATTTCAAAGTTACAGTAAACTTCAACTCATCCAAAATCTACTCAACCAAAAAGCCAAGATTACCATAATTTGTTTTGCTTTAATTCTACATGTAAAAGAAGAGTGGAAAAATATTGAAAAGCCATGTCTGCCTTGTTTGGGAGGGAAAGGGGGTGAAATTCAACTTGGTGGGGAAAAAATCTGCTTACTCCTCCTTCCATTGTGAAACCTCTTAAAGAAAGGGGAAAGTGAAAGACCCGGAGTTAGAAAATATTCATGACTCTTCAGATAAGGAAAAGGAGGTTCAGGACTCCAGCGTCGGAGAAAGTTGTAGTGCTCTGCATAACTTGAGAGCTCAGAAGTTTGGTTTTTTGGGTTTTTTTTAAGTTACTGGGAGCCAATAAGGGATGAGAGGAGAAGGGTTAAGGTCAACTATGGGCTGCTGGGCACAGCTGTTGGAACCTGACAAGGGAATTTTTTAAAAATATGGTCTAGTATTCCATTTCAAGCTTTTGTTTGCTTCTGGACGCCTTTCAGTTTCCCTTATCTTCCACAAAGCTAACTCTAGAGGGGCTTCTAATAAAAAGGAAGGGCAAGGGGTTGAGAGTGTAACTGGGGAGGTACCAAGTGCGATGGGACAGTCAGTTTGAGATGAAGAGACAGAGCAGGCCAGCAGGCCAAGTGTCCCCAGCCTATGCCCAGCCCCAGGGCTCAGGAGGGGGCTCTGACCTCCACCCACTATTTCCGAAAAGGGTCCAACTAAACTCACTAGACTCTCAAAGAATAGGTTACAGGTTTTGTCCTCTGAGAAGACAGATTTAAAGCAACTGAAATAGTAGCTACTATACGATGTCTTTTAAAACCAGAATACAAGCCAAATTATCTATCAGTGACAAGATTTTCAAGATATATATCCATGAGTCGCCTCCATCTCTTAAACTTGAGTAACAAACTACTTTTCCTGTCAGCTTGTCATGGACATGCAAGGGAGATGAGTTAAACAGCTGGCCACAAAGTATAACTTAATTCAGCAGCTTTATTAAAAATATATATATATTCTCTCCTTTCAAAGTGGGTATGAAATTCAAAACTCATTAGATACAATAACTCTTAAAAGTTAATTTTTGTTATACCTATGAGGAATGAGGAAAAATAAGGGAAAAATAAAATGAGAAAGACTAAAATAACAAACACAGGGAGAATAAGATGAAAGGTATAAAGGAAGGAGTCAAGAAGTACGGTGAGGAAAAGAACCAGATGAAGAGAGAGATGGAGACACAGGAAGAAAAACAAAAAGTAAAACAAAGTTAATGCAACCACTTTTTAACAAGTTTCTCAAAGCTTCAGTTTTCTCATCCATAAAACAGGTCCAAAGAAAAACTCATAACTTCATCATTTAAATAATATTAATAAATGCAAAAACCACATATAAAAATGCATACCATATATAGTCAAAAGTAAGAAGTGGAAGCAATAAAGAGGAGACCTTAATATATAAAATGACCTTGAATGAAAACTGTCATTGTGAACTTGGGGGTGTTCCTATAATCTACTCTGAAATGTTCACTGACCTCTCTTTACAGGTGTTAACTTCTTGAACTTTATTCCTGATGAAGTATTCATTTCAGCTCAGCAGAAAGAAAATTATTTTTCCAATATACAGGGGTGAGGGGAAATGTAAACCTTGGTCCCTTGTGGGGCCTAGTACTCGGATGGAAATGAAGATGAATCTTTTAAACGAGGGCCTTGAGGTATTGTAGAACAAAATAACATAAGTCATTATAAGTCATCATCTGAATAGGCCACGTTTACTTTGCTCTTTCTACATAGCAGACACCACACTAAGGCATTTCAGATCTGTTCTTTCAAAACGTCATAACAATCCTTTTAGGTAGGTTCTTTTATTAAGTTCATTTTACAAAGGAGAAAACTGAGGACCCAAACATAAGTCACTTTCCTGGGGTCCCAGCAACAAAGGGGAAGTCAGATTTCAAGCCTGGCTTTTAAAAACCTATACTAAATTTCATGATCTGTAAGTATCAGAGAAAGAATCAATTAAAGCCAGGAAAGCTTTACTACAAGCATATTACAGTTTTTTCTTAGTTTTCCCCCAAACAGCAAGTCTAATATTGAATATAAAGTAACTCGCAATTCGATTCATTCATCCAATTTCCACTAATACTTCTTAAGATAGTGAGATTTTATGAAAGCGACACTTCAGGGTCTTAGCTTCTTCATCTGTAATTGAGAATGTTCCAAATGATGCCCCCAATTCTACTGAATAATAGAAAATTATTCTGCAACTCCTCCCACACCATCCCAGAAATCCTAAGGCAATAATGATCTTTTTCCTGTTGAAACATGGTGGACTCTCTCAATACATGTCTTCTAGAACAGCTTGAAGGAAGCACCCACCTAAACAAAGGTTTCATTACCTTCGAATATGCAGAAATCCAGGCCATGCCCTCTCATCCTTGACTTCTGTCAGAGCCCTGCTAAACTGTTAACTGTTACTGAATAAGAAATGTAAGGATTGTGCTCTTTTAATTAAATAAAAAATTAAGAAGTAAACAAGAGCTCTTTAGTCGTATATAAACACCTATACCAAACACTTTGGCTTTTTTTTTTTCCTTGCACTAGGGTTTGCTATTCAGAATGAAAGTGCCAGCAGAACCTTCCTCAGTTGGCTGAGACTGTGGTTACCCTACTTCTAATAAACAAGGCGGCTTCCTGTCTCTGACGTCTCATTGCTCAACAGGGTTGAATCATGGCAGCGTGCACAGCCATGACCCCTAAGTGCACTCATGCTAAAGAGTGTCTGCTTTGATTCACTCCTATTGTAGGAAACTACTTATCAGAGGACACCTCTTGCTTTTTGAATTGAAAATACTTGCATCAGTGAAGCTGAAAAGGAGCGAATTTCTCATGCTCAAACTTAGTATGTCATTATCTCTAAATTTATCTCCATTTGGTTGAGGTCCCTGGACTTTTTCTAAGTCTCCGAAGGGCCTGAGCTCTGTGTACATTTTTAGACCATTTCAAAAGTGGTTAAAACAGCATCCGGTAGGTGATTTTCAAATCAAATATTCACTTATGCTTTTCTGAAGGATCTTCAGTGTGGGGGCCCACAAGGCTGAGTTCTGAATCAGAAAATTTAAATGCAGTTGAGGTTATACAAAAAAAAAAAAAAATGGTTTACAAGTGATAGATCTTTTTCTTAAGGGTTTCAGAGATACAACGAAACAGTACTTTCTCCCATGTTGGGGCTGTTCTGTGGTCCTTTACTGTCCAGCACAGTATTCAACTTGTTTTCAATATGCTAATAAATTATACATGGTCCACATCCCACTTCCTTTACTTTGCTCATAAACCCCTACACGGGTATGCCAGCAGAAAGGGCAGGCTTTGCATTTCTGATCTGAGTTTTAAAAAAAAAAGGAAAAAGAAAATAGAAATCCGTCTTGCCGTAAAGAACAGACTTGGACTCAGTTGGAGAAGGAGACGGTGGAATGATTTGATAAAATAGCATTGAAACATGTACATTATCATGTGTAAAACAGATGACCAATGTGAGTTCAATGCATGAAGCAGGGCACCCAAAGCCAGTGCTCTGGGACAACCCAAAGGGATAGGGTGGGGACGGAGGTGGGAGAAGGGTTCAGGAATGTGGGGGGCGGGTGGCCAGGGCAGGGGGGAATACATGTATACCTGCGGGCAATTCATGTTGATGTATGGCAAAAACCATCACAATATTGTAAAGTAATTATCCTCCAATTAAAATAAATTTTAAAATTAAATATTTAGAAGTATATAAAAAAAGAAATGTCTTGCTGCTCTAAAAACAAAAAAGACTGCATTTCCAGCTTTCCACCAACACCATCTTCCTTACCCAGGGCCCCCTACTCTGTCAGACAGCCCTGGTGCCTTGATACTGAGACATCGCTTCAGATCACACGGGAAGGCTAAAACGCTCCCTGTTGTCCTTCTGCCTGGGCTGTTACACAAGCCCTCGTGCTTCCTGGAGATGTCAGAGTCCCAGCCGGTGTGAAATGGTGATGCTGTCAGTCAGCAGGCCAATTTTCTGCTTCTGAAAACCCGCTCTCTCTCGGAGCTTCCTCTGTGCAGCACTTCCAGCTGCCTTGGAGCACCGTGTCAGGGCATGAAAATAGCTCCAGCCTGATGACTTCACTAGTTCTCACAAACCGGCCAGTTGGCGGAACTCGCCTGCAGTCTGCTTCTGAAGTGAAGGCAGTGTTCCTTTCCCCAGCGCCCCCTAATATGAATATTCAGTTTCATTGTGACTCTGGAAGAAGTCTCATTTTTGAGGTTAGAGTCAAACCTTAACACCAAAATGTCCAAATGCTGTGGGAAGGCCTGAATGAAAAGAGCTACTAAAAACTGACAGCCAAGATGAAACAACCTGGAGGCTAGATTAGTATTTTTCAGGCTCAACTTTAAGGCCATCAAAGCTGCTTGGGAAACCAACCTTATATTCCATAACACGTTCTCATTTCATTCATTTTTAGGGCCAGGTAGCTTCCTGAAGAACATGTGCGATAACTAATAATCACACACACTTTTAAAGCAATAATCAAACACACTTTTAAAGCCCTATTTCTCATCTTTACTCGTTTTCTACAAATAAGAAGGCTGACAAGGTATCTAAGTAAGAATTAATCACCACTACACCTAATCAACTGAAGCTGACTAAGGGCCTCTACAAAGCATGTTCTGCAACCACGGCAAGCTTTAGTGATGAATGCTCAAACAGATTTCAAAATTTAAAAAAGCAGCACAAGGTATTTCATGCAGTGGAAAAGGTAATCTTTTATATGAGATTACCAAATTTTCTTTTAATGTTTATCATGTTCCCTTATAGAGCTTTTTTACTTCCCTTTTCAGTGAATACATGCTAGTTAAGAGACTATTCTAGAAGGAAAGTAGGAGCCTCTGACATCCCAGTATCATAACTCAGGGCTAGGTCTGCACTCACTTTGATTCTAAAACAGAGCATTTAGATTAACTGCTTCAGTGCCCTATGGACACAAGATTTATGCCCAGAGGAAGAGCTCCCGTATGACTCTCTGGATACCGGGCTAATGAAATAATGTGGTTCACTGATTTAAGATGGTTCCACTAAAGGGGTGCAGGAACTTGGTCCAAAAAGACAGAAAAGCACGAATACTCTACTCCCACTGCCCCTCAACTCCTCTCCCCTCTGTCAGTCACCAGCAGCATCTAAACAGCACTGCCGTCTCGCAGCCATGACGACGCGACCCCTCTCCACCAGCTCCAACCAAAACATCACAAAGGAATCATCAGAAAACACATGGGCACACAGGTGACAGTGAATTATTAAAACCCGCTGTATTGTAGGATCATTTGTTCATTCTATAAAGTTCATTCTATAAATATATGCCTACTATATAGCGTGTGGCAAGTATTATCTATGTACTGCCTACAAACATGAATACTGCCTTCAAGGCTTTCACGCTCTCAATCACTTTAGTTAGGTATTATAGAGCCAGGTGGCCTTAACAGGATGAGACAGCCTGCTGCAAGGTTTTCCTTATGTTAATGCAAAGGTTTAGAAAACTTGGTCTTTTTTTTTTATAGTACATCCAAAGAAGTGTTGAATTCCTTTAAAAAAAAATTGGGGGTCATTTGAGGCATAGTTCAGGAAAATAACCATGAAAATTAAAGACTTATGTCTCTCTCCCACAGAAGCTAATAAACAAAGATATAACAAGAGATTCTAAATGAAGAACAGTCAGTTATAAATGTCATTACAGACAGAATAATTCACACAGTGATGGGACAGGCTAAGTAGTTTCAGACGGTGACTGCACTAACCATCAAATTTTATAATCATAAAGGACGGTAGTTAGATGTAGTAAAAATCTTGTATTTTACTAGTGGTGCCTAGAAAAGTCATGTGATTTATACAAAGTCATGGCGGTGTTATCATTTTGGAATCAAGATGCTTTATTTATCCTGTATTTTCCCAATTATACTACTCTGTTTCTCTCTCTATCTCACACATACACACACACACACACACACACACACACACTCTCACCTTATACTACGTGTCTGAAACATATACAAACACACAGATGCACACGTGCTTGCTTGTCCCCAGTTCTTCTACACACACTATATTACTCTGATTCAGACACACCACTGTGTGGAATTCATATATACATACACACATACATTACACTACTCTGACACACATTTCTTTGCATACACACATATATACATATGTGCATCAACCACACTACTGTTCAGTTCTTACAACTTACTCATATGTATCATACTACTTTGTGCCATAAACACACACACATACCCCTTATATTACTACTACTGTGTATGTGATTTATAGTCACACACTTCATACTGGCATAGATACATACTAATAAAATTTTAAAACTGTAAAATCACCTTCATATTCAAAATACTATTTTTCAGTGTGAGAAATTCAAATGTTAAATAGACACTCACATAACTACTTCAAAGTTGTGTGTGTTACTTGCTCGGTTGTATCCAACTCTTTGCAACCCCACGGACTGTAGCCCACCAGGTTCCTCTGTCCATGGAATTCTCTAGGCAAGAGTATTGGAGTGGGTTGCCATTCCCTTCTCCAGGGGAGCTTTCTGACCCAGGGATCCAACCTGGGTCTACCACACTACCGGCAGATTCTTTACCATCTGAGCCACCAGGGAAGCACATGTACCTCATAGAAGTTCCTAACTTGAAAGGAAGAGACATACATAGGTAAATACGATGATGTGGAAATTACCTGAACCCATACGTATCCACTTACATCCATTCGAATCCATTTTGCTCCTTGGCTCGAGAATGAGGATATTAGCATTGTTTCTGTTGTGCTGTTTTCCATCATACTTGGTAAAGAATGGATGCAGAGCAATCAGCAACAGAGAATAGTATTATATGCCCCTGCTTCAAGACAAGTCCCCAGTTTCTAAGCAATAAAGCAGTGTTAGAAGTGATGTGGAGAAAGTATATGAGCAACATGGCTTAGGACCCCAGCTACAGAGTGTGACCTGAAGGAACATTCTCTCTTCTACTCAAGGGCTGACAGTCTGGAGAGCTCTTTCTTACAGGAGTTATAACCAGCAATGATGAGGCCTTCTCAGGGACTTTAGGAAAAGAGGATGTGACCAAGCAAGAGACAAAAATAAAGAAGACTCTTCATGGTAACCAGCAGATGGAATAACTCATCAGCATATATAAGATGTCCCTGGGCACCCAGACACAGAAGGATTAAGGTAGCCTTTAAAGGAGGTTGGGGGTCAGCTATAGAGACATAGATAGACCTAGAGACTGCCATACAGGATGAAGTGAGTCAGAAAGAGAGAAACAAATATTGTTTATTAATGCATATATGTGGAACCTAGAAAATTATATAGATGATCTCATTTGCCAGACAGACCTATGGACACAGAAGCAGAGAACAAATTTAAGGACACCAAGAAGAGAGAAAAAAGGGTAGGATGAATTGGGGGAATGGGATTATACACTATTATACACTATTATGTATGAAACAGAAAACTAATGAGAATCTACTATATAGCACAGGGAACACTAGTCATCGTTCAGTGGTGACCTGAATGGGAAGGAAACTCAAAAAAGAGGAGATATATGTATACATTTAGCTGATTCACTCTGCTGCACGGCAGAAATGAACACAACACTGTAAAGCAACTATACTCCAATATGAAAACTAATTTTAAAAAAAGAGGCTGAAAGTCCTGCAGGAGCAGGTAGGGGCATCACAGGAAATGTGAATTCTGTGGATGATAGTGTCCCTTCCTATCTACAGACTAGCAAGGCCAATAGATGCAGAGATGATACTGAGAAGGTAAGAGAGAAGTGGAAATGGAGACGCCTGTGTTTGTGGGTTTCAGCGTGTCCTCTATTATTCTTAAGATGTCTACTGAAGCAGATGGTGAATATTTGGAACACTTGCTTTCTTAAGCTACTTGCTCTAATAGTCTAGCATGCTTTTCTTTATCCATAAATAATTGTCTTTTATTATGAAATATAGCCACTTCCAACTCATATACACTGTATACTGAAAAAGCCTGAATAGTCAAGTAGGAGGCACTGCTTTTATGATCCTTTCCATAGCAGCCTCAGAGTTTTAAATAAGATAGTGAAAAGAAAACACCAAGAATAATGGTAATGTAATATGAGTATATTTCTCTGAGTGTCAGATCGAAGAGTGTTCACCTAACATTGAAAAATCAAAGACTGGGAAAGTGCTGCCAAAACTAACACGAGATTATCATACTAAGCAAAGTCAGTCAGAAAGAGAAAGACAAATAGTGTATGATATCACTTATATGTGAAATGCAAAATGGGACACAAATGAACTTATCTACAAAAGAGAAACAGATGCATAGACATAGAAAATGATTTGTGGTTGTCAAGGGGGAGATGCGTGCAGGAGGGCAGGATTAGGAGTTTGGAATTAACAGAGGCAAAACAGTACATATAGGATGGGTAAACTGAACAAAGTTCTACTGTACAGGACAATGCCCTGAGATAAACCATAACTGCAAAGAATGTGCATGTATGTGTAGAACATGTAACTTTCACTGTAACACAGAAATTAACACAGTATCGGAAATCATCTGTACTTCAATAAAATGTTTTTAAAAAGACAGCACCATCACTCCAAACATGGAATACAGCAATAACATGTCACTAGCCAACTCTTAAAAAAATGGGACATTATCCCTAAAAAGGAAACACATAGCTTAAAGAAAATAAACCTAGGTACTTTGAAGACCATTTTAAAGACCTTATCCATAGCTCAAGATAAACATTTGCCAGGGATTCAAACGATTAGGTCCTGGGTAGAGGTTTAGAGGAACCAGGGTCAGAGGGGACACATATAGCTAACGCTTTTCAAAAACCGGAATGCGAGTCCTATCAAGGAATACAAGGAAACCCTCAGAGATTAGTAGGTCAAGGACAAGCTACTAATCAGGCCTGCCAAGAAAAAATTTGACAGTAACCTTACAAAGTCCTCCAAAGCCAATAAAAAAAGAAAAAATGTTGCTTAAAAAGATAAAACTTCAGGAAGCAAAGTAAGATTTTCTGCAAAGCAAAAAGCAATGTACTTTAGCATGAGAGGCAGAAAGAAACCGAATAACTGTTTCCTTGGTCTTTATCAGTGACAGTATTAAGAGTACTGCAAATACCAATTCCGAAACAGAGAAACTGCAGGACCTAAATCAAAGACTGACAGAGTCGTTTAAAGGCGGGTCTAAATCTAACTGTTAAATAAGATGCAACAAAAATTCAACTGGCATTATCACACAGTTAAGGATTCAAGGTAGAATTTGAGAACTGTTGGCTCGAATATAAAATTCTAATTACGGGCCTTCCCTGATGGCTTAGATGGTAAAGAACCTGCCTCTAGTGCAGGAGACCTGGGTTTGATCCCTGGGTCGGGAAGATCCCCCGGAGAAGGGAATGGCTACCCACTCCAATATTCCTGCCTGGAGAATTCCATGGACAGAGAAGCCTGGTGGGCTACAGCCCATGGCATCGCAAAGAGTCAGACACGACTGAGTGACTAACAGTGAACTGAACTGAATGACCTTTAGGGGAATAAAATGCAAAAAAAGAGAGGATATATGTGTAAGTGATTCACTTTACGAGAAACTAACACAACATTATAACCCAACTATATTCGAGTTAAAAAATTAAGTTAAAAAAATTCTCATTACAACCAGCCCCTGTGCAGAGGATGCAGTTGCTAACAAGGATGCCCAAGCAGAAATGTTCAAAATGAAGGAGTTTCAAGTAGTAGAGAAAACAACATGTTGAGAGACAAAAACAAACAGGAATTGATGGCAGAGTACTGCTGAGCACTCATTCTACTGGAGAGCTATCAACAGACTGGAGAATACCCAAGCTCGGTTTTAAAAATTACATTTTACTGTGATTAAAGCGGGAGACAAATGACAGACAAACAGATGTACAAATGCAAGGATGTCCAGAAGACAGGTGCTTCCAAGTGGTCTTATTTAACATTTTTAAAAATGATATTGAGGACAGAGTGCACAGGAAAGCAGGCACGTTTCTAGCCAGCTCTTTTAATACCAAAATGCCAAGTAACCGAGATAACCATCTTTTCAGCAATCAGACAAACATGGTAGAAGGCTTTGAACCAACTTCCACTTAACCAACTGTCCAGATGGACCAATGAGCTCCACTCCCCTTGTATGATAAATCCTACTGACTGGCGCACCAGGGATCTTCCCCACCAGCAGCCTCCTTCTGGAGCACAGCGAGCGTCTCTGCTGCCATCAGCTGAGCATATTTGTAGTAAGACTAGTTTTGACCCTAAACCTGTTTATGCAGTTATATTTTAATAATGTGATTTTTATCCAGTGATGTAGCAAAGAAGTGAAATTGGAGCATGAAAAGAAAATTTTCATTTTCTATGAAAAATACATTGCATGCTTTCAAAATGTTCAAAGCTTAATCCATAATAAAGTAATAATTTCTAAAGCTGCCAGTGAATAAGGCATGGACATCATAACTGTACAGGGGAAAATATCTTTCAAAGGACTTTAATTTCACTTTTAAAAGAAACAAATTGGAAATAACATAAAATCCACTATTGGTTTTGGTAAGAAAGATAATACTGAATCCCATTTTTGGGTTCACACTGAAAGAAAACATCTTGGTCTTACAGAAGGTTTGTAACAGGGGAAAAAAAACATGTATAAGTTCTATGTCTAAAATATTCTAGATATGTATACATCATGTTTATGTCTCTGTGTTTTAATAACTTCTCTGACTTACTGATCAACTATTGATTCCTACTTCCGTGAAGAAAAGTTTTACTATTCTTACTTCTTTTGTGAAGAAAGTCTACTATGTACCAGGCAGTAAAATAGAGACTGAATACAAAGAAGGTTTTAGCCCTCCAGTAAGTCACAGTTTAATGGGGTAGATGCATGTGCTAACAGAAGCAGCTACCTGTTATACTGTGCTTAGCTGCTCAGTTCTGTCCGACTCTTTGCGACCCCATGGACTGTGGCCCGCCAGGCTTCTCTGTCCATGGGGATTCTCCAGGCAAGAATACTGGAGTGGATTGCCATGCCCTCCTCCAGGGCATCTTCCCAACCTAGGAATCGAACCGGAGTTTCCTGCACTGCAGGCGTTATACTGAGTGTTGTAAATAAACATGAAGTGTCAAAACGAAAATAACTAACTCAGTCTAGAGAACAGTAGACTGAGTTGATAGGGTCAGTAAGGCTACAGGTGAGGCCTGAAGCGTGATGTCAGGTGTTGGGTGCTGGTTAGAAAGGCACATTATGACACAGCCCATGTGACAAACCAGAGCCACACTAGGAAGCACCAGAGGAACAGACACCACAACTTCCCAAACCGTGCAAGACTGGAAAGGGAGAGCGGCAGGCGTTATCACCAGGAACTACGTTATTTAAGTTTCAGATCATAAATTGTGGGGAATCACTAAATGTAAAACAAAAGAATGACACCATTACACGCATATTTTAGCAAAGTATACTTCCAGTTAAGCGAATGGATGGAGATAATACAGAAAGGAAAGAGACCAGTGATGACATGAGGTTATAAAAACAGTCTACTAAAAATCATAAAATAACAGAAGAACAATATTGAGGAGGTAAAATCAGCCTGACATGGTGACTGATGAGAGACAATAGTGGTGAGTCAAGAATAGTTCCCAGGTTTAGGGATGTAGCACCTGGTGGTCAAAGATTCCTTAATTAAAACAGGAATTTGCAAAGCAAAACTAGACACAGACATAGAGATCGAACATATGAATACAGTGAGCGGGGGCAGGGGGGCAGGGAAGAAAGAGGAGGGATGATTTAGGAGGTTGGGATTGACATATATACACTATTGATACTATACATAAAACCGGTAACTAACGAGAACCTATTGCATAGCACAGGGAACTCAGTGCTCTGTGGTTACCTAAATGGGAAGGAAATCCAAAAAAGATGGGATATGTGTATACATACAGCTGATTCACTCTGCTGTACGGTAGCGACTAACAGAATATTGTAAGACAACTATACTCCAATACAAAATTAATTTTTAAAAATAAATTAAAAAACAAAAACAGGAAATGCAATATTAAAAAAAAAAAAGAATTCAACTATGGACACATGGTAAGTCTGAAATGCCACTATACAATCAAAAGGAGGTATTTGAGCTTAGCGGCAGGTGCATCAGCTCAGGACCTTAAGCTGGAGTTGTAAGATCAAGAAGTGGAAAAGAGCTCTTTAAGAAACATTCCTTCAAATGAAGTGAAAAAGAAAGTGAAGGCACTTCTTAGAGAATGGGAAAACATAATGGAAGAAGTTGGCATTCTTCAGATGACATAACCTTCAAGATTTTCATAGACAGAGGAGGTGATGAAAAGAGTCATGGGAGACACAGAGGCGGCACCAACTGAGAAAAGCCAGAAGGACCCAGATTCTAAGATGGCCAACTCCAGGGCAGCCCCAGTTCATATAAGCCACCTGTCTCAGAGGGGAGAGAAGGAATGGTGAGAGAATCCGGCTCTGATGAGACCAAAAATCGGTCAGGTGAGAAGCTGAGAAGTTCCTGACACAGAGACCTACTGTCTTGGTAACACAAACATTAATCCATGAGGGTGAGAATGGCATCTGTTTGGGGTAAAGGAATGAGAAAGGAAGGCAATGTAGTTTTAAACACCTCTTTGTGTGCAATGCTAGGGCCTACTGAGACACTGGAAGTGGGTTTGTAAAATTTTCCTGATAAATCATTTTGTGACAACAAAAAATCAGTTTTAGGTGTTTATGGAATCAAGGGTGGTAAGTTATAAACAAACATAGGAAATCTGTGCAAAGGCACAATGAACAACTCATAGAAGATCTCTCTCTAGGGACACTCAACTCACATAAACACATTTTTAAAATTTAAACATTACCAAATAGAACTAAAAATAAAGCAGATATTACCTTTGCAGAGCTGTGATGCTCTTCACAGTATTAACCACCATACCTTACTAAATAATGCATGTTAAAGATAATATCTACTTACAACTGAATGCTCATGAGAATGTGAGAGAGCCACATAAAAATACTATGGTGTCTTGGCCTAGAAACAGAAGCCAAATAATCTATAGAATCGTACCTGTCATGGATGCTCTAACACGACCTGTCTACCTAATCCTGGCCTCAGTATACTCGGGAATATCTCATTAAAACCTGAGAGAAATATGCATAAGATTTAGGAAATGAAAAGTCACTATGAAAAGTCAGGTGGTAAACCTACATAAAATAATTCCTTAATCTGTGAGACAAAGTTATTTTTAGGTTACAAAAATTAATAGAAAACTAAAATTAATTCAACAGAAATAAGTATTTAACATAAAGAAACTAAGTTGTCAGTGGATTATTTTATGGGACAAGTACATTATGGCATTACAAGAAAACAACACCTTTCTTGACTGGCCAAAAATTTGACCCTATACAATGATTTTTCTTATTTTAAATAAATGCTGATGGAAAAGTATGAGAAATTCTACATGTATAAACAGAAAAATGTAAAACACAATATAATCTAATAACATTTCTTAAATCTTTTTTTTCCCCTGGAAAAAGAAAGCAGTGTCTCATTGACACTTACATTACAGAAGTACAGAAAACAGGGGCAGTATTCAAACCTCATTGTTGTTATTCAGTAGCTAAGTTATGTCCAACTCTTTTCAACCCCCATAAGATTGAAGCATGCCAGGCTTCCCCGTCATTCACTATTTCCCAGAGTTTGCTCAGTCATGTCCATTGAGTCAGTGGTGCCATCCAACCATCTTATCCCCTGTCATGCCCTTCTCCTCCTGCCCTCAATCTTTCCCAGCATCAGGGTCTCTTCCAATGAGTCCAGCTCTTCGCATCAGGTGGCCAAAGTATTGGAGCTTCAGCATCAGTCCTTCTAATGAATATTCAGGGTTAATTTCCTTTAGGATTGACTGGTTTGAGCTCCTTGCCATCCAAAGGGGGCTTCTCTAGTAGCTCAATTGGTAAAGAATCAGCCTGCAATGCAGGAGACCCCAGTTCAATTCCTGGGTTGAGAAGATCCCCTGGAGAAGGGATAGGCTACCCACTCCAGTCTTCTTGGGCTTCCCTTGTGGCTTAGCTGGTCAACAACCCGCCTGCAATGTGGGAGACCTGGGTTCTGTCCCTGGGTTGGAAAGATCTCCTGGAGAAGGGAAAGGTTACCCACTCCAAAGTTTCTGAAAGCATCAATTTTTCGGCACTCAGCCTTCTTTATGGTCCAGCTCTTCACATCCACACATGACTACTGAAAAAACCATAGCATTGACTCTATGGCCCTTTGTTGGCAAAGTGTTGTCTCTGCTTTTTAATACGCTCTCTAGGTTTGTCATAGCTTTCCTTCCAAGGAGCAAGCATCTTTTAATTTCATGGCTGCAGTCACAGTCTGCAGTAATTTTGGAGCCCAAGAAAATAAAATCTGCCATCGTTTCCACTTTTTCCCCATCTATTTGCCATGAAGTGATGGGACTGGATGCCATGATCTTAGTTTTTGGAATGCTGAGTTTTAAGACAGCTTTTTCACTGGCTCCTTTCACCCTCATCAAGGGGTTCTGTAGTTTCTTCTTGTTTTCTGCCATTAGGGTAGTATCATCTGCATATCTGAAGTTGCTGGGTATTTCTTCTGGCAATCTTCATTCGACCTTGCGATTCACTCAGTCTGGCATTTCTCATAATGTACTCTGCATATAAGTTAAATATGTAGGGTGACAATATACTGCCTTGACATACTTTTTTCCCCATTTTGAACCAGTCTGTTGTTTCATGTCCAGTGCTAACTGTTGCTTCTTCTCCTGCATACAGGTTTTTTAGGAGACAGGTGAGGTAGTCTGGTATTCTCATCTCTATAAGAATTTCCCACAGTTTTTTGTGATCCACAAAGGCTTTACTGTAGTCAATGAAGCAGAAATAGATGTTTTTCTGGAATTCCTTGCTTTTTCTATGATCCAACAGATGTTGGCAATTTGATCTCTGGTTTCTCTGCCTTTTCTAAATCCAGCATGTACATCTGGAAGTTCTTGGTTCAGGTATTGTTGAAGCCTGCCTTAAAAGCTTTTGAGCATTACCTTGCTAGCATGTGAAAAGAGCACAAATGTGCGGTAGTTTGAACATTCTTTGGCATTGCCTTTCTTCGGGATTGAATGAAAACTGATCTTTTCCAGTCCTGTGGCCACTGCTGAGTTTTCCAAATTTGCTATTGACTAAAAGCACTTTAACAATATCATCTTTTAGAACTTGAAAAAGCTCAGCTGAAATTCCATCACATCTACTAGCTTTGTTCGTAGTAATAGTTCCTAAGGCCCACTTGACTTCACACTCCAGGATGTCTGGCTCCTCCTTATGAACCCTTAAGTTCTTGCTAAAAAAAATTTTACCTTGAAATAGAAGTTTATCTGGAAATAAAACAGAGGAAAGCATATCTACGCCACTTACCCTGTCCCCCAAATTATATTTTACATTTATTATTTTACCTTTATTATTACTTAACTCTTCGCATATTATCATACACTTATTTTCTACCTGTGAGTACTAATAGAGTGTCTGGTATATGAGAGTACTCCCTTAAAAAAAAAAAAATGACTGAAAGTATGATTTTTATATAAAATGAAAGAATGCTTATTTTTTTTAAATGCATGAATGGATTCTTGCCTAACTCCTAATTTCTACCACTTCAAAGATCTTTATAGAAGAAATATAAATTATGTAGACAATTAATCACCTTAATTATCTGCAAGAAAATAAATCAATCATATGTGAAAATATCACACCATAGTATAAGCTACAATGTTTTAAATATTCTTCCTAAATTAACCAGCATATGTGTCAGGCACTTCTCTGGCATTACTAACAATGATCTAGCTGATATGACCATGGTATTTACTGATTATTACCAATAACTGATTATTCCTATTTTTTTTTTTTTGTAAAGTAGGTTTCCTTGCTTTTGTGTTCACTTTTTATTTACAGATACTGATCTTATGACTTTAAAAGACGAGATTTTTAAAAGGAGTCAATTACCACGAATTGGGTGTAGAAGAGACGTGTTACAGGCAGTCATGTTGACCTCTGCACTTCCGCAAACCTTTCTGAGACTTTTTTGAGGAATAGGAAGTTCCAGATCCTGCTCAGCATTGCTTAAGGAAATGCTTTGTTCAGGCTGTTTTTTAGAGAAAACACTCAATAAGTATGTTTGTTCCTCTGAATTCAGCTGCACCAGCTGCTGACTCAATGACACTGAAATTAGGAAGCTTTGTTTGAAAGGCGGCCACACAGAAGCTCCTTTGGTATATGTCTAGCTCCCCAACAAACAAAAGTCTTTAAAAGGCACATGCCAATCCACACCTGTCCAGAGAATAAACTCTTAGCAAAACAAAATAAACAAGCCAAACAGCCCAAATAAAAAGTGTAAAAGTTGAGGGGGAAACACAGTGTGAGGGAAAATCTTGACAACAAAACATCATTTCATTTATAAAGTAAAAGCAGAATGCATTTCTTCAAATATTTTCCTAAAAACATGTGGCAGGCTACAACCCTAGATATCATTATTCACTATTGCATATATAAATTTAATAATGCCAAGAGTGGCAGCAAAGATTCAACCAGGAGGAATGCCTTGTTAAACTTTGAAATTGTTCTTTCTTGCCCCATGTGACAAACCCATCATAAGCACCACTGCAAGATACAAAAGCCAGCAACACACACCCACTTACTCTTATTCACAAGGTATTTTCTATATACTGAAAGGCTGGAAATGCTAAAATTAACTGAGTTTTTGTATTGTTGTTGTTATTTTGTTTGTTTGTTTGTTTTACAGCAGTGATTGTTGTTGGTTAGTCACTAAGTCACGTCCGACTCTTTGAGACCCATGGGCTGTAGCCCGTCAGGCTCCTCTGTCCATGGGGATTCTCGAGGCAAGAATACTGGAGTGGGTTGCCATTTCCTTCTGCAGGGTTGCCATTTCCTTCTGCAGGAGATCTTCCCGACCTAGGGGCTGAACCCACATCTCCTGCAGTACGGGCAGGTTCTTCGCCTGGGCCACCTGGGAAGCACTCTGCTACTGTTTTCTCACTCTTAAATATATATTTAAGGGTATGTGTGAGTGTGCATGCATACATGCAACACAGCCTGGGCTCACATGCACACACGGGGACATTTTATTATTTTGTTCTAAGCACTCTTTTTTCCATAAGTAAAGTCATCTCTAAAATAGTCTAGCAACTGTAGGGAATCACAGGAGAGATGATCAACACAGTAAGCATGTATTAACTACTACAGAAACATACCCTGCTTCCCCTTTTCCTGCTCTCAGGAAGGAAATGCACCATGGGACTGAGTGCAAGGCTGGCTTCTAAGACCAAGTCCTTTAGAGACACCCACCTCTCATTTACAGCCCCATCTTCCTCATCTCTGTCATCTGACTTGACGTTGAGAAAACCTAAAACTCAGTTGCCGGTAGGACCCAGGTGTTTGTGATATATAGAGAAGTGAGACCTCAATCACCATTCCTAACCAACTCTATCCTGATGACTCAAGCCTGGCTAGATTTTAGGGTGTCCCTGAGCAGAGAAATGAGGAAATCACAAACAATGCTTGGAATGTTCCTGGATATCAAAAAGGCATAATTTCTACAAAGGATCTAAGGCACTGCATAGCAGTACGCCAAGAGGGCTCAGCTGTGATTCTATTCAATTCAACAAATATTTATTATGCATCTTTTGCCAACTCAAATGTAAGAAGGACTCCAAATTGTATTTATATCCTCAGGGTATAAAAAGAGTGCTGGAACAGACAGTAGGCACTTAATAAATGTCGAAGGAAAGAAGGAAGGAACTTCCACAGAGCAGACATCTGCTAAGTACGGAGGATATGAGCTTCAAAGGTGTTACCTAGTGAATTAATCAGGGTCCCCCTCCAACATTTTACTCTAGCCTTGATTAAATCAGTTCTTTTTCTTAGGCTTCAGACAGACAGACAAAAGGGAAATTGTTTTTTAAAAATGTTTTTGACAGCATAAGTCTAAAATAGGTTTTTCCTGGCCACACATGAAAATTTCATAGGAAACTTAAAACTTGCCAGCTACTGGCACCTGGGTACCATGCCAAAATTATCAATTAAATTACAATATCTGAGGAATAAACATACTAGTATTTTTTACACCCATGTGATTCTAAGCTGTATCCATTATTGAGAACTACTGCCTAATAAATAATGCTACATAAGGTTTTGTGCTTGGGACCCACTAGGAATGATAAACTAAAACAGAAATCTTACCATGTGTATGTTTATAGCTCCTACAGTAAAATATGAAAGGCATTTGTTTAAGCAAACATTGTTCATTTCACCTTCCTGACCAAAACCTTACAAAAACAGGAATAGAGAACCTTAAGTCAGTGAAATAATGAAAGAAAAAAAAAACTTTTTTTAAAGGCTGGGCATATAGTAAAGTTTTTCAGCTCAGCACACTGGCAAAAAAAAATCTCTCTAAATAACTGAGAAATAATTACCATATAATTAAAGGATTTCAAACATACGATTCTGACATTAATTTAAAGATTATTTTTTACGTATACTTTTAAAAGCAGCTCTATTCATAACAGCCAAACACTGAAAACCACCCGTTTGTCCCTGAACACTTCTACTTTTAAAAGTAGGTTTTCTATGTTCTAAAATTAATTGTGGTTATTGTTGCACAACTCTGAATATGCTAAATACCACTGAGTTGTATACTTTAAATAGGTGAATTATACGGTATGTGAATTCTCTCTCAATAAATCTGCTTTAAAAAAAAGAGAAATAAGTAGGTTTATTTTCTCAGTTATATTAAAAATGAGTTTTTTCATAGTTTTATATAGATTATGGGTGCTATACAAAATATTAGTATAAATCTTATTTTCTTTTTTCATATTCTCCTAAAATCAAAGGTACATTCCATACTGAAAGAATTTTGGCTTCAACAGCTTTTAAAAATCAGAGCCTAGAGCAAAAAAATTTTACCTCTAAGTTAACACTGCAATACTGAAATTAATGATATCATAACTGGGGGGCAAGGAGTGAAATGTAATAAAGTTACTAGGGAATCACTAAGTGTGATGTTTGCAAATGAAACAGGCCTAAACATCAGAAGACTCAAATCCTAGCTCTGACTAGGATGAGTTTTCTAAGACAAATTACTCAAAGTTTCCTTAAAAATTGTAAGTCAGAAACTCCTTGTAAGCATAAGCTAAAAAGCAATATTTAAGAAACCATCTGAAAATTGTTTGGTGCTTGAAAAAACAGTGTTGAAATGATTTTGGCTTTCTTACAAAAAAAGAGAGAGGACAGAGTTCAGAGAAAGACTATGACTTTCTCCAAGAATCTCTCCAAGTCTGTTCTCCACCCACTTTTTCCTGTAGCATCATTTAAACTGCCTAAGTTTTTCTTGTCTATGTAACTTCTCATCTCTGAGAGAGAGACATACATCTTTTAAGCAGTTATTGAACTATAAAGTCCTCTACTCTGAAAATAAATGCAGCTGGTGAAACAAACTGGGGGCTCGCATCCTTCAGCGGCCTTCTGGACCCAGGACAATACTGTGTGCTTTTATAAGAGTGCAACTATATACTGCAAGTGGGTTCTGTTTGTTTGTTCTGTGGTTTTTTGACAAGAGTCCAGACAGCTAGGGGAAAGGGGAAGAGCTAAAAGGAACGTTACTGAAGGACAGAGGAGTTATGATAACCAGAAGGGCAGACTCTCACAGTAGTTCTCATCAGGAAGGGTCCATCTTTACGGTAAAGGAATAAGTCCAAAATTCCATGCACAGAACTGTAACTCTTTACAAGAATTAGTCTTCTCTTTCAGAAATCCCACCACAGTGAAGCTCTGCAAATTAATTGCTCCCATTCCAAAAAAAAAAGTTACACTTATCTCTAACACATGTAATTGGTATCCCCCAGAAATAAAAGCCATATTGTTAAAAAGGCTTTTTCATTTAGAATTAGAAAACACAAATATATGGAAATGTTTCTAAAAACTTTTGCAAACATTACTGAAAACCATTATAAGGCATAATTATAAATGTAATACTATTATTTAACTGAATCAACTCTTCTATAAGGATAAATTATTTCTTGTATTAAGTTTCCCTCACTGTGTGATGATACGGAAATACACATACCCACACATGTGTGAGCTGTTCTCCTGTAATTAATGATGCACTTTTATTCTCTATTATTGTATGGAAAACATTCTGACACAAAATAAATGAAGCATAATCATTCAGAGTAATGATTCGCATGTACTGATTAATGACACCAAATAGCTTTTCTGTTCTTTAGTTAAATTAAAACATTTATTCGGAATCATAAGGGCATCCCTAAATTAATGTTTTCTAGGTAATTATTTTTCCTTATGGAAATGATCTATCCTAACCCGCCTGCCAATGCAGGAGATATAAGAGGTGTGGGTGTGATTCCTGGGTCTGGAAGATTCCCTGGAGGAGGGCATGGCAACCCACTCCAGTATTCCTGCCTGGAGAATCCCATGGGCAGAGGAGCATGGTGGGCTACAGTTCATAGGATCTCAAAGAGTCAGACACCACTGAAGCAACTTAGCATGCAGGCACCATCACTGGATACAAGTTCCAATCGATTGTAAAATATACGGCTATTTTATGTGTGAGAAAAAACCTGTCAATTAAACTGGTATATAATACTAACTTGCCTTGAGAGATATTTAAATGTGTGTAAGGGGCACCTTGGGGGAGACAGTGTTGAGTTACATGGCATTCTATTCCCAAAGTACTCAATAAATGTTCATTAAATAAACATTTTAAATGCTGCAACAAAATATTTTCAAATTTTTTAAATGTGAAACAGGCCAGCCACACACACACACACACACACACACACACACAAATAAACTGATTTTGCTTATAGGAGACACCTAGAGTAGTCAAATGCATAAACAGAAAGCAGAATGGTAGTTGCCAGGGACAAGGAGGAGAAGAGAATTATTGTTTCTGGTACAAAGTTCTAGTTTTGAAACGAGTTCTGCAGATAGCGGTGACAGCTGCACAAAATCTGAATATCCCTGATGCCCGGACGAAGCAAAAGCTGGTCAGATGGTAAGCTTTGTGCGCATTTTATCACAAGTAAAAATAACAAAAAAAATATCTTCATGAGAAAAAAAACAGTATGTAAAACAACATCACAAAACAATTTAAATATTAAACTGGAAACTACCTAAATGCAACCTAGCCAATTAGTTAACCTGATAAGGTCACTAACTTCTCCTTAGAAACTTCTATTTTTGGAAAAAACACAGTCTTTTCTCAATGAACTCAATGAGAAAATTTTCTATACTCTGATTCCTAAAGCTGGCATGGTTGTAGTATCTGAAACACAAAGATCTGCTGAAATACTGGTTTCCACATTTACTCTACCATCAGTATCACCAGCAGGCTTTTAAAAGACTTCCTGACACCTCACACCCATTGGGATAGCTACTATCCAAATAATAATAATAATAATAATAAAATAAAGTTTTGGCAAGGATGTGGAAAAATTGAAACCCTGCACTGTTTGTAAAATGGTACAGCTGATATGGAAAACAGTATGACATTTCCTCAAAAAATTAAAAAACAACTATCATTTGATCCAGCAATCCTACTGCTGGGTATAAATCTACAAGAACTGAAAACAGTTTAGAGAAGATAGTTGTACACATCACTGCAGCACTATTCATTACAGTCAAGAAGTCAAAGCAACCCAAATGTCCAGTGACAGACAGACACACAAAATGTGGTATACACATAGATGGAGTATTATTCAGCCTTGAAAAGGAAACCCTGTCACACGCAACAATGCAGGTGAACCTTCAAGGCATTATGCGAAATGAAACAAGTCAACGACAAATAGAAACTGACGGCTGGTTACCACAGCCTGAGAAATGGAAAAAAACGCAAAGTTGTTTTAATGGATATAGTTTCAGTTTTGCATGACAAAATTCTGGATATCTGTTGCACAAACAATATGAACACACACTACTGAACTGTATGTTCAAAACTGCTTAGATGGTTTTTAAAAAGCAATTAATCAATAGATTTCCCGATCATTATCATGAACCTACTGATAGGTTTCCTAGAGACTGGGTTAAAATATTAACATGTGTAAAGTAAGAAACCGAAACCAGCAAATGGAGATCAATTTTGTCCGTTTCCTAACTCCAAGTAACTCAAACACAATGGCGGCCATGCTATCACTTCAGTTTGTTTTTAACAACTTTTTATAGGTGTATGTAAAATATGTTTTATAATGGAAACTGATCATCTTGAAACCATCATTAAAAATGGGTAAATTTTAATACTGATACTGAAAGACACAAAGGAAGCAACTTAAAAGTCCCTGCACAACATTCTCTGTTCCCATCACGGCACTAATTACAATGGGTAGAGTCCAAGTCCACTGACAACAATATCTGCCTTACAGCTTTTGTTGAGAAGAGCCTAAAGTTTTCTGCTGGGTCTGTGGAGTCCAGAAAACCTCTGATACCCAACTACCATCACAGACCAATCTTGGGGTAAAAGAGGCCAACACAATAAGCCTCACAACCTAGCTCTGACACTTAACTGCTAGGCAATCTTGAGAGATACAATGAACCTTGATTTATTTCATGGCTATGAAATATCCATGAAATATATTTGAAATATATTAAAATATGTGAAATAGCCATTCAAAATAACAGGAATAAAAGTCACAGGTTTATTACGAAGATTCACTGGAATAATATGTGTAAGCCAATTAGCACAATAAACAGTACAAAGTAAGTATTCAGTAACTGGATGACAGTATCACCACCACCACCTTTTTTATTAAAAAATCACTTTAAGTACTACAGAGTTCAGCACCAGTCACTCTATAAATGCACTGGTTCCTATTTCTACTTCTAACATACAACCTCAAGGATCAAGTCGAATATTATGGCTTTTTCTATGTCCTTAGAGTTCATCACATAGTGTTAAATAACAAGCAGTTAGTTGATCAGCTCAGCCTTCACTGGACAGGTAATAATTCCGGACATGCCATGTGCAAGGCACCATCAGTTCACAGTGCACTGATCTCCGCCTCAGAGATTACAATTTAGGCTCAACAAGATCTAGTTCATTCTATTGAATTACTCACCAGAACAGCAGAAACACATACATATCATCATATACAGGCATGGAAAGCCTCCTTCCATGGATTTACAGTCATCTGTTCCCTTATCCCACTATCAGAGAATAAGTTACCTTATTTAATTATTATACTAAATCAACTGTATAGTTTACAGAATCTCATATTCCAGCAATCTCAACCACTGGGATCTGTCTACAAATGAAAAATGTCTATACATGCCTCAGAGCTTATAAAACAGTGAGAATTTTTACCCTAATTAAGAGTATTTTATAGTAAAATTTTTGTACAAGAGCAAAAGAAATTCATAAAACCATATTTATACATGATGCTGTAAAACATTTCAACATATTCATGGATGGTGCTTTCTTTTCAATTCTAGAATCACCTTTTCTCATGTAAAATTTCTTATAGTTAGGAAAAAAGTGTAAGTGAGCTAAAAAAAGAAATGTCTTGAAATCATAGTGTACTGTATGTAACCGAGAAACAGCTTGCATGCTATTAAACTAAAAAGTCGGTCAATAAAGAAAAATGCACAATTTTGTCCATTTGTTCAGGACCATCCTTTCTTCCCCGCCAACCCCAACTCATCACCCCAGCCCAAGATTCCCCACTACAAGCTGCCTTAGATGTCTACCCCTCTACCAAATACACGATGTTTTTAGCGGGGATGAACATGCACATATTTTTGTGCAAGATGAGTATCTAGTTTGCTATTTCTGGCAAAGGACAGAGAATGCCCAAGGTTGTCAGTACAACTTTTATGTCCTGTGATTTAACTGGACCTTTAGCAAGTACAAAATATTTCAAAGGAAGGAAAGGATTTTTTTTTTCCATGACTAAATAAAGAAAGCCAGAGAGGATTTTCTGAGGCAGGAGGACACTGACAGAATTCCAGCCAAGAGTTTACAAAATTTTGAGAAAGGGACATTAGAAAATAATTATTATTTCTGCATTAAGTAAAGCAAAATAAAACAAGTACAGGCAAAGAAAAGAAAAATATTTCAACAAAGATAACAAGATAAAACTAAAACATAAGCAGCAGTGATGGAGACAGAAAGTTTAACTTTAGGTATCTGACAATATGGAAACGGTCTGGATAACCAGCAGAGTACACGGTGGACCCCAGTGTATGCTGGCTTTCAAAGGGTGTGGCTCACAGAACAGGCTTTCTTTCCAAATCAATTGTTAGCTGTTTATAAAAAGCAACAATAATTTAGACAGTCCAACTGATCTCATTTCAACGAACATTTCTTGAAAACTTTGTCATGTATGAAACTCACCGAGATATGTAAATTCATGTAAATTCAAGTCCAAGTTGTGTTTTAAGTAACTCAGACCATTTATTTTCAAAAGTTTGTACAGTTCATGATGAAATAAGTATGAAGTTTGACTTTATTAACTTGATATGTTCTGCGGATCAAAAAGAGTTGAATAATGGTAATTTCATATGGTTCAGCCTGATATGATACCTATCATTGAAAACTAACAAAATACCTGTGAAACAGAAGTCTAGGCAAAATACCGCGAACATTACAAAAATTCAAATGCAAAAGAAGAGAACTCATTCCCTTTTGACTTTGGAAAGCAGGACAGCTTCTCAGAGCAGATGGCATATGAACTAGGAATCAGGTTTTGAGAGCTGGAATAGTTAGAAGAGGGAATATAGTGGGGAGGAAGTAGCAGATGGGAATTTTAAGCTGAGGAAAACATAAGCGCAGGATCAGAAAGTGTAACAGAATAATTCAAATGGCAGAATCATCTATTTTTTAATGTCAGAGAACAAGTATGGAAGGTTCATTATTAAAAATTTACATTCAATTCACTTCATGAATTTGATGTTATGTCTCATAATCCAATTAAAATTTGGGATTATGAAACACATATAAAGGTTTTCTGATAAGCAATAAAAGGAACTGAAATGAAGGCGTCAAGTCAATCATTCCCTATAAAAGGGCTGCAAACACTCTCAAGTTCATAGAAGTCTCAATATAACACAATACACTACAAGCCCCTTGCTTTGCTTCAGATGCAGCAAAACCATGCATTAAGATAATGCTGATCTGTTCGGTGATGGGCAACAGATATCCCCTTGACTAGTGTCCTTATGGATGCTTCTGCTTCAAACATCAGGGCTTTAGAGAAGTCCCATTGGATTTAAAGGCCAAGTTCTTTTCCTCACTCCACTTACAAATCACTGCAAGTAACCATTATAAATTTACCACGGTACTGGCAAAATTTAATAATCACGAGAACTTACTGAGTGCTTTGTGGGAATACTGGCTTTTGCATGGTTATGAGGATGATAATGAAATCTAATCTACTGCTCCATTACACATATTATTTTTAGCCACAATAACATTGTTCCATTTAAGCTTTAGGACTGTATTTAAATAGATGGTTTAGGAAACAATAAAGCCTAGAAGAATACCGTAGGTGTATTTCAAATTTAGAGTGAGTAGGAAACATCAGGGGAATTTTATCTACTTGATCAAACAATCAAATGTAATCAAAAAAAATTTGTTGTTGGAGACAGCAACAAAAAGATGCCAAGAAAACAAGGGACAGAATTTTTTTCTCTCCTTATTAGATAGTCTGTGAGCTAATAAGACTATTAAATCAAAGGACACAGAAAAAGACTTTTAATTATAGTTTGGCTGTTTTTTTTTTTTTAAGAGAAACATTTAATGCCACACAAGTTATACTGTATAAAGGCTGGACACAGGGGGTATACTACATATTATGACTAGTTAAAGAAGCAGGACCCAAGGGGTACATTCCATATCATTACCAGTTAAGAGATGAGGAAGAATGGAGTTAGGGGACCAAGTAAAGGAGAAATGAGACACACAGGGAAAAAGATACAAACACCAAAGCAGCAGAAATACGAGAGAAAAGCACCTACAATCAAATCACAGTGAACGCAGAACAGCAGCATTCTGATGTCTCTATCTCCAACATTTTTTCTAAGGAATAACAGATGCCTGTTTTCCTACCAGGAACACACGCAAAAATGCATATACCCCATCATCTGCCCCAGGGGGGCATGGGAAATTATGCTAAGGGTTGAATAGAAAAATCCACAGTACAAAGGCACCTTTCCAACTAACGCCCATGACAACATTAGAGCCTCCAACAAGAAGGATGGAACTAGGACTCTTGGAATGAAGTGAATTATTTCTATGATTAAAACCACTGGGAAAACATCAAAATGTTATGAACCGATTGTTGGACAAACACTTCAGCCTGAAAAAACACTTGCTGAACAGAAGTTCTAGGAGGTGAGCTTAATAGTTGTAGCTCCACTTAGACTTTAGGTTTAGAGAATCTCGAGATTGTGACTGTTTCCATAATAATATTCTTCCACAGTTTGATATCAGCTTTGCATTTTCTTTCTCATCTGACAGTCAGGTTTGGTTGCCGTTTCCAACATAGAAGGGGTAGGAGATGAACAACAGTGTGTTTCCAGAATTAGATGTAAACTCAAACTTGGCAGTGAGAAGGCTGCATGTTCTCTAGAAACTGAGTCCCGTTCCCGTGTTACTGCCTGTGGGACTTTAACACCTGAGTCCTGGGGGTCTTGGAAGCTTTCAGGCTTCCCGGATGCTGAAGTGGTCCAGGCTCCTGTCACTGCTTTTGAGGCTGTGAAGGAGGTGGTAGAGGGGTCCGAAGAGGGCCTGGCGCCACGTAGCGACATGAAGCAGCAGGTGTGGCGGGAGCACTGGAGCCCAGACAGGAACCCTGACAACTGCCACCAGCACTCTCCCATCAGCAAGGCCTGACTGCCTCTCGAAGCTTCCACTGAAACACCACATCTGTATAGAGCTGGACTCAGCGAACTTTTCCCATCAAGCACCAGAGAGTAAATATCACCTCCTCTGTGGGCTAGAGTCCACAGCAGCCACAGATAATACTTAGAACAACGGAGCAACCATGGAGCAATTAACACTGTATTTGCAAAAACACGTTGTGGGTCTGGCAAAAACTTCATGCCTCTCCAAAGTTATTTTTCTGGTAACATTCTCAACGGTCTTATTTGAGGGAGACGACGAGTCCCTGCAGCTATTACATCATCTGGGTGAGATGTAATAGTAAAAAGCATTGCTGAGCCTGGCACTTGCTATAGACCAGTGTGCATTGTGTGCTGTGCTCAGTCGCTCAGTCGTGTCCAGCTCTTTGTGACCCTATGGACTGTAGCCCACCAGGCTCCTCTGTCCATGGATACTGGGTTGGGTTGCCATTTCCTCCTCTGGGCCATCTTCCCAACCCAGGAATCGAACCTGTGTCTCTTGCATCTCCTGTATTGGCAAGTGGATTCTTGACCACTGCATCACTGTAGGCCAGACACAGCACTAATGCAACACAGAGTTCACAGGATCCTCCCTGACCTAACTACATCATCCCTATTTCCAGATACTGGGTTAGCCAATGGGTCATTCAGGATTTCCCGAAGATGTTACAGAAAACTCAACAAACTTTTTGGCCAACCGAATACAAGTATCACAGCAGGCTTAAACAGCTCAACGATTAAGTGCAAGATTTTTGTGACTCTGATCCATGGCTCCAATTTACTACCCAGCAGGCTTCTAACTTCAGAGCCCACTTCAATCAATAAGGAGCTGGTAAAAATGCCCATTCCTGGGCCCTGACTACAAAAGGTTCTGATTTAGTCATGTGGGGTTAGGCCCAGGACTCTGCACTTTAACACACACTTCTGTTAAGTCTGGTGAGAACTGCAATCCCATGCATTTTCCAAGCAAAAGGCCACGTTATCTGTGCTGGAATAGGGTCAGTGCCTGCTAAAAAACCTACTTGAAGCAAATGATTAGCCTCAATGAGGAAAACCTGAAGTACATTTTAGGCTAAATTTTACTTTCAGCTTGCTTTCTATTTTTTATGCATTAATATTATGAAAGGTATACTGAGCTTTTAATATTTTATATAAACACAAAAGTGGTTTAAATTTTAAAAACAAGTTTTTGCTAAAAAAAAAATTCATAAGCTAAATAAATCACTTGACATTTTAAGCACAGGGAGAAGTTCATGATCAACTATTAGCATTTCTGCTTTAAAAACATAAACCCATTATATCTCTCTCCTGCATTCTCCAAACATGTAACATCTAGTACATTCTATTTATTTGGCCCTGAGAATGCTGAAGAAGTAGTATGTCATTGTTTGGCAATAACTGCACTTGGAGTTAATGCTGACCTCACAGCTTGTTGAGTAGGGAATAGAAAGCCTGGCCCAAGACATGAGTGCAGAGCTGAAGCAGCAGCTCTATGAACTCTGCCATCAGAAGCACATGGTACAGAAGCCTGGCCCCCAGCAAGTGCTCGTGATTTGAATGTTGACACAGGTACTCTGTCAGAAGTTATGTAGGTCAGAGATAAGACAGCAGAATGGCTTCAAAAAAATCCTGGCAGGATATGCTCATCTCCGAAAGCAGCTGATGTCCCTGGGCCTGAGGTTCCCAGGAAACAGTCTAGAACCTTCTGCATAAGCAAGCTCCCAAGAGCAGAGCTGGGGGGAGTCATGTGAGATGGAGTGGGGGGCTCAACATTTATACAACACATATCCAGGCTCCTGATATGAGCCAAGATACACACTGAGTGCTAGGGCTAAAACACTGATTAACACATAATCCCTGTTCTCAGGAAGCTTATCATCTGACAGAAGTCAATTTCCTAGCCCCAGTTTGTGCCAGTTTCTGGCCTGTCATGAAAGTTCCCGAGTCTCTGTGTTTTTTATTTGTAAATTACGTTCTTCCACTGTTAGCATCAAATGAGAAGCTCTATCAAGTACAAATCACTGACTTCCCTTGGTGGCTCAGGTGGTAAAGAAGCTGCCTGCAATGCAGGAGACCTGGGTTCCATCCCTGGGTCAGAAGATCCCCTGGAGAAGGGAACGGCAATCCACTTCAGCACTCTTGGCCTGGAGAATCCAATGGACAGAGGAGCCTGGTGGGCTACAGTTCATAGCATCGCAGAGTCAGATACAACTGAGCGACTAACACATTATAAAGTGTAAGGTACTAATATATAATGAATTGGTGATTCTCAGTGCATTGCACAGAGGAAGCCAGACCTGGGCTGTCAAGAAAGCCCCACCAACTGCACAAAGGAGCTGCCAGGCGCTGTACCCAGGTGAATCCTCAACCAGGAGAGTACTCAAGAGGGCAAGGTCCAGGCTGGTTTCACCACTAGGTGCTGCAGTGCTGCTGCTTTGGAACTTCACAGGGATGAGTGATTAAAGGAGGGGGTGGTATCCTATAGCTGCTGCTAAGTCACTTCAGTCGTGTCCGACGCTGTATGACCCCATAGACGGCAGCCCACCAGGCTCCCCCGTCCCTGGGATTCTCCAGGCAAGAACACTGGAGTGGGTTGCCATTTCCTTCTCCAATGCATGAAAGTGAAAAGTGAAAGTGAAGTCGCTCAGTCGTGTCCGACTCCTAGAGACCCCATGGACTGCAGCCCTCCAGGCTCCTCCGTCCATGGGATTCTCCAGGCAAGAGTACTGGAGTCGGGTACCACTGCCTTCTCCGGGTATCCTATAGACTGGACACAAAAGTATGGTCCCGGGCTCCATTAACACCAGGGGACCCTAAGAAACAGGAATCTGCTAACAACTCCACGAAAGATGGTGAGATCAGGCCCAAAGGCCAAGCAACTCTTACTGCTTAGCAGATCTTCTGCTCAGAAATTCGACCGAGGATAAATACAATCCTTCAGAGGAATTTAATCTACCATAAAAACTACTGGACTAGTGACAATGCTGACCGCAACTTGCTGTCTGCTCTAGTTCACCAAGGACAAAAAGAAAATGATGAAGGCCATTCAGCAATCAGAGATGCTCATTAGGTGGTACTGTTATGCAGATAATTTGATTTATAAGACAGAGCATATGGCTGGGATTCTGAACATCTAGATTGCTATGTTTCTAACGCCACTACAAAGACCTGCAGCTTTAAGGTCTCTCAGTGACTGCATGTGTCTTTCTAGTAAGTTCAGGTTAAAATATTAATTCTCCCCTTTGTTACAAGATCGTGATGATGACCAGATAGGACGACAAATGCGAAAGCATTTTAAAGTGTTAAAATCACTCACAAGGAATTATGTTTAAAGAAACAAGCTTTATGCATAGGGGTATGTCTGAAGACAATAGGCTTTAATGTTTTGAATTGTACTGTGAAAAACTGTATTGTGTTCCAAGCTAAGAAAAAAGAAACCTGTGCAATAAATTATTCTGCTACCTGTAGTCAAACTGTGCAATTATCATTTGTAAAATTCTCATTGTTCTAATCATCAAAAAAAGGCAATAAAACCTTAAATACAAGTCTAAGCTTAATCTCCATATAATACACTTTATCTTATTCATACTGTAATATATTCATTGCTTTCCAGGTAAATGATGGAGTAAATGAGTCCTATAAACACACACACACAAAGAATTAAAAAACACTTCCAAACAAAAAATTTTTTTTAAAAAGTTAAGAGAAAACACACTAGGTTCATGAACAAAACAGATTCTGCCATTACACTGTAAACATAGGTGTTACTGTGCTGTCTTTCCAATCCTTAAAAAAAACAACTTCAAAATATGATAGTAGAGACTAATTCATATCCCATTTTATTTAATGTGTGCACTTAAATAAGCCCATAAAGAAGAATTAGAATCAATAACATGTTAAAAGTTACAGCTAATCTAAACTAGCCATTTACTTTGTCAACAAAGGTCCATCTAGTCAAGGCTATAGTTTTTCCAGTGGTCATGTATGGATGTGAGAGTTGGACTATAAAGAAAGCTGAGTGCCAAAGAATTGATGCTTTTGAACTGTGGTGTTGGAGAAGACTCTTGAGAGTCCCCTGGACTGCAAGGAGATCCAACCAGTCCAACCTAAAGGACATCAGTCCTGAGTGTTCATTGGAAGGACTGATGTTGAAGCTGAAACTCCAATACTTTGGCCACCTGATGCGAAGAGCTGATGCACTTGAAAAGACCCTGATGCTAGGAAAGACTGAGGGCAGGAGAAGCGGACGTCAGAGGATGAGATGGTTGGATGGCATTACCAACTCAATGGACATGGGTTTGTGTAAACTCCGGGAGTCGGTGGTGAACAGGGAGGGTGCTGTGGTTCATGGGCTCACAAAGAGTCGGACACAACTGAGCGACTGAACTGAACTGAAACTAGCCATTTAAAAATAAACTATTTCCAAAAAAATAAATAAATAAAAATAAACTATTTCCAACAAGGAAGCTTCCCAAGTGAACAGTAGTAAACAATTCGCCTGCCTGCCAATACAAGAGACACAAAAGACGTAGGTTCAATCCCTGGGTCTGGAAGATCCCCAGGAGTAGGAAATGGCAACCTGCTCCAGCATTCCTGCCTGGAAAACTTCATGGAGAAAAGAGCCGGGAAAGTTATAGTTCATGGGGTCACAAAGAGTCAGACAGGACTAAGCACTCGTTCACTCATTATTTCCAACAAAGACATCTTAAGAAAGCTATAGACTTGTAATGTTTTGCGAATATTAATACAAAATCATCAACAAAACATAAGCAAACAAAATCTGGCAACATATACGAAGAATTACATATTATGACAAGTGGGATTAATGCCAGGAATGCACAGTTGGTTTGATAAATGAAAATCAATTTTATCAAAATACTAAAAAAATAAAAAGAAACACAAAATACATGATCATATCAATAAATACAGTAAAAGCATCTGACAAAATTCAATCCCCTATCATGATAAAAACTCAACTAACTAGAAATAAAACTTCAACATGGTAATGGGCAGCCACAAAACACAGACACACACACACACAAATTACATCATACTTAATGGTGAAAAGCAAGAAGCTTTCCCCTGAATCAGGAAGACTAGAAATGCTGCTCTTCAGTATTGTACTCAAAGTTCTAGCCAGAGTAATTAGGCAAGAAAAAGAAATAAAAGCCATTCAGCTTGGAAAGGAAGCAGTAAAACCAACTCTCTCCACAGATGACTTGTTCCTGAATATAAAAATTCCTAAAGAATTCATTTTAAAATTAGAATACAAGGTTGCAGGATACAAAATCATTATACAAAAACCTACCATACAGATTTTCTATATACCTGCATGAACAATCCAAAAATGAATTTTAAAAAACATGTCTACTGGTAGTTAATAATATGGTATTACATATTTGAAAGTTCCTAGGAGAATAATTCTTCAGAGTTCTCATTGCAAGAAATTAATTTTTATAACTATGTATGGTAATGAATGTTTAGACTTATTGTGGTGATCATTTCACAATACACACAAGTATCAAATCATGCTGGAAATGTGAAACTAATATAATGTTATATCAATTACACCTCAATTAAAAAAGAAAACAATTCTATTTATGACTGCATCAAAAATAATAAAATACTTAAGAATACAGTTAACAAAAGAGGTACAAAACCTACAGTATGAAAATCATAAAATACTGCTGAAAGAAATTAAAGAATATCCAAATAAACAAAGAAAAAAAAATCCCATGGTCATGGTATCTTACAGCATATTAGTCACAATGGGCATCTTAGAAAGAAGCTTCCTCACCTGAGAGGCTGCCAGGAGCCAACTTCTTCTCATCCTACAAGTAAAAACCAGATGCCTTCTGTCTCACTTCTACACAGCTGAGGAGGAGTCAAACTGATGTTAAAGCCAACACAGAAAGATAGATACATCCTTGATACTGTTGAGACATTAAACCAAACATCCTGAAGACCTACCTCCCTGTGGATTTTATAGGATCAGATCAAAGCCCCCTTTATTATCAAAGCTAGTCTGAGTTCATTTTCTTTACTCCTAATCAAACACATCTTAACTGACTAAATTACAGAGTTAGGAAATGCTAGTGGATAAGTGAGGCAGAAATATAATCTTGGAGGCAAGTGTTGAAACAGCTATTTTAGAAGAAAGGCAAAGTATGTTTCCCCCTGGTGTATTGAATCACATCTCCAAGTTCACTCAGAATTCTATGCTCACAACTTTTTCCACCTCAAAGATGTTACCTAAATCCCAGTTTCAGAAATGCCCTTGTATCAGTTCCTACATAATCTTGACCGTTACTAAACTCAGAATCAAACACTGTTATCAGCTTTCCCAGTGTCCCCCTATGAACGGCATCTCCCAACCACCCAACCCTGGAATTGCAGAATCCTGTTTCCTCTCTCCCTTGATGTTTGCACTCTCAGAAGTCAAAACAACCTTCATGAAATGTTCTTAATTCTACCTATTTCTTGCATTCTAAAATGCCCTGATTTCACTCTAGACCAGAATTTTGACATTTTACCTAGCCTCCTCGACTCTAATTTCTCCCCATTAAACTCAATCTGCATGCTGCTCAGATGAAGCTTTCCAAATTAACATTTACACTATGCTGCTGCATTCCTTGAAAAGTTCCCTCACTGACTGCCAAGTACTGCCTCATAACCTACCACCAACCCCAGTGAAAGTGAAGTGAAGTCGCTCAGTCGTCTCCGACTCTTCGCAACTCCATGGACTGCACCCTAAAGATTAAACTCAGGCAAGTAATGGGAGTGTTCGCTTCCTTTACTTCATTAAGGTACAAAAAAGTCACAATGGACATCATCAGGAGGCTAAATCATCTTCTGGGCACAGAATGGGAGCAATACACCCAAAACACGACACAGAAATGTTACGTTTGATCACTTGTCTCCTACTTTTTAAGAAACCATTCAGTTATTTTTTTCACTTTTCCCAAGCTTTTGCTCTTTCCTTATCAAAAACAGGTCTTTCTTCTTTCTACCACGTATATGAAGAAATAATAGCCAGTGTCCCTTAATCCTTACAATTACTTCCCATTTATTAATCAATATGTTTGACATGACTGCAGCCATGAAGTTAAAAGACGCTTACTCCTTGGAAGGAAAGTTATGACCAACCTAGACAGCATATTAAAAGCAGAGACATTACTTTGCCAACAAAGGTCTGTCTAGTCAAGGCTATGGTTTTCCCAATAGTCATGTATGGATATGAGAGTTGGACTATAAAGAAAGCTGAGCACCGAAGAATTGATGCTTTTGAACTGTGGTGCTGGAGAAGACTCTTGAGAGTCCCTTGGACTGCAAGGAGATCCAACCAGTCCATTCTAAAGATCAGTCCTGAATATTCATTGGCAGGACTAATGCTGAAGCTCAAACTCCAATACTTTGCCCACCTGATGCGAAGAACTGACTCACTGGATAAGACTGATGCTGGGAAAGATTGAAGGTGGGAGAGAAGAGGACGACAGAGGATGAGATGGTTGGATGGCACCACAGACACGATGGACATGAGTTTGAGTAATCTCTGGGAGTTGGTGATGGACAGGGAGGCCTGGCATGCTGTAGTCCATGGCGTCGCAAAGAGTTGGACAAGACTGAGCGACTGAACTCATGTTTGACATGGACACACAAATTGAAAAACTCTCCCACTTTTCACAGAGATTCCACTGTTTCCTTTTCATTCACCTTTGCTGACATTAATGTCCAAAATAACATGACAGAAAGAATAAAGAAATTCAAATACAGAGGCAATAGATGTGGGCAAAGCTGGAGTCCCATTTAACGAAAAAGAACTTTGTAAACCATAAATCTCCATAATATAATCATTATCATTTGTTTGCAAATAACTTTAAAGAATTAGACTAAATTAATTTTCAAAGAATTCTTTTCAAAGAACTAAAGTTGTACTTTCAAAGTTTTCAAAAACGTGGACAGAGGAGCCTGGTGTGCTGCAGTCCATGGAGTCGCAGAGTCAGACATGACTTAGCAACTGAACAACTACAATGCTATACATATATTTACACATATAAATACACACATACACACACATATATATTGGGGCTTCCCTGGTAACTTGGATGGCAAGGAATCTGCCTGCAACACAGGAGGCCTGGGTTCAATCCCTTGGTTGGGAAGATCCCCTGGAGAAGGGAATGGCTACCCACTCTAGTATTCTTGCCTGGAGAATTCCACGGACAGAGGAGGCTGGTGTGCTACAGTCCATGGGGTCACAAAGGGTCAGACACGACTGAGCAACTAACACATTTACTTTTTTAACACACATATGTATATATAAGAGTACACACACACATACATAGAAAGAGAGAGAAAGTCAAGCTGCTGCTGTTAAGTCACTCAGTTGTATCCGACTCTTTACAACTCCATGGACTGTAGCACGCTGGTCTCCTCTGTCCGTGGGATTTCCCAGCAAGAAAACTGGAGTGGGTCATCCTTTCCTTCTCCAGAGAAAGTTAAGAAATGACTGTAAAAATATATACAATGAAAGGGACTATAATTCAGTACATTATACCTCAGGCCCATTCCTCTAGATAGGTAAAATCAAAATTACAAACTAGCATAAAGGAGCGTTACTTTGGTTTAACACCAATTTACTGTTTAAACCACTCTGCTTCAACATAACCTACCAAGTAAGAACATGAAAGTCATTTCTTCCTTAGAGAAGCACTGCTGCTGCTGCTGCTAAGTCGCTTCAGTCGTGTCCGACTCTGTGCGACCCCACAGACGGCAGCCCAAAAGGTTCCCCCATCCCTGGGATTCTCCAGGCTAGAACACTGGAGTGGGTTGCCATTTCCTTCTCCAATGCATGAAAGTGAAAAGCGAAAGTGAAGTTGCTCAGTCTTATTCGACTCTTAGCGACCCCATGGACTGCAGCCTACCAGGCTCCTCCATCCATGGGATTTTCCAGGCAAGAGTACTGGAGTGGGGTGCCATTGCCTTCTCTGTGTCAAAGTATACTTAGGTGTATTAGTGAAAAAACAATTTTTTAAAAAGCCTGGGGATAGCCCATATTTAAGCTACATAAACATGTATTCAAAAACTTAAATCAGTATGTTTTATGGATTCTGATGTATATAATTTTATATATTTTAAACACATCTTTTATACAGACATGCTATACTATTAATTGCCATACACAAATAAATATATACACAGCAGAAAAAATTTTAAATCCCATTTATTCAAAGTATCTATACTTGAATCCCTTGACCAACAGATAGGAAAGCAAAGGGCAGTGGTTTTATTATAAATAACTATAAAACAGACGTATTTAGAAAACTACAGCTTTTGGCTTTAAAAAGCAAGTGTACATGCCTTTGTGATGGGAAGAAATGATCCAAGCACCACAGACTTCCCTAGCAAATACACTTTCTCCTGAGATCACATGGTCATCTCCTTCCCCAGATGTGCACTTCTGAAGGGAAAGGACTGGGCCAGGAGTCCCCACAAGCAAGCACAGGGCTGGCTATAGAGGGAGCACTCAGTAAAAATGTTTATTTCCATAACCAGAAAGACTTTAAGATCTACTGTTCTACGGATTTGGCTGTAGAAAATTAAACACCTCACATAAGTAAACTATTCTACAATTATTCTACTCATTGTATGCAGTACTGTCTCCTTTCATTTGCTTTATACTGAAATACCTTTCAGATTTCATAGGAAACTTCAATTCTATTTTAGATTTCTGAAATGTGATCAATAAAGTCTGCATTTCACAGGCTCTGATCATATAACCTCCAGCCTGAAAAGTGCACATTTTTCAAATCCCCAGGTAGAACAAAAATCAGTTCATTTCCCTTGTTTCAGATTCATATCTTTCTTGAAATGTGACTGAAAACCCCACATGAGATTTCAGATTAGAAACGTCAGGAGGTTATGACAATAAAACTGCATTCAGTGAAATCTCAATTATCTAGAATCCTTAAGGAGTAAGTCCTCAGAGATAACTGAATTTCTGTTACAGGGAACATTTTCAGTGCCCCTGTTTTTTATTGTAATTTTTAAAAGACATGTTTATAAAAGCTGCATTATGTATTACTCATCCCTTACAAAGACTTGGGGTTACCATCTTGAACATCAGTTACCGAGAGGAGTGACCTGAGCCATTCCCATATCGGATTCTAGAATTGCACTGGGTGTGCTGGGCTGCCTTCAGCATGGTACTGTGACACCATCAAGGACACACAGTTCCACACACACACACACACACACACACACACACACACACACACGCTGTATCTCTTACACTTTAATGAAGCTTTCTAGGGAAGGTAGTGGCTTCCCCTCCCAGATCCCTACCACCTTCCATCATATCACGAGCTAGAGCTTCTGGTCTGAAGAGGCTCAACTTTAACACACACATCCTGATCAGTTAGTCCCTTTCAGTTACATTAACGTGCTGACAAGGGCTTGGAAGCTGTTTCTGGAAGCTTTCTTCTTCTCCTCCTTTTAATTATAAAACTCAAAAAGCTTTTATATGAATTGGGGGTACAGAAAGGTATCAAGTTCAAACTACTTCAAAGGTTTGTCCATTAGATAGAATGATGAACTCTTGTAGTCTATCAATAATTAAACTCTAAGCTGCTTCATATATTATGTTCACCTTCCTCTGTACCTGCTGCCCCTTTTCACACTGGCACTCGTCACAGAGCTCAGAAAATCAAAAGATGCTGATCAGACCGTACTCAGCTACAGAAAAAAAAAAGAAGTCCCCCATTTCTCCAACAAAGAAACCACACAGGCACCAAAGCTTACAATCGCAAAGAAGCTCAATCCAAGTTTCACAGAATCACCTACTATGGAAGATGTATTCTATTCCCCATAAAACGCGATCATTAAAGATTCAGTTATTTAACTTGCTCTCTAAAAAAAACTGTTTGAAAGACAGAAACCATGACCTAGGATCTCCTTAAAGCTTTTTCAAATCAGTATTTGTAAACCAAGTCTGTATCCTAGGAAACTCAGCAGGTTTCACCTGGGACAAGGAAACTCTACCTGTGTCATTTCCCTTTTATCCTTGGTTCACATATGTGGCTGCGGCCTATTAGAAAGAAAAAAAATTACCTTCTAGTATCAGAGAAATGAGAAGGCAACTAGAATATCACTTTCCCAGCCTGCTTCTTTACCTGGGGTGGATGGAAGAACAAACAGAAGAAAAGTCTGTCCAGAGAGCCCCAAAAAGCTAGAAAGCAGTTTGTGATCCAGTTCAGTAAGCGCCCAACACAGTTTGGGCCATTTACCTTAACTCACTATGTGAAACGGAAAACAAAAAATGTTTAAAATCTGGATTTATTAGAAACCTTGGGTCAGACATCTCTGAGTTCAAATTCCAAATCTCTTCTTCTGCATGAGTTTACTTTACTTAGTTTACTTCTAACTCTTCAAACCGAAAAAGTACATTGCTCATATTATGGTAATACAAATTCAGTGCAAAATGAATACAAATACCAAGTTCAGAAATAATTTTGTCTCTGAAGACTCTCTAAGCACTACAATTCAAACCTGGGAGTTTTCCAAGGACTTTATACTATAATAAAATAAGGGTGTGCTTTTAGGGGGGCAGGCTTTTTTTTCCCTCCTCTCAAAGGATTTATAGGAGACATGGCACTTTCAGAAAGCACGATGGAGTCTATCACTTCTACAAACATCCGCGAGTGAACTTTTTAACACGGAGAAAATAGGTAATATAGATTAGACGTCTCTCCCAGGTCCACAGTACCTGGACTTTTTTCTTTCATCGACAACCAAATACAGGAGGAAAACGGAGACAGAAATCATAACATGGATGAGTTTTAAACACAACTGTAGAACTTAATTGTTGTTGTTGTTGCTTAGTCGCTAAGTCACGTCCAACTCTTTTGTGAACCCATGGACTGTAGCCCTCGAGGCTCCTGTGTCCATGGGCTTTCCCAGGCAAGAATACTTAAGTGGGTTGCCATTTCCTTCTCCAGAGGGCTTAAACAGTTTTAAATTTCAAAGAGCCATTATTAAATCACAGTAACGTGTAAAGCATCACAACCCTGGCCCGAAGATCCAAACACTACATATGCTGTTGAAAGTTGCTGCTTAACAAGATTCAGACACTATACCCAACATTTTTAACACATTCTTAAGTATTTTTCCAAACATTTAACCACACAGCATACTTTAAAATGTTATACATATATTCATGTGCTTTGATGATTTAAATGTCTGCAATTGCAAAGCGACTTTTCTCTAAAGCAACACTTAGTATTTCTCCATAATACAACTCCAACTCTATGAAATGCTCCTCCACATAATACAAGCTCCAACTCTATGAAATGCTCTTTCAAATACTTTTTTGAAATATTCCTTTTGATTTACAGGTGCATCTACTGGCCCACCACAGAGTGAGTCTGAATTCAATTTTCCATTCTCTCCCTTTTCACATACATAAAAATCCAAGAACGAAACTACGAAATGTAAACACCCAGCTAAACTAATTTTTACAGGCCCATTTAGCATCTGCTACCAAATGATGGTTAAGGCCCTGTAAATTTTCCTCTGTCCCACTCACCTCTTCAGAAATCCTGATCCCAGGACTGGAACCGTTTTAGCCATTACACCAAAGGAAATTCTGCTTTTCAGCTTATCACTCACAGATACAGCTGAACTCACTGCTCAGATTCTTGAAATTAAACACTGACAAGAGAACATTGCCCATTTTAATTAAGTGTTAAAAATGGTCCAGGTAATTACTAACCATTGGCATTGCTTACCTCCTGGCTAAAGCTTGGTGTTACAAACTGTTACGCTAATCAAATAATAATTATTATAATTATTATATAACTACTATTTATATAATATATAATCATATAGTTTATTTTTATAATGCATTTACATTATTTCTATAACCATATAAACTAAATTTTAAATTGCTATGATTGTGCGATTCATTATGGTTATTATTATGACCACTACCATCACCCCCAAATCCAGAAGCACGAAGACCTCGGGCATAGATTTTGACTTAGAGCCAGGAGAGCTTAGTTTCCGTCTGGGCCCCTGGCTCTGCTGCACTCAAACTCCATAACCGAGTGCAAGTCACTTTACCTTTATCTACAGGAGACAGATGCTTTCCAAAGCTCCTTTAAGCTCCCATTACTCTCCAGGGCTCATGCCCTGGAGACCTGTATACTGAATAATGAATGGCCGTATAAAACCTCATACATGGATTGTGCCAGGAGAAAGGAATGCACACTTCCCAGAGAGTTAGTCAATACCACAGGAAAGAGCCATTATATAAATCAGACCTTGGTAACCTTTGTTTTCGAATTTTTATACAAGGAGTCATCATCATCAGCTTAACAATTTTTAGAAAATATTCTGCTAGCTAGTTCATGCAGCACTGAACTATTATTAAGCAATTATGTTTAATTAACAAACAAGTAAACAAGCCCACGTGGGACACTGGTTATTTTAAATCCTTAAAGTGAGAATATGCTATATGCCACAGGCCCTGTTTTATAACACAAATGAGTGACATTTCATTAACATGTGTTTACTTTCTGAAGTTAGCAAAGGCTATTTTTATGACTTCTTTTCCCCCTGCTGGATTTATATTCCGAATTGTTGTTGTTTAGTCACTAAGTTGTGTCTGACTCTCTGCGACCCCATGGACTGTAGCCCACCATTCTCCTCTGTCCATGGGATTCTCCAGGCAAGAATACTGGAGTGAGTTGCCATTTCCTTCTCCAGGGGATCTTCCGATATGAGGATTGAGTCCACGTCTCCAGTTTGGCAGGTGGATTCTTTACCACTAAGCCACCAGCAAAGTCCAAATTCCTAACTATTATTCTATAAATGACGTTAGAGAAATCTCTTTGCCTTGGGTCAAGCCCCATAAGCATATGAATACTTTACAACCTTGCTCAGAAACATCAGCTAGTCCCTTCCAACCACGCAAAAATGAATAATAAAAACAGGCTTCTGAGCAACGCTATACAAAGATCATCAAATCAACGCACTGGTCTTGTACTCAGAGACTGCTACTCTCCAAGTCATTCCTCTAGGCTGGCCACATATCATATTCACACCACAAATACCAAATAATTCACTTTGTGAATCCTGTAGGAGAAAGACACTAATACAGGATTACCAGGGAGGCACTTCCAGTGTACATCCTCAACATTCTTCCTTTTTTGTAAAATTCAGCAGTTTCACCTTCTAGTCATGGTCCCATAATGAGTGGAAAAGTGAAAGCATTAGTCTCAGTTGTGTCTGATCCTCCTTGCCGACCCCATGGATTGTAGCCCACCAGGCTCTTCTGTCCATGAAATTCTCCAGGCAAGAATACTGGAATGGGTAGCCATTCCCTTCTCCAGGGAATCTTCCCGACCCAGGGAATCAAACCCGGGTCTCCCACATCACGGGACTGTGTCTATCTTCATTTCTGTAATACACCCAGTGTGATACCCCTCATAGAGTAATCCCTCATTTTAAAAAAGAAATTCATTTAAACTGAAAAAAACTTTAATAACACATCCTAACAACAACACTAAAGGTGTTAAAATGGTACAAGTCAAGGTCACTCAGCCATATCTGACTCTTTATAACCCCATGGACTGTAGCTTGCCAGGCTCCTCTGTCCACGGAATTCTACCATAAAATATTATTGCATTGTTTGGCCAGCAACACCTGAGAACATGGAGAGCTGATGGGATGGGAAGAAGGTGGAGCTGGGGGTAGGGGTGGGCGGAGATAGCACATGCAGATAAGCATACCCACTGGCCCCAAGCACCTGGAAAGTAGGAGTGGGGGTGGGGTGAGAATGCTTTAGAGACGGAAAGTACTGACGCATGTTAGCAGCTATCCATTGGTGACTTAAGACACAGGGCAGTGAGGGGGTGGATGGTAAGGAGACAGCAGACAATAAGACAGAGAATGGATAGGGAAAACAAGTAAAATGACTGAGCAAATAAGGATGTATACTGTCACTAACCAGGATCAGGCTTCTCACTGCTTGAGCAGGTATTTACAAACATAGAAAGGGCAAAAGCTGGAAAGACACGTTGGGTTAGAATTGAAAGTTTAATTATGAATTTAGTTTTTTTAAATATATATACGCAATCCCCGGAGAAGACAATGGCAGCCCACTCCAGTACTCTTGCCTGGAAAATCCCATGTGCGGAGGAGCCTGGTAGGCTGCAGTCCATGGGGTCTCTAAGAGTCGGACATGACTGAAGGACTTCACTTTCACTTTTCACTTTCATGCATCGGAGTAGGAAATGGCAACCCACTCCAGTATTTTTGCCTGGAGAATCCCAGGGAAGGGGGAGCCTGGTAGGCTGCCGTCTATGGGGTCGTACAGAGTGGGACACAACTCAAGCAACTTAGCAGTAGCAGCAGCATACGCAGTGCCCTGTGGCTCAGCTGGTGAAGAACCTGCCTGCAATGTGAGAGACCTGGGTTCTATCCCTGAGTAGAAAAGATCCCCTGGAGAAGGGAAAGGCTACCCACTAATTCCATGGACTATACAGTCCATGGGGTCACAAAGAGTTGGACACGACTGAGCAACTTCCATTTCACTTCACAACAGAAATAGGCATAAATATAGACGAAGTGATTATGAGTGTGTACGTGCTCAGTGGCTTCAGTCGTGTCCAACTCTTTTGTGACTCCATGGACCACAGCCTACCAGGCTCCTCGGGCCATAGAATTTTTCCGGCAAAAATGCTGGAGTGGGTTGTCATGCTCTCCTCCAAGGGATCTTCCTGACCCAGGGATGGTACTCGCATCTCCTGCACTGCAGATTGATTTTTTACCACTGAGGCTCCAGGTGTGTTTATGTGGGTAAAAATACTTATATGTGTGCAGACATGGACGTATTTCCTCAGGTCTACTGGGAGAGCCCAGATCTTAAGTTTCTGAATACCACTGTTCACTGAAAGGAACAAGGGCTACCTGAAAAATACAGCTTATTTCAAGGATGGGGCAAGGAAAGTAGCAAAAACAAGCCTGGGATAGTCACAAAGTAAGAAAGTGCTCCAAGATTGATGAAAGAAAAGTGAAAGTCACTCAGTCATGTCCGACTCTTTGTGACCCCATGGACTATACAGTCCATGGAATTCTCCAGGCAAGAATACTGGAGAGGGTAGCCTTTCCATTCTCCAGGGGATCTTCCCACCCAGGGATCAAACCCAGGTCTCCCGCATTGCAGGCAGATTCTTTACCGGCTGAGCCACAAGGGAAGCCCAAGACTGATGAGAATGTGTCAAAAGACACACAAGCTACTTTGAAAGAGATCCTCATTTGCCAAATTTGGGACAATATGAACATCAAAATAAATAAGGATAATGATGAATCAGAACCCCCTAAATACACAAAGAATCTGTGATACATGAAAAAATAAACAAATGAGGAAGAAGGGAAACCACTTCCATAAAGTAGATTACCACTAGAAGGAAAGACAGGAAATGAAAATCACCACTTGGTAACTATCCCTGCGTCAACTGATTCAGGCAGAGCAGTCAATGGAGAATAAGCTTCGTGGATGGTGCTTTGGTGAAGGCAGGATCCTGGTGTAATCTCAGATTACCTCCCTGTTACAAAGGGGGAGATGGTGCCTTTGGAAGGGAAATCCTGCAGACACACACGATGATCAAAACTAACATCACCAAATGGCTCAGGATCTTCCTCCAGTATGTAGGTCTGTACCTTACATGTGAGAGACAGGGAATGACTGAGGAAATGGTCCTGATTCAAGGAGTGGGAAGAGGTATGTCCACTGACTGTGATGTATATTCTGGGATGGATTTCTGAACAGACGGGAAAACAAGCAAGCAATGGGACAGCTGGTAAAATCAGAATGAGGTCTGTGGATCAGAGGGCTGGCTGTGTTACTATGGCAGGTGTATACGAGTATTCTTTCCTGGGAAAACTTTCACTGAGGTATTTCGGGATGATGGTGTACTATGTCTAAAGCTTACTCTTACTTAAGAGACCAGAGATAACAGGAGAGTGAGGTATATCATAGAGGAAACATACTGAAATGCTAACAACTGTACCACTCACGCAAAGTGCTGTAAATTTTAAATTAAGTAAATAATTTTCAATTTTTTTTCTAAAAATTCCATCAGAAAACAAATTCTAGGACATTGCAGAATTTTTTCCTAGCTGTTGAAAAAACGTTAAGTTAAATTTTTAACATTACTAAACAGGAGTATCCTTTTAGCTGGTCATTTAAGGCTTTCTTCGTGGTACCAAATTAAAACAACAATGTGATTTTAAAAGTGTGTGTGCTGTGTAGTACAGACAGCTCAGCTCTGTGCTCTGTAATGACCAAAAGGGGTAAGATGGGAAAGAGGCGTAAGAGGGAGGGGGCATGTGTATACATATAGCTGATTCACTTTGTTGTACAGCAGAAACTAAGGCAACACTGTAAAACAACCATACTCCAAAAGTAAAACAAAATTTTTTAAAAATTTTTAAAGCTTGTGTGTGCCAAGGCATTCATCTAGATGCTAAGAAATATCCACAATGAAGCATGGAAAATGCCATTTGGAGGTACTCTCAATCTAAAACAGCAGCGTGTACCAGGACAAGCACATACATACTGGCTACTAGTGGCCACTAACAAGAAAACAATCTCCTAAGTGGCCCAGAGTCACCCCACAGAGAATTCTGAAGAATAAAGTCCAACTTTTAATTAGAGGTATCTGAGTAAGATATAACGTGCTATTTGTATTTGACTTTATGGATATTTTGAGTGAAAAACAAACATTCACCATTAAATAAATGCTTCCCTAGCACTGAACTGATCCACAAAGGAAAAAGACAACTTCAAAACCACCATGAATACATAATAATGAGCCAAAATTAAATTCTGCCTAATTTCAAAAGGCTTAATCACTTATGATACTATCAAATAAAGTACAATGATTACACAAATAACTCATCAACATGAGACCTACTTTATTACAGCATCACAGCTTACATAGTGATTTACAGACAACGACAGAAATTACATTAGAAGTAGGTGAAGTTATTAGTTAAAATATGACCCTGTAATAGATCCTAAAAAGTTAATTTAATACAAAAAAAGGGGAGAACAATTTTCCCAGTGGAAAAATTACCTTTCTAAAACTGGGTTACATATTGATTTTATCCTGTTATTATTATAATACACACACATTGCGTACAAAAATAAAGAGGCATATACAGATAAGGAAATTTCCCAGATAAGATGATTTGGGGGCTCGCAAGTCACAGTTGAATGTATTTTTAGCTCATTATTTCAATGATGTGCACACTTTGTTTCTACATAGTGTTGAGATTGCATCACTATTTCTCTGTGGACAGGTAGAAAGATTCAGTGGGTGATTAAACTCATGCTGTGTCATCCCATATTCATTCAACTGCAACTTTTCAGACTGACACTTCTGCACATTCATATAAAGTGAAATTCATGAAGATGAGTAAGACACCAAACTCTCCTGACTTGCATGACCTCCAAATCATTCAAGATTAAATGTGTGGTTAATATCATATGGTTTCAGTGAATCCATGTACCCAGTGTTTGGAATGAACAGAACCCCTTGGTCAAGTCACATGGTTTTTACTGTTTATCTCCAGTTCCCCTACATCTCTCTCAGCTTCTCCTTATTTCTCTTTATGGTACCACCATTTTCCCAGAGTCTCATAGAGTGAAAATATACTATAGTAGAGCTGGTATACAATTCCAGGAATCAGAATGTTCTATCAAGAAAACATTCTCCTAGTTTAGGATATAAATCCTTAAACATATATAGTGTTACTAATTAAATCTATTAACTTCTAAATTCATTAGATTTAGTTTAGGAAGCAACAGACTAGCAATATGAAACAGGTGATTCAGTAGGTAAAGAATCTGCCTGCAATGCAGGAAATCCTGGCAGAACCGAGTTCAATCCCTGGGTATGAAAGATTCCCCTGGAGGAAAATATGGCAACCCACTTCAGTATTCTTGCCTAGAGGATCCCATGGACAGAGGAGCCTAGCAGGCTACTGTCCATAGGATCACAAAGAGTCGGACATGACGGAAGTGACTGCGCATGCCTGCACACCAAACAGAATAGCCGTAAGAAACCATGGTGACTGGGAGATAAAACATGGAATAGATAGGTTCTCATATATTTTAAATTTGATGAGTAAACATTAACTAAAGTAGGCCAGGTCCCCCTTTATGCTCCATACAGGTTCCACAGGAGCTCTGGATACTTTTCCTCTATTGCTCTTTAGCCACTTTTACTAATTTTATTAATTTCTGAAATTATTTGTCTTTTTTTAAGACCATAAACAGTTCACAACAGGTTGGGTCACCATGAATTGTGGTACATCACCTGAGTCAAGCACAGCACCAAGTTCTGACGGTAAGGAAGGTGAGGAGGTAACCGTCAAAAGGAAATCGTGTCTTATTTAGCCACTCCAGAATTTTCAAAAGCAAGTCTTTTCTGGAACTACAACTACCTGGGCCTTGTATACCCAACAGAATTGAGTTTTATCCCTAATGATGTTTAACTTCATCACAGCCTCTTTATTTAAAATTTTTAAAATATAATCTGATCGATAAAGGGAAAATGGGAAGCAAAGCTAGAAACAAAGTTACGTCATTATTACATTTGAAATAGTTTAATTAGAAGCATCAAATAATACATAGAGAATGCATGTGTGCATGCGTGCTCAGTCATGTCTGACTCTTTAAGACTCTTAGGGTTGCCATTCCCTTCTCCAGGAGATCTTTCTGACCCAGGGATCAAACCCACATCTCCTCCATTAGCAGGCAGATTCTTTACCTGAGCCACCTGGGAAGACAACACAGAGAATGATTTGACCTTATTGAAGATTCATCCACAAAGCAAAAAAGAAAAATTACTGAGAAGGCAAGCAAGGGGAAGAGAAGTTTGAAAAAAGAAGAAAAGGATCTTTGGTAAAAGAGTAAATTCACATGGAATGGAATGCGGGGGGTTGGGGGTGGCAGAATTCTTGGCTTCTCTCACCATTGTACAAGTGGAGAAGACAGCACTTCTTGGCTTCCAACCTGAAGGTGTTAACAGGAACAGAGCTTCTGAAGGAGTTTTTCCACGAAAGGATGAAGTGTTTGTTCAAGTAATGCACTATTCAAGCACTGACAATAAAAGGAAAAAAAATAATAATAATACACAGTGTCTAATGGAGTCCAAAGGAAAAGAGGAAGAAGACTTTTTGTAAAGAGAAAGAAAGGCAGGGCAAATGACTTTGCTGCCACATATAAGGAGAGGAGAGAAAAAAAAGAGAGACTCAAGCCTAGACACTGCTACTTGGCCTCATCTCTTATTATAATAAAATTAAGGTAGTTATGAGATAGCAATTTCTTGTCAGCTTTAAAAAGAAATGGTGTAATTGAATTTTACACACTTGATTGAGCCCCTACTCTGTAGCTCGTACCACAGTTACTGGGAATTCAAGGCTATTTATAAAGCTTTGTCCCTGTCCTCAAGGCACTCACAGTCAATTATATTTCATAATCACATTTGCTGGTTCCCAGTTATTAAAGGCTTCATCTGGGCTTTACCTGTAGACAGGAAATGCTTGTAGACTCATAAACAGGCAAACTGCTTATTTGAGACTGTTTTGACAATATAGGTATTTCAACAGATGTCTGCACCAATTTCCTTTTGAAAATGGACATCTTAGACATTAAAACTGAGTTCAAATACCTAACATAAAGTTTTCATATAATTATCTGAAAAGTTCATTATTTTAAGTATAGGCGAAAATTGCGATTATGGTTCACTACAAAGGGAAATTAATGGTTTCTAACATAACAAAACAGACTAATTTAGTGCACTTTAAAATTGAAATTTCATTTCCTCTTCTCAACACTACATTTCAAGACGTGTATTTTTAATTATCGAATACTCAAAATTTTTCAAAACCTTCATTTTATTGATAAGAAATAGTGACATTTTCTGGAGAAACAAAATCAATACATACTTACAAAACTGTTGGTAGAAAATCTGCTTTTTTATCATTATCAAGGCCATACAATAAATTATATTCAAAAAATGTAACTGCCTAAATAACAAAAATTGTGTTATGCTAAACAGATGATTTTAGACACCTGCTCCAACCCAAGTATTGTTAGGTATTTTTCACTGTCTATAAAGACAACAAGGTAAACTTAGCAACTCAAATCTATCTCCCACTAACCACAAAATACAGCTAAGCGAAACAATTCAAGAAGGTCTTTCTTGTTCTGTATGATGATGGTAAAGTCTGGGTAAGGGAGTTAGTTCCACTTCAAAAGAGCTCAAAGGAAAAAGGAATAAAGCCACCTCTATGGGACACACGTGTACTGAGGATCCAATTTCTAAGAGCAAATATCCTGGGTAGAGTATGCAATTTTTCTACAAACTTTTCAATCAAAATCTGAAATCACAGTATAATCATACTAAGCTAAAATAAATAAGCTGAATTTCAAGATAATCATATCGCTACAGAAATAAGAGTATGAAGAAACGTTAACACATCACTTTTTAGATCATTTTACATTCTACCTAAGTATGAGGTCTCTCGGTATATATACGCTGTATATATGTGTATGTACATGTGTATATGTATATCTCAATTTAAAGAATAAGAATTAGATTAGAGAAATAAATCACACAACAGAAACAAGAAATTAAGGAAAGCTAAGCCTGTACTTGCCCTGTACTTGAAGGACGGTACAGCTATGCTTAGTCAGAGTACGGGAACCAAAGTGAAAATGCCCACACATAGCATGATTCACTTAAGAAACTAACTGTATTATAGATGCTCAGTACTCTATAGAGATCAGAAAAAGCCTCTTTTATTTTAAAGTATGTCCTTCATCTCCATGAGTATGTATATATATACTTAGAAAGTTAGAAAGTTAAGTCGCTCAGTCGTGTCCGACTCTTTGCAACCCCGTGGACTGTAGCCTACCAGGCTCCTCCATCCATGGGATTCTCCAGACAAGAATACTGGAGTGGGTTGCCATTTCCTTCTCCAATATATACTTAAGTTCTCTGTAATAGCAATAATAATTTATCCATATCTAGGTATTTCGCACTTGCTTTGAATCTCCTGGGGTCAACTATTTCACTAAAGTCCTACTGATTCCAATTGGTCTCGAAATTCTAATGTTCATTTACATATGGTCTTTCTTCAAGAAGTAAAGTAGAACTCTTCAAGAGCAAAAGACAAAAGCTGAACATATTTACATCAAATTTTCTAAAAGTTAAATATACTTTATTTTTAAATATACACAGAAATTCCATCTAAATTAATCATACTTCCATGATGAAGAATTCTAAATAAATGCCAAAATCCAGAAACTGCAAATCAGATTTTTTAATTAAAAAATAACTAAACGTAAAATCTAATCACTTTGAAATAATCAATTATAAAATGCAACAGAAAAAATGTACTGAACTTGAATTTTTTTAAGTGATAAAATGAGCTATCAAACTAAAAAGCATTTGCACAGTGAAGGAAACTATCAACAAAATGAAAAGGCCAAAGGCCACCTACTGAATGGGAGGAGACATTTGGAAATTGATGAGGGATTAATATCCAACATATACAAAGAATTTATACTACTCAACATAAATGAACAAATAACCCAATTAAAAAATAAGTAGAGAAATTTAATAGATATTTTTCCAAGGAAGACATACAGATAGGCAACAGACACATGAAAAGATGCTCAACATCACTAATCATCAGGGAAATGCAAAACCAGTCTATAATGGGCTATCACCCCACACATGTCAAAATGGCTATTATCAAAAAGACAACAAAAAACAGGATGTGGAGAAAACTGAACCCTTGTGCACTGTTGGTGGGAATGTAAAATCCAACAGCCACCATGGAAAACAGTGTAGTTTCCTTTAAAAAATAAAAACAGAACTTCCATATTATCTAGCAATTCTGCTTCTGGATATTTTTCCAAAGAAAACAAAAAGACTAATTCAAAATGATACACGTATCCCTATGTTCACAGCAGCGTTATTTACAATAGCCAAGACACAGAAACAACCTCAGTGCTCCCTGACGGACAGATGAAGAAGATATATATATATACACACACACGCAGGAATTGTAAATCAGACTTTCCTAACAAAAAATAACAAAATGTAAAGTCTATATCAAATGGAATATTACTCAGCCATAAAAAGGAATGAAACTTTGCCATTTGCAACAACGTGCATCTAGAAGGTATTATTTTAAGTGAAATAAGTCAGAGAAGGAAAAACACCATATGACTTTACACGTGGAACCTAAAAACAAATGAACAAAGCTAACAAAACAGACACAGTTATAGACAAAACAAACAGATGGCGCCCTAAAAGGTAAAAACTTCCAGTTATAAACTAAATGAGTTACAGAGATGAAATGTACAACATAGAGAATACAGTCAATGACACTGTAATGTCTTTGTATGATGACAGATGGAAACCAGACGTTTCATGGTGATCACTTTGTAATGTACATGGAGGAGGGAGGGGGATTTGGATGAAAGTGATCAAAAGGTACAAATTTCCAGTTATAAGATAAATACTAGGTGTGCAATATACATGATTAACACTGCTGCATGTTATAGATGAACGTTGCTAAGAGAATACATCCTAAGAGTTCTCATTACAATAAAACACTGTGTATCTATGTGAAATGTTTAGTGAACAACCACAATGTTCACTTACCATTGGAGTAATGTCATAATGTATATAAGTCAAATTATTAAACTTATACTGTGTTGCATGTCAATTATACCTGAATAAAACAGAAAGGAAAAAAAGTAAAAGAAATCATAAACTAGTTCATTTTAAAGATATGATACGAAAATCATGAAATTAAGAATTGCTTTTAATTACCAAATAAAATATTTTTAAAATATATTATGTTCAAAATTATGCTACTGAATTTGAAAATAACCACAAAATTATTTTGGTGTAACCATGGATATCAACCAATATTGATTTAAAAGAGGTAAGAAATCTGACTGAATCAATCACTACAGGATAGATTCAGTGAGGTGCTGGAAGGGGAAAAAAACAATTATTTCAAAAATATAGATACAAACATCAAGTTTCCCAACATTTATGGAATAGATAATACATTTTATAATAATTTTTAAAAGAAAAGATTATTCTGATGCTCTAGAGCACAGAAAAACATGGGAAACTTACTAATTTACCAATGAAAAGAAACATACCATAAAGCAAAGCATCAGTATGTCAAAAAGAAAAATCATAATATGCGCCAAAACATTTGATAAAATTCAAAGTCTATTCTTGACAATAATTCTTGGTGAAAAAATGATGCTTCCTTAACCTGAAAGAAAAATATTAATCCAAGCCAACAGAAACTGCCTACAAGAACACACTGAATAAAGTAGTGACAATAACCATGGCATTTTTAAAGATTTGAGCTATATTAAGATGCTAAAATACATTAATTAAAACAATATGAGACTAAGGAATGGTGGTAAGTTTCAACCAACAGCTGTAAACAAACTTTTTAAGAAAAATTGGAAATCTAGATTTAAATGAAATCTTTCATGTTACTCTGTGGGCTCAAGTTTTTGAAAGCATTGTATATTTCCAAAGAAAGCATTGCTGTGGGCTAAATCAGCCACAGTGGACCTCAGCCCTACACACACCCAAGACTTCCTGCCTCACCCTGAGCTCAAGCTGCTTCCTGTGTGTGGACAGCCCTTTCCTCTCTCTCCACCCATTCAAAGCAACCCACCCATCAAGGTGGGGCTCATAAGCCATCCCTCTACAGAGTTTCTTAGAACCTCTACAAGGAACTACCATTACTTTCCCTCTACTACTAGTCTTAGCACAGCTTTAACCTTATAGGCTATTTACTTTCTCTCTCTTCCTCTAGACTGAAGAGGAGAACAATATCCAGTAATAATATCTACTACTATCCACTGGCCATATCCCTGCCATGCACTATGATGAAGCATTGCACACAGCTTCTGTAATCCTCTCAACAAACACAGAATAAATATCACTCCCATTTTACAGATGAGTGGGTTTAAATAACTAAACAGGCCCTGGAAGAAACAGTGTTCTAACCACCCCCCCCCTTTTTTTTTTGCCAGATTTCACCAACGACATCACAGATGGTCTGAATTCAGTTGACTTGATATTCTCCTCTGAAAGAAGGTCAAGATGAGAGATGGGGCTAAAAGAAGTCTGAGATTAAGGTTTGGTGGTGTTGGTCGGCAAGGAGGGGTTTATATTCCAGAAACAGGATATAAGCACCACATGCAGTACAAGAGACTACTACATATTCTAATTCTGTATTTGAGATTGATCTCTGTAATACAATTTGACCCAAAATTACCTTTTGCCTCAGAAAATTTCATTGATTCACCTGAACTCTGTGTACTCAGTGAGGGGAGAAAAGAACAAATGGAAACTGCACTACACTTTGAAAGGAAGTCTGAGTGGTAACACAGCTTCTGAAATATCCTTAATATTCTTTTCATTTTAACCTCAGTATAATGTTTTTCTAACACCTAATTTGCAACAGTACTGTTGGAACTAAAAATAAAGTCATCTTTGAGGTAAGCTATACATGCTTACCTTGAAAGAATTTAAAATAATCCTAACATAATTTGCTGACAGATTTTAAAGCTACAAGCTCTTTGCTTGGGATGTTTCGGAAGCTGTGAGTAAAAAAAAGAGAAGACAATTTAATAATAAGTTCTCTCACAAGATGATCTGAAGTGTCCGTTCAATCATTCATGCTAAAGAACACAACCTTGTGAGGCACCTTTAAAAGTACAACATCTCACATAGAAAAGTATCTGCACTGAGGAAAAAGAGAGGACTTCTTAAAAGTGCTATCAGTTACTAGACAGAAATGTAGTCTTTCAAAGTGGTATAATCAGAGAAATCATCAAGATGGCATACTTCCTTTTTTGTGGGGGTCTTTGTCTGGAAAATCCCATGGACGGAGGAGCCTGGTGGGCTGCAGTCCATGAGGTCGCTAAGAGTCGGACACAACTGAGTGACTTCACTTTTATATATATATATATATATATACACACACACACACACACACACACACAAGTTCAATTTTTTTTTTTTTAAAGGCAAGAACATTGAACAAAGCAAGCATTTACCTGGTCATGTCTATACTTGTTCAATCTCTGTTTGAGGTTAGAAAGCTATAAAGTCCAATAATCATAATCTGGCTCAGATTTTAAGCTGTTCATATTCAATATCTATTCTTTAGAGTAGAAATACTTGATTCTCCTTTCAAAAGAAAAAGGACCCCTAATTTAAGACATTATTAACACATCATAGAACAAGAGTCAGCAGACCAAACAGAGCCTATGACCTGTTCTTGTAAGGGCTGTTCTCTTAAAACTTTTTACATTTTTAAAGGGTTATTTCACATCTATACACACACTCTAACACATACATACATATATATATTTAAAAGTTGTAAATATATATATGTGTGTGGGTTTAGAAAAAAAAAATATATATATACATACTTACACACACAAACACACCCCCAGACACTTTATGTGACATAAAAGATATAAGTATCTGAATGCAGAGTTCCAAAAAATAGCAAGGAGAGATAAGAAAGCCTTCCTCAGCCAACAAAGTCTAAAACATTTACTTTCTGGCCCTTGATGCAAAAGTTTGCAGAGCCCCAACCACAGAACATACAGAGACTGTAACTCACAACACGTTACATACTGACTTCATTCTCCTCTCTGAACTGCCAAAGGTACTGAGCCAGAAGACTAAATGACGAAGCACGGCTGGAGGATGATTTTTTTAGATACCTTTTATGTATCACAGGGACAGACTACTAGAGCCTGGCAGCTTCAAGTTGACAACGTCACTTCAAGAAACAGCTCTGCACCCAATAATACTTGAAAAGACTGAGCCCTCAGATGGGTGCTCATCTCCCAGATAGGGGTTAAAAGAGCAGGACCAGCTGTTTCACATGTTTCTCCCCGATCCCCGTTCTTCCAAGCACACTTTTATTACTCCTCATTCAAGCTGAGATCAAAAGTTTCACCCTCGATGAATCCTCCAAACTCTCCAAATTTACAACGTTAGCTGTACCCTTCAGTGTTCCCAATATACTCTGTACAAATTTACCGTAACTCATTGCAAGAGTTTATTACAATTTACTGTAATATAAAATTCATTGTAATAGTTTACTATGTTTTGGTTTACATTTCAAAAAATTCTAATTTCCTAGTGACAAAGCAGAGCATCGAAGAACTGACGCTTTCGAATTGTGGTGTTAGAGAAGACTCTTGAGAGTCCCTTGTACAGCAAGGAGATCAAATCAGTTAATCTTAAAGGAAATCAACCCTGAATACTCACTGAAAGGACTGATGCTGAAGCTCCAATACTTTGGCCACCTGATGTGAGAGGTGACTCATTGGAAAACACCCTCATGCTGGGAAAGATTGAAGGCAGGAGGAGAAGAGGGTGAGAGAGGATGAGATGGTTGGATGGCATCACCGATTCAACAGACATGAACTTGGGCAAACTCCAGGAGATAGTGAAAGATAGGGAAGCCTGGTGTGCTGCAGGCCATGGGGTCACAAAGAGTCAGACACAACTTGGGGACTGAACAACAACAACTTCCCCATGGCAGAGAGCTGGGGCGGAGGATTAGTACCCGAGGCTGCCCTAACAGAAATTCCTCTCTCACAGTCTGGAAGCCAGAAGCCCAAAATCAAGGTGGTAACAGGGACACATTACTCAGAAGCCTCTAGAAGAGAATCCATTCCTTGCCTCTTCCAGCTTTTGTTGGCTGCTGGCATCACATGGTGGTCGTGGCTTACGGCTACACCTCTCCAATTCCTACCTCTGTCTTCTATCACCTATTCTCCTTTGACTCTTATAAGGACACATATGGGACTTAGGGCTCACCCAGCTACTCCAGAATGACATCATCTCAAGGACCTTAAGAGTCTTTTCCATATTAGGCGACATTCACATCACATTTGCATGACAAATTCAGAAATGGAAAAACCTTTCTAAAAGCCACTATTCAACCCACTGCAGTGGGCATTCAGTAAATATGTATTTATTTTTTTGCCTTAGATCCAAATGAAATATACATCTTCTAGATAAACCCCAAAAACAGGAAAAATGGAAAAAAAAAGCCTTTATTCCATACCCTTTTTTGCTAACACCCTGCTTGAAAAGCAACACTGCGGTACAGCCAGAAGCCTAAGCAGCATTTTTTTGCTCACCCCTAAGAATTACTCAGCGTTGGACTTTATTTCTTGGGGTTCCAAAATCACTGCAGATGGTGATTGTAGCCATGAAATTAAAAGACGCTTACTCCTTGGAAGGCAAGTTATGAGCAATCTAAATAGCATATTCAAAAGCAGAGACATTACTTTGCCAAAAAAAGGTCCATCTACTCAAGGCTATGGTTTTTCCAGCGGTCATGTATGGATGTGAGAGTTGGACTGTGAAGAAAGCTGAGCGCCGAGGAACTGGTGCTTTTGAACTGTGGTGTTGGAGAAGACTCTTGAGAGTCCCTTGGACTGCAAGGAGATCCAACCAGTCCATTCTAAAGGAGATCAGTCCTGGGTGTTCTTTGGAAGAACTGATGCTGAAGCTGAAACTCCAGTACTTTGGCCACCTCATGGGAAGAGCTGACTCGTTGGAAAAGACTCTGATGCTGGGAGGGGGACTGGGGGCAGTAGGAGAAGGGGACGACAGAGGATGAAATGGCTGGATGGCATCACCGACTCAATGGACATGGGTTTGGGTGAACTCCAGAAGTTGGTGATGGACAGGGAGGCCGGGCGTGCTGCGATTCATGGGGTCGCAAAGAGTCAGACATGACTGAGCAACTGAACTGAACTGAACTGAAGAATTACTCTACCTAGTTTCAACACCATTTTATCTTGGAAGGCCGTGTGTTTATTCTAAGGTGTGAAAAAAGTCCAGTTATATATTCTTGTTCTCACAAACCAACACACATATTTACATGGTAATTTTATAAAGACCTTCACTGGGTGAGGTAATAATCTCTTTAAATTATACATAGACATGAATTTTTAACAATTTGAGTAGTTGAAAATCAAACTATTAAGAACTCACTCTGATAAGACACATAAACCGAGAGTTAAAACATTCTATTTCCAGAATTTAGGCTTTGGATCTATTACGGACAGAATGTGTGTGTCTGCCCAAAATGTTTATGTTGAAGGCCTAACCCCCAGTGTGACTGTATTCGGAGATAAGGTCCAGGTGGAGGTGATAAGATTAAATGAGGTCATCAGGGAGGGCTCTAATCAAACCAGGCTGGTATCCTTATACTAAGAGACCCCAGAGTACTCTATCAGGTAAGGACACAGGGAAAGGATGGCAATCTGCAAACCAGGAAGAAAATCCTCACTACAGACCAACCCTGGTCTGGGACATATAGTACCCAGAACCATGAGAAAATAAATTTGTGCTGCTTAAGCCACTGAGTCTGAAGCATTTTTCTAAGGCAACACAACCAAACTAAGGCAAGATCTCAATGCAATCTCACACACATCATAAATATGAATTCAGAATTAGTTGATTTTCATGACTATGACTGTTTCCACCACACGTTTATGATTTCACAGTAAGACTTTCCAGAAGATATTTTAACTATTTGGAGATCAAAGATTCTTATGATTTTCAAGGTAAGGATAAAAACTGGGATAACAATCCCCAAACTTTTTTAAAATAATACACCTAAAGCAATTTTTCCATCCAGGGTTTGAAGAGATGAATGAACTACTCTTAAAAAAGAAATTTCTAGCAAATTACAAAAGAGTACTAGCAGTACAAGGTGTCCATAGACTCATATCCTTAGAATAAAAGGCCCTGGGCTCCAAAATCACTGCAGATGGTGACTGCAGCCATGAAATTAAAAGACACTTGCTCCTTGGAAGAAAATCTAAGACACACCTAGACAGCACATTAAAAAGCAGAGACATTACTTTGCCAACAAAGGTCCATGTAGTCAAAGCTATTGTTTTTCCACTAGTCATGTATGGATATGAGAGTTGGACTAAAAAGAGAGCTGAGTGCCAAAGAATTGATGCTTTTGAACTGTGGTGTTGGAGAAGACTCTTGAGAGTCTCTTGGACTACAAGGAGATCAAACCAGTTAATCCTAAAGGAAATCAGTCCTGAAAACTCATTGGAAGGACTGGTGCTAAGGCTGAAGCTCCATACTTTGGCCACCTGATGCGAAGAACTGACTCACTGGAAAAGACTCTGATGCTGGGAAAGATTGAAGGCGGGAGGAGAAGGGGACAACCGAGGATGAGATGGTTGGATGGCATCACCAATCCGACGGACATGAGTTTGAGCAGGCTCCGGGAGTTGATGATGGACAGGGAAGCCTGGCGTGCTGCAGTCCATAGGGTCACAAAGAGTCAGACACGACTAACCAACTGAACTGAACTGGTACTCCACTATATCTGGGCACCAATGAAAGAAAACTCACAAAGGAGAGAATGTAAGGAAAACAGTCACCTTACTGTAAGATGTAGTGGAAAGTCATTTCCTGATTCTTTTCAAAGCAAGCAATTAGCTAACCAATGGCATCACACATAATCACACATAAGAGCGGGCCCTTAGCACTGTAGACACTGAAGATGTGTCTATCTGTTACTAAAATGTTCTAGCGATGGCAGTATATCACCAAAAAAAAAAAAAAAAAAAATTGCACAACAGAATTGTCTTAAAGAAACAGTGCATTTTCTTTGTCACAGATCAGCACTATATGAGCGATAAACATGAAGCTGGGGTTAAAATACTTACTGTTAGTCAAACAGCACAGTACAGCGTATCTTCCAAATTGACGGGGGTCACATAGGAAATTTAAAAATATAAATATCATTTTGATTAAATTCACAAACGTATGATGAAATGACTAAAAACATCATAATCAAGGAAAACATAGGGATCATTATTATTATGTTAATGTAACCATTAAAAAGAAGTAATAAAATGGGTTGAAAGAAAAAGAAAATGATGAAAAAAACTACTATATGTTATAAAATAAACAATACAAATTAACAAGAAAAAGTTAATGACAAACTAAGTCAACTGGTACAGTAAAATCGGAAGCATTCAAAGTCTCTCTCAAAAAGAAAAAACAGGAATGGCAGTATTAATAGCAGTCTAGGATGAATTTCTTTTAAAGGTATTCAATACCAAAAAAAAAAATGAAGAATTTTAAGAAAAGTCATGGAGTTATATATACCTAACAATACACAGGCAAATATACAAGCAAAGCTCCCAAAATTTAATGAGGACATAAAATTATAAAACTTTTAAAATAGAACACAGGAGAAAAGCTTCATGATAATGGATTTGCCAATGATTTCTTGGATATGACACCAAATGCATAGGTGACAAGAGAAAAAAAAAAGATAAACAGCACTAAAAAGGAATTTGATTTTGTACATCAAATGATACTATCAACAGAGTGAAAAGGGAACCCATGGAATAGGAGAAAAATATTTGCAAATCATGTATCTGATAAGAGGTTAGTATCCAGAATATACAAGGAACTCCTATAATTCAAAAACAGCAATAAAAATCCTAATTGAAAATGGGCAAAGGACTTAAACAGACATTCCTCAAAGAAGATATACAAATGGCCAGAAAGCATGTGAAAAGATGATCAACATCACTTATCTCTATAGAAATGTAAATGAAAACCACAAGATGCTACTTCAAATCCACCAGAAAGATATTTTTAAAAGCCCAGAAAACAATAAGTATTAGCCAAGATGTAGAGAAACTGGACCCCTTGTAGCCGATGAAAATGCAAAGTGGTACAGCTCCTGTGGTAAGTGGTATATCAAGTTCTCAAAAAACTAAAGAATTACAACAGTATACAGCAATTCCACTTGACGCTATATACCCAAAAGAATTTAAAGCAAGACTCAAAAGACTTTCAACCATCCATGTTCACGCAGTAAACATACAATGCAATGTTATTCAATCTCAAAAATCGAAAGAAAACTTAACACATGATAGAATAAACTTGACCTCTGAGGACAACGTGCAAATTGAAATGAGCCAGAGACAAGATGACAAATAATATATGACTGTAGCTATATGTGGTATGTAAAACAGTCAGACTCAAAAACCCAGAAAGTATGATGATGCTTGCCAAGGGCTATGGAGAAGGGCAGTTAAGTTTTCATCACGTTTATTTTACAACAATTTAAAATAACAAAAAATAGATTTTAAAAGTTTAACTAAGATTTTAAAATATTAGAATGTAAAACTCAATACACAATTTCTGAATTAATCAAATTGAACAGAACAAATATAAGATAAAGGAATTTAATTTAAAACAAATCAATAAACTCAATTTAGCAGAAAAAAATATAGAACATCACATTCCTCAAGAGAAGATATCTTTATTCAAATCTCTAGAGAATACTTATAAAAGTAAATCATATACTTAGACATTAAAAAAAATCAGTGATTTAAAAATGAGAATATTTTAAAAATTACAATCTCTGAATGTAAATCAAAATTTAGATGCAAACCCAAAATTGAAGACCTAAAAATGATGATCAAAAATTTAAAAACATATTCCGAGAAATTCTTGACTTAAAGAAGAAATAATAGAATTACACTCCAGATATACTGAGAGTAATTCCTTCATAAAAAATACATAGAATATATAGCCAAGGATATACTCAGAACACTACTAACTTCAATGTCTTTGTAAGTAAATGCTTTAAAAAAAAAAAAAATGAAGCAAAAAACAAAAGTAGAACAGGAGAATTGAAAAAATATAAGCAAAAAGTCACTAAAAGAAGACAAAAAAAAAAACAGTAGAAATGAATAAAAATCCAAAAGAATTATGAAAGAAAAATAATAAAACAGCAAAGCGTCTCGTGGACTATTTAATGAAAGAATGTAAAAAAGAAAAAAAACAGACAACATTGGGAATACAAAAAAAGTTACATATGTGGTACTCAAGAAATGTAATTATGTAGTATTAGGGAATATTACATTTTATCCCAAAGTAACAAATCTAAAAGCTCCCAAAGGAAATGTGTACATATCAAGATCCAAAGATTACAGATACAGAGAACAGACTGGTGGTTACCAGAGGCTGAGTTGTGGGGGTGGGCAAATGGGGAAAGATGGTCAGAAAGTACAAACTTCCAGTTATAGAATATATAAGTCCTGAGGATATAATGTTGCCAAGAATAGCAGAGAGAAATAAGAAACCCTTCCTCAGTGATCAGTGCAAAGAAAGAGGAAAACAGAATGGGAAAGACTAGAGATCTCTTCAAGAAAATCAGAGTACCAAGGGAACATTTCATGCAAAGATGGGCTCAATAAAGGATAGAAATGGTATGGACCTAACAGAAGCAGAAGATATTAAGAAGAGGTGGCAAGAACACACAGAAGAACTGTACAAAAAAGATCTTCATGACCCAGATAATCACGATGGTGTGATCACTCACCTAGAACCAGACATCCTGGAATGTGAAGTCAAGTGGGCCTTAGGAAGCATCACTACAAACAAAGCTAGTGGAGGTGATGGAATTCCAGTTGAGCTATTTCAAATCCTGAAAGATGATGCTGTGAAAGTGCTGCACTCAATATGCCAGCAAATTTGGAAAACTCATCAGTGGCCACAGGACTGAAAAAGGTCAGTTTTCATTCCAGTTCCAAAGAAAGGCAATGCCAAAGAATGAGCAAACTATCACACAATTGCACTCATCTCACATGCTAATAGTTAACAGTAATGCTCAAAATTCTCCAAGCCAGGCTTCAGCAATACATAAACTGTGAACTTCCAGATGTTCAAGCTGGTTTTAGAAAAGGCAAAGGAACCAGAGATCAAATTGCCAACATCCGCTGGATCATTGAAAAGGCAAGAGAGTTCCAGAAAGATACCTATTTCTGCTTTATTGACTATGCCAAAGCCTTTGACTGTGTGGATCACAATAAACTGTGGAAAATTCTGAAAGAGATGGAAATACCAGACCACCTAACCTGCCTCTTAAGAAACCTGTATGCAGGTCAGGAAGCAATAATTAGAACTGGACACGGAACAACAGACTGGTTCCAAATAGGGAAAGGAGTTCGTTCGTCAAGGCTGTATATTGTCATCCTGCTTATTTAACTTATATGCAGAGTACATCATGAGAAATGCTGGGCTGAAGCACAAGCTGGAATCAAGATTGCCAGGAGAAATATCAATAACCTCAGATATGCAGATGACACCACCCTTATGTCAGAAAGTGAAGAAGAACTAAAGAGCCTCTTGATGAAAGTGAAAGAGGAGAGTGAAAAAGTTGGCTTAAAACTCAACATTCAGAAAACTACGATCATGGGCATCTAATCCCATCACTTCATGGCAAATAGACAGGTAAACAGAGGAAACAGCAACAGACTACTTTTTGGGGCTCCAAAATCACTGCAGATGGTGATTGCAGCCATGAAATTAAAAAACGCTTGCTCCCCGGTAGAAAAGCTATGACCAGCCTAGACAGCATATTAAAAAGCAGAGACATTACTTTGCCAACAAAGGTCTGTCTAGTCAAAGCTATGGTTTTTCCAGTAGTCGTGTATGGATGTGACAGCTGGACTACAAACAGAGCTGAGCTCCAAAGAATTGATGCTTTTAAACTGTGGTATTGGAGAAGACTCTTGAGAGTCCCTTGGACAGCAAGGAGATCAATCCAGTCCACCCTAAAGCAAATCAGTCCTGAAAATACATTGGAAGGATTGATGCTGAGCTCAAATTCCAATCTTTTGGCCACCTGATATGAAGAAATGACTCATTGGTAAAAACCCTGATGCTGGAAAAGATTGAAGGCAGGAGGAAAAGGGGCCGACAAAGAATGAGATGATTGAATGGCATCACCAACTCAATGGAGATGAGTTTCAGTAAACTCCAGGAGTTGGTGATGGACAGGGAGGCCTGGCATGCTGCAGTCCATGGGGTCGCAAAGAGTTGGACATGACTAAGCGACTGGACTGAACTGAAGAGAGTAAATCTTAAAGGTTCCCTTCACAAGAAAAAATAATTGTAACCATGTATGGTGACAGATGTAAACTAAGCTTACTGTGATAATCACTTACGTACATAGAGACACACACACACACATCAAATCACTTGAAACTAATAAATGTAATATATGTCAATTGCATTTCAATATTAAATAGCTTTAAAGAGCAAATGGAAATCTTCATAGCCAAAACCTTGATACAAAAAGAAGCTGCAAACTTATTAATGGACAAATAAACAGAAGAAACTGGAAAAAAAAGATCACATATCTACCACTGAGGGGTGGGGAAAGGCTATGGTTCACACTGGAGTATCACCCTTTAAAAGCGTTCCAATTACAGTTCATGGAAAAACATGAATATTTTCTAAGTTAATTTTGGTGGATACATAAATTATTATACAAAAATCTGATTCAGAACCAAGAAAAATACTATAGATGTATAGCACAGTGTGAATATAGTTGTATATATTCTAAGTATCTTTCCTAGATATCAAATAGAATCTAGTTGCACAAAAGTAAAAAATTATTTTTTAAAAGCGTTTGCTCCCTAATGCAAGAATAGGTCAATACTGCTGCTGCTGCTGCTAAGTCACTTCAGTCGTGTCCGACTCTGTGCGACCCCAGAGACGGCAGCCCACCAGGCTTTCCCGTCCCTGGGATTCGCCAGGCAAGAACACTGGAGTGGGTTGCCATTTCCTTCTCCAATGCATGAAAGCGAAAAGTGAAAGTGAAGTCGCTCAGTCGTGTCCGACTCTAGCGACCCCATGGACTGCAGCCCACCAGGCTCCTCCGTCCATGGGATTTTCCAGGCAAAAGTACTGGAGTGGGGTGCCATTGCCTTCTCCAAGGTCAATACTAGTAAATCCTAAATCCTCCAATGCATTGTAACAGTCAACTAAAGAAGAAAAAATTTCCACTACTATATTTTATACATACACACACAGTTTAATGGGTATTACCAAAGTAAAACAAAACAAAGAATGACATCAAGGCAAATTGAAGTTACACAGGTAAAGAAATGGAGAAGGCAATGGCACCCCACTCCAGTACTGTTGCCTGCAAAATCCCATGGATGGAGGAGCCTGGTAGGCTGCAGTCCATGGGATGGCTAAGAGTCGGACACAACTGAGCGACTTCACTTTCACTTTTCACTTTCATGCATTGGAGAAGGAAATGGCAACCCACTCCAGTGTTCTTGCCTGGAGAATCCCAGGGATGGGGGAGCCTGGTGGGTTGCCGTCTATGGGGTCGCACAGAGTTGGACACAACTGAAGCGACTTAGCAGCAGCAGCAGCAGCAGGTAAAGAAAGAAAATGCTTATGTGAGATGAATCCTCTCCCAATTCATGATTTTGAGACCAAAAATTTAAGTCACAAGGCAACTAGGTGAACTGGGTTCAGTTCATAGGACTGCCCCTTCATAGAGAGACAGGAGGAATTGCCTTCAGCCATGATAATGGAAAAAGAGTGAACAGACATAAAAGCTGCTAAGAAACACAAAACAGAGGATGGTTACCAGGGTCCCATAAGAGATGGTAATAGAGAGTTTCTGTTAGGTGGGTACAGAGCTTCAGTTTTGCAAGATGAAAATGTTTGAGATATGCAGTATAACTGGAGGAGGAAATGGCAACCCACTCCAGTATTCTTGCCTGGAAAATCCCCATGGGCAGAGGAGCCTGGCAGGCTATAGGCCATGGGGTCATAAGAACCAGACACAACTGAGCGACTAAGCATGCAGCATAACAATGTGAATACAGTTGACATTACTGAACTGTGCGTTTAAAAATAGTTAAAATGATAAATCTTGTTACTTTTTTTTAACTTCAATTGCAAATTGTCTTTTAATTTTTAAGCAGTAGGAAACCACCAGAAACATAATAAATGTTTAAAAGCTGAATGTGAAAAATAAATAAATAAATAAAAGCTGAATGTGGGCTAAAAAAGTCACTTAGTATCAGGAAGACCCAGATGCAAGGATACTCCACAACCACTCACCTACTCTTCTGCAGAATCCTCCTCCAGGTGCTAACACAAAAGACTAGAAAAAGAACAGGAGACCTAAGAAAGCCACCCTTGGAAGTGATGACATACAGGTAGAGATCAGCTAATACCACTGGGACACAATCATAAAAACTGGCCTCATTCCCGTCTCTGATATCAAATTAAGCAAAAGCCATCTGCCACAGGAAAGACGACAGTAAATATTCCTGCTCCCGCCAGGAAAAAGTGGACTACTGCTAGAGGAGGAAGTTATCTGCCACTGGGGAACTTTTTCCAGGTTCAAAGAATAGCAGCTGTTGGGCGAGAGATAGAAGTCATGAACACAACTGCTCTGCACTCAACACTAAGTTAGAACTCAACTGGTTCTGAAATAAGGGAAGAAACCCACACAAGCTCAGAATTCTACAGTGATGTAAATAACATATCAGCCATAATTGATATAGAACTCACAGGCACAAAAACCTACCACAAAGAGAAAGGGATAGACATGCAAACAAAATCTCAGCTCAGATTCAGTCATCCAGGCCAGACCAAAACTGTAGCTGGCATGGGGAAACTGAGACCCCCACGTACTTATCCATTCACAACTTCACCCAGACTGCTGCCAAAGTGAAAGTGAAAATCACTCAGTTGTGTCCAACTCTGCAACCCATACAACTGCAGTCCATGGAATTCTCCAGGCCAGAATACTGGAGTGGGTAGCCTTTCCCTTCTCCAGGAGATCTTCCCAACCCAGGGATGGAACCTAGGTCTACCACATTACAGGTGGATTCTTTACCAGCTGAGCCACAAGGGAAGCCCAAGAATACTGGAGTGGGTAGCCTATCCCTTCTCCAGCGGATCTTCCCGACCCAGGAATTGAACCAGGATCTCCTGCATTGCAGATGGATTCTTTACCAACTGAGCTATGAGGGATGCCCTAGACTACTGCCAAGACAGAGGCAAAAAGCCCAGAAAATAATCCCTTGTGTCACCAGAGTTCAGAACTGGTGGAAAGTTGAGGGTATACCAGAACTCTGAGAAGAAAAACCCACTCCATGTCTCACAGAAGTCACCAGGTAAAGCAATGCATTCCAACAGGACCTTGAAGTCTCTGGTGATATGACTGTTCACTAGCAACAACAAAGCAGTGAATCAACACATCAACTGAACAAAATGACTCATTCCCCCATCAACAGACAGTAACACCTTGCAGAACAAGAGGCATATCCATGTCTTAGCATAATATTTACCTCACTCTGTACTATTCTTTTACATAATGTCATGCAACCAATCAAAAATTACAAGACACCAAAACAAAGCAAGGAAAGATAATGTCAAGGGATAAAGCTATCACCATAATCAGACCCTGAGATGGCAGAGATGTTGAAACTATCAAAGAGGTTTTATAATTAAACTATTTTTAAAATAGTTTTATAACATGTATAAGTAAAAATATTAAGAAAATAAACAATGAGAGAGGAAAAAATGGTGGTATAACACTGAGATTCTGACATCATACAGGAAATGTGAAAACTTAATGATGCATACTGTAAACCCTAAAGTAACCACACATAAAAAATATAAAACAAAGAGCTGCAACTAATAAGCCAACAATGGAGATAAAACAGAATATTAAAAAAATAATCAAGTCTAAAGAAGGCAAAACAGGGATAAGAACAAAGAACAGGAGGGACAAATAGAAAACAAACAGCAAGGTAGTAGAGAAACCCAATCACATCAAAATGTTTAATGCAAATGAGCAGATTATTCCAAATAAAAGTTGAAAGCAGTAACACTTAATAATCAGATGTTCTCTACAAAAGAAAAACGGGGGTATTACATGGCAATGTAGGGGTCAATTCACAGAGAAAACCTAACAGTCCTAAACGTGTTTGCACCTAAAAACAGAGCTTCAAAATACATAAACAAAAGCTTACAGAACTGAAAAGAGTTAGAATACAACTGAATTTAAATACTTAAACTCTTCAGAACAAGGAGATAGAAAGATCAGTTAACATTATAGAAGACTGAAAGGACATTCACCAACTTTCCAAACTGACACAGACCTAATAGATATTTATAGACTCCACAACCCAACAATACAGGATCCACTATTTACTGCACCTCACCTTCACTAATACGGACCGCATTCTGAGCCATAAAACAAATCTTAACAAATTTCTAAAGACTCAAAATCATACATACTCTGAAAAACATGGAATTAAACTAGAAACCAATATCAGAAAGATATCTCTTAAAAAAAAAAAAAAAAAAAAAAACCTTGTGGAATTTATATTGACTGAGAAAAGAGATATATTCCTTAAATATGGTTCTGATACAATGGACTGAATATGCATCTGAAAATAATTAAAACTGGACCCCCCATCATCCCCTCTTTTATACCATACATACAACTAAACCTTCCCAATGGACTAAAGATGAAAGTCGAATGAAAAATTAAACCTAAGTATAGATTATAGGTCTACTTTATCAGTGGATAAAGTCTTTTAAAAACATGAGACAAAAACAGGAAACCAGAGAAACACAGAAAAAAAAAAATTAAAATGTAAAATGTTATATACCAAAAGCTAAACAGACAAGAGACAAAAGATGAGTTTTTGGAAAAATATTATCTGCAATGCAGGTATCACACAAAAGGTTAACCAGTGTAATATATAAGTAACTCCCACTAAAGGACAATAACCAAATAGAAAAATGAACAAGGAATAAAGGGCGACTCTTAGAATAAGAATTCCAGTTACCTACAAACATAGGAAAAATTGTTCCCGATCACTAGAAACCAGGAAATAATAAATGAAGGTGTGTCAACTTTGGCTGATGGAATTTTGGGAAATGGGTATTTCCCTGCTTTGCTGGTAAAAAAACCTTTCCCCAAAGTAATGTGGCAACATTTTGAATCAATAATCTCACCCTGGTAATCAATACCATAGGTCTGTAATACATTTATTACAATACTGGTTTTAATGGCAAAAACTGAAAACAAAGTATTGCCCATTAGTAAATTATCAGTTAAACAGACTATACAACCATCCCTGAGAATATATGCAACAGTTTTGTTTTGCTTTTAACAGGTTAGAGTTGTTGCAGCTAAGTGGGAGGATTTCCCTTAGGCAGTACTATATGAAAAAAAGGTCTCCAAAAAAAACCTTTTTTCTAAGTGTGACCAAAAAACCATGTGTGCATATGCGTTTGTAACACTTCCAGATATGGAGATAAATATGAAGACACATAATAGTTCTGATGACAAGAGTTATGGGGGAATATAATCCTACTGTTGGCTACAGGAAGAAGGGAAGCTAAGTAAAAAAGAGAGAAAGGAGTTCACTGTAAAAATGAAATTTAGTGATCTCTTGGTTCTTTTGGTAGCATATTGTTTAGCCTCCGTGTGTTTGTGTTTTTTACTGTTTTTTCACTGGAAGCAACCTAAATGTCCAACAACAGATGAATGGATAATGAAGATGTGGTACATATATACAATGAAATACTAACTCAGTCATAAAAAGGAACACAATTGAGCGATTTGTAGTGATGCAGATGGACCTAGAGTCTCTCATACACAGTGAAGTCAGAACAAGAAAAACAAATATTGTCTACTAATGTATATATATGAAATCTAGAAAAATGGTACCGATGAACCTATTTGCAAGACAGGAATAGGCACACAGACATAGACAGCAGAAGTGTGGACACAGTCGGGGAAGGAGAGGGTGGGAGAAACTGGAAGAACAGGGTTGACATATATACACCACCAGGTTTAAAATAGATAGTTAGAGGGAAGCGACTGTATAGCCCAGGGACGCCAGCTAGGTTTCCTGTGGCGACTTAGAAGGGTGGAAAGGGGGTGGTGGGAGGGAGGCTCAAGAGGAAGGGGACGTATGTATACATATATAGCTGGTTCTCTCTGTTATACAGCAGAAACCAACACAACATTGTAAAGTAATTATACTCCAATAATAAAATAAAAACAAAAAAACTGGATGAAACAAAATGAACAGCAATGCCTTAAAAGATAAGGAGGGAGGGGCAGGTTTAAAACAAAAAAAATTTGTCCCTACTGAGTAGTTGGTACACAATAGTAATAAAAATTTTAGTCAATTGCAATGAATGAAATGTGATTGAATGCTGGATTAAAAAAAAACTGTAAAAGACATTTTTGGACAATTGGACAAGTTGAATATAGACTGGATATTAGGTGACATTATGGAGTTACTGTCTGTTTTCTGAGATGTAATAATAGTATCACAATTTTATAAGAGAATGTCCTCATTCCTAACAGAGCATGCTGATGGTGTAACAGGAGAAAAAAATGAACAAGTGGACATTTACCATATTTCATTGTATCCACTGATTATAAGATGTACCATTACTGTGTATTAACTAAGACAAAAATGCTGTTAATAAAAATACTACATGCTTTCAAAATAAACAAAATAAAATGAAGTTTAAAGTCTCCACACTCATGTACCTACTTTTAACAAAGAGATATATTTGTAAACACTGCTCAACAAGTGAGTTTCTACAAAGCTTATTTCCTATAGAGCTGAAGTGGTAATCCTTCAAAAAACTAAGTCAAAAAGAAAGAATTCACATTTAAATACCATAAATATCTAGCTTTGAGTTGGTTGTAAACATTAAAGAATATCTTTAAAATGTATATACACATTTTACATATAATAAATGTGCAATGTACAGTTTTTGAAAAAAAAAACTTAGAAAATCACGTTTAAATGGAAAAAAAGGTTTTCTGCTAAGATTAAAGGTACTTAAAAGAGACTAAAACAGAAACCTAAGATTCTCCAGGGTATTATTTTTAGGCACATAAAAGATCTACACGAAGAAAATAAACTGAAGCAGGATACACTAGTATGGCCCTTCCTTTGGATTCAGTTGTGCTTTCTATTTTCCCCAATCCACCTATACATTAGGACAAAGCCCACGTTTTATTTATCTAACTATTCTCAGCACCTAGTATCGCCCCTTATATGAACCACCTCCCTAACTTTCTTCAGAATATGGATGCATTCCTAGTCTCATCTAAGATTAACTGGGCTGATCTATCCAAGCTGTTATATATGGAGTTTGATATACTCCTTAAAAATGCTTCAGAAGGAGATAAAAATTCAACCAATTATACTCAGTGAATAGCCCATCTAAGCTAAACATTAGCAGCAGCACCTCTGTATACAATGTAGACTACCCAAATGCCCACTGGTTAAAACTAAAATCAAGTAGGAAGACAGCAATGGAATGAAATGGAAACAAATTATCTTACTGGTATTGGAAATCAAGGTTCTAGTTTTTACTTGGCTGTCTTCAAGCTATTTTACATTCACAATCTTATTTTACAGGATTGTAAGGATGAAACTAAAACCACTTTATGAACCCCAAAGCACTAAGCAAATTTTTTGCTGGCCCCTACTTCTCAGGTGTTCTACTAAACTGTCTTAATTACAAAGCTACTTATACATATAACACAACTGCTTCTGCCTAGAGCCTTGGTATAGTCCCAATATACTCAATAGACGGCTCAGTGTACAATAAAAATTCCATCAATGCTCTTTATAGACTCATTAAGAGTTCATTTGTTTCTTATTATATGATCTCTCAAAATGAAGTATTTCATGTGTTTGCTTAAGTGTCCTGTATTTATACCTACAGCAGAAAAGCTAATGCACATTCCACAGACTAGCCCTCTTCAGATATTCAACCACTCTAACAAAGTTCCTTTCTAAATATCCCTTCAACTGACTCTGACCTTCTGTAAAACTGATCAGTTTTAAAGTTTTCCCTTTCATTGATCTTAGGTAGGAAAAAAGATTTTATACTTATATGTTAAGGTTTTTAGTCAAGGCTAAAATTCCCATCGTTTATAAATAAAATATATATCAAACCTCTTCAGCAATATGAAAAAAAATTTCATTAGACAGCTTCATATAAACTGTATTTTTTTAACTATTAATCAACCATCATTATTATTATTTTTATTATCCAAATAAACCTTCTCTAAAGTCATTGTAACATGGGTGGGGAGGGAGGTAGAAGGGGGGTTCAGGATGGGGGGGACACATGTACACCCATGGCTGATTCACATCGACGTACGACAAAAACCACAATATTAGCCACCAATTAAAATAAATAAACTTTTAATTTCAAGAAATAATAATAATAAATAATGAATCAAAAAAAAAATCATTGTTAACACTGTGTGCATACTAGCCAAGCATATCCCAGGATCTATTTTTTGGAAAAGAAAATTTTCTGGTGATACAGCAAACAGAGGTTCGCCAAAACACCAAAAGCCATCAGCTCTCAAAGATAACAGAAAAGGAGGTGTGAAATCACCATAGATGCCAAAACAGCTCTCCTCTGGCAGGTTTGCTTTTTCTTTTCTATAAAGTAAACATTTTCCATGAAGGACTTTTGCCACATATCCACTAAAAACTTGAAACCTTTGATTTCCCAAATAGGAGCAATTTTTCTCCCCTACATTTTGTTGAAACATCTTAGAGCACTTGATCCATGTATCACAAATTACCCTGAATTATAATTATCTGCATAAGCCTTACCTCCCTCACTTGATTTTCAAGCAATTGATGATGTCCTACCCACTTTCATACATGATTCCAGACACATGGTAGGAGCTAAATAAGCATAAGTCAAATGAGTAAGTAAGGCATTTTTAACATGGATAATACATTTTTATTACTTTTATTATGCCTCTGACTTTAACAGCTTTCAGTTCAGTTCAGTCGCTCAGTCGTGTCCGACTCCTTGCGACCCCATGAACCGCAGCACACCAAGCCTCCATCACCAGCTCTAGGAGTCCACCCAAACTCATGTCCGTTGAGTCGATGATGCCATCCAACCATCTCAACCTCTGTCGTCCCCGTCTCCTCCCGCCTTCAGCTTTTATCAAATACGAAATGCATACTGGCCAGAATTTCTTGGTCTACTATTAACATTATGGAACATTCTATAGAGTTGCCTTCCAAAATAATTTCTTTGGATTGTCTCAGTTTGTTTTAGTACATACATCAGCAAACACAGAATTGGCTTCTACATTGAAGTAAATATTCTAGTAAATGTATTCTAGTAAAAGTATATCAACTTAATCTACAAGTAAAATAAAATGGCCTCTAAAGACAACATCTATTTGTCTAAGACTCCCATTTTTGTGCTCTAATTCTCTACAGTAAGACTAACTGGAATAGCATATTTAATACTGAAGGGAGATAGGGATAACACAGAAGATAGTTCAAAGGTTTTTCAGTCTTCAAATCTCTACTTAAAGCTAATTGGCTATTGCCAATGAAGACATGACTCAGAAAATCAGTTTCCACATCTATAAAACAGAAACCATATCATGCATACATACTCAATGAATATTTAATAAATAAAGGAAGGAAGCTCATGTTTCTAATATAAATGCACTCCTACAAACTTGTACAAAACTCAAATATGTATAAGTTAAGGGTTTAGACTGACATTTTAAAGGACACCCCTTCCCAAAGGAAGATTACAAAATCTGTAATTATACACAATCTTTTAAATAGCATTATTAAAAACAGATGTATAGCATTTTGCATGTTCTATCATCTTATTTTTTTTATAATTTATTAGCTTACCTCCATTAAACATTTTCAATAAAGATTCACCAATTTTAAGCACACCTAATGATTTCTTTGTCTCAACTGGGCTTCTCTTCATAAGGAGAAAAAAAAAATTCAGGAAAATATAGTGAATTGGGAAATGGTTAAAAGAAGTGAATATATTTATTAGAGATGAAAAGGCACAAATAAGAAATGACCATGATATCTGACACTTACTTAGCTACTGAAAGGACAGTCACAGAGACTAGCACTTGGTTCGGTCTTCTTACAACCTGAGGCAGGAATTTCATTTTCCCTTTTTTCTACTCAGTTTGTTAATGAAAGGCAAAGAGCAGCAACATTCTCAAATAGTTTTTGAAATTATTATCACAAACAGCAAAATCATGGCTGGCAGGAGGGGGCAGACTACTACTTGGCAGACAGCCTCATCTTACAAGAGCTAAAAGATGCCTCCATGAACTCTGTTCCTAAGTCAAAATCCACTGTACAAAAGGCAGTTTAGGGGTCTCCACATGTAGTATTCAAAGTGGCAATTATTTGAAAGTCAACTATACATGCCTGGTTACTAAAAAGTACATATTAAGTAACCTAAGACTGGAAAGGCACAGTGCCTAATTTCTGCATTTGTAGCAGTTGCACACTACAGAGCGGTTATTTTGTCAACAGCTGCCTTTAAGAGAGGAATCAATATACTGGAAGAGATTAAAGTTTTTTTCTTCCAGTTTTATTGAGATATAATTGATATATAACACTGTAGAAATTTAAAGTGTAACATATATCATAAAATGATTACCACAGTAAATTTAGTAAACATCCCACATTTCATATAAATACAAAACTATAAGAAAATTCTGTGATGTGATAGAAACTCAGGATTTACTCTTAACAACTTTTGTATATAACATACATCAGTGTTGATTATATTTAATATGTTGCATGTTACATCCCTAGAACTATTTATCTTATAATTGGAACTTGGTACCTTTTGAGCAGACTAATATTTACTGAGCACTAAATATGCCAAAGAACTGATGCTTTCGAACTGCAGAGCTAGAGAAGACTCCTGACATCCTTGGACAGCAAGGAGATCAAACCAGTCAATCCTCAAAGAAATCAACACTGAATATTCACTGGAAGGACTGATGCTGAAGCTCCTATACTTTGGCAACCTGGTGAGAAGAGCCGACTCATTGGGGGAAAAAAAGATCCCGATGCAAGGAAAGACTGAGGGCAGGAGGAGAAGGGGAGACAGAGAATGAGATGGATGGATGGCATCACTGACTCACTGGACATGAGTCTGAGTAAACTCCAGGAGATAGTGAAGGACAGGGAAGCCTGGCGTGCTGCAGTCCACAGGGCTGCAAAGAGTCAGACGTGATTAATGACAACTACAAGAATACGTACCAGGCTCTACATACTGGAGGTTTTGCAGGCATTACCACAATTTTGACCCTCAAAAACATCCCGCAATGTTGACATTACATATTCTTGTTTTTGTTTTTCTTTATCAATGAGTGAACTAAGACTTGGAGAACCAACCTGCCCACCTAGATGGCTAAAAACTGGGTTGCTTAAGGTTTTAAATCCAGCATTAGTTAATTCCACTACAAGGAGGAAAAAAGTTCAGAAAAATGCAGTGAACTGTGGAATGGCTAACAGAGGTGAATATATCAGAAATGAAAAGGTATAGATAGGAAATGACCATGATATTTGGCACTTGGTTACTAAAAGGACAGTCATATGGACAGTTCTCAATTAGTTCCTTTAGCAGTATATGATCAGTCACTATGTTAGAAGCCAGGAAAGGAACTATGAAGAAGATTCATTTCCTGCTCTCAAGGGGCTTATTACTGGGAAGGGACAAGACAAATCAACGAGCAATTACATCAGAAGGAATATCGTATGCTATGGAGCCAGAGAGTACAGCCTAGAACCCAGTGTATTCTACAAGCAAGGATGATAAATGAGAGTCCCACAGAAAGTGATGTTTACAATGATAGTTGTAACATGAACAGGAGGTGGGCAAGGTGTATGTGTGACACAGAAAGAGTTATATTGATGAGCTACTTTTGAGTCTAAGAGCAAAGAGTGTGAAAAAACTTGTTTCTTAATTAGAGAAAATGTAGCCGGTGAAAAACTATGTAAATTATTACCGCTCTTAATTTTCTCCAAAATGTGTGTGTTTAAAAAAAATACACACGGCAGAAAAATGTGCACAGATAAAAGAAAATGTGTGGCAGTATATTTTCAAATACCCATTTAAGATCCCCATCACTACCTTTCTTTATTGTGCATATGCTGTATTGCAACAATGTTTGAGTCTAACCAAGAGACTCAACCATAAATCAGACATAGCTTAATCAACAGAATCCTGGCTTAACTGGGGATCTGCAGTTCAATAGATGGTTCTAAATTATAGTACAACAGCACAAATTTAATGATTCCATTTAAAAAAAAAAAAAAAAAACTAAGGGCATTTCTAATGACCAGCTGATAGAGGTTTCAGTTCACTCACTGAAGAAGTAGCCCGGAGGTTTATAATCTCTAAATAATCCTTGTTGATCTTTATTTTCTACTTTTTATAAATGATCACAGAAACTATTTTCATGTATCTGCCTTTGAAAAAGCTCAGATGCTTCACCTGCATTATATAAATATTAACAGTCAGTAACTTATATATCAGCTACATAGAAACTTTTTAAGAGTGACTTTCTCAAGGTCATAGAGCAAATCTCTGGTGAGACAGGAATGGAATTCATGACCTTTGACTGCCAGAAGTTTTCTACCCACACTCGGAAATTCCTTCTCCATAAGTGTAATTTATATGCTCACTTTGAGGGACTGGAAAGTTCGTCCCTTTTAGGGCAGGGGATGGGGGCTGGGGAGGGAGAGATTTTTCTGTCAAATCACTTGTCACACAGTTCCTGAGGTTTATACAGTGATTTTTACCTACACTATTTCGTCTTACCCTCACCACCACCCTGTAAACTTGCATGCTGTTTTTCCCATTTTACAGGCTCGAAAGAGTTAAAAAATTTAATCAAGGTCATCCGGAGTTAGTAACTGAGAGAGCAACACTCAAGCTGCAGTATCTCTGCCACTTAAATCAGTCCTGATTCCAGGATGTATAATCTGAGCAGACACCCAATTCTGAAATGAATGAAGGTTTCCTTTACAGTTATTTATCTGATGCTTTATAATCATTTACCTTCCTTGTCATTTAGGTCAGTTGCTTTGTTTTCTTTGGGGCAGGGTTGTTTTCATGTTTTGTTATAAGTTGGCTTGTTAAACTTAAGCGAAAGTAGTATCCCCCAATATAGAATTTGAAAAAACAAAACAAAGTTTGCCTGTTTTTCTTTTTTTTATATATAAGTGGGAAGAGGGCTTTTTACCATAATTCGTGGTCATAATATATACAGTTTATGTATGGGGTATATACCAATATAACTAGAGAATATAAAAACTCACATTCATAAGTATAAATACTATATATATACATATATATACATATGTACGTACCTAAAATAGACTACAGTTATATATAGTACATATATACACACCATGCCAGCAATTATTGTGAAAAGCCATATATATATATATATACGGTGAATGGAGCATATAAAACACAATTCCTGGATGTGAAGGGCAGCAAATTGTAATAGTGGCAGCTTCTATTGCCTCTGTTGGGGGTGGAAAAACTTTCTCAAAGCTCTATAATTTTTTCATCTTCTACACAGCAATAAAGCAGCAAGGGCTTTCTACTGCTCCATCTGTACCTAAACAGCAATGCTGTTTGGACCAGCCCCAAAACTGCTTTTAATAAATATTCAAAAATATACACCATCAAATGAGCCACAGAAGAAAAGTATGGCTTTGAGTTAAAAAGAAAAAAAAAAAAAAAAAAAGACAGAAGAAAGACCATCTCTGAGAATTCTGAGTATCCTGTAATCTACTGACAGACCAAAACAAATTTTTATGGGGCAACAGGACTACTCAAGTAGCCACTTTTATGACAATAAACACCCTAAACCGAAAAATCCTTTTGTAACATAATTACTGAGAATATATAGAGAAAGTAACCATTTAATCCACAGCATGTGTTCCCTACCGCAAAAACTCAAAAGCTGACATCAGATGGGGTGTGGCCGGTCTAGGCCCTGACAATGAATTCTGGCCAGCTGAAGTCAGACAGTTCTCTGGAAGGGCTTGGGACCTAGAAACCAAGCAGGTCTCACAGAGCCTAAGGCTACTGCCCTTCTGGGCACAGGGGAAGGCCCATCTGTTTACTTGCGTTTTGATTTTGAGAGCCCTGGTTGTGGTAGATGAGTTAAGGCTGTGGTTATAGGGTGCTGCCAGTGATTTAACCTTAATATTTTTACCCTTACATTTTGTCCATACTTAGGATGGAAAGGCGCACGTAATTTGTCAGCTGAAAAAACAAACATAAATTTTAAAATGGAAAATAAATGAACACTGGGCAAAAATACAGATATTTCCACTATAGTACCCTATGGGATTTTCAAAATGTAAACAAATGATAAAGGTAAGCCACAGCAACCTATTTTAGGAATTATTTACAAAAATGAAAGTTGTGTTCTTAAAAAAAAAAGATAATCATGGTGTCAATTCTGAACAAAACTCTTCGGGAATATTTAGCTCGTGTTCATTAATCAACATGGAAGCACAAGTAAGAAAACTTATTCAAAGAAAGAATAACTTTTCAAATAAGTTTGTGCCATTTCTAGTGGATTACAAACTATTTTGCATTAATACACGATTAAATCATCTACCGCTAGATTTATGAAGTTGACACGAAGATAACTGTTACTCTCATGATATAAAGAAACCATTTGACACCCCCCAATTTAATGTGATTAACCTCATGTTAATTTGCATAAACATGAAATTCCACACATTCCATGTTGTACCACCATGAAAATGTCCAAGATGTTTACATGCTCATCTAGCCAGCAGTATCACTTCACTGTTCAAGATACTCAACACTCCAGATTAACCAACAGGGGCCTGAGTTCAAAATGCTCCCATACAGGCCTAGAGGCCTAACCCCTTATGTCATCTTAGAAAACACACCTGCATTTAAGAATAAATTATTTCATTACGTTGATAGCAGCCTGCTTCAGGATATGACATCTAAGACTCACTCTCAGTCTGCCGAAGAGAATGTTTACCTTTCCCAGGAGGCTGGGAAGTAATTCCCCAGGAACATATATTTTTTTTTAAATGACCAGAACACTAACACTATTACATGCCTGATGGGTGCTCTTTGGAAAGACTGTCAAGCATCCTGATTTGTTTTTCCCTCGGCCTGGGGAAAGAGCGCTTCAGTGTTTGCAGTCCCTCCCTTTCTGTACACACATAGGCTGCAGCTGTAGTAAACAAGCGCCAGCCAAGAGTTGCTAAGGTCAAGGTCTCAAATGCTATACCAGGACCAATTTTCTACCAAAGGACATTCAGCTGTGGCAAAGGAATTTTCAGAAGAAAAATATATATATTAAAGGGCCATCAGTGCAACCATTTTCATTCAGTAAATAGTCATTCAAAGCATTCCAAAATAAAGTTTTAACTGACAGAAGTTTCTTTTAAATATGTTTAAATACTAATGTTTCAGTTAGTAGTGAAACTACTGAATAACTGAAATATTTCAAAAATACACAGAAACCCCTCAAGGATGTTTCTTTATCTCCCACAGCGATAATACAATTTTAGGGCATAAATTATTACAATGTTCTGTGAAACCATCCCAACTTTTACCAGCTTCAGTATATTTCATAGAAGGCAAAATAATAAACCCCTTTCCTAATTACATTACAGATTCCTGTCAATTCTGGTATGCTCAAAACTCTCTCCCCCCAACTCAAAGGAGTTTCAGTTCAGTTCAGTTTAAGCTACTCCAATTGACCTGGCTGCAGCCATAAAGATACAACTTATGCAACCGAATGTTTGTCCTTCAACATCTCATTTCTAAGCTGCTAAAGTTAAACATTTTCTAGCCTAAAAGTATACCCCTTTATCATAACCCATTTCTATGTGGTTTTTTAAAATGTAAACAACATCTGAATGAGGTTTACAAATAGCACTACCAGCCTATTTCATTTTTTAGGTGAGGGGTCACTGTTTTTGCTGAACGCCAATTTCAAAAAGCCTTTCTTAGAAGAAGGAATACACCCAGCCTTCGAAGCGACCACTCCTATTCCCCCATCACAAGCTGCTGCCCGTTAAAAACCACCAAATTCATTTCAAGGCATTTACTTAACTGAACAACTCTATCCTCCAGTAAGAAGAGGGCATGGAGGCGTCTAGGTGGATTTGCAGAATGACGTCCGTTGATTGGCAGATGTCTACCGAAGCCACTAGATGCACATGCACTAAATGTAAATAGAGCTGCTCCTCTCCCTGGTGTTTCAGGGAAACTGAGAGAATATTAAAGCTGATTTAAAACAAAACATCCGAGGGCTCGGCTGAGGATCCTATTAGCCAGTGGAATTGCCTAAAACAATCCATACAGCGCGACACTTAAACCATCTGTACAGTTAAATTAGAGAGCTGACAATATTAACCACGCAAACTGTTTATCCAGATTACACATTCCGTTGTACTAATACTCTCTAACTCAACACAGTCAGCTTTTACCAGCTGAATTAAGGCTATTACTATTAAAGTATGCAAAACTCGAAGCGCAGGGTGAAGGGGGTTGGGAAGCTGCAGGGCACGTAACAAAGGAATTGGTACTTTTTCCAAGCTTTTGCCCCAAATGCACTTCGAAACTGAACTGTTGAGTGCACCCCACCCTTTTCCCCAAAGATAAAAGTTTTCAAAGTTCTAATAGGCAGTTCTCTGCCCAAGAAAAGCAGGACTGACTCGCCCCGTAGGGGAGCATCTAACGCGAACACCAACTAATGTCGCGGAGGTCAAGTACGAGTCCTCCTCTAAAGGCAAGAAGTGGCTCCCAGGCCGGCTCCGCGGGCTTCCCGCCCGGGTGGCCCTGCAAAGTTGCCCCTTGTCAACTCCGGCCAGGTCCCCCGTAATTGAAAATAACAGCCTCGGGTCAGCCCCCCGGCTACTGCCACGGACCAGGCACTGTAGCAAGTGACAGTTACACATCATTACGACCAGAGACAATAATGAATGTGGCACCAGGACCACTATTCATGCCGGCAGTGTCATCTCCGCTTTAACCCCTTCCCCTCCGCTCTCTCCAATGCACACCCACAGCCCACACGGCCCGGTGGGGCAGCTCGTCACCCAACTCGCTCTATTCCTGGGGGCAAACTACTTCCACAAGCTCCCCCGCACCCCCAATTCAGCCCTGGTGTTTTATTTCCCATCCTTGGCAACTGTCAGGCAAACACTGCAAACAACAATTCCACTAGGGATAGAAAAATATTGCTTAATTCACGCTACTTGATAAGTTCTTTAAAAAAAAAATGGGGTGGGGGGGGAGAGAAACCTCCTTTCTTCACGAATCCAACCGACGCTACTTGCTTTGCAAAAGCGTCGCCCTCCCTCTCGCCCCCACGCCGCCCCGCTTCCCAACACTTTCCCCCTTTAAGAACACAGACCAACCAAAATGATTTAACTTGAGCAGATGACAGAAGAAAAATAAAACACGTTAAGAGACTACGGTCTGATCTGGGATGGCACCAGGAAAAAAAAAAAAAAAAAGAGGAGGGGGTTGTTTATTTTGATAAGAAACAGAATCGGCACAGACCTGAACAGAAGCTGCAGAGCAGGAGAAATTGTTTTCTTTCCCTCACCCAGAGTCCCCCTCTCTCTCCCTTTCTCTCGCTCTCACACGCGCGCGCGCACACACTCACGCTCACACACACACACACGGCGTCACCCGCGCACACTCACACGCACACTCGCACACGCACGGGCAGAGCCTCTCAGCTGCTCTCTGCAGTTCTCAGGAAATGAATGGGGGGCAACCCAGGGAACTGTTGTACTTGCAAATGACTTACCCGGATCACATGATGCGCTAAATGTAGGGTGGGCCGGTGGGTGGAGGCTGCCGAGACGCGAGCCCGGGTCTAGCGTGGGGAGCCTCGCCAGGCCCGCATCGAATTACCCCGGGGCCCAGCCGAGGGGGTTGCAAGACGCCGCTTCTCCTCCCTTGCAGCCCGCAGCTCAGGAAACCGGAGAGGCGCGGGGGGTGGGGTGGGGTGGGGTGGGGTAGGGTGGGGTAGGGTGGGGTGAGTTGGGGGGGCGGGTGGTGAAAACACCAAACCCCCAAACAAAAGAGCTCCGGGTCCTCCTCCCCAGAAACAAAGCCCCGCCGCTGCGGGCGAGCCCCGGGGTGGGGCCGAGGGCGGGGGCGGCGGCGGGGAGGGGCTCGCTCAGCAGGCGCTAAGTCGCTTTATTGCCATAAAATGGGGCCCCCGAGCCGCTCCGCCCGAGGATTAGGAGGCGGGCTCTGAGTGTGATGGTTGAAATCCCCTGTGGGAAACTAACCCCTCCCCGCTCGCAGAGGTAGAAGGCAACACCCACTGCCCGGCCCTCGCCTCGCCGCTCGGGCCGCCGGCTTGGGGGGTGGGTCCGCGGAGCCTCCACCCCGCCCCACCCCGCCCCACCCCTGCCCCCGCCCCCCGGCCTCGGCCGCGCTTCGCGATCACCTGCACCACCTTGCTGCGGCACCCAAAATAACCCACACATGGCCAACACCGCCTTGGGAGCCACGGGGCGCGGGGGGCCTGCGGGAGGAACCCCCGATTTCAACTCCTCGGGAGCGGACTCGCGCGGAGCCGCCAGAAAGTCCCCTCTTTTGTGCCAGATCCCGCTAGGCTGCCTTAGGAAGGGAATTTGGAGACAAATAAAGCGCGGAGCCCGCTCGGCCCACCCCTCCTCCGCCCCCGCCGGTCCCCTCCCGCCCGGGTGGAAACGTGCGGGGAGAGGGCAGGGTGCCCGAGCCGTCCCCGCGGCTCACCCACCAGCTAACTTGGAAAGGTGTGGGCGGAGCCGGCTCCGGCGGCCGGCGGCGGCTTGGGACCGCTCGCGGGGACCGCCCCCGTGGCTCCGGGCATCGCCCGCGCCGGGCAACAATGGGGTCCCGGCCGGGGCAGCCCGGGCGGGCGGTGCCCTGGGCGCGGGGGCGCACGCGAAGGTGGGGCGCGTGCAGGACCGGGTGCGGAAGGCGGTGGGGAAATCATTGTTTGGGTTCTCGAGCGACGCACGTTGCGGGCGAGGCGGGGGCGTCCTCCAGCCCAGCGCTTCACCTTGGCGGGATGAATGGGGGCGAGGCGGAGCCGCACGCCCGGTTCCGGACCCCCGGGAGATGGGATACCCGCCCTCGCTCGGAATTTGGGCAGGAAGCGGGAGCTGTAGATACCAGCCAAGGGGCTGCGGGAGAGCGGAGTCCGGCCCTCCCCGCCCCGCGCCCCAGAAGGGAGCCCCGAGAAGCGAGCGGCCCGGAGCTGAGTCCTCGACGCCCTTCCCGAGGGTCCCTCCCTCCCTCCCCGCTTCCGCGCCCCGGGGAGCGGATCGACGCGATTCTGGGGCGGGAGCGAGAGGAGGCGGGCAGCGCGGCCCGGCGCTCCCGCGGCGGCCGGGAGGGCGCGGGGTCAGCGCGGCGGAGAAGGGTCGGCGGGGGCAGGGCGGCGAGCGGACGGAAGCGGGCGCGCTGGGAGCAGAGCGGGCGCGGCGGCGATCGCGTGCGCCACTTTCTTGCAAAGCTGGGTAAGCGCGCTGGGGCGCCCGGGTGGCCGGACACCCCGGCACGGCGCCCCTGAGCCCGCCCTGCGTGGGAAACCACCTCGGCAGTGGGAAGGCCTCGAAGGGGAAGTTTATATTAAGGAAAGAAAGATTTGCAAATGTGGCACGAAGTAGGGGTGGGAAGAGAAACGAGACAGAGGCCGAGAAACAGGAAATGAGAGCGAAAGGACGCATTCTAGCCAGGAAAAAGCCCAGTTCTACATTTCGTGTGGCGGTTTTCCAAACACTTCTAGAGGCCCTGTGTGCGCTATTCATGAAAACAAAGGCAACGCACTGCCTGGTTGTGTTCCATGCCTCCTGCCTCCTCCTGGATGTGAGGATTAGGCAAGGTGGTGCGGCCCAGACGATGATTCCACAGCCCCCTTCTGATTCTCCAGTGGGCCTGCATTTGAGATACATAAGAGGAGGGGGTCTGTCCCGGTCTTAGGATTTCCAAGAGCCAATAAGTGAAAGTGGCCGAATAATTGTGCCCCAGTCCTTGAACGAAGTATCCTTAGACTAGGAAAGCATCGGGAGCAGGAAGGTGATGGAAGACCACATTCTTAGACGTGGATGCGGCCAGGGAATCAGGAACCCCCCAAAGGAAAATGGAACCTGGGGGCTGAGGGGCGCTCCTTGGGGCGGGGTCTCTTCCGGGGAAAGCAGGCCAGGACCCCACCCCCTAGCTTGATCCTGAACTCTGGGTAAACAGCCCCTTACATTCCTCTGCATCTGGATAAAAACATCGTCAAAAGACAAGTTTGAAAACCGATAGAACATCAACAGACACACAGTATTTAAACGGAAAACTTGGCTCTACTAGAAATAGTGTAAAGTTTTCCTCTAGGTGGGGCAGGGAGAGAAGGAGGTGAGTTTAAGAGTGGAAGGATGCTATAAGAAATTATGTCATCGTGGCACTCCTTGTACAAGCAGTTCTTGCTCTGAGAGCGCTGCACTGACCATAAATATATTCTCGAGCAAGTGCTTCTGCACTTGGAAACACATTCCATAACTGCATTTCCTACCTACGGCTCCAGCTGTGGACATGCTAATAGAATGATGGAAGATAGAAAATAACATAGAAGAATCCACACCAGAGAGATAAGAAAAATACAGATAGGTCAAGGTTAATATTTAGAATCTATGTAATGTGGTTAAAAGAGGGAAGTATACCAAGTATTAGGGGGAAGAAAACTAGCAGATTTTGTTAAATTGAAGTAAGAAAGAATACAAATGTTAAATTAAGGCAACTCCCCAGATATAAAAAGGAAACAGTTTAAGAGGGAGAATCACTTCATTGTGTGAGCTGGGAGTGGAAGAATGAAAGCAATGAGAGAATAAAGAAGCAGGATATTTTGGGAGTTAGAGTGCTGGAGACAATTATATGTGAGTGTGTCTGTGTATAGGCGTACATTTCCAATTCATTTCATGTCATTCCATCTCGTACAGAACTTGGATTTAAACAAAGTAAAACTGTTAGTCGCTAAGTCATGTCTGAATCTTCAACTCCCCAGACTGTAGCCCACCAGGCTCCTTTGCCCATGGAATTATCCAGGCAAGAATACCAGAGTGGGTTGCCATTCCCTTCTCCAAGGGATCTTCCTAACCCAGGGATTTAAACCAAGTCTCCTGCATTGCAGGCGGATTCTTTACTGTCTGAGCTACCAGGGAAGCCAAACTAAGGTGTAAATAACAGGGGGAAGGTAAGAAACAGGTCCACATACCCTGGCAAAAATGTGTGCACATCTTTGTCTTTATTTCCATGTGTATTTGGGGATGTGAAAAGTCAGAAAATGTAAAGATGACAAAATTATTTTGTCAAGAATGTATAATTCTGTCTGCATAAAAGAATGTGTTGAAATTACAGAATCATAAAATTTCAGTGTTGAAAGTATATGTAAAATGCCAATTCTTTATGATACTTAATTCTGTTTAAAACCCAGATGACTTGGATCAAACATGTTTCCGTAACTTTTTATACTTCATTTATTTAGTCTTTAGTATTGCAAATACCTGGAGAAGGCAATGGCACCCCACTCCAGTACTCTTGCCTGGAAAATCCCATGGACGGAGGAGCCTGGTAGGCTCCAGTCCATGGGGTCGCTAAGAGTAGGGCACGACTGAGCGACTTCACTTTCACTTTTCACTTTTATGCATTGGAGAAGGAAATGGCAACCCACTCCAGTATTCTTTCCTGGAGAATCCCAGGGACGGAGGAGCCTGGTGGGCTGCCGTCTGTGGGGTCACACAGAGTCGGACACGACTGAAGCGACCTAGCAGCAGCAGCAGCATTTGCAAATACCAGAAAAATGATTTAAAGATGATGAAAGGGAACTTTTGTGGTAACCCAGTGGTTAAGACTCCACCTTGCCATGCAGGGAACAAGGGTTCGATCCCTGGCCAACGAACTAAGATCCCACAAGCCCTGGAGCAACCAGGCGGGCACTGAACCCAAGCGCTCCAGAGAGCGGGTGCACCACAACCAAGATCCTGCGTGCTGAAACTAAGACCCATGCAACCAAATAAATATTTTTAAAGCTGTTTGAAAGAGGATGAAGGTTGGAATTCTGACATTTTTATACACATACCCTATACAAATATTGGATTTCTTTTCCCTAACATATTGGTCAGGAAAAGAACAAAAACAACCATAACAAAAAACCATTCACATGCATCCTCAAAGCAAATATACCTAATTCAATGTAAATATGTGGCTAAATTTATAACTAGAGATTTTAAATTGTTACCGTAAATGCTACCTACGCAGAAACTTTTTGCCAGATCCTATACTTTCCCAGTTGTGCTACTCTTTGAAACATTAGTATCAGTGATGGAAAATCTTTTCTCATATTAAGAGTATCACCTGTCCCATAGCCTGACTTGTCTAAGGTGATGACTGTACCCAGTATCTGTGTACATGTAAAGTTCTTAAGCCGTTGGCTCAGTGTTGTCAAAGACTGCGTGGGTGATTTAACACTAATATAATTTAGGCCGGGGATTGGTGGGCATGAAGTCCATTTTCAGAAGTAAAAGTTGTGTTGAAAGATGAGAACTAACTTGAAGTGAAAATAAAAGTGATTCTCAGAGCTTTAAATAAGTTAAAGAATATAATCGTGATTTTTTTCCTAAAGCCTGAAGTGAATATGTGCTATTGGGTTTTCAGTGCCTGGTTTCTGTTTTTCTTGTGTCAATTTTGCCAATAATGTGCAGCAAAGGGGAATTTTCCTGTTTAAGTATGAGAAAGGGTTGTGAAAGCCTTACTACAAAAGCAAAAAGCTGGTAATATGGTAAACAACATGTTTCAATTTGAGTGAGAGGCTATTTAGAAATAGGGGGGACATGACGTTCAAAACTTTGTTTTGTTGTACTCAACATAGTTTTGGTCATTTTAGCTTTAAAATCTTCCTCACATCCTTACATGTGTCTCTTCTTTTCCACCGTTCCTTCAGAGTCACTTTCATTCACGTCTGCCCCTGCCCACATTCCCACATCTCCTCCCCTAACTCTGAATTTCTGGTCCATTTCTCCTCTTATACAGCAAAACCTTAATTATTGCATACCTATATTTAAAAATCCTAAAGTGGCAAAAATTAGTTTCAGTTCAATACAGTGATATTCAAAAGCCCCACTTAGCTTTTTATCTCATACTTCCATTCCAGCCCATGTGGACATCTTATAATGCCCCATCCATCCTAGATGCTTTCACTCTCAGTGAAGGTGAAGGTGTTAGTGGGTCAGTCCTGTCTGACTCTTTTGCAGTCCCATGGACTGTAGCCTGCCAGGCTCCTCTGTCCATGGAATTCTCCAGGCAAGAATACTGGAGTGGGTAGCCCTTGCCTTCTCCAGGGTATCTTCCAGACCCAGGGATCAAATCCAGGTCTCCTGCACTGCAGACAGATTTTTTACTGGCTGGGCCACCAGGGAAGCCCTTTACTCAATAGCCCCCTCTTTTTCCTCCTGTGGAATACTCCCAAAATGATGCCTTGATGCCCCATACTCATATGTGCATCTCCATCATCAAAAAAATCATCTCTCCCTTCTTTCAGCTTCTTTAAAAAAAAAAAAATGATTTATTTATATATTTTTGGCTGCACTGGGTCTGCATTGCTGCACTCAGACTTTCTCTAGTTGTGGTGAATGGGCTTAGTTTCTCCCAGGGATGTGGGATCTTACCAGACCAGGGATCAAACTTAAGAAACTTGCATTGCAAGGCAGATTCTTAACCACTGGACCACAAGGGAAGCCCCTGAGCTTTTTTTTTTTTTTTTTTTTTTTGGTATAATGGAAAGAATGCCTCAGCCACTGACCAGATGGTTTTTTATCCTTTTTCTGATTTTCAATTTTTCTACCTATTTAAATAATATTTCCCTCACACTGAAGGATTAACATTTATTACTGGACCAATTAACATGCTTACTTGGACCAATGTGAGGTATGCCTGAGCAGGCATCCAGCAAATGTTAATTCCCTCACTTACTCTTAAGGCACTTACATCTTTCTGCTTCCATTAAATTTTGTTGGCTCCTCTATCACAGGTAACCCTTTGAGGACAAGCTGCTGCTGCTGCTGCTAAGTTGCTTCAGTCATGTCCGGCTCTGTGCAACCCCATAGACGGCAGCCCACCAGGCTCCCCTGTCCCTGGGAATCTCCAGGCAAGAACACTGGAGTGGGTTGCCATTTCCTTCTGCAATGCGTGAAAGTGAAAAGTGAAAGGGAAGTTGCTCAGTCGTGTCCAACTCTTAGCGACCCCACGGACTGCAGCCTACCAGGCTTCGCCATCCATGGGATTTTCCAGGCAAGAGTACTGGAGTGGGGTGCCATTGCCTTCTCCGTTGAGGACAAGAGCTACATCTAAACCATTTATTTAGCCTTCCTTTCACACTAGTTTGCATGTAGTAGATAATTAACGGGGCTTTTCAGCTGATGGCACCCCACTCCAGTACTCTTGCCTGGAAAATCCCATAGACTGAGAAGCCTGGTAGGCTACAGTCCATGGGGTCGCAAAGAGTCGGACATGACTGAGCGACTTCACTTCACTTCACTTCAGCTGATTCTAGTGGTAAAGAACCAGCCTACTAATTCAGGAGATGCAAAAGATATGGATTCGATCCCTGGACTGGGAAAATCTCCTGGAGGAGGAAATCGCAACCCACTCCAGTATTCCTGCCTGGAGAAGCCCATGGAAAGAAGAGCCTGGTGGACTATGGTCCATAGGGTGGCAAGGAGTCAGACACGCTGAAACGACCTAGCATGCACACATGCACAGGTAATTAATGAGTGCTAGTTGAATCTATTAAACAATTACTAAAATTAGAACGACATCACTAAAATACAATATAGCAGAAAACCTGAGTTTCCATTTGTGTGCATATATTAAAAATAAATTTTGGCATGTGTTGATAAATACCTTTTGATCATTAATTGTAGCAACTTTCTTCTAAAAGTTTGTACATAAAGGCATATATTAGCTTTGAAGAATTTTAACCTAATTTTACTGTCCCTATCATATTTAATCATTTCAAAATTATCTAATCAACTCTAATTTTTGTTTTATTAGAATTATACTGTATTGAATGAAAACTCAATTTTTCAATACGAGAGAGGAAATTCACAGCAAATTTGTTTTTTAAAATGGCACTTCACAAGTTTTTCGGTTGCAAACATTGGAGTTATAATTTTGTGATAGACATAGTATACAGTTTTAAATATAGCAAGTTGATGGTGGGGTTGATGGTAACCTCTGGGAGGGCTTGCACCAGGGGGCACCTTCCAGGACTGCTGCTGCCAGGGCCCCCACCCCAGCGGCAAGCCACTACCAATCCTTGCCTCCATGGGAGACCCTCTAACACTAGCAGGGGACACAATGTGATCCATAGTCTGGGAAGATCCCACATGCCGCAAAACAACTAAGCCCCTGCCCCACAACTACTGAGCGCATATACTGCACTTAAGCCTGTGCACCCTAGAGCTTGTGGACCACAACAAAAGAACCCACGGCAATGAGAAACCCATGCACCACAATTAGAGAGTCGTCCTGATTCACTGCAACTAGAGAAAGCACACCTGCAGAAGTGACAACCCAGCACAGCCAAATAAGTAAAAGTAAATATAAATACATATAACAAATTAAGGCTTATCAGGTTTGAACTATAGCTATCCTTGGCTTTTAAAATTTTACAAATGAAAATTGTACCCCCATGAATCAATTTAGGAGAAGGCAATGGCAACCCACTCCAGTGCTCTTGCCTGGAAAATCCCATGGATGAAGGAGCCTGGTAGGCTGCAGTCTATGGTGTCGCTGAGAGTCGGACATGACTGAGCGACTTCACTCTCACTTTTCACTTTCCTGCATTGGAGAAGGAAATGGCAACCCGCTCCAGTGTTCTTGCCTGGAGAATCCCAGGGACGGGGGAGCCTGGTGGGCTGCCGTCTGTGGGGTCACACAGAGTCGGACATGACTGAAGTGACTTAGCAGTAGCAGCAGCAGAATCAATTTACTTCAGCTAATGTGTAGATGGTTTACAGAATACCACTTTAATTTCATGCTGAATGCAAAGGACTAGCCTCAGTATTATAAGCATATGAAGATGGGCTTAGATAAAACTAATGAATAACAATAACACAATGTACAATTAAAATACTCTGGATGAAGTTCTATCTGTTTGGAAATACTGGAGAGAAGGTTGCACTTAAAAGATGAGTAGGATATTTTTATTTCTTAAAAACATGAAGTGTGTCATGTATATGAAATAGTATACATCATGCACATGTGGCCTCTCCCTCACTTAAGAAATAGATCCTTTCCAGTACTTTCTAAGCCACCCGCTGTGGTCATCCCAGTTGTATCCCTCTCCTGACCCTCCCGGGGTACCTGCATGCATGCTAAGTCGCTTTAGTCATGTCCAACTATTTGCGACCCTGTGGACTGTAGCCCACCAGGCTCCTTTGTCCATGGGATTCTCCAAGCGAGAATACTGGAGAGGGTAGCCATGCCCTCCTCTTGGGAATCTTCTCAACCCAGGGATAGAAGCCATCCAAGTCTCTGATGTCTCCTGTATTGGCAGGTGAGTTCTTTACCACTAGTCTCACCTGGGAAGCCCCCCTACATGGGTAACTGCTTTCCACCTTGGGGTTTATCACTTCATTGCAATTTTTATTATTAATATTTTTGATCTTGACATATAGTCTCCATATCATTATTATTCCTAATAATGAATTGCTGTTATCTATTTAAATTACTGACCTCCACATTTAAGTTTTTCCAAATGTTTGCAATTGTACTTATATTAAACACCTTATTTTTTAAAAAAAGTATCTTTTAGATAGTTTCCACCAGTTTCAATAGTGTAATTGAAATGAAGATTATGAATTTGTTTTTATTATTTTAGAAACACATTGCCAGATTATTTTCCTAATATTTTACCAGGTTAACATGACACCATCATTTATGAGAGTGCTATTTTCCCAGTGTTCTTGCTCAGGTTGGGTAGTGTTTTGAAATTTGAAAAAAAAACACAAGATAGTAAGCAAGAATGATTTGAAATTTAATCATTTGATTAGTAACGATTGAACTCTAATCTAGAAATATAAATGCGACATTGGTGGGCAGGATGTTTGGGCTGTCAAACTGCTGTTGCCACAGCCTGGCTAAGAGGATGCGAATCTGGCTACAATAGGAATTGGGTGTTGGAACAGCTGTGAAAGACATTACACATCCAAACTCTGAAATTCAACATCTTGTTAAGTATTTAGGGGAAGGGATAGAAAGGAAGGAAAATAGGAAATTTTGCCTCAATTTTCAGTCCTGGTAATAAGAGGGAAAAAGAGGGTCTTAAAAATAGGGAATTCATCCTTGTTTTTACTTTCAATAAAGGTGTAAGACATCTAAATCGATATTTAATTCTATGGCACTGGAAGCTAAAAATAACAAATTAGATAACTGATAGAGAAGAAGAGAGAGACAGAAAAAATTAAAATCTCTCCAGAAACATGGGAATAAAATAACATGAAATGAAAATAGGGGCAGAATGAGAGAAGAAGGAGGAAAGGGAGGGAGAAACATCACTATATTGATGAAGTATTGCTTTTTCCTCATCTGCAACAACAGAAAACCTAGCTAATGTCTGCTTAAGATACATACCTGCCCCCCTCACACCCTTGCAGTGAAACAAGTCCAAAGGTACACGGCTAGAGTTCAAGGCTGTGCAGCTGTTCTCTGGTGCCCAAGGGCTCCCAAGTTCATTTTCTTTTTCTGCTGGCCTTCTTAACGTGTAACTTTTTTCTCTCCACAGAAGGAAGAGGGCGAAAAGCTAAAAGCCAAACCCATTCCTTTTAGAGATTATCCTCAAAGCCTCACCCATGTCATCTGCCTATATCTCATGGGCCAAAACGAGGTTACGTGGCTTCCTAGAGTTCAGTCACAGGAAAGAGGACAACTTAGATGGAATCTGAGACAGCCCACTAACAGTCTCTACTTTTTTACTATATAATTTTGTGTAATGTTTTAGTCTAAATTGCAAGCCATTATATTCCTGAGACCCTCTATTGAATTCTGGCTGACAACTAAAAAAAGAAAAACACTTCGTAGGCTGACAAGTTATTGACACAGCCGTTGTAAGGACACCATTTCATAAATGACAGGGAAAAAAAAAAGACTTCGTGATATTTCTTAACACGTACTTTTCCGCACAATGTGATTTTTAAAAATCATTAAAGTACACAAATCATAATGTAGTCGATTTAAGATTAATCCTTGTGCAATTTATCTAAGGCAAATGTGAATCCCAGTTTAGCTTCACCCAGTCACATAGTCTGGTTGTGGCTTATCTTTCTATTTTATCAATTTACATGTCTTTGAGACATGAACATTAATTTTTAAAAGCAAGTCACAATCAGAAAGATAAATATAAACTACATTCGTATTTCATACTCAAATATTAGTGAATCAGCAGCGTAAGCGCTTCTATCTGTTAACCAAAAAGTCCCTAACTGATTATGGGTTTTCATCACTTGAATGACCTTTGACAGCTTGCTTTGTTTTTCTTGGTTTCAGTTTTCCTCCCTGTACACCTGGGATGGCACCTTCTTTATTAAGATGTGGAGAATGAATGACGGCTTATGTATCTTCTGAGTACCAAGGTCTTTGAGAATTCCCAAGAATTGTGCATGACCACCTGGCTTCCCTGGTAAAGAACTTGCCTGCAATGTGGGAGACCTGGGTTAGATACCTGGATTGGTAAGATCCTCTGGAGAAGGGAAAGGCTACCCACTCCAATATTCTGGCCTGAAGAATTCCATGGACTGTATAATCCATGGAGTCGCAAAGAGTTGGACACGACTGAGCGACTTTTGCTTTTTTTTTTCACTTCTTAATTATCCCACCAATGCCTTATTCAGCACTCAATACACAAGTCCCTAAAACTTTTTTATGGAAAGTAACTTCCAAATTGCCTGGCACATTGTGGGTGCCCTAGGATTATTTATTTTCCTTTTGTATTAGCCAGAATGATTAATTTCTTTAATACAAATAATTCATTCTTTGTTTACTATTAAAGTACACCTAAATATAGTCACCTACTAGAGTAATAAACTTTGTCAAGAAAAATTGTCTAAAGGAATATATGAGATTTCTATGTTAGTTCAATAAAATGTTTGGACCCATTTAATTCAGTCTGAAGATTGGTATTTTCCTAGGTTTGAATTTAGATGTTTTAATTGAGCCATCTTCCAAATTAATTGGAAGTTAAAAGTTAAAATAATTTAAACTTTTATTATTTTATATGTATATATTTTTTTTCTTCTCCTCCCTCTCTCCTTCTCCCTGCCCCTACCCCTTCCTTTTTCAAGACAGGGACAAACTGTGGATAATCGATCCATGAATCCACAAGGACCTAGGTCTTCCGGTTCTTTATTTTTATCCAGTTTACAAATTAGTTTTTTGAAACTTTTGTTCAAAATTCAAATACAATTCCATTCTAAACTCCAGATAAAAGTAGCCATGGCCAATAGAGGAAAGTCTGCAGAACAAACAAAAACTTTCCTCAAAACAATCCTGTTACACCCTCTTTTCAACCTGACGTTTATTAACCCTGCTTCCCTGGTAGCTCACCTGGTAAAGAATCCACCTGCAATGCAGGAGACCTGGGTTCAATCCCTGGGTTGGGAAGATCCCCTGGAGGAGGGCATGGGAGCCCACTCCAGTACTCTTGCCTAGAGAATGCCCATGGACAGAGGAGCCTGGTGGGCTACAGCCCATGGGGTTGCAAAGAGCTGGACGTGGACTGAGCGACTAAGCACAGCACAGCATATGTGCCACACACTGCTCAAAGCTTTTTGTTTTGTTCATAATTCGTGCAATCTCACTGAGAATCCTATGAGCCTCTACGACTGTTGTCACCTCCTCAGGGCAGTCACCACCAACTATTGCAACTAAGTTGCATGCCCCACAAGCACTCTTGATCCTCCTTCCTTTTACCTTTCTCTATACAGCACTTCTCACAGTCTAGGATACTACATATTTTGCTTTATTTTTGTTGCTTACTGTCTATCTCCCCTTCTGCAGGACTCCTCCAATAGAGAGAGATTCCAGAAGAGCAGAGGCTTTTTTTGCATGTTCACTGCTGCAGCCCATTGTGTTAGAAACATGCCTGGCATGTAGTAGGCACTCAAGGAATAGCACCGTTCCCATTACATAGATGAGAACTCTGAGGCATCTGATGCTTTTGTATCACTTTATCTTTAACGCTACAATTTTAAGGATACTGTACAATTCGTCAGGAGAAGGCGATGGCACCCCACTCCAGTACTCTTGCCTGGAAAATCCCATGGACAGAGGAGCCTGGTGGGCTGCAGTCCATGGGGTTGCGAAGAGTCGGACACGACTGAGCAACTTCACTTTCACTTTTCACTTTCATGCATTGGAGAAGGAAATGGCAACTCACTCCAGTGTTCTTGCCTGGAGAATCCCAGGGACTGGGGAGCTTGTCGGGCTGCCGTCTATGGGGTCTCACAGAGTCAGACACGACTGAAGCGACTTAGCAGCAGCAGCAGCAGTACAATTCGTCACTAATCGTTATGATAGAAATCACTTCAACATATATATATATATACATATATATATATATAATGTTGGCATGAAAGAGCTTGATAACCTCACCAAACCCAAGATGACTATGAGTCTCAGGAATTCAACTGGTTATCATGAGATCATGAGAAGAGATATAATTTCTTCAAAGATGAGGATGAAACCAGGACAAGGAAAACCGAATACGTGGCCATTAGCTACTGCTACTATATCTGTCAGAGAAGGCAGTGGCACCCCACTCCAGTACTCTTGCCTGGAAAATCCCATGGATGGAGGAGCCTGGTAGGCTGTAGTCCATGGGGTCGCTAAGAGTCAGACATGACTGAGCGACTTCACTTTCACTTTTCACTTTCATGCATTGGAGGAGGCAATGGCAACCCACTCCAGTGTTCTTGCCTGGAAAATCCCAGGGACAAGGGAGCCTGGTGGGCTGCAGTCTATGGGGTCGCAGAGAGTCGGATACGACTGAAGCGACTTAGCAGCAGCAACTATATCTGTATATTTGCATGTTATTTGTACTTTGATTTTTGAGTTAATAGTGTCACACCTTTGTATTTTGCATCAGTCGCTGCATATTTGTAGTATATAAGGAATTCTTTAGTCTCAGGAACTAAGTAGTATAATATAGGGGAATAAATATATGGTTGAATATTGTATTTTAACTCACTGAGAGAGAAAAATTAGAATCATAATATTTTCATTCTCACATTATGCCTGGTACTTTTATGTCTGCGTCTTAAGATGATAGGTGCTATAGAAAGGGCAAATAAATACAACATAGGAAGTCTGTTTAGTTATTTTAGAGCTGTTGTATTGAAATACTGTCTTGTTTACAATTTTCAACTCCACAAATCCTCATCAATTATTAAATATTTTTCTCATTGAATTAAGCAGGTTGACTGTATTTTCTCAGGAAAAACATCAGGTAAGACACAAGGCTTACTCTTAACATATTAAAATGTCCCCATATGAATGAAATTCTATAGCTCTGTTACACTACTCACCCCACCCCCACACTAACAGTAAGTATACATTCTATTTGCTACATAAAAGGAAAAAGAATTGAAATTTCATTATTTCTTTGAGGCTGAAAGCAGTTCTTTCCTACTGCAATGACAAAATAAACAAGATATTTTGTAGAACGGAGCCACTGTGCATCAGGCATCATGTTTGGAGCTGTCCTGGATGGTTCCTGGGTGGTTACAGTGAAGACAAGTATAGACAGAAGTCAGGGAGAGAATGGGACAGTCACATTTTACAGTGGCAAATGCTATGTGGTCCTTCATCAGACACTTGACAATTTTTAATTTGGGATGATTATATATCATCTATCTGTTTATCCAAATTACTCATCAAAAAAGTTTGGTTGAGTAGTATTGTACAAAGATACAATTTGCTATTAGCACCCTTCTTCATTTCATTTTGAGTTATGTTCATTGTCTATATGGCTTCTTGCCTGCTAGAACTGCTATCCACATGCATGAGTTCGCTGGGCAGCCGCCTAGGCAAGAAACATATGGCCAAGTCGGCTGCGAAAATCGAGACACACACCATTCGTAATTCTATCTCTTTGTGTGTGTGTTGACTTGTGTCCATTCATGCATGTCTACATTTAGGATCTGTATCTCTTACAATTGTGTGCTAATAAAAATATTTATATCATTCCACCCCAACAATACTTATAAATACCACCTTTATTTAGTAACATGTAATCAAGCAGCAAAGAAATATTTTGCCATTTCATCTAGCAGCATCAAAGTTAGAAAGGAGATATGCAATCCTCCATGGATTTGGCACCAAAACCTAGACTTCAGGTTTTTAGCTCCTGCTTCTGAGCCTGGTCTTGGATCAGGTTCCATAGTTAACAGCAAACACACTCCAACACATTTTAAACCTATGTGTGCAATGTCTTTTTTAGTCTTAGTATCATAAAGTTTTCTAAGAATTATCTTCTTACAACAAGCAAGCGAACTTAATTCTCTGACATTTCAAATCTAAAGGAAGGCTGACTTTTCACTGGAACGTGTTTTTTAAAACTACTGTAATTATCTTGGAATTTGGTCAAAGTAGAAGTCTTGAAAATTGGTAGGTCCAGATCTTAAAGTGAGCTTAAAGCAGGTACTTGAAGGACACTAATAACTAACAAAGCACACCTAAGATAAAGGGGGAAGGTTTAAATGGTCAGAGACCTTTGAATAAAAGAGAACATTAAACCATCATCTTAACCATAGAGTTATAAATATGTCAGAAATTCAGACTTTACTACTGCTCTATGAGTGACCTTGGCTAAGTTGGTTAACCCTTTGTATTCTTTATTTTCCCATTAGGAACAATACCTGCTTGTAAAGGAAATGCTAGACCACGTATCTAAAATAATATTATTTTATTACTATTATTATCCCCAACAGAAAAGCCATTCCTTTCTGCAATAACGCAGTTACAAGTTCAATAAACCTCTGGTGCAGACTTTGTCAAAATGCTGAAGAGAAAATAGAGTAGGTTTCCTACTTTTAAAAACCAAATCAATCTGTTATATGTTTTTTTAATTTAATTTCCTTTGCCACACTGTCAATACAGAACTAATGCTGCTTTTCAATTTCATAGGACTTTTCATTTAGAAAAGCACTCCGTATTAGTTATTGCTTGTTACAATATACATGTTAAAATAAAAATCAATGTGCTAAGTATTTAATGTGTTTTTTCTCATTTAATGCTCATAATAGCTGGCAAGGTAGATGATATCGTCTTCTCTGTTTTGCAAAGAAGAAAACCAAGATCCATGGATATTAACTTGTTTCCAAGGTGACACGGTTAGTAGGAGATGGAAATAAGATTTGTCCCTGGGCTGACAAATGTCAGATGAGTCCCTTTAATCACTGTGTAGTCCCAAAACTGGTGGAAGAAACTTACTAGTGAACATTTAGATGCTTAAGTGCTGAATACTCGCCAAGATTGCCCAGCCTGTGTACATGAGGTTTGAGTTCATGGATCCCAGCACACTGTTACTCTTATCAGACTGAATTGTCATTGAAGGCTTTCTATACCTCTGTTAGGGTTCATGAATGAGAAACCTCAGAAAAAAATTAATTTGATAGTCTCTAATTGTTTACCTAGAGTCTCTTTAGTTTTGATTCTAGTTCAGATGTTGCCTCTCATAGGTGGCATAGTGCTGAATGCAGGGCTTCCCTGGTAGCTCAGTTGGTAAAGAATCCACCTACAATGCAGGAGACCCAGGTTCGATTCCTGGGTCAGGAAGATGCCCTGGAGAAGGGATAAGCTACCTGCACCAGTATTCTTAGGCTCCCCTGGTGGTTCAGATTGTAAAGAATCTGCCTGCAATGCGGGAGATCTGGGTTCAATCCCTGGGTTGAGAAGAGTCTATCCATAGATTGCAAAGATCGCCTGGAGGAGGGCATGGCAACCCACTCCAGTATTCTTGCTTGAAGCATCCCCATGGACAGAGGAGCCTGGCAGGCTATAGTTTATGGAGTCACAAAGAGTCAGACACAGCTGAGCCACTAAGAACAGCCCAACACAGTGCAGAATGCAAAAGCCTCTCTCAGGGAACTAAGGCATGACTTTGGTGATGCTGTACTTGTAGCAGTGATTTTCCAAACTGGAGTCCGTGGAGCATTGTTCTGGAGGATGCCAACAGGTAATGCAACACAATGAGTTCTGCATTCTCAAACATTTGGGAAAATTTTAATGATACAGTGTTAAACGTCTTTAAAGATCATGCTGTAGTTGCTGTTAGCCCTGTAATTAACATCATGACTTTTGAAGTCAGGGCCAATGGAGCATGCAGCAGTTCTCCAACATATTTATTCACTTGGTTTTCAAATGTGTTTGGAATGCTCTGGGAATAGTTTCCCAAGGAACCTGAATTCCAAAAGGCTCTTCTGGGGTATAAGTACTGCCCAATGATGTTGAAGCTGAAACTCCAATACTTTGGCCACCTAATGGGAAGAGCCGACTCATTTGAAAAGACCCTGATGCTGGGAAAGATTGAGGGCAGGAGGAGAAGGGGATGACAGAGGATGAGATGGTTGGATGGCATCACCGACTCAATGGACATGGGTTTGGGTTGACTCCAGGAGTTGGTGATGGACAGGAAGGCCTGGCGTGCTGCAGCTCATGGGGTCGCAAAGAGTCAGACACAACTGAGCGACTGAACTGAATGATCCTAGGGCATTTTCTGGCCCATTGACGATTTACACTTCCTGTCTCATCTCTTTCAACACTCATCTTCCATCCTCACTCTCAGCTGATAGTCTTGTTTCCTATTTCCCAGAGAAAACGGAAGCCCTCAGGAGTACATTTTCCACTTATACGCTTTCACACCCCAGCTACCCATCTTCTTACAGCACCACCTTCCTTCCTGGTACCATGGATAAATCATGGTGCTTGTATCTAATTCCTCCACCTTTAGCATGCAACTCCTTATCTTCTCACCTACTCATATATACTGTTCCATAACTGTTTCCTCACTTCTGCATCACCAGTTTTTCCTTCTCCACTGAATCAATTTCTTTAGCACACAACACCCTATAATTTACCAGATCTTAGGACATTTGAAAACCTGACCACACAGCCACTTCCAGCTCCTACTTCATTTCTCATTATTTGTTGTAACAAAAGTCTGTCAAGAAGTGCTGCATTTTTTTTCTGTACTCAATCTCTCTTCTCCCATCTCTCTCCTGAAAACAATTCCATCAGACTTTCATCCCCACTGACCTACTAAAAGTGCATTTGTTAAAGTCAGCAAAGATGAAATCTGGTGTTTTGATCTGGTAATAAATGCTCAGTTAGCATTATCTTGATCTATCAACAGTACATGGCACAGAGAGGTCAGGAAGAAGAAGTCTAACACAAACACCAACTGATGGTTAAAGAGACTAAAACACCCTTTCCTCCTTGAAACATTTTCTTCCCCTGCCTTCCAGAATATCCCATTATCTTATTCTTTTTGTTTTGTTTTGTTTTCCTAATTTTTCCTATGTCAGACTGCCTACATGTCACTATTAGATCTCTTAACTGTCTCTGCCCACTCCCTTGGTGATCTCATCCAGTCTTCATGGCTGTGAATGCCATCTCTATGCTGATCATTCTCAAATGTGTATCTCAAGGTGCCCTTCACTCCAGATTTATATATTCCTCTCTTTATTCTATAGCTACACTGATGTGTAGGATGGACACCTAAAGTTAACTTACCTAAAACTGAACAGCAGATCTTACTTTCCCCCTATTCTTCACCATTTTCCTCACCATTCTTCACCTAGTCATTTTCTTCATCCCGGTAGACAGCAATTACTTCTCTTCCCTCATTGTTAGGGTGAAAAATCTTAGTTACATTCTTGACTCCTATACGTTCATGTATGATAAGCCAGCAGGTCCTATTGATTCTTCTTTCAAGTTCTATCTAGAATCACTAACCTTCACCTCACCCGGATCATTACAGAAGTTTCTTAAATACATGCTCTGCTTTCATCCTCCCCTGTCTACAGACACTTCTCAGGGCACTATCCAGAGGGAACCGCTTAAAACATGAGTCATATCTTATTAATCATTGGCTCAATGCCTCACAATGGTGTACACATTCACTCCTTTTTGTTTTTTTTTTCCAACATCCCACAAGGCATGTGGGATCTTCCTCAACCAGGGATCAGACCCATGCCACCAGAACTGGAAGCATGGAGTCTTAACCACTGGACTGCCAGGGACGTCCCCATCTCACTATTTATTAGCAAAAGCCTCACACAGGCCATGTCAGGACTTTACCTCTCCAAATCCCATCTCCCATTTTTCTCCTTCATATCTTCCGTGCACTCTGGCCTCCTGGTTGTTCCTGTACACACCAGGCCACACTTGCTGCTGCCCCTGCCCTGAGCTCTGTGCCTGGTGAATATTCTCACCTCTAATGTCTGCTCACCCAGTCAAGGAGACCTTCCTGGACCACCTTTTGAAAAATAGCAACTTCTTCCCCACCCTGTCCCACCTCCCTTCTCTGCTTTATTTCTCTCCATAGATCAAATCAATAGTAAAAATAATTTTTTTTTAAATTTTCTCTCTTCTTCCCAGTAGGTTATAATCTCAGGAAGGACAGACATTTTTGTCTGTTTTGTTCAATAATGTATTCGCATTGCCTAGAAAAGTGCCTCAAATTTGTTGGCACTTAAGAACCATCTTCCCAGGTGGTGCTAGTGATAAGGAACTTGCCTGTCAGAGCAGAAGACATAAGAGACCTGGGTTTGATCCCTGGGTCAGGAAGATCCCCTGGAGAAGGGAATGGCAACCCACTCCAGTATTCTTGCCTGGAGAATCCCATGGACAGAGGAGTCTGGTGGGCTACAGTCCATGGGGTCGCAAAGAGTCGCACACGACTGAAGCGACTTAGCATGCACGCAAGAACCGTCTATTGAATTCATTATGGAATAAACTAATGAATACCCCTCTAATACATGTTGAAGTAATTCTCCCTACCCAAATATTACCATGCATGAAAACAGTAGCACTCATGCACAGAGCATTAGTAGTTTAAAAGAAGAGGACTTTGTTTCTATGAATTAAAAGACAAAATTTCTGTTATCATCATTAATCAGTTTTAATATAATAAAATACAATGCTTCATCCATGATGACTAATTTTAGGACTCATAATAAGTGGTGAGTTTTGAGGGTTTTTTTTTTCCCCACAATTAGTTCTATGAATATAAACTTACCTAGGTGATTACAGATGTGTATAGTGAACTGCTTTTAGGGTCTTAGAGAAGACTAAAGAGTAATAGTTCTGAAGAATAAGTCCTGAGAGCAGGAAAAAATAGCACTTGAGGGGCATTTTCATATCATCATTTACAGTTAAAGTTGTAATTCCAACTATATAAAATGTGATCAGGCATTTACAGTCAATAGACAAAATTATACAAGCCCCCAAAGTGCAAAGAATTCCTACACTTAGGAGAAAGTCAAAGGAACAGTAAGAAATTCTGACCAGGAAATGATTGAAACTTACATGTATGTGGTTTAGGAAGTAGACTTGACAGAAGGAACCTATCTTCAGTGTGATTTGGGGTTGCTGCAGTCACAACATGAAGAATAAAGATGGCTCTTTATATAAACTGATCAATGTAGTCAACCAAAATTAATAAGACCAAAAAAATCTGTAAGTAATTTACAGTGTTTTAAAAGTGCATGTTGAAAAGAAAAAGATGAGGTGAACAAATACAAAGTAAAAAGTGGTGGGACTCTTAAAGATTAAGAAGAGCAGTTGGTAATGGCAGTGTTTCATTTGTGGCAGTATTTTCCAAGACAGCGGGTGGGTGGCTTGACTTTGGAATATAAATAGATGCCCTGGTACAGTCTTTGAATGGAGAGAAAAGCAGGTCACTGGGCTCCTACAATGTGGTGAAAATAGCCTGCAAGACCACCCAGCACGTGTACTCTGATCCCAGATTTACCAAGATGTTAAAAAAATTTTGATTTCTCAATACAGGCTGGTTGGCAGGAATATTAAGCTAAGTTTCTCATCATTAATTATTTAAATGTCATCCTGGTACAAATAATTCATGTGTCACTTGGGGGCCAGATGAGCTTGTTTTCCTTTCCAGGCAAAATTCCGAACTAGATAAAAATTTCTAGAATGCTCCCTCCAGCCCATTTCCATAATTGTATTACCTTCCTAAGAACCAAATATTTTATTTGCCAGTACTTTTGTGCCACCCGATAAACTAACAGGACATTTTAAAGATGTATGCTTTTATGGAGATCTCTTAAGATCTAAAAGCTGACAGAAGCAGAACATAAAGTCCAGAAAACAATAGAAAGATGTAATGCTCTAAAACAATTAGTAGCTATCATTTATTAAATGTTTGCTACATATCTGTCACTTTTAACACATACATGGGGTATAATTTTTACATGGTCACAAAATCTGGGTGTTAAATATGAAAATGCTTTTCTTTCCCCCATTGTAATGAAAACCACTTAAGAACTCTTGATCTCTCTCATGATGGAAATTTTTGCATTGCAAATTTCTCAATAATTTTCTGAACTCATTGTGGTCAATTTAAAGTTTTCAATCAGTCAGCCAGTGATTCTCCTTCATGCTCTGTGAAGACAGAGGTTGAACTAAGACCCGGGTCAGAAAGGAATTGAGGGAGATACTGGAAAAGACACTACCTTGGCCTAGGGATCTGATTTGGGTGTTATCCTCTGTGCTTTTTGGTCCCATAAGTTATGGCTGGTCCTTTCTGAACTTGAGTATCTGTACATCCACTGTTGATCCATATCCCTCCCCGTTGTCAGACCATGCTTCTTTCATCTTCCTTGTTCCAAACGTGAGGTCTCCTTTGGTCCACTTGTTCTCTCAATGCAAGCACCAAGGGCTTTCTCCACACCACACCTGGGTCAGTGACTGCAAAGGCCTAGGAACTCAGAGCCCTGATCCAACCATTGTTAGTTAACAGCATTTGGTTTGATACTGGTTTTAAACCTCTAGGAAACATTCAGTGCTGTGGGCTTTACCTAGGGTCCTCCGTCCATGGGGTCGCTAAGAGTTGGACACGACTGAAGGACTTCACTTTCACTTTTCACTTTCATGCATGGAGGAGGAAATGGCAACCCACTCCAGTGTTCTTGCCTGGAGAATCCCAGGGATGGGGGAGCCTGGTAAGCTGCCGTCTATGGGGTCACATGGAGCGGACATGACTGAAGTGACTTAGTAGCAGCAGCAGCAGCAGCATGGGTGAAGATGTCACTTGCTTGCACTATAGGATCATTGCTGCTTTCCCAAGAATTTCTCTTTGCTCACTTTCCCCTCCAAGGTAGTCTGTACTACAGAAGGGGCTATTGTGATGCTGGGATAACTAAGGGGTCTTTTCTGAGAGTTATAGGAAATGATATATATGACCCCAGTCCAAACCTCCTGGGATGTCCACTGACTCCCAGGAGTAGCAACTCTCCCATCACTGTGTAAAGGCAATCTAGCTAAAGGGAGGATTTTTTGATTAATCACTAAGTCTTGTCCAACTCTTTGTGACCCCATGGACTGTAGCCCACCAGGCTCCTCTGTCCATGGGATTTTTCCAGGCAAGAATACTGAAGTGGGTTGCCATTCCCTTCTCCGGGAGATCTTCCCAACCCAGAGATCAGATCTGCATCTCTTACATTGGCAGGTGGGTTCTTTACCACTGGCCACCTGGAAGCCCAAAGGGAGGACAGACCCTGACTAATCAGTCCTTGGCTCTTGCAAGATCATGATGTCTCCATTCTCCAGGATCTCAAGGATCCCTTCCTAGTTTATTGAGCTTCTATATCACTAGCTATGAGTGGTCCTCACATCTTGAACAGATCTTGTTTTTTCTTCCAAAATCAAACTCTCCATCTATCTGCCATCACCATGTTTATGGCCTAAGCTGATGCCCCCTAAAATCAGCCTTCCTTCTATGAGTAGGAGGTTTAATTTTTGGCATTTCAGAGTCACAGTGAATTTTACAGTTTGGGATTCCAAACTTCAGCTTTCTGCATACGGTTCTCTCACAACATCATGGTTGGGACTTGCTTCAATTCTTGTCTAAGGTTTAAATTAGTTCATGGTGCAAGTATGCCTTAGATGAATGTTCCTTGGAATGTCAGCAAGCTCCTACATGCAGCAGACTTAAAGTTTTACACTCACTAACCTATGGGTGCAGAACTTTAATAGTATTTATTTTTCTACAAGTGAATTTAATTCAGTTCTAAAGTTCCCCTTTTAAAGATTATACAAAGATAATCTGAGCAATTCAAGATGGCTCAGTCATTTGCAACTTTTGTGTGGCCAAATCAAGTAACATACTCAATCGCTTGACTATTCTCTTCCTCTTCGTTCTTCTTTTCTGTGATAAGCTGCATTGGGAGAAATGCTGTTGCTTTTGCATCATCCTGGCACTGAGGAGCGGTGTTTGGTCCAAGTGATGTCTTCTGAACTTGCTGGCCTCCAGGGAGGTGAAGCTCACTTGAGTGATCTCTGCCAGTATCCTGGCATCTGTTCCTGATATCTGTGGTTCCTCCATGGCCTCTAGTCTCGGAGTCTACACATTCTTGTTTCTTTCTTGGTTGTACCACTTCTGTGCCCATGGGAACTTCTTGCAGAGATGAATTCCTCACCGCCCCGCCCCCCTCACCATTCTTCAGGTGCTAGGTTGGAGACTTTCTTCAAAACACGGCTTCCCAAACTTCCTTGATGGTCCAGTGGTTAAAAATCTGTCTGGCAATGCCAGGGAACACCAATTGGATCCCTGGTCTGGGAAGATCCCAAGTCCCACAGAGCAACTAAGCCCGAGTACCACAGCTACAGAGCCCATGCACTCTAGAGCCCATGCTCCACCACAAGAGCAGCCACTAAATGAGAAGCCCACCCACTGGTCCCCCACTTGCCGCAACTAGAGAAAGCCACGTGCAGCAACAAAGACCCAATGCAGCCAAAACTAAATAAACAAATTAAAAAATACATACACAGTATATCTGTGTATACACAAAATCTCATGGTGGGGCGATCAGGGAAAAACAAACAAAAAAACATCTTTCCAAGTTATATCTTGGGCAGCTAAACCTAGTCCTGATGCTCTGAGAATCTCCCCCAAATATAGAATTTATGTTGCTATCTCTATTTATAATTGAGATTTTAATTTGAGACAGCGTCCTGGGAACTTCTTAGAGGCTTCTATATGATCTAGTCATATAGTCCAACTCAATTCATTCCAGCCATCTGATTTTTCTCTTAGCACATTTGGGATGAGGGAACCTGCTCTGTAAACATCATATGGATTTTCTGCAAGATGTCAGTGTTAGTCGCTCAGTCATGTCTGACTCTTGGAAATCCATAGACTGTAGTCCACCAAGCTCCTCTGTCCATGGGATTCTGCAGGCAAGAATACTGGAGCGTGTTGTCATTCCCTTCTTCAGGGGATCTTTCTGACCCAGGGATCAAACCCAGGTCTCTTGAATTGCAGGTGGATTCTTAACCATCTGAGTGACCAGGGAAGAACTTTCTAGTTCTACTTCCATAAAAATGTAGTTTATGGTATAAAATCTACAGTCTGAGTGAACCAAGCTCTGAATCTTTGGACCCCGCAAATCCTTTTCTTTCTCATTAAGTCTAGTTCTGGCAAACCTAAAGTGATTTGAAATATCTGACACAAAAAAGGTTGCATAAGTCAGCTTTTTACCCCTTCTCCTAGGAAAAAGCCAAAAGCCAAAGGCTTTAAAAATGGACCTTGCAAACTTATTTTTTTATGAAATTACACATATAATCCACCAAAATCAGCTAACTTCAAAATCATGTAAGAAAAACTAAAAGTCATGGGAGAAGGTGGAGAGAAACCCAGAAAATTCCAGAGCTCAGATTGAGCCACCTCCTGAAGACAAGGAGCTCTCCCTAAAGTGCAAACACTACTTTACTTATTTAGAAGAAGGAGTCAGGAACAGGGGTGAGCAGGGCTTCAGCTGAGGCCTTTTAGAGCTTTTTGCTTCAGATAAACAGAAAAGGAAGAGTTGAACAAAGGCACACAGATGAGCCATAACTGCGGAAATTAGCCTCCCTCTGTGCTAGGGCAGGGGGAGAATTGTTCCTGCTGAGAAGACCCCCAGGCAAGTCTTCCAGATTCCCTGACCTCCAGCAAAAAGCCTAGGTGCTACAGCATCATGAAAAGATTTCTAAGAAAGAAAAATATGTAAAAGAACAGGAACTTTTCCCAACAGATAAAGAGCAGGCATCAAACTTTCAATATTTTGAGTACCTCTAACCGTATTCCCAGAGGGAAGTATAAGCCAAAGATTTAATATCCAGCCAAACTAGCATTTGAATATAAAGACTGAAGTCTGTCCAGGCTGTTTTGAACATGAGGAACACAGGGCATATGGTCCAAATATAAACCAAATGTGACAGAAGGTGGTGATAGAACACATATATGTGTGTTATATGTCCTAACAACTTAGAATGTATTTAACTCACAAAAATTTGGAGGAGATAAAGAAAAATGGGTCAGAGTAAACTTGCTGATTGCTTCGTCTAAAATATTTGAGAGTCAGGAGATATCATTTCAAGTTGACAGATGGAGTAATATAAATACTAGCACGTGTAACCATACTATTAAGCGCTGAAAAAAATATTAGAGTTGGAGAGAGGGAGGAGAGAGGACACAGGAAACATGCTAATTTTATCATTGCTCATAATAGAAAGTTAAGAGGTACTGTCTAAAGAAATGAAAAACTAAGGATATTATATTGTTATAATTATAAGAGTTCCGCTGGTGTAAGAATACCAAATTTCTAAATAATAGAAGAACTGTACAAACACATAGACACAAAGAATATAGGCCATAGAGTTAAAGGCTTAAATAGCCTATAAAACTGAAAACATAATATTGTGTTTAGTCTTTTCCTCCTGTTAGATTGCAAGCTACATGAAAATGAAAATACAGAAGTGATCATAGATGATAGATAGATAGATTAAAAAAAATGATAGATGGTAAATAGAGAGAGAGAGAGGGAGAGTCACTTCTTTCAATCAACATTCCTGATGCCTGGAACGGTGCCTCTATTATCCATCTATTTATCTATCTATCACTTTTGTATTTCCAGCTCCTATGATACCTGGAATAGAAGACACTCAATAAATGATAGAACTAAGATATCTCTCATTAATAAATGTAAGTAGGTTTCACTCTCTATGAAAGAAGAAGTTTCAGACCAATCTCAATGAAAAGCCAAAGCTGTGCTACCTATGCAGCTAAGTCGCTTCAGTCGTGTCCGACTCTGTGCAACCCCATAGACAGCAGCCCACCAGGCTCCCCCATCCCTGGGATTCTCCAGGCAAGAACACTGGAGTGGGCTGCCATTTCCTTCTCCAATGCATGGAAGTGAAAAGTGAAAGTGATGTCGCTCAGTCGTGTCCGACTCTTCGCGACCCCACGGACTGCAGCCCACCATGCTCCTCCATCCATGGGATTTTCGAGTCAAGAGTACTGGAGTGGGGTGCCATCGCCTTCTCCTATAAGCCAGAGATAATACATTCTGACTTAAAAAGATTGTAGATTAAAAGCTGGGCAACATTTCAACAAACAAAAATTAAAGAAAGCTAGAGTCATGATCTTAGTATCAGGTATAGCGTTTCAGGCCCATATGCATTAAATAAAACTAATAAGGTTACAATTCACAGTGGAGATACAGGTATGGATATTCGTGCTTTGCCCAAAACAAGAGTGAAATAGTAATAAAGCAGAAATTTAAAAAATAATAAATAAATAGGGAGAAACATACTAGCAATACAAGCCCTTAACTTACTTTTCTCACAGACCAAAATTAAGTGACTAAAAGACTTAACTATTATAATTGGCAGGGTAGATCTGATAATACATACAGATGTATATAACTAACGTTGAACACAGCAACTACACATCTAAGTGTTCAAGTCGCATTCATAAAAATTGATCACCTATTATGCTACATAGAAAACCTTAATGAATTTTGCAAAGTAGAAATAACACAAATGTTCTGATTCTAATGCAATGAAATAAGAAACATATGAAAATCTAAAAATATTGCATTTATCTTTTCAATTATTTAAGAAATAATTTTATTGTTTTGTTTGACTTCTTTTTGAGCACTAAGAAACTGACATTACACAGTAAGAACTTTTCTGGGACTTTTGTTTTCACTCAATGTCATCATCCTAGTCATCTATCCTTGTCTATCCCTTTGTCATCACTGCAAAACTCAGTGGCTTAGAATGGCAAACATCATTTGTAGCTGATGGACCTAAGTGGACATCTCATGCTGTCTCTAGATTCAGGAGTTTAAGAAAAGCATGGTTGTGGCTCAGAGTCTCTTATGTGTTTGAAATCCAATGATGTGTAGAGCCAGAGTCATCTCTGAAACATCTTCACTCATATTTCTGCTGTCTGAGCTGGTAACACAAGCATAGCTTCTCGGTCTACCTCTATTTCTAGGTATTCTTTTCACGGTGTCTTTTCAACTTGGTGACTATAGGGTCATCAGACTCCTTACAAAGCAGCTTAGCACTCCAAAGGCCAAGAGGGAAGTACATTGCCTTTTATGATGAGCACTCAGAAACCACATAGCCTCTGTCCTGTATGAGTTAAGCAGTCACAAAGACACAGCAAATTCAAAGGGAGAAAACACAGACTCCACTTGTTGATGTAGGAGGTGGTGGAGAGGGTGGAGAAGGTTCTGGAAGAACATTCGGGACCAGAAATAATACTGTGGCTGTTTTGGGAAAATATCCTCTGCCGTAATTATCTTTCAAAGATAAGTCGTGGTTTTTTGTTTTCATCATTGAGAACAGTTCAGTTCAGTCGCTCAGTCATGTCCAACTCTTTGCGACCCCATGGACTGCAGCATGCCAGGCTTCCCTGTCTATCACCAACTCCTGGAGCCTAGGCAAACTCATGTCCATCACGTTGGTGATGCCATCCAACCATCTTATCCACTGTTGTGCCCTTCTCCTCCCACCTTCAATCTTTCGCAGCATCAGGGTCTTTTCCAATGAGTCAGCACTTCACATCAGGTGGCCAAAGTATTGGAGCTTCAGCTTCAGCATCAGTCCTTCCAATGAATATTCAGGACTGATTTCCTTTAGGATTGACAGGTTGGATCTCCTTGCAGTCCAAGGAACTCTCAAGAATCTTCTCCAACACCACAGTTCAAAAGCATCAAATCTGTCTGAGAACACTTCATTTTATTAACCCATTCTTCTGTTGGTAGACGTTTAAATGGTTTTCAATGTTTTGCTCTTGTGAACATCTTTGCTGGAGACATTCTTGTATAAGTCTCCTGATAACAGGTGTGCAAGTTACAGCTCTTGGTAATAAGCCTAGGCACAGGAATGATGTGTCATAGTACCAGCTATTTCACTTTGCAGCATAATATTACATTGTCTTCCACACGAGTTGAATCCATTTAGAATCGGTCATCAGCTCCAGTTTCTTCCACTCTGTACCTTCCCTCCACTCTTTCCCTTTCCCTTTACGTATATATGTATCATAAGAGTGTATTGGCTACTTTACAAGGTACATTTTTAAAAAATCAGAATTTTTGTTTGTTTTTCTCACTGCTACATTCTCAGTGCTTAGAAAAATGTTTGGAAAACAAAAATTTGTTGAATGAATGTAGCTTTGCGTCCTGTGACAAGTAACTGAACTTGGCTTATTGGAGATTTATTTGTAAGTTTGAGGTTTAACTATTTTCTTTTAAAATTAAAAGTACTTTAATTCAAGAGTAACACTTGCAGTAGGAGAACATTAAAAAAGCATGAAAGGAATGGTTAAAATGGCATTTTGCTTTTCAAGTCTTTGTCTATTCTAAAATTTTCAATAATTTTAGAATTTAAACACAAAAATATGACTTCTGATTCCACTATATATTTTCCTCACTATTTTCTTCTATGTCCTCTTTTTCCTGAGTCTCTGCTTTCGTCATTCTAGTTTGAGTAGTAGAAGGGCTCTAGCTTTGAAAAAGAGTTGAAAGATACACTGAGTAATATTTCAAAACATTTGTCACTATTCTCTCATACTGTCCTGAAGCAACCCTTATGGTACGTAGGGAGTAACTGTGTAAGTCAAGTGCCTGAGGCTCAGTGTAGTTAAATGACTTGCCCAGGGTCATATAAAAAGTAATCACAATTTGAAACCACCTCAGCCTGATTTTAAAGCCCATATAGTGTCCTATATATGTGTGCTGGAAGTCCATATATCTGTCCAAATACAGATAATTAATTTATTTTTTCCAAATCCTTAAAAAAAAAAAAACTATTTATTTTACTGTAGAAAATTCACAGAATACAGAAAAATAGAAATTAAAAAATTGAAGATCACGTGAAATTCTACTTTGGAGATTTGACAGTAAGTGTTCAATATTTTGGTTAATATCTTTTTGTATCTGTGTGGGCCATGTATGTTAATATAAACTTATCATAAGTGAGGTCATAAATGTTTTTTGACTTCCTTTTTGCATTTAACAATGAATCACAGGGGATTTCTTTATCAGTGAATAAAGAGATACACTTTTAATGACTTCCTAGTGTCCATTTTATATATAAGCACGACAATTTATTAATCAATATTTTGCAAATATATAAAATGCTGTGATAAACACTCTTATACGTGTATCTTTTTTCCACAGTTATCTTTTTATGAGACATTTCTTGTCTCAAATATTAAAATATGCAGAACTTGCAGAGACCTTGTAGAACTCATCTGATCAAACACTGGTTTACCTGATTTTACAGCCAAGATCCCTAAAGCAGGGCAGAAGGTATTTGTGAAACCACATTATTCAAGGTATAAATAAGACCAGGAAATGATTGCTTAGAGAAATAATTGTAGTTTTAAAAAGATGTTTTGCTATAGCCGTGATTTAACTTTTGTGGGGAAGGAGATGGAAGTTGCTTGTGCTCACTCACTCTGAGGTAGAGCAGTAGCCCATGACAAGGTGGACCCAAACACTAGTATAGCACAAACAAGGAGCTCAGAGGGGTCACTGGAGACGGTCAGCTTAAGCCATGTTCTGCCTGATCCCTTCAGCTTCCTGTGGATCCATTACAAAATCCTGAACTTTACCCCAGACTTGTCATTAATCTTCATCATGCCCTGAAAAACTGGACCAGAAATGTCAACATGCTTGGATAGGCCAATTGTTTGGATCAGAGAAAACCATTAGGCAGGGGAAATTAGTGATCTGGGATTCCAGTTGTCTTGGTTAATTGCCACTGGGGAAGATGGCCACTGGCATCTGTAGACGTTCTCTGTCTCAGACAGCACTCACCAGGGAGACTCCCAACCAATACCCTCCCTGCCCTAGGGACGGCCTGCTTACTTGTGCCTCGCTCCTCTTTATTTTTTAAGAATTATTTAAATTTGTATTGAAAATTTATTTTCTTTATTTTTATTGAAAATTTATGTTAATTTTTATTTACAATGTCTTGTTAGTTTCAGGTGTTCAGCACAGTGATTCAGTTATATATATATATATATATATATATATATCTTCTTTTTCAGACTCTTTCCCCTTATAGATTATTACTGAGTTTAGTTCCTGTGCTATAAAGTAGGTCGTTGTTGGTTCATTCCTATATACATTGCTGAGTAAGTTGCTGAGTTTGCGCAAAGCCCGGGAGACAGTGAAGGACTGGGAAGCCTGGGGTGCTGCAGGCCATGGGGTTGCAGAGAGTTGGGCATAACTGAGCGATTGAACAACAAGTTGCCAGTTGCTTCTGCTGCACTTTGTCAGTTTGTTCTTATTCAACTTTAAAATGTTATGACATTTAAAATCATGTTTCTCTGTAAAATCTTCATAATGACTGGTGGAAATAAGTGGAACCCGGATAGTGCAGGTTCTGGCATGGCTGAGATGAGAGAGCAGGGGAGGGGATGGACATTCAGGACTCCAGGGGAGGGCCCTGTGGGTGGTCTGGGAGGTCCTCGGGAGGGCAGGACCTGCAGAGGCTGCGGGGGCTGGAGGCTGAGTGAAGACATATGTGTGGCTGCAGGATGTTGGGCTGGATTCCTTCCCAGCCATCCGGTGGGGGATTTGTGGGGCGGGGAGGGGGAACTAGAGGGAGTGTAAGATAGAGGCGATCTGGAAGGTGCTCTGAGTTCTTGGAGCAATCTTCCAGTAGGATGAAGAAGCCAGCAGTGACCTTCCAGTGTTGCAGATGTGAGCAATTCAAGTTCCAGGATTAGGTAGGTGGAAGGCCCCTGGAATCCAGTACTCAGACTCCCGCTTCTTGGTGAGAATCTGCTTTTTCTGAACTTCTGAACTTGGATTACAAAGCTATCATCAAGCTTCTTGAGGGAAAAAAAAAAAGGGTTCAAAACAAATTGAGTCCTAAATAAAAGTAAATCTTGGGCAATCACGGGAAAGGGAAACAATGGAGAGACCAAGTTGATTGTCAAGAGATGATTAGATTACTTGAATAAAAAGATCCCATGTGGAAATCAAGCATTGAGTCGGGGAAGAAGGATGTAGAACAGGAGAAGAAAAAGCTTGAAAGTGTTACTCTTAAGGAGCTTTGTGGAATTTTGCCTGACACATAGGTAGTTTGCAATGAATGCTCACCAGGTGAATAAATGAAGCTCTACTACAAGAGACAAAACAAATTGATAAAAAGTCATTCACTAATCTGGATTGTAGTTCACTGAGATTTTGTAAAATTTTTAGAGTTAAAAGAGCTGTTGGAGGTGATTGGTTGATTAGCACATAGTGGATACTTACTGCTACTGCTGCTAAGTCACCACAGTCGTGTCCGACTCTGTGCGACCCCATAGACGGAAGCCCACCAGGCTCCCCCGTCCCTGGGATTCTCCAGGCAAGAACACTGGAGTGAGTTGCCATTTCCTTCTCCAATGCGTGAAAGTGAAAAGTGTTAGTAAAAGGGATTGGAATACAAGATACCCCAGTTCTTTGCCTAAATAGGTGGAAACAGATGTGTTTCCTACCCCTCAGATACTTCAAGGCAAAGCTGAGACCAGAACCTAGAGATCTTGAATCTTAGTTCTTTTCACATCCCATTAGTTCACGTTCTTTCTAGGAATTAAGTGCCCTGGAGGAAGCTTTGTCTACCTGTGTTCTTGAGACCTTGTGCAGTACACACAGGGCACAGCAGATCCAAAACAGGGTGCACCCTTCAGTCTGACCGAAATAGCAAGCGTTGACATGAAAGAATCAGTGTAGCCTTTTGGAAAGGATATTTTTTCAAAAATGTACTATCACATTAAGATGAATCATATAAGAATGTCACAGGTAAGATAACAATACCTTCCTGAATTCCCATCAAGGAAACCCAAATCTAGCAACATTCTGAAAATCATGGAGGGAGATATGGATGTAATAATGCCGAAAATTCTGACACCGAGTGCAATGTTAGTCACAGAAACTTTTGCACAATAATAAAGAATACTGAAACTTGAGAGCTGGTGAAGGCACATATTCCATTATGACTTTAGTGTACTCTGGAGCAACTGAGAAATTTTGATGCATGGCACCTGTAACCTCAAGGTAGAGTAGTAGCTCTATGTCTTAAAGTTAATCACTTCTTTTATTTTCATTCAATAATCCAATATATCCTCTAATTTTGATTTTATTTCTGAAGGACACATTTCTATTGAGTAGGTATTACTCCGACTAGTTGAAGTGAGCATTACAATCCACCTGGCTGTAATAGTTTTTGGTGTAAATTAATAAATTGGCATTTTGGTTTATCAATGCTTTGCAATGTGGTTAATGTGAATTAATTAGCTCAGCAGAGAGAATTAGAAGTCCAATTGCAGGATATTAAATATAGCTCCCCATTATATATAGTAGGACCTTGCTGTTTATCCATTCTATATATAATAGTTTGCATCTGCTAAACCCAAACTCCCAATCCACCTCTCCCCTACCACCACATCCTTGGTAACCACAAGTCTGTTGTTTACGTCTGTGAGTCTGTCTCATGGAAAGTTCATTTCTTTCACATTTTCTATTCCACATATAAGTGATAATATCATATCCTATAATAAACTATCATGGAAAAGATTATGAAAAAATATATATGTATGTGTGTATAAGTGAATTAGTTTGCTGTACAGTAGAAATTAATACAACATTGTAAAGCAACTATACTTCCATAAAATAAATAAATAAACTTATAATGGTAGAAAAGTCCAATTGCAGAACTTAAAAATGTAGGAACATACTATCTTCTTTAGTGTAGGACCATGGCATGATGGTGCATGCGTCTGTACTCTTTGTATGCGTATTTTTCATCTGAACACTGAAGGCGAAATTCTGTACTCATTGGGACGTCAACACTCAATGAAACTCAGTCTAAAGTAGGTAGGTCTCCCCAGAAACCATAAAACCTTAGAGGAAAACATAGGCAGAATACTCTCCAACATAGATCACAACAAGATCCTCTATGACCCACCTCCCAGAATAATGGAAATAAAAACAAAAGTAAACAAATGGGATCTAATTAAACTTAAAAGCTTTTGCACAAGGAAGGAAACTATAAACAAGGTGAAAAGACAGCCTTCAGAATGGGAGAAAATAATAGCAAATGAAACAACTGACAAAGAACTAATCTTCAAAATATACAAGCAGTTCAATACCAGAAAAATGAACAACCCAATCAAAAAGTGGGCAAAAGAACTAAACAGACATTTCTCCAAAGAAGACATACAGATGGCTAATAAACACATGAAAAGATGCTCAACATCACTCATTATTAGAGGAATGTAAATCAAAACCATAATGAAGATTCATCTCACGCCAGTTAAAATGGCCACTATCAAAAAGTCTACAAACATTAAAAGCTGGAGAGGGTGTGGAGGAAAGGGAACCCCTTACACTGTCGGTGGAAATGCAAACTGGTACAGACACTATGGAGAACAGTGTGGAGATTCCTTAAAAAACTGAGAATAGAACTGCCATATGACCCAGAAATCCCACTGCTGGGCATACACACCATGAAAATCAGAACTGAAAGAGACACATGTACCCCCGTGTTCACTGCAGCACTGTTTACAATAGCTAGGACTTGAAAGCAACCTAGATGTCCATCCATCAGCAGACAAACGGATAAGGAAGTTGTGGTACATATACACAATGGAATATTACTCTGTTATGAAAAGGAAAACATTTGAGTCAGATCTAATGAGGTGGATGAAACTGGAGCCTATAATGTAGAGTGAAGTAAGTCAGGAAGAGAAAAACAAATATTGCATACTAATGCATATGTATGAATTTAGAAAGATGGTAATGATAATCCTACATGGCTTCTCTGGTGACTCAGAGGTTAAAGCATCTGCCTGCAATGTGGGAGACCTGGGTTCGATCCCTGAGTCGGGAAGATCCCCTGGAGAAGGAAATGGTAACCCACTCCAGTATTCTTGCCTGGAGAATCCCATGGACAGAGGAGCCTGGTGGGCTCCAGTCCACGGGGTCGCAAAGAGTCAGACACGACTGAGCGACTTCACTTCACTTCACTTCACATGCAGGGCAGCAATAAAGACATAGATGTAAAGAACAGACTTTTGGACTGTGTGGGAGAAGGCAAGGGTGGGATGATTTGAGAGAATAGCACTGAAACATGTGTATTCCCATGTGTAAAATAGATGACCAGTGCAAGTTCGATGCATGAAGCAGGGCACCCAAAACCAGTGCTCTGGGACAACCCAGAGGATTAAGGTAGGGAGGGAAGTGGCAGAGCGGGGTTCAGGATGGGGGGGACACATGTATACCCATGGTTGATTCACCTTGATGTATGGCAAAAAATCATCACAATATTGTAAAGTAATTATCCTCCAATTAAAATAAATTAATTAACTGAAAAAAAAATAAAGTAGGTAAGTCTCCAACTGTCTCTCATACCCATCTTATTTACTCCATAATGTAACTAAATGCTCCGTAAATACAAAGAAGTGGGATGTATTCTTTTATTAAGTCTTAATTAACTAAAGTTTTGGCTGGGCTGCTTGCAGGATTTTAGTCCCTCAACCAGGGATCAAACCCAGGCCCATCAGTGAAAGTGCTGAGCCCTAAACACTGGACCACCAGGGAATTGCCAATGTGGGATATATTCTTGTAAATATTTTGTTGCAAATAGAAGAGAACTAGGGAATCTGTTGATAGTGATTCTGTGTTCTGTTTTCTATGGAAGGTCTCAGCCTAAATCTGTGTACATACTCAGACCTTTCCAAAAGGCAGAGAGCATAGAACAAAAATGAAACGTCTTTATGTCAATGTCAAATGAGCCTGAGGGAGATAAAAAATGATGAGGGGACACATAGGCCTTGTGTTCCTTCCCTGCAGCCCCACCTTGAGAAATCAGGTTACCGAGTTCCCTCCTTAGTCTTAGAAGCATATGAACTGGAAAGGGAAAAAGTGCAGGAAGGTCAGGGTTGATGGACAGTGGGGGATGGAAAAGGACAGCGGGAGGAATCATTCTGAGTAGTTGACTCAAGAGAACTTCTGACCGAGAAACTTTGAAGTTCAGTCAGGTTTTGGTCTGCTCTAATTAACCAAAAGTGCTAATACACAAAGTTCACTGCTTGTGGAAACTTTTAAAGTTCTGATAAGCATGAGGAAGAATAGCTCCTTCTTACCCTTTTCACCAGGGCATCCATTAGAACAGAGCAGGGGAGCAGCTACGGTGGAACCACAGCAGGTAGGATAAAGAGGAAGTCATGTCATCGTGCGGAAGATGTCTGTGTCATGGAGCAAGGGTGTCAATCTGGGACATTCTGGGGTGTTTTGGAGCCGTTCTGGTGAGGCGTCATTAAACCGGACTAGCAGGATTTGGGGAAGGTGGTTGAATTGGAGCAATTGCAAATGTGTTAGTCTGTGCTGAGCCACACTTTAAAAATTGCTGTTAGAGCCTGTAGCGGGCTGTATATTGTCCACCCCAATTCGTGTACTCTCCAAATCTCAGAATGTAGACTTGTTTGAAAATAGAGTATTTGAAGATGTAATTAGCTAAGGTTCTAAGATGAAATCATTCTGAATTTAGTTGTTGATTTTCAGTTGCTAAGTCATGTCCACCCCTTTGCAACCCCATGGACTGCAGCAGGCCAGGCTTCCCTGTCCTTCACTATCTCCCAGAGTTTACACAAACTCATGTCCATTGAGTCGATGATGCCATGCAACCATCTCATCTTTGGCTGCCCCCTTCTCCTCCTGCCCTCAATCTTTCCCAGCATTAGGGTCTCTTCCAATAAGTCAGCTCTCTGCACTAGGTGACCAAAGTATTGGAGCTTCAGCTTCAGCATCAGTCCTTGCAATGAATATTCAGTATTGATTTCCTTTAGGATTGACTGGCTTGATCTCCTTGGTGTCCAAGAGACTGTCAAGAGTCTTCTCCAGCACCACAGTTCAAAAGCATTGATTCTTCTGCACTCAGCCTTTTTTATGGGCCAACTCTCACATCTGTACATGACTACTGGAAAACCCATAGCTTTGAGTATACAAACCTTTGTTGGCAAAGTCATGTCTCTGCTTTTTAATATGCTGTCTAGGTTTGTCATAACTTTTCTTCCAAGGAGCAAGTGTCTTAATTTCATGGCTGCAGTCACCATCCACAGTGATTTTGGAGCCCAAGAAAATAAAGCATGTCACTGTTTCCATTTTTCCTCATCTATTTGCCATGAAGTGATGGGACTGGATGCTATGATCTTAATTTTTTGAATGTTGAGTTTTAAGCCAACTTTTTCACTCTCCTCTTTTGTGCACATCAAGAGGCAGCCAAAACATGGATTTAGGATGGACCCTAAATCCAGTAATTGATGATTTTATAGGAGAAAGGAGAGGGAGACTTAGACACATACAGAGACACAGGGAGAAAAATTTATATGAAGATAAAGAGTGGAGAAGGCAATGGCACCCCACTCCAGTACTCTTGCCTGGAAACTCCCATTGACAGAGGAGCCTGGTAGGCTGCAGTCCATGGGGTCATGAAGAGTCAGACACGACTGAGGGACTTCACTTTCACTTTTCACTTTTATGCATTGGAGAAGGAAATGGCAACCCACTCCAGCGTTCTTGCCTGGAGAATCCCAGGGACGGGCGAGCCTGGTGGGCTGCCGTCTATTGGGTCACACACAGTCGTACACGACTGAAGCGATTTAGCAGCAGAGAAAGAGGTTGGAGTAGTGAACTGAACTTCCTGTGCTTTATAGTGAGTTCCCACTAGCTATTTTACACACGGGAGTATATTTATCATCAATCATAAATAATCTCCCAATTCATCCCACCCTCCCCTTCCCCAGCTCTGCCATTCTCTACATCTGTGTTTCTGTTCCTATCTTGGAAATAGTCTCAGCTTGCTGCTCTGTGATGACCTAGATGAGTGGTGGGGGAGTGGGGGGTCGGGGGAAGCAGGTCCAAGAGGGAAAGGATATATGTATACTTATGGCTAGTTCACTTCATTGAACAGCACAAACTAACATAACATTGTAAAGCAATTATACTCCACTAAAAAAAGAAAGAGATTGGAGTAATGGAGCTACAAGCTACAAATCAAGGGATGCCAAGTGTTGCCAGGGTCACTGGAAGCTGGTAAAGAGGTATGGAACAGATTCTCCCTCAGAAACTCCAGAAGGGACCACCATGCAATGTCTTAATCTCAGACTTCTGGTCTCCATGCGTGCATGCTAAGTTGCTTCAGTCATGTCCAATGCTTTGTGACTCTATAAGACCATAGGCCACCAGTCTCCTCCATCCATGGGATTCTCCAGTCAAGAATACTGGAGTGGGTCACCATGCCTTCCTCCAGGGGATCTATCTGACCCAGGGATCAAGCCTGTGTCTCTTGCATTACAGGTGGATTCTTTATAACTGAGCCACTGGGGAAGCTCCTCTGGCCTCCAGACTGTGAGAAAATAAACTTCTATAGTTTTAAGTCACCAAATTTCTGGCAATTTGTTATAGCCTTCCTAGGAAAGTAACACACAACCCATCTTGCTCAATTTTAGATCCTGGGAAGTGTGGCCCATGGAAATGTGCATGGCATAGTTGTTTGCTTAGCAACTGAATAGAGGTTAATTTTAATTCTCCTCACCTCTGCCTTCCTCATGCACTTCTTAGATATAAGCAAACAACGCACCCAGAAGGACTCACAGATAAAGACTCAAGGGTCAGAAGGAGTCATAAGAAATATTCAAAATACTCTTTTCCTTCCCTGATCAAGTTAGAGACAAGATTTTAAGTTCTTCTACTTTGTTTGTTTTCATTTTTGCTGCCCTGGGTTTTGGTTGCTGCATGCAGGATTTCTCTAGTTGTGGTGCACAGGCTTCTCATTGCGGTGGCTTTTCTTCTTGCAGATCAAAGGGCTCTAGGATCCATAGGCTTCAGTAGTTGTGCTACACAGGCTCAGTTGCCCTGGAGCATGTGGAATCTTCCTGGACCAGGGATTGAACCCATATCCCCTGCATTGGTAGGTGGATTCTTAATCACTGGACCACCAGGGAAGTCCCTAAATTATTCTACTTTAAATTAATAAGTTTTTATTTCTATCATGTTGGCAACTTGTCTTTAAGAAAATATTTTTCCTATCATGGAGAATTCTTTTTAATAAAGTATACAGATTCCATGGCGAAGTGAACATGGGGAAAGTGGCAGCAAGAGACAAGACTTTCATTTGCAAAAGAGAGAGTTTTCTGCTACAGAATCTTAAACGAGTAAAACCTGTCATCACAACACAGTTAGGACCACTGGACCTCTCTTGTAAAGTATATTATGTTATGGGTTCAAGTCAGCTGTGAATCCCATGAAATAATATTGTCTTTCTCCTGCTCTCTGTCCAATGTCCTCCTCCTCCTCAAACACCAAAGAACCCTCTAGTTTGGCAACACAGATTGATCAACACTGAAGAGACCTTGAGCAATGTCTCCTTTATCTTTAACCTTAACCCAGTCCTAACACTGACCTCTTCAGGTCTGGTTCATAAATAAAGCCAGATGCTAATTTTGGGGGTTCCTGAGTCTTCCTCCAGCAGTCCATCCTTACAATCCGAAAGCTTGCCTGTATGTGAGTGTGTGTGTAAGAAATAATAATGGCTCTATGATCGTAGGATATAGGCTGTTTATTTGCTCTTCTCTTTCATTTTGCTTCCTCAGTGCTCTCTTGCTTCTCTGGATTCTGCTCGCTTCTCCTCACCTCCCTTGTCAGCATTTTCAGTCTTTATTTTCCACCCCTGGCAGAGGTCTGCAGGTCAACCGTGGAATTACAGGTCAGCAGTGGCATTGCTTTGAGTGCCAGGCCAAGGTCCTTACAACTATTACTGCTCTGTTAACAGAGGAAAATGACAAATTATACTGAAGAAAATAATAATTCTGAAGTTAGAGTATGTATTTTAAAAAGCATGTGTAAAAGATGGACTTGAAAATGAAAACAAAGACTATACCGAAAGACTATACCAAAGACTATACCAAAGACTAGACAGGCAAAAATAAATAAAAAGAACCAAGGAAAATAAGTGAGCTGCTAAAGTCCTAGATGTTTATGTTCAGAAGAGAAAGTGGATGGATGAGTGGATGGGGACAGGGTATTGGATTTAGTGGAAGAATGGGAGAAAGATTGAAAAGAAGTATTAAATAAAATGAGAGAGGGTAATCAGGAGAAGATGCGAAGGGAGAGCTGAGGTCATCAGTATGGAGGAGACAAATAAAATAGAGGAAAATGAGAAAGAATAAAAGAAGAAACACCAGCATGATGCGTAAGAAAATGGATAGAGATAATAATGGAGGAATTGAAGATAAGAAAAAGGTGTATTTCAGGAGTGGCCACATCTGGTCATTGCCTTCTAATGAACAGATTTCAATAATTTATGATAGTGCCTCTGTGTCTCCTTTGGAAACCAAGATGATGGAGGAGGAAGTCTTCTGCCTGAAAGAAGGATTGTACTCTTGTTCTACTTGCTGCTGTCTTAGTTAAGCAATCACATCTTTTAACCCCTCTAGTTTGTTCCCAAGGTAAAATAAAAGTATATATATGGGCGTCTTGCTCTCTTAAGACTTTATGTATTCTTGGGACTTCACTGGTGGTCCAATGGTTAACACTCTGAGCTTACACTGCAGGGGGTCTGGGTTTGATTCCTGATCAGGGAACCAAGATTCCACATGCCATGTAGCATGGCTAAATAAATAAAGACTTTGTGTATTCTTAAATAAATTTAAGTTAAATTGATTAATCAGGAGGCAATATGGGAATGCTATTTTTATTATCTACATTCATATAGAATGTTTATACTTTTACTGTAATTTATTTATATTTTAATTTTCTTGTCATTTCTTTTAATATTCCAAGTAGAAGGTGATAACACATGAAAATAGGTAGAAGAACTTGTCATACTTAAGTTCTCTGGATCTGTGACAAAAAAAGAATGTGCTAAATTACTTTTAAATATGTTAGTTTGAGATGACTCATTTAAATAGTTTCCTGAAGTACCAAACAAATGCATTATTTTAAAGCCTAAAAGACATGATGAAGATTATAAGTTGATTGTCCAAGTCCAGATATGATTGAATGACTAAATGCTTTCAGTTTAAATAATGGAAAATCCAGCTAAACAGTAGCTTACCCTTGTAGCACATCTGGTAACTGGCAGCCGCAGAAACAGCCTTAGCTATTAAATGGGCTCAACCAAAACTCTCGACCCTTTTCACCCTTCAACTTCACCATCCTTTTGAGCTTGTTGCCTCATGGTTGCAAAACAGCTGCCACATCTCCAGACATTATGTCTTTACTTCAGTATCACAAGCAGGAATGGATAAGTCCCTGTACACTACTTTTGAAGCTAGAAGGAAAATACCAGGTTTCCCTTGATGTATCATTAACCAGAACTGATTCACATGCTAATTTGGGACCAAATCCATTAATAGAAGGGAATGAGATTATTATAAATGACTTGGACCAGTCATGACTCATTCTTTGGAGCTAAGTCAGCATCCTATCTTGCTTGAAATCAGATCTTTGCCCACTGCAAAAGGATGTTTCACTTAGCAGGTAGGAAAAGCATAATGACAACAAACTGGGTGAGCCCCCAAAAGACAGACTTGTGATATCTAAGAGACTTATAGGGGCAAATTCTAGAGAATGTATTTAATTCGTGATTGGTAGTTCAGGATGTATTGATTCAGTAGGATTTTGAACTAGTGCACACATGTTTTCTTCTTAACAACTAAAATCTCATCCCTGTTAGAAAACAATATAATACTTAAGTCCTCCTTATGCCACTTTTTACATATTTCTCCCTCTTGATATTTATTTATTTTATCTTTAATTCTTTTCTGCACTGACTCCTACCCCCATTCTTTTTTGTCTACCCATTACCTTTTCACTTTGTTCTGTTCTTTAGATTCTGACTCACCATCTACTTTGTTCTAATGTTAAATACACAGCACTGCACATTTGATACAATAGTTCATTAGGATTCCTCCACACACTTAACCTTTTTCAGATGGGTGCTTCAACAGTTGGCTCTTCTCCCACTGAAGCCAGGTTATATAATTGATTTATATCATCCAGGTGCCCAACATACACTTTGATTCTCTCCATTCTTTCTCTGCATACATATTTGCAGGTTATATATCGTGCCTTTGCCATTATGTGGAAGCAAACATAAGGCAAACAAAGCCATATTTTTTTCTTTCACCAAACTAGAACTATGTATCAATCCTTCTCTCTGCTCACCTTGAATGCTTTCATTCTAATACATTCCAGTCTCTTTTTCCACATTCACACACTCTGATCATATCTTGTTAACTCTTCCCTTTTTATTCTCTGCCTTTTCATCTCACCAGCTACTATATCAAGGTGCTCAAGCAAAGAATGCATTTGAACATAACTAAGTTGGCTTCTTTGCCCACAGCATGTCCTGTGGGAAGAGGCAAGGCTTGCAACATCTGGTATACCTCCCTCCTTTGCTGAGGCCAGAAGGGAGAAGACTGAAGGCTAGAGGTTTAGTATTAGGAACACTGGAGCCACTATAGGGAAAGTGGAAATAACTCTTTTTCCCAGAGACTGTCTCTAATTGGAGTTAGGGAAATAAATACAGCAAACTGGAACCACAGAGATTCTAAAAGTATTTCTTTATCTACTTTCACATTTCTTCATATTATATAAAATGAGACTGGTAAGATTCCATGTGAAATGAAAAGTAAGCAAAAATCTGGTGAGTCAGATATACGAAATATCAAGCAAGTCAACTTGGTAACAAGAATTACTTTCTCACTTCTATAAAAGGAACTAGTATTAACAAAGTAGCTAACATATGCCAGGTACTGTGATTTTATACTTTATCTCTTATTTAATTTAATCCTCCATTGCACTTCATTGTTCCTGACATCTACATAATATAGTCATAACAGATCTTCTCTTTATTATCATCAAAACAGCAATCCTTCATTAGAAGGGAGCAAATGCAAGTTATGTATTAATTTACTTAATTTATACCATTTGTGAAAGTATTCACTAAAGAATGCAAGATACTCACAAAGGATGCATTTAATGAATCATCTATACAGTTACTATGAGTATGTTTTGAAAATATGAAATTTGTGAAAGAATGCTTAGACAAACTGGATAAGCAGCCTTAAATGAGTCAAAACCAGTAATTTTTAAAAGAAAACCTATCAGAATTCAAAAATTCCCAAAAAGGGTTGGAATGGTTACATCAAAAATGAAATGCATATTTCACTTTTTATACAAATGAGTGACTTTATCATTGACTGGTGGCTTAGATAGTAAAGAATCTGCCTGCAATTTGAGACTTGGGTTCAATCCCTGTGTTAGGAAGATTCCCTGTAGGAAATGGCAACCCACTCCAGTATTCTTGCCCGAAGAATCCCATGGACAGAGCCTGGCAGCCTACGGTCCATAGGGTCGTAAAGAGTTGGACATGACTAAAGCGACTTGGCACGGCACGGCATGGAGCTGGCCTTAAGTCAATGAGTTTTAGGTGTATTTAACTGATAACATAGCAAGGATGTGAAATGGTAGTTCAAATTCTTTGCATCCTGACTCATCTCTGCTGTAATTGGCATTTGTGAGACAGCTCTGGCCCCTAAGTGCTAGTCACTTTCCTTGCAGGTGGTCCAGTATGAACAACTTTAGCAAAGGGATGGCAGTTTTAGATGCTATGCAGCCTGTTTTCTGCCCTCTGACCCCAGACTGGACTCTGGCCCTGTACCTTATTTTGCTCCCTGTATTACAACTTTCTTTTGGCCCTGGTGTGTTTGGCTCGAGTGTTTGCTTGTGTATACCTATCCCTGACTCTGAGTTTTAACTCCTGCCCAGTCCTCATGCCAACTTGGGTACAACTTGTGAAATAGTGCCACCGGTGATATTTGACACAGAGACCATGTGCCTCTCAGTGAAAAGATCAAAGCACTTTCCAAGTTTGACCCAGTGCTGGCTGAAAAGCTGGGCTATATCAGCAGAAACAGTGGCCACAGTACACTTTCTCAAGGCCAGAGTTGGCCATTTAGAATAAAGTGTGCTATAAGAAATGGAAGACACTTGTGACAAAGACTCAGCACAGTAGGAGGCTGCTGCTGAAAAATATTTGTGACTTGTTTTCAGATAAATCACCTTTAAACAATTTACCAACCTGAAGAAGTTGGGCTGTTAGGTTAAATCTAATCTAGAAGACACATAAACAATAATCTGATGTCTCTAGAATGAATCAAATAAGAAAAGATTTCTGTGCACCAATTGTTGAGGTTCCTATAACATGAAAATATTAAGGATTAAAATTCATAGTCCTACAGCATGGCAGCTGCTTTGCATTTATTGAGTTCAGAGCACAAACTAACACAGGCTTCAGACAGAAATTCTTCTTGTTGATTTAATCACCTGGTAGCTTCATGAGAAGAGTCCTAGAAGATTTTATGGTTTATTCTGAAGAAATAAGTTTATGTTTGGGGACTCTTTTTTTAAACAAATGTTATCCACAAATTCAAAGTATAGATCAAAGTATTACTAAGAAAATTATATTACCTGAGGAAATATTCTAATAGAACATGACTGTGACTTTCAAGAATATTGAAATATTTTAATAGGTAATTTATAATTTCTTGTGGCTACAAGAGTTCTGTTCAGGAAATACAATAATAATAATCACCATTATTAAGTTCTTACTCTATGTCTGACCCTCTAAAGATGCTTCACAGATATTATCTTATTCAGTCTTTATTCCTGTTTTATAGGTAAGGACATTGATTCATAATATTAAATAGCTTGCCTGAGCTCCTATAGTTAATAAGGAGCAGAAACAAGCTTCAAATTCATATATGTCTGACTCTATCTGAAAACTAGAGTAAATAGTAACTAACCCACAAAGGAATTGTGAGGATTAAAAGAAGGTATTTATAAGGAAGTGTAATGAGCAGGACCCTATGGGGCATTTCTGGGATAGACACCCCCCTCCCTCTTTGCTTTAACTCCTTTCTTTAAACAAAAATGTTTTATTTATTTAATTGGAGGATACTTACTTTACAATATTGTGATGGTCTTTGCCATGGTGCACATGTGTTCCCCCTATCCTGAACCTTCCTCCCCACCCCATACCTCTGGGTTGTCCCAGAGCACCGGCTTTGAGTGCCTGCTTCATGCATGGAACTTGCACTGGTCATCTGTTTTACATATGGTAATATACATGTTTCAATGTTATTCTCTCAAATCATCCCACCCTCACCTTCTCCGAGTCCAAAAGTCTGTTCTTTATATCTGTCTCTTTTGCTGTCTTGCATAAAAGATCATCATTTCTATCTTTCTAAATTCTGTATATATGTGATAATATACAGTATTTATGTTTCTCTTTCTGACTTACTTCGCTCTGTATAATAGGCTCCAGTTTTATCCACTTCATTAGAACTGACCCAAATGTTTTCTTTTTTATAGCTGAGTAATTCTATTATGTATATATACCACAACTTCCTTATCCTTTGCCTGTCAATGGACCTATATGTTGCTTCCATGTCCTAGCTATTGTAAACAGTGCTGCAATGAACACTGGGGTACATGTGTCTCTTTCAATTTTGGTTTCCTCGGTGTGTATGCCCAGCAGTGGGATTGCTGGGTCATATGGCAGTTCTATTCTCAGTTTTTTAAGGAATCTCCACACTGTTCTCTATAGTATCTGTACCAGTTTGCATTCCCATCAACAGTATAAGAGTGTTCCCTTTTCTCCACACCCTCTCCAGCATTTACTGTTTGTAGACTTTCTGATGGTGGCCATGCTGACCAGCGTGAGATGAATCTTCATTGTGGTTTTGATTTGCATTCCTCTAATAATGAGTGATGTTGAGCATCTTTTCATGTATTTATTAGCCATCTGCATGTTTTCTTTGGAGAAATGTCTGTTTAGTTCTTTTGCCCACTTTTTGATGGGGTTGTTCATTTTTCTGGTATTGAACTGCTTGTATATTTTGAAGATTAGTTCTTTGTCAGTTGTTTCATTTGCTATTATTTTCTCCCATTCTGAAGGCTGCCTTTTCACCTTGCTTATAGTTTCCTTCCTTGTGCAAAAGCTTTTAAACCTAATTAGGTCCCATTTGTTTATTTTTGTTTTTATTTCCATTATTCTGGGAGGTGGGTTATAGAGGATCTTGCTGTGATTTATGCCAGAGAGTGTTCTACCTATGTTTTCTAAGAGGAAACATAGAAAACATATGTATTCCTCCATGTTTTCCCCTAATTATTTCTGGTTTTACATTTAGATCTTTAATCCATTTTGAGTTTTCCTTTCTGTATGGTGTTAGGAAGTTTCTAGTTTCATTCTTTTACATGTGGTTGACCAGATTTCCCAGCACTACTTGTTAAAAAGACAGTGTTTTCTCTATTATATATTTTTGCTTCCTTTGTCAAAGATAAGTTGTCTGTAAGTGTGTGGATTTATCTCTGGGCTTTCTATTTTGTTCCATTTATCTGCATTTCTGTCTTTGTGCCAGTACCATCCTGTCTTAATGACTGTAGCTTTGTAGTATAGTCTGAAGTTAGGAAGGTTGATTCCTCCCATTCCATTCTTCTTTCTGAGGATTGTTTTGGCTATTTGAGGATTTTTTTGTGTGTTTCCATACAAATTGTGTAATTATTCATTCTAGTTCTGTGAAGAATACCATTGGCAGCTTGACAGGGATTGAGTTGAATCTATAGTGCTTTGGGTAGTATACTCATTTTCACTATATTGATTCTTCCAATCCATGAACATGGTATATTTCTACATCTATTAGTGTCATCTTTGAATTTCTTTCATCAATGTTTTATAGTTTTCTATATATATATGTCTTTTGTTTCTTAAGGTAAATTTATTCATAAGTATATGGGCTTCCCTCATAGTTCAGTTTGTAAAGAATCTGCCTGCAATGTAGAAGACCCCAGTTCAATTCCTGGATTGGGAAAATCTGCTGGAGAAGGGATAGGCTACCCCACTCCAGTATTCTTGGGTTTCCCTTGTGGCTCAGCAGATAAAGAATCTGCCTGCAATGTGGAAGACCTGGGTTTGATCCCTGGGTTGGGAACATCCCCTAGAGAAGGAAAAGGCTACTCACTCCAGTATTCTGGCCTGAAGAATTCCATGGACTATATAGTCCATGAGGTCACAAAGAGTCAGACACAACAAAGGCCCATCTAGTCAAAGCTATGGTTTTTCCAGTAGTCATGTATGGATGTGAGAGTTGGATTGTAAAGAAAGCTGAGCACTGAAGAATTGATGCTTTTGAACTGTGATATTGGAGAAGACTCTTGAGAGTCCCTTGGACTGCAAAGAGATTCAACCAGTCCATGCTAAAGGAAATCAATCCTGAATATTCATTGGAAGGACTGATATTGAACCTGAAACTCCAATACTTTGGCTACCTGATGCAAAGAACTGACTCATTTGAAAAGACCCTGATGCTGGGAAAGATTGAAGGCAGGAGAAGGGGATGACAGAAGATGAGTTGGTTGGATGGCATCACCAACTCAATGGACATGAGTTTAAATAAACTCTGGGAGTTGGTGATGGACAGGGAGGCCTGGCGTGCTGCAGTCCATGGGGTCACAAGAAGATGGACACTACTGAGACACTGAACTGAACTGATTCGTAAGTATTTTATTCTTTTCGTTGTAATGAATGGGATTGTTTCCTTAATTTCTTTTTCTGTTTTTTTCATTGTTAGTGTATAAAAATGCAAGGGATTTTTGTGTATTAATTTTATATTCTGAAACTTTACTATATTCATTGGTTAGATATAGTAATTTTCTGGTGGTATCTTTAGGGTTTTCTGTGTAGAGGATCATGTCATTTGCAAACAGTGAGAGTTTTACTTCTTTTTTTCAAATCTGGATTCCTCTTATTTCTTTTTCTTCTCTGATTGCTGTGGCTGGGACTTCTAAAACTATGTTGAATAGTAGTGGTGAGAGTAGGCACCCTTGCTTTGTTCCTGATTTTAGAGGAAATGTTTTTAATTTTTCACCATTGAGAATAATGTTTGCTGTGGGTTTGTCAAATATTGTTTTTATTATGTTGAGGTATGTTTCTTCTGTGCCTGCTTTCTGGAGTTTTTAATCATAAATGGCTGTTGAATTTTGTCAAAAGCTTTCTCTGCATCTCTTGAGATAATCATATGGTTTTTATCTTCCAATTTGTTAATATGCTGCATCACATTGATTTATCTGTGAATATTGAAGAATCCTTGCATCCCTAGAATAAAGCCCATTTGGTCATGATGTATGATCTTTTTAATATGTTGTTGGATTCTGTTTCCAAAAAATTTTTGAGGCCTTCTGCATCTATGTTCCTCAGTGATATTAGCCTGTAGTTTTCTTTTTGTGTGGCGTTTTTGTCTGTTTTTTGTATCAGGGTAATGGTGGCCTCATAGAATGAGTTTGGGAATTTGCCTTTTACAACTTGCTGAAGAGTTTGCATAGGATAGATATTAGCTCTTCTCTGAATTTTTGGTAAAATTCACCTGTGAAGTCATCTGGTCCTGGGCTTTTGTTTGTTGGAAGATTTGTGATTACAGTTTAGGTTTTCATGCTTGTGACTGGTCTGTTCCAATTTTCTATTTATTCCTTGTTTAGTTTTGGAAGGTTGTACTTTTCTAAGAATTTGTCCAATTCTTACTAGTTGTCCATTTTATTGGCATATAGTTGCTTATAGTAGTCTCTTATAATTTTTTATATTTCTGTGTTGTTTATTTTGATTTCTCCATTTTCATTTCTAATTTAATTGTTTAATTCTCCCTTTTTATTCTTAATGAGTCTCGACTAACGGTTTGTTTATTTTGTTTATCTTCTCAAAGAACCAGCTTTTAGTTTTGTTGATCTTTTCTACGGTCACCTTCATTTCTTTCTCATTTATTTATTTTTGCTCTGATTTTTATGATTTCTTTCCTTCTACCAACTTTGGGTGTTTTTTTTGTTCTTTTTCTAGTTGCTTTAGGTGTAAAGTTAGGATGTTTATTTGATGCTTCTCTTGTTTCTTGAGGTAGGCTTGTATTGGTGTAAACCTCTCTTTTCGCACTGCTTTACTTAATCCCATAGGTTTTGGGTTGTCATGGTTTCATTATCATTTTTTCTATGCATGTTTTGATTTCCTTTTTTATTTCTTCTGTTGGTTATTCAGAAGCATGTTGTCTAGCCTCTGTATGTTTGTGTTTTTAATAGTTTATTTTTCCTGTATTGATATCTAATCTTTCTGCATTGTGATCAGAAAAGATTCTTGAAATGATTTCAATTTTTTTAAGTTTACTAAGGCTAGATTTGTGGCCCAGGATGTGATCTATCTTGGAGAATGTTCTGTGTGCCCTTGAGACAAAGGTGAAATCTGTTGTTTTTGGATGAAATGCCCTGTAGATATGAATTAACTCTAACAGGTCCATTGTCACAATTAAAGTTTGTGTTTCCTTGTTAATTTTCTGTTTGGTTGATCTAACCATAGGTGTGAGTGGGATATTAAAGTCCCCCATTATTATTGTGTTACTGTTGCTTTAACTCCTTTCTGAAGTATCCTTAGATAAAAACAACTAATACACATTTCCTGAGTTATTTTACAGATGCTAAAACCACCACCAAGTGGAAGAAATTAACTCCCTGATGATCATGACTACATAGCCCCCAAACCTACTAGTGCCTAAGGATCAATAATATTAACCCTTGCGACACTATCCGACAAACACTGGGTGTTACCTCACCATCAACTGAGTGCAAGAGTTTTTTTAAAGAACATATTGAGATAATACAAGTATTACCACCTAATATAGAAGAGGAAATTTCCCCCACCCTTCTAGGTACTTGCCTGAAACCACCCTGTAATAAAAGAAAAATTAACAGGAGAAAAACAGAGTTTAATAACATGTGTACCTCTCATATGGGCTTCCTTGGTGGTAGCTCAGTGGTAAAGAATCTGCCTGCCAATTCAGGAGACATGGGTTTGATCCCTGGGTTGGGAAGATCCCCTGGAGGAGGAAATGGCAACCCACTCCAGCATTTTTGCCTAGAAAATCCCATGGACAGAGGAGTCTGGCAGGCTAGAATCCATGGGGTTGCCAAAGAGTCAGATATGACATAGTGATTGAACAACAGCAACAAATACCTCCAATATACATGAGAGATACATTGGAAAACAATAACTCTCCAAAATGGCTCAAGACACCACCTGAATACCATTTACAGCTTAAGGCAAAAGAGACGTTGGGAATGGGAGGCAAGTTAAATGAGAAAAGCAAGGTAATTGAGCTTAAGGTGATTATGTAGTTGTAAATCTGGGGTTCTCTCCATTGATGATAGTTTTTTGTATTTAGAATCCTCCATCTCTTCCTGGTACTGAAAGGAGACATTTAAACTGATAAACTACTGTTGGGTATTGTTAATATTGTTGACCGTCTTTGGACTAGACCATACTCTTTGGCCTTGGATAACTTCTTCAAGTACTAAGATATGCTCCTTCTACACACTGCATCCTCAAACTGGTTAAATGAGGTGTAAAAGGAATTATAAGCTGAAAAGAAGATGACCGTGGCCTATTGAGTTGTGATCAAGAAACTAGGAATGATGCTTTGAATGCTGTGGAGGAGGAAGAGACACAGTGACTGTGTAGGTAACCTGGGGACTGTGATAATCACTGGGGAGAAGGCTGTTTGCTTCAAGTTTAGTTCACTAATTAGTTTTACAGAAAGGCAGCTGTGTTACCCTGCGCAAGGGGTCAACAGCTGTACATTTTTCACTCCACCTTTACAAGAGTCAGATTGTTTAAAAGCAAACAAAGATTGGTGATTTTTTTCCCCTAGAAAGCAAGTGTCAGACCCATTGCTGGGTCTTTCCATTCATCCCTATATGCCACATAGTTATCTCACATCTATATTTATAGCTGTATGTACTGCAACTACTATCACTGATTTTTATAGTCATGAACTCTCAAACCCCTTCTACAAGTGGTTCTGTGTCCTGTGTGTTCTGCTCTAGAAGAGGGGAAGATAGGCAAGTATAGATATGATATACAAATTCTTTCCACTGAAAAAAAGTAAGATGCTAAAACTCTGTTCTCTGCTTTCAACTTATATTAAATATGTTTAATCAATATTTATGTATTAATTAATGTTCAATAATAGGTTGCAACTTATAAAGGCCTTTATATATACTTAATTCACTTACCAATCCTGGGAATTAGGCATTGTTACCCTTCTATGGTTTCAATTTCTTGGAGAATGCTGTGCCAGGAAACTGCTATGTGTCCTCAGAGGAACTGATGTTCACTTTCCTTAATGAAAACCAAATATATGTAACCTCATTTTTCCCTTCATGCCCTGGCTTCTAGGAACCTCAGATTCTAATGTAATGTATATTTATGGCTATTATATCAACCTTTAGAGTTAGAAATGCTTTCTCCTTTTTCTTTATTCTGCTTTTCTATTTCTGTTTCATCAGCCTCAGGTGATTTTTATACATATAATTTTTCATAATCTGCTTCAAATGTTCTGAAAGAGGATCCATATGAGAAAATAAAGAAAAAATGAAGGAATAATTTGGCTATTACTGTCTTAATCTCAGAGATAGGTGAAGCTACTTTAGTAAAGTTATAAAGCTTGTAAATGGCAGAGCAGGAGCTTCATCTCAGGTCTGCTGATTCCAAATTCCACGTTGTTTCTAGAATGACCCATCCCTTGAGATTAAGGTGAGCTAGGATTAGCCTGGAGAAGGCAATGGCACCCCATTCCAGTACTCTTTCCTCGAAAATCCCATGGACGGAGGAGCCTGATGGGCTGCAGTCCATGGGGTCGCTAAGAGTCGGACACAACTGAGCGACTTCACTTTCACTTTTCACTTTCATGCATTGGAGAAGGAAATGGCAACCCACTCCAGTGTTCTTGCCTGGAGAATCCCAGGGATGGGGGAGCCTGGTGGGCTGCTATCTATGGGGTCGCACAGAGTCAGACATGACTGAAGTGACTTAGCAGCAGCAGCAGCAGGATTAGCCTGGTGGGCTGCCGTCTATGGGGTCGCACAGAGTTGGACACGACTGAAGTGATGTAGCAGCAGCAGCAGCAGCAGGATTGTACCAAATGCCCTGTCCCAAAGAATAAAACAGTTACATTTTCTACCCAGGGTTGTGCAAATCCATATGATTGCTGATACCATCTTCTTAAAGATCCTTAAAGCCTGGACTTGGGGCCACAGTTTCAATCCTTGGTTGGGGAAGATTCCACATGCTGTGAACACTTAAGCATGGGCACCACAACTACTGAGCCCGTGCTAGAGAGCCCTAAAGCTGCAGCTACTCAGTCCACATGCTGCAGTTACTGAAGACCCTGCTCCTAGAGCCCATGCTCCACAACAAGAGAAACCACTTCAACAAGAAGCCCACATACCTCAGTAAAGAGTGGCCCTCGCTTGCCACAACTAGAGAAAATCCTTTTAAAGCAACGAAGAACCAGCACAAGCGAAAAAGTTAAAAATAAAAAACTAAAGATCCTTAATTCCTGAGAAAGAAGGATAAACAAAAGAGCACCGCTCTTGTCATTCCCAGCTTTTTACATGTTCACTTAGGAGATTATCCATGTTAAAAATGGAGGTGAGGGTGTGGTTGCAGAACATCGATATGGCTACTATCCACAGCCCCTCCCATCTCATTCCAAAGAAGAGGACAAACTGCTTCCTTCCAGTCTTCTGAGAAACTGGCCCAGCTGCTGCTCTGTTCTCCCTGCAGCTCGGCATGAATTTTTCTTTTTGTTGGAAAGAAGATATAAAAAGTCAATGCATTATTTATAGTAGTTATTTTCATCATTACGTATTCACAATAATTGAAAGGTGGAAGTGGAGTATAATATAATGGAGTGGGAAGAAAATGATTTGCAGGAACTTCAGAAACATTCATAGGAAATGTTCAGCTGCTAAAAAAAAATCCCAACACAAACACTGGATCTTAAAATACCATTTAAGCCACCCACATCTGCAAAGCTTTATTTTTTGCTATGTATTGGTCCAAAGCAATAGAGTTAGGGTAAAATAGAATCTGAAGGATAATTCTCAATTCCTTCCATGTTCCAAGACATGTAAAGCAGTTCTTTTTACTCTCAGAGTAAGCATACCTTCTGATGTTTGGCCTGACATCCTAATGGCTCCAAGACAATGTGTTCTATGCTGACATAACTTCAACCCATTTCATAACAAGGCACTATACCATTGACTCCACTCAACTGGATGTCAAATATATGTTCTCAGTTACAAAGAGAACTGGTTGATAAAATGTAGATGGACCCATCCCAATGTATCATCCTCGTGAAACACACACACACTTTCTTTACTGACATGTACTCCCAGGACTATATTTATCTACAAAGGACAGCATATACTTATCAGATATAGATGGTGTATTTTCCATGACAAGGCACTAAACCTTAGGTTTCCCCATGTATTATAAGAGATGTCTGGACTGGATAACGCAAAGAATCTTTATTGGCTGGGAGACTTTAAACTAAAAGTAACAGAAAAACCTGACTCAAAATGTCTTAAACACTAATAAAAATGTATTATTTTATGTAATAAGGTTATAGCCTCTCATTGTGTGGTTCCAAGGCCAGGTAGTTTAGTGACTTAAAGATACTGGGATTGCAATTGACGCTCCTTCCATCTTCCTGTTATTATGCTCCTGTGGCCTCAGCCTCACTCCAGCTCCCTTCATGGTCACACAGTGCTGGCATCGTTCCAGGTATTGTACAAGGTCAAATGGAAAAAGAGATTCCTTTTCCCCCATAAGTCTCCTTTTATATGTAGTGAAAAATTTCTTTCTGAAGCCATCAGCAGATTTCCCCTAATGTTTCATTGACTAGAATTGTATGATGTATCAGTCCCTGTACTGCAGGCACCTGGGATGAGATGACCATTGTTGACTCATTAAAGTCAAGAAGCAAATGGGGTACCTGAAAAATATGTTAGTTCTATTGAAATTCAGGAAATAAAAGAATCGATGGTGGGCTAGCAATTTAAAAATGCCTCCTCAGGTTTCCCCTTTGCCCAACCATCAATTTGTTCCATTCATATTTGCTTAAAAATGCTCTGATCTACATAAAATATACCACCACCTTCTGAACAAAAGACAGTCCCAAATCTCATCAGTCAATACACCCAGTCTGGTGTATTATTGACTGCATCTGGGATCCCTGGACATTTATTCTTCTATCATAGTCTGTGCACATATGGCTAAAAAAAGATGTTCATCGCTAGCATACTTACTATAAAATATAATTTATTCTCCTTCTAACCCCCTCACCAAATCAATTCCAATTCTGAAAAGGAAATGTAGAAACACCTGACAATAGTCACTGGTCCATAGCACGTATTCTGCTAGATGAGAGTGGCAGGGCTTCTTATCCAGGCAGTAGGGAGAAGTACTTGGTCATTTAATTGGACAGCCCCAGTACTACTCTCAGGATGGGTCTTTCTTTCCTCTCTTGTGGCAGAGATGGTTAATTGCTCTCCAACACCTATTCTTCTTACTGGACATACAACTAGGACACCTTTTCCAGCCTTTCTTGCACTTAGTTGTAGACATGTAGACTGCATTCTAGCCCATAGAATACTAGTGGAACTGCCACACCTCACTTCCTGGCTGGGCCCGTAAAATCACTAGGGTGTGTGCTTACGTGTCATTTTCCCCCTCCTTCCAACTCACTATCAAGTATCTCAAGTGGAGACTGACAATTAAAAGATGATGTTGAATATGGTAGAAACTCCTCTTTCAACCTGAACCCCCAAAGTACTGCACAGGTAAAAGCTGTACACTCACTTCTTCAGTTGCTCAGTTCTAGTATGTGGATAAGAAATAAAATTTCCAACGTGTTTGAAGCGTTTAAATAGTGGGTTTATTTATTATGGCAGTCACCCTACCCATACCAACATAATTCTTTATGGCAACAGTAGAGATGAACATTGAGGGCATATGTTATTACTGGGGGCTGCACAGCTTTAGTATTCTACATCCTGTTGGTGGGAGTTTAGGTGCTCAGGGATTTGCCCTAGAGACCGAGTAGTCACTAGCCATTGTTTACTAACCTTGGACTTTCTTTGGTAATACAATTCCTGTAAGAACCCAGTAGGCTTCAGGTGCTTCCAGTCAACTCCATGGGCTAATAACACAGCCAGAGATCTTTTCTCGAAATAGACTGTGAGCCTGAGAATTCCTGACTCCACGCCAGGGACTTCTACATGATGCCGGTCCTCCTGGACCTCAGATTAATGACCTCTGCCCCGAGGCAATTGAAAACAATAACCTTGGGTAGAAACGCAATACTCATAATCCAATCTTGGCCATCTGGGTTTTTCTCTTCATCAGGCAGAAACAGCTTTATAAAAATTGTTTAAGACGGATCTGGAAGCTTAAGGTTGTCTTTTGGCTGAAATTTACCTGCTGTTGCTAAATCTCCTGCTTCCCTCTTTAAGACAGTCTATCGTTAGTTTTAACTTGTTTCTTTCCCATCGGAACTTCACTGAATGGCATCCTCAGATCTTCCTACTATTTCCTCTAATACCAAAATCTTCCAGGCCCAGGATCTGTGTTCAAGAGCAAGAGATAGTTTAAACTATTGCTTTCCAGACTCAGAAAAAGAACCACTAACTGACTGGTAAGTCAGCTTCCTCACTACCATTTACTCAATTCCTCATTTTAGTTTCCATTGCTTTCAGCACTCCACTTCTGGAATAACATTTGTATCAACAGAATTAATAGTTGTCAGAAAAATGAATCATATCTAAGAATCCACTTGTTAATGCAGGAGACATGGGTCCAATCCCTGGTCTGGGATGATCCCACATGCCACAACTACTGAGCCTGCAGACCTAGAGACTGTGCTCTGCAACAAGAGAAGCCACCGCAATGAGAAGCCTGCACACCTCAACTAGAGAGTAGCCCCTGCTCACTGCAACTGGAGAAAGCCCACTTGCAGCAATGAAGACCCAGCACAGACAAAAATAAATACATAAAAGAATAATAAACCATATCTTTGATTTAAAGAGCAACTGAATTTACAGAAAGGATATTGGATAGGAATCATGTGGCATGCTAGACCAGGAGTATAGGAAGTGTCAGGAACAATGGCACGAAGCACCTGCAGAGCTGGCTGGTTGAGAATAACTTCCACTGCCACTGAGTCCAACAGCCCACAGCTCACACTGCTGCTACCACCACTGGGGTGCTGTCACTGCCACTGTTACTAATACTATTCTAGGCGACTAACCTTGCTGCCGTGTTCTCTGCCGCAAGGAATACTTCTTTGCTATTCTCCATTCCAGATCCCAGGGTAAAGCCTGGGAAGCTGCATCTTTTTGGCTGAGCCTAGGTCTCATACATTGGCTTCCTCTGTGGCTCAGCGGTGAAGAATCTGCCTATAATGCAGGAACCACAGGCAATCCCTGGGTCAGGAAGATCCCCTGGAGGAGGGCATGGCAATGCACTCCAGTACTCTTGCCTAGAGAATCCCCTGGACAGAGGGGCTTGGAGGGCTACAGTCCATAGGATTACAGTCGGACATGACTGAAGCAGCTTAGCACACACGCAGGTCTCATACATGCTCTTGACTCGCAACGGAGGCTGGATAAATGAGGAGCTGGCATTAGTTTCTCCCTCTGCCTCATAAAATGGGAACTCCCCCAAGTAGAGAAGTGGCTCAGATACAAAGCAGCCAGAAAGATTTCCTACTGTCCTTATAAGCAATTTGAAAATGTGCAATCAAAGCTTCTATTTTCTAGCAGAGCATTAAAACTGACTGTTAAATTCATTTATATTCATTTACCCAACAATTCTTGCTTGTCCTTCTCTTGTGTCAGCCACACCATTAGTTGATTTCCTGACCTTTTTATGTCTCTGAGACAGAGGATCTCCTTTTCTGGGATTTCACCTCTGCCAGGGGCAACCCTGAGAGAAGATCCAATCCAGGCCACAGCATATGCCTTCAGAAACTTTAGTCATCCCTCTCATTGGAACGTTCCCACCAGGAGGTCAGTATATGGACAGTATGTAATTTTAGTTCTAAACCATGTGGGTAAGAATTTCCTTAGAGACACCACCATAATTTCTCAAGAAGGTTCACATATGAACCCAGAACACCAGAGATCACGGACAGCTTACCCCAACTATACTAGGATATACCTGAAGCTCAGCCTGAGCCAGCCCTCAAACCACCTGTCTCCTTCTTTCCTTAAAGTCTTGATGCCTGTTAATTCACTATGCCTCGTCACCCATCAACCTGCTAAAAAAAGGAGTCTCATCAAGTCTCTTCATATTTTTTATACAGATGATTTTATGTGTTTCCTCCCCTCTGGCCAGCCCCCTAGTATCTAACTGTCACAATATTTTACATTTTCAAGAAATCTCATTTCACAATGAAGAAAAATTCCATCATTTTAATCATCTTTAACAGAAGACTCATTAAACCTTCTTGATTTGATTTAAATCTAATTTTCTCCTAAGAATACAATTTCCTTTAGCCCTCTTCACTAAAATCAATCATTCCTCCTTTTCAGCATTAGGGAGACCTAGGTTCGATCCTTGGGTTGGAAAGATCCCCTGGAGAAGGGAACAGCTATCCACTCCAGTATTCTGGCCTGGAGAATTTTACTGACTGTATAGTCCATGGAGTTACAAAGAATCGGATACAACTGAAAAAAATTCACTTTCACTTTCAGCATTAGGATTTGGTATGTGTGTGAGTAATTGGAGGGGGACAGAATCCCCAGGACTGGCTGGAAAGCATTGTTCTCCCATCATTGTGTAAATAGCCCTTGTCCTGTGGAGGTTAAACCATTCAGCTTATGTACCCAGTAGGCGTCCTCATAGATGACCTTCTACAAATATCTAGAAGCTTTCATCTGACTTACGTTCTTCACCTTAAACTCTTATTTAGCCATTATTGTAAATGACTTGTCTGTCCATACACACAAGGCCATTGTTCTAACCTCATGGTGTCTTGTCCCCCTCACCTCCATGTCTGGCAATCTCTTTCCACCCTATACACTTGAATGTTCATCCCCAGGGACTGTTTGACACTGAAACCTTGAACTTGGATTTCCCATTTTCTTTCACCCCCCTCCCCGCTTTTTTTTTTTAATTGGAGTAGAGTTGTATTTACAATGTTGTATTCATTTCTACCATACAGCAAAGTAAGTCAGTTATACATGTACATATATTCACTCTTTTAAAGATTCTTTTCCCATATAGAGCATTACAGAGTATTGAGTAGAGGTCCCTGTGCTATACAATAGGTCCTTATTAGTTGTCTATTTTATATACTGGTGTGTCCCTGTCAACCCCAATCTCCTGATTTGTCTCTCCCTCTCCCATACCCGCTGGTAACCATAAGTTTGTGTCCTATTTTCTAATCACCATCTCCTCTTCCAGCATTTTTATCTATTACATACACTAACTAGATCCTTTGACCGTATTCAGACATTCAGGTGCTTAATCTCTTGACTTTTCTCCTAATTTTGTCAGTCTCTTTGAAGGTTCATTTCTTTCTGTACCTGATCTAAACTCAGGGGCCTGATAATTTATTCTCTTACCTTATTTTCCATTCTCTTGCCTCATTACACTTACACTTTTCCCTCCTTCCCAACTTTCCAGGAAAACACTTGCTTTATATCAATCTGTCCACTCTGTCAGCAACTCCATTAAGGTCCACACATTAGGTACTTAATAAATACTGAATTAATTAGTTACACTTCTTGCATTAGATGTTATCATTGCATCAGACCATAGTAGAGTGGAGCATTTTAGCCACCTTCGGGTTATTAGGAATCTCTTTCAATCAGCTTCCTTCAATAGCCAGCTCTAATCTTCCTTGATCTAACAGTGCTTTACTACCAATGATCAATACCAAATTTATTTGAAGTAAAGTAAGTGCACTTATCAGTAATTCTTTTCAACATTTTTAGTAACTTTCCTGTTCTAGGATGTGGAAGGAAGGTACTAAGCATAAAAATTGATTCTCCATATCATCAGGGACAACTAGAGTTCACCGTATTGAAGCTGAATCTTGAACTCTGAATAGAAACTCATCTGTGAAGGAAAGTGAACAAGAAATTTCAGGCAAAATTATAGGCAAATTCAAAAGGTGTCAAAGTGTATAGTGTTTTCGAGGAAGGGCTGAGGAAAGCAAGCTATATTTTCTAAGTGCCTATTTTTGCCAGCCTTGTGTAAGGCACTTTAAATACATTACCTAGCAAGCAGTTCAGTGAACTTGAAAATAGGGAACCTGGGAGAAAGAAGTGATGGAAGGTGGTCAGATGAGGTTGGAAAGTTAGCATATTGCAGGGTTCTGAAAGATCCTACATGAAATATAATGTTTTATTTTTACTTGAAGGTTATAAGAAGTCATTTTTTGCATTTTAAATAGGGAATGATGTAATCATATAGACATTTTTGGAGGATCACTGATGACTGCAAGAAGGAAGAACTCAGGATGTTCAATGACATGAGCCACTCCTAGTTCACTACTCTTCCCCCAGCATCTACTACTGCTGTTGTTATCATTTAGTCGCTAAGTCGTATCTGATTCTTTGCAACCCCATGGATTGTAACTCGCCAGACTCCTCTGTTCATGGGATTTCCCAGGCAAGAATACTGGAGTGGGTTGCCATGCCCTCCTCCAAGGGATATTCCTGTCCCAGGGATCAAGCCCACATCTCCTGCATTGGCAGGCAGATTCTTTACCACTGAGTCACCTGGGAAGCCTCATCTACTACTGCTACTGCTGCTGCTACTAAGTCACTTCAGTCGTGTCTGACTCTGTGCGACCCCATAGACGGTGGCCCACCAGGCTCCCCCGTCTCTAGGATTCTCCAGGCAAGAACACTGGAGTGGGTTGCCATTTCCTTCCAATGCATGAAAGTGAAAAGTGAAAGTGAAGTCACTCAGTAGTGTCTGACTCTTCGTGACCTCACGGACTGCAGCCTACCAGACTCCTCCGTCCATGGGATTTTCCAGGCAAGAGTACTGGAGTGGGGTGCCATCGCCTTCTCCAATCTACTACTGCACTTGATGCTTAATAAAGAGTCACCGCAGATATAAATGAATGTATGAGACTGGAAGTAGAGAGGATAATTGGGAGGTTTTTGCAACAGTTCAGTTGAGGAAAGTCTGATCTAAGGTCATAATGGTACAAGTGGAGGAGAGAGGCCAGAAAGACTTGGGGGAAATTGGATTCATGATTTAAGAGAGAGAGAAGAAAAAAGATTTGACACCAGGTAGTTCACTTTGGTTTTGTAATAATAATTCCTACCCCAGAGGATTTTAAATCATCAAATGTTAATGAACTAATGTATGCAATACATTATATTAATGAATGAAATACACTTGGGGATTGTGTTTGACTGTGAGCAAAAGAAATTTCTATAACCTAGGTTTAAATATATTAGGACTTTTATTTTCTAACATAAGAAAACTAGAGTCAGGTGCTATATCAGGACTGATAGAGCCTTCTATAATGCCACCAGATTGTCAGTTCCTCTGGCTTTCAGTTCTGCAATTTTTCTAAATGTATGTGCTATAAGCTGAATGTTTTTTGTGTCCAAAAAATTCATATATTGAAACCCAATGTCCAAGGTGATGTTATTAGGGGGTGAAGACTTTTTTAAGGTGATTATGTCATGAGGGCAGAGCACTAAAGAATAGGGTTAGTGCTTTTTATAAAAGAGGTCCTAGAAATCCTCCTCCCTTCTTCCACCCTGAGAGAATACAACAAGTTTCCAGTCTGCAATTTGGAAGAGGGCTCTCAGCAGAACCCCACCATGCTGGCACCCCAATCTTGGACAACTAGCTCCAGAACTGTAAGCAATACATTTCTGCTCTTTATAAGCCACCAGTCTGTGATATTTTGTTATAGCAGCCTGGATGGACTAAGACAGGATGGTTTTCACCTCATAGCCACCAACCAGGGTTGGGTGCATATTCCATAAAGGTCAAAGGGGAGGATCAAAGAGCAAAGGATATTCTCTGGCTGATTTGCCCCTTATGTGCAGTGTTCCCCAAAAGTTCTACCACGTGGACCATAGCTTCATCACTTTGTCCCCTAGTACAAGAAGGACTGGAAAAGCAGTGTTTTCATTACCCACGTGGCAAGACAGGAAGAAGTCAGTGTTCAGTTGAAAGGAAAAAAGAGCCAAACAAGCATGAGCAGTGTCTTTCATAGCATCTAGAGAGGGGAGGTGGTTTGAGGAGGGGTTGGAACCAAAGCTACAGGTTCAAGAGCCAAACTCTCATCACTGCTCCACACTGCCTGTCCACTTAGGGCAGAACTGGGCAGTCCTTTGGCACCACCTACCCCATCCAAAGCTTCTTAACTCAAGGCCATGTATGGGCTTGAAAGCTCCAGGATACCCCTGAGAGTTTATGTACATGTCAGGGGAGAGAAGTTTCTCAGAAGGATGTTCTCAACTTTAACAGACTCCTCAGAAGAATGTGGTACCCACAGAAGATGAGAGCAAGCTCTGACTGAATAGCTCCCAGTACACGAGGAAGTGCTGCCACTTTACACGCACGCTGAACCCAATCTTCTGTGTGCGCGCACACACACACAAATACACACTCACACAGACACACACATACACAGACACACACACACAATAGGAGGGAGGTGATATCATTGTACCTTGACTGTTTTGACCATCTCTGATTTAGAAAGATTAGAGATTTTCCTTGAGCTTCTTCATGGTACTCAAGAGGGTTCAAGTTGATACTAAACTTTAGAAAATTGAATGAGGGTGGTCACAGAAGAAAGATCATCTCCCTGTAAAGGGTTTCTTGTATTTACCAATAGAGGCTGGTTCATCTCCTTGGTTTTAAGACAATTTTCTTATTCCTATATGTACCCCAATCTATAGGCTGAAACTGAGCCCAGGACAACCCCTCTGTGAGGGTGAGTTCTTCCACTGGACTCTCTCTGGTCCCAGTATCTTCCTGCAAAATCTCATTCACTAGGAAATCTCTGGAACTACTGGTGTCTCATGTTTGCTCCATCCCCAGTGTTGCTAACATCATCTGTTACTCTTTAGTGTTTCTTTTTACTTTAAAAATTATAACCTGTGAGACTTCCCTGGTGGTCCAGTGTTTAAGAATCAGCCTGCCAAAGCAGGGGACACCAGTTTGATCCCTGGCTTGGGAAGATTCCACATGCCGCGGGGCACCTAAACCTGTGCGCCATAACTACTGAGCCCACTCTCGAGAGCGGTGAGCCAAAACTACTGAGCCCACAAGCTCTAGAGCCCATGCTCAGCAACAAGAGAAGCCACCGCAGTGACAAGCTCTCACATTCCAACTAGAGAGTAGCTCCTGCTTGCCACAACTAAAAGCCTTCAAGCAGCAATGAAGACCCAAGTGCAGCCATAAATAAATAAATAAATAAAAATTAAAAGTACAACCTGGGCCTCTTGCTTAAAAATGAGATTATAGATACAATGTATAGTCAGTTGCTGATCAATAGTACTTATTGAGTATCTGCTATGCTTCACGCACTACAACTTCCTCTAATCCTTTGCCTCCCTTCCCCACACCTAGGCTGCCCATCAGACCGAACACTCAAGTCCCTCCTGCCAAAGACTTTAGAGTCCATGATCCACAAGCTTTTGGTTATGAGGAAGAGAGAGCCAAGAAAGCCTCATGTGTGTAGTGAGAGCTCGTTTGGGCAAGTGTCGATTACAGCTGCAGAGGCTGAGAGATACGCTCATTAGTAGAGAGGAATAAAGCCACAAAGTGACTCCTGTAGACATTCGACTTGACTGCTTGTGTCCATACTTTAGCAGAAACGGTGGCTTCTCTTAAAATGGTATTGTGTCAAGGAAGGTGCTCTTAGCTATCTGTAACTGCCCTTTTTGAGCACCAGTATCACATCTTACCCATCCTCCTTTTACGATGAAGCAAAATGATTTAAATGAATGGAGCCACACAATCTTGTTTGGAGATATACTGAAAAATAAGGCTATATGTCAGAAGAAAGATTTTTACCCATTTTGTTCAGTAATTTAACTTCTCCCTGACCTCCATTTAAAGACATATTGATGCCATGGTTCTTCTGCCAGCTGGTTAAATTCTAGTTTTTCAGTGGTTTCTGAAATTGAGGTTGCTTTATCAAGATCAACACTGGAGAACAGCGTATTCCATGTGGCTCGAAAATGGACAGCTTTATCCCTCTTGTTTATTTCAGTGAATACACAGAGCTTTTAACTCATAATTACTTTAGTATGTCCTTAGAAATGAGACTGCAGGTATACAATCTCTCTTTTTCCAAACAATCCCCTAAATCGGCATCTGGTAATGACGAATGATTACATAATTAACTTGTACTTAAAGAAGGAGAAAGTTTCTTACCCATGTTGGAAAGAAATGACTTACAGCTATTCAAGTTCAGAGCATGAAAGAGTATCATAGTTGCAACAAACTGGGAAGAAAATAATAAATAGATAGCTTTACAAATCACTAGTATACTTATTTAAGACTTTCTGGCACATTCCTTGGCTGTTATAAGAGTTTTGGAATTATCATGCAATGTATAGATTTCTCTATGGAAAAATCAAACCTAAACTAATAGTCTGTGGTTGGCATTCTCAATTGGGCCAAAAGCCTTAACAAATTGCAAAGAATATGTCAAAAGACAGATTGAGTTGGTTTGCTGAATTTAGGGAAATGCTTGGTCTGACAGTTAATCAATTGAAATACTTGCAATTGAAAGATTGTGTTACTAATTCTCTTCACAATTTATCTTTCTTTCCTCATCTCTTCTAAATAAAGCCTCAGAAATGACTGCCTTTGCCAATGAAGTTACCCATTTAGCATGTAGGTTTTCCGAAACATGGGTGGCTAACTGGCAAAACTCTTAATTAGCTTGGATTTTATTTCTGAAAATCATCATGAGATGTTGCTTTTTAAGTTTCTTCCCAATCATGGTGTAGGAAAGTTGAAACATGCATGAGTCAAACAACTCTAATAATTTAAAATAAATTGAGAAATCAAGATGCATATAGACAAACCTTTTGAGAAGAACACTTAAGGTTTTATCTTATTTCATCAGTAATGGATGTTGTTATCCATGAAATCAGTAGATTTGGGTAGATTTGTCTTCTCTCACCTCTAGGAGTGATTAATTATAAAATACAAACATAAAATCATAGAATATAACTATGTCTCAGAAACTCTGAATCCTGAGCTTATTGCTTTCCCCCTCCCTACTCAGAAATATCTGAGGCTAAATAAGGGACATTCACAACACAAAGGATAAAATATAAAGCCCATTTAATTTTGTATGTTCTCTGCCCAAATTTAAAAGATGACCTACCTTTTTTATTTTTTCATGTCCTTTGATTAGAATAGTAAGTCATGAATGTATCTTAAAAATGTATCGAGCATAAACCAAAAGAGTGTAGAAAATAATGACAAAAGTGAAAAAAAGGAAAGGGGGACTTAAGATCGATGAGATGAGAAATAACAACTGAATGCATATGGGCCTTGTTTGGGTCTTGATTCGATTTGACCACACACATCGCATCTTTGAAATAATTTGGGGATCATGAATATGAACTTGCTATCAGATAATACTAAGAAATTACTGTTAATTCTGTTAGATTTAATTATGGCATGATACATCATGCCATTATATAAATTATATATATATAATCAGAGATGAAGAACAAAGAATTTATAGCAGAAATGGCATAACCTTTGGAGTTTGGTCTAAGATAGTTTAGGAAACAACAAAAAGGGTGGAAGAGTAAAAAAAAATGGACAAATGTCATATTTATTCAAGCTGATTAATGAGTATGAAGATATTTTTAGAATGTCCTTCTACTTGTATTTGATTACAAATTTTCCAAAATAAAAATTATGATCTCAATTCATTGCCTCAGAAATGAGCAAATAGATGAATTGGAAACTTTCTTTTCTTGTATTAGCTGTTCAGGTTAGGCTTTCTTAACAAGGGATTGCTTTAAACTCCACACATAAAGCTAGAGTCGCTTTTGTCCACGGGTGATTCTATTTTCTCTGTCCACAGTTAGCAGAGAATGAGAGAGGATGAGCTAATTACAGCCTTTTGTGTCACTAGGTTTGAATCCATTCAAGCAACCTACCATATATTACAGTCTGCCCCAGGCTACAGTGATTCTGGGGCAAGGGCTAGGGTTTATTCCACTTCCTGTTAACTTGGTGAGGATGTAAAAGGAGGAAAGCTTTTGTGTTAGCTTTTTGGTGGGGAAAATGAGAGGGAGGAGCCCCTTCCTGCCTTCACCAGCCAGTGAGGGAAGCCAGGAATCCCCTCTAACTGAGCTGGACAGTTCATCTAAGAAGGGATGAACAACCTCCTTTATGCTGACAGGTAAGAAGACACAGGGGAAAAATGTTCTTGGCCTTTCTGTAAAGGAACAAGTGATACATTTCCTTATAGAAACCAAGATGCTGCTTCCACAAACATTGAAAAGATGTTATGTGGAGAAGAATGAGGAATGGGCATATGTCAGATAAGTCTGAGAGCTGCTTGGTTAGAGGTGTTAAGCATTTTTTCCCCACAAGACTGTAACATGTGTGTAATACCTTAATACATATGACAAGTGTCCAGGTGTATGTGCAGGAGGCAGAATGCAATAATTCCCAAACTGTTTTGACCACTGATTCTTTTTCCAGGAGCATCATGTAAGACTAGTATTTCCTGGAACACACTCTGGAAAATGCTGCCCTTGACCAAACCATTTTCAACTCAAGTCTCAAGTGTACAATGGGCTCTTAACCTGGGTCTCTCTTTCCCTTTGTGCATACTATAGCCATGACAAAGTTGCTTTTAACATTAATTCATAGAATAGCACTCGTTTATTGTGTGCTTACTACGTGGGTATGCTCTGCTTGCTGCTGGAGATGCAGAGATGAATAAGATATGATTGCCTTCAAAAGCTTCTTACTCTACCAGAGGAACCAGATACAAGGCAAGTGATCAGGTTAAGTGTTCATAAGCCATATGAACACGGCACTTGGCAATGATGGCATAGGGAAGAGTGACAATGTTTCCTAGGGCAGTGACTTCCCAACTGTCCCCTTATTTCTGCTTGTAAAATTCTTATGTTTCCTGGGAAGCGGCTCTACCAGTGCTAATCTAGTCAGCATCTTCTATCCTTCTCAACAAAGACAAGTTCAGTTCAGTTCAGTTCAGTCGCTCAGTCGTGTCTGACTCTTTGCAACCCCATGAATCGCAGCACGCCAGGCCTCCCTGTCCATCATCAACTCCCGGAGTTCACTCAGACTCATGTCCATCGAGTCAGTGATGCCATCCAGCCATCTCATCCTCTGTTGTCCCCTTCTCCTCCTGCCCCCAATCCCTCCCAGCATCAGAGACAAGCTCAGGAGTAGCAAACGCCCTGAGCCAGTTCAATTAGGATGGATCTCATGAATTATGCCTGGAATGTTGTGATTCTGAACTTTTGCCTTGTGATATAATGCAACCATTCCTAACACTCTGAGAAGGAGAAAACCCAGCCTAACACAAAGTAGGGGATTAGAGGAGGAAGAGCCGAGAGAATCACAGGAAATGAGCCAAAGACCTGGAACCGTGTGTATTAAACCCTCACCTCCCCTTCTACTCTACAGTTCCCTGAGGACAAATTTCCTTTACTGCTCAAGCCAATTTGTCTTGAGTTTCTGTTTCTTTCAGTTGAAATATCCCAAGTCATTTAATCTTTATAATGCCCAGAACTTTTATATATACATAGATATATATGTATATGTAATATATATAATTGTATTTATGTTTTTGGTTGTGTTGAGTCCTCATTGCTGTGTGGGCTTTTTCTCTAGTTGCGGTGAGTGGGGGTACTCTCTAGTTGCAATGTGCAGGCTCCTCGTTGCGGTGGCTTCTCTCGTCACACAGCACAGACTCTAGGTGCTTTAGTAGTAGCAGCATGCAAGCTCAGCAGCTGTGGCACACACGCTTAGTTGCTCCACCGAATGTGGGATCTTCCAGGACCCAGGCATTGAACCTGTATCTTTCACATTGGCAGGTTGATTCTTCACCACTGAGCTACCAGGGAAGCCCTGTGCCCAGATCTTTACCTTGGCGTGCTCTCCAATGAAAATAGCCACTTTTCCACTGAGCTAGGTCCTACTCAAGTTCTGCCATCACCCTGAATCCTTCCTGGATCAGCTGAGTTCACAGTGCTTCCTCCCTCCTTTACCACTTGTTTCCATTATGTTCATTTAGCACTCAAATACTTCCTTATTAATACACCTGTGCACACACACTCACTCACGTATACGCCTTATCTCCTAAATTAGACTGTCAAGTTTTTGAAAATAGAGATTATAACTTATTATATTACAGTGAATAAAGTATACACATTTGCTGAGTAAATATTAAACTTTTCCATTGTACTCTCCCACTTCTGGCATTTCTTAGCACTGCTGCTGCTGCTAAGTTGTTCAGTCATGTCTGACTCTGTGCGACCCCATAGACGGCAGCCCACCAGGCTCCCCCGTCCCTGGGATTCTCCAGGCAAGAACACTGGAGTGGGTTGCCATTTCCTTCTCCAATGCATGAAAGTGAAAAGTGAAAGTGAAGTCGCTCAGTCGTGTCCGACTCTGTGTGACCCCCATGGACTGCAGCCTACCAGGCTCCTCCGTCCATGGGATTTTCCAGGCAAGAGTACTGGAGTGGGGTGCCATTGCCTTCTCCGTTTCTTAGCACAGCACCTACCATATAGCAGAATCCTACTAGTCATCCACATTTTACTTCTCAGCTGTTGCACCATCTTGACCTCACCCTTGATTCCTCCCTAGAAGGAATGATCACCCTCTCTTGTGCACCCACAGTATAATTACAGATATTATAATACATTGTTGCTTTCATTTTTTTCTAAAGCTCTTCCCTTACTAGGTTATAGAGACAGAGACCATAATTTTCCATCTCTATTTCCTCAAAGTCTTATCAGGTATGTAGTAGATACATAATAGAACTTGTTAAATATAAATGAGAGTAAGCCAGTTTATTTCTGGTTCTTACACTGATATTTAAATAATCTATACAATTCTAACTGATACAATAATTCTTCTATTTTGTTCAAACATATCACAGACATATATAATAGGCTAAGTGGTAAAATGGACTTATGTAGTACATTTCTTTTATTCATTCAAAGATAAAGCATATTCGTTCAAAAGTAATCTTATTAAAAAACCTTCTACATGAAATTTTGTACTTCAATAATAATTATTTCTTGTAAGGATGACAAGCTGTTATGAAAGCCCCAGAATGGGTGTGTAACTCAATATGGTAAATCAAAAAAGGTTTTAGTTTTCCCAAATTGTAAAAATATGAATATATTATTCCCACTTGACTATCTTCCAAGAATCCTGTAATATTTAACACTGTTATTTATGGAACACAGTAATATGCATTGAGAAAGAACTGTGTAAGCAGCATTCTTGCAAATAATGTTTGGATGAGAACTTCCTCCAGCAAATATTTTCCCCATTATAAAATGTTCAAAAGTATTCAGAGAAAAACCATAATTACTGGAGACTTTGTAATTGGCATGCAAGCTTAGTGCAAGCCACAGTAGACTAAGGGTTGCATTCACAGAAGCCTGCACCAATTCTCTGGAGCTGGGAGATACGGTACTTAGTAGCACAATAACCAATAGAACACTATTGACCAGTAGGGCAGACAGAAATAAAAATATTTTCATTGGTTCTGTTTTTAAACAACAGTTAACTTTACAATTAGTTTTTGTGTAGAAAAAACTACACAAACTACTTGTCTGAAAATACATAGTAATTTTTTACTTAAATAAATGTGGTTAAGATTATACATTTTACTATTAAAGTACAAAGTGGGTGCAAATTTTACATAGTGATTTATTGTAAACACATCATAAATAAGTATGTCTGAAGTGCCTCTTTAATCAGGTACTAGTGATGTAGATAAATATGGTCCTACCCACTTAGGAACTTATTGACTCTGTAATGTTTATCTTTACTGTTCTTGTCTAGAGCAAGCAAGATGGAGTCAAGTTTCCCAATAGAGTCTACACATGATCCAGTATTTTCTTTAAGCTACCTTGAGAAATAAACTACATATAACAAAAGAAGTATTTGTTCCCATACAGTCAATTGTACATTAAGGAATTCCTTATTGAGATCCTTCTCTCTCATTCCCACGTGTTCCTAAATAGTCTTAATTTAGAGCAATAAACTTAAATCAGAGAGGACTCAAAAATAATGACCAAGACCAAGGACAGAGTGAAGCTGGCAAATATAGTAACTAGTTCCTCAGTAAACATATCAGTCAGGCAACAATATCAACTTCATTTGGCAGGTTATTATGCAATGTAAGTTGACAGGCTTAGTTTAGGGCCAAAGAAGTTTGAGCTGTTGTGGAGAACAGTGGGAAGAGGCAGCAGAAGTTAAGTGATAGCCTTGGAGTTTTCAGTGTGGAATGGTGCTAACAATGGCCAGACTAGTGACTTGGACTCATAAGACCTCTTAACTTTGCTGTAGGTCACCTGGAGTTCTGTAACCAGAAAAGTGATGAGCTAAGATTGTTGCTATGACTAATGATTAATGAAGGACTTTAAAACACTGAGCTTTTTATACACACTAATTGATACAGTATTTTTTAAGAGTGCAGTCATACAGAAATCACCAGACTCTTCAAAAAATGAATGCAACAAATAACTTGGAAACACAAGCCTAATGACCATATTTTAAAAAAGTTTTTTCCCCGTAAGATACATATAAGAAAAACTACAATGTTTTAAGATCTGTAAACAGTTTCTTTTGTTGGCGGATGTTCATTCTGGAAATTGTAAAATATTTCACTGCAAGCTTAGAAGTTTCAACTTTTCCTACTTTGCCATCTTTCTCTCCCCAGATATTGATACGAGACCATGAAGACCTAAGCCAAGCCCTATTTTCAGATGTAATAGAATGCATAGGTGGGTTCTGTGCTAGTGTCTCCCTGACGAAGCAAGCAGTGTCCCTGGATCCTGAGACAGCGTGGGGCAAAGTGGCTGGGAATTCTCAGAAGACAATGGTGGAGGCTGCATTTGATGGAGACCAAGAGATGGAGGTTCAGAGACATCATCTCGCTGATGTCAGAGCTGAGGATATTGACTGCATAGCATCCCATGGTGGCGTGTAGAGAAGTTATCTTTCGGTTTTCCACCAACCCACACATTTCCTGACATGAATTTTTTTTAAGTGACTTTAGTTGTTTATTTAAATTAAAAAATTAAAAAAAAAAACTAAAATAAAAAAATTTAGTTAAAATGTATAGTGCTTATTATGAGCCAGCCCTGTTCTAAGTGTTTTTTTCCCCCATATATTAACTCTTCTAATAGTATTCACTCTATAAGGTATGTACTTTCCTCTTTTACAGATGAAGAAACTGAGGCACTGAATGATGAAAGAAGTTTGTTCAAGGACATAGCCAGTAAGTGAAAGAGCTGAGATTTGAACCCAGGGGTTTAGCTAACCGATCTTGTGCTTTTAATTTCTGCTCTTTACTATTTCTTCCTTTATAAAAAATAGTTATTTATTTATTTGGCTGCTTCAGGTCTTAGTTGCAGCATGTGGGAACTTTTGTTGTGATGTGTGGGCTTCTCTCTAACTGTATTTCGTGGGCTCAGTGGTTGCGGCATGGGCTTAGTTGTTCCCTGGTATGTGGGAGCTTAGCTCCTGGACCAGGGATTGAACCCATGTTCCCTGCATTGGAAGGTAAATTCTTAACCACTGTACTACCAAGGAAGTCCTGCTCTACTGTTTCAGCGTGTAAGTCTATTAAATGAGGTTGTTGTTGTTGTTTAGTCCCTAAGTCGTGGCCAATTCTTTTGCGACTCTATAGACTATAGCCCTCCAACCTCCTCTATCCATGGGATTACCAAGGCAAGCATTCTGAGGTGGGTTGTTATTTCCTTCTCCAGGGGATCTTCCCAACCCAGGGATCGATTCCCCCATATCCTGCATTGGCAGGAGAGTTCTTTACCACTGAGCCACCAGGAAAGTCCATTAAATGAGATACCACACAAAAAATACAAAATGCAGGACTGTGCATAGGAGGCCCTCAAAAATTTTACTTCCTCTTCTGTTAAAATGATGGTGTACACCTGAAACTAACACAACATTGTTAATCAACTATACTCCAATATAAAATAAAAATGTCGAGGTATGTGTTTATATCTAGGGAGGGCAGAGTCCATTACTGCTGAGATTAAGACTGTAGGCTCAGCAGTTAGTCAATGTGGATAAAAGCCTGCCATCTCTTACTGTGGCCATGGGCAAACTATATAACCTCATATGCCTTCCTGTCATTATCTGTAAAATGGGTCAACAGAGTAGCATCTCAGAGGGTTGCTGGGAGGTTAAATGAGGTATCATGTAAAATTCTTGCAGAAGTCTAAGTACATAGTGACCACTGATGAACTTTGGTTGTTAGTAGGGAGCTTATACAGAAAGCCTTAATACTCAGCCTTCCATTGGGAATATAGTAGACAGTAAGTAAATATTTAATGAATGACTGAATGGACATAAAACTTAATTAATTTGCCCAAGTTTGATTTGCCCCAGGGATGACTGGGGGCCAGAGAGGTTGTATAATATTTCCCTGCTCCCTGGAGGTGCCAGGATGACTCAGCAAACCCTCATTCTGGCATCTGACAGTGATATGCTAAGCTGCTTGGGCACCATCTGACTTTGACATGATCCCAACTCTGACACAGTTTATGGTTTTAGACTCTGACAGACCCAAGCCAGGTCAGTCCCAAGGTGCTGAGAATTGCTGAAGGCTGGGGCGTAGCCGGAAGAAAATTCAATTACTTAACATTGCTCATGAAATGCAATACTTGTGAATTTTTAATGAGCTCACTAAAATGACAGTTATTCCTTAAAAAAAAAAAGTCTATGTAACAAACATGATGTTTACCATGCTGTCCCTTTGACGTAGTATAAGGTCTGGGTGTATCTTTGAAATAATAAGAAGAGAAAGAGTGGTTTAACATATTTCTGTTGTTTTGTGTACTGAATTCTTAGATAATCAGTGCATTACGACAGCTTCTCTGGTGTCTCAGAAGGTAAAGAATCCACCAGTAATGCAGGAGACCCAGGTTCGATCTTTAAGTCAGGAAGATTCCCCTGGAGAAGGGAATGGCAACCCACTCCAGTATTCTTGCCTGGAGAATCCCATGGACAGAGGAGCCTGGCAGGCTATAGTCCATGGGGGTGCAAACAGACACGACTGAGAAACTAACACTTTCACTTTCAAGTATATTAATTAGTGTATTCTAGTCACGCTGTTACTTATTGAACAAATACTTGTTAACTGTCTACCGTATGCTAGGCACTGTTCTAGGAGTTGCAGACTTATCGGTGAACAAAACAGATCAAAATTATATCAAGCAGACTGTACAATAGAAAATTTATATTAGAATTACGTTGCTTCAATGTCAATACTTTTCTGAAAATAGCATAAAGTTGATGAATTCAATAATGGAATGTTCTATGGTTCTAAATTGTATAATCTTTACTAAATTGTAAATACAATTGAAAAATGTTACGGTTCCTTTAAAATGTGTCTATGAAATTGTGGCTCAGATATTATGCCTAGCACAAACATGATGGTAGAATCTGAGAAAGTTAACATGGGCCAATGTCTCTAAATCAGAATTTTGAATATTATTTTCCATGAACTGTTAATAGGTATTCATCTTAAAAGCAATAAATGACTTTCCTGCATAAATAACATTGGAAATACATCTGTGCTTCATGAATATCCAAGCACAAAGACTATTTCCCAAACCTATTTGATCACGGAACCCTCTTCTAGTGGATTCTTTTGTTGGACAATTGTTTTATTGAACAAATTTTGGAAAAAAATATTCACTAAGCCGCCTCTGTAATTTATTTTCAGGGCATAGAGGAATTATAGACAATGGTAGGCTCATAAGAGAAAAAATTCGAAGAACCAATTTTTCATCCTGTTTTGTAAGACGAACAACAAGACAATAAAAACGCACCAAGATCAATAGCTTTCCTTCCTAAACAATGTCTATATTTGGCACATGTTCTTCTTCACAGCAGATGCCTCTCTACTGATGGCAATGGACAAATCTGCACCCCCATGGACCTGACCTTGTATGTGGAACCACCCCTGCTCAACACGACCCTCCTGCAACATCCTCTATGTCTGTTACCCTCTTTCTCCAGGCTTGGTTCACGCAGACTATTGAAACAAAAAGTTGTTTTTGTTTTGGAATAGGTAGTGCATTTACATGGCTCAAAATTCAAGAGGTACAGAAGAGTAGAAAATGTCTCTTCCACTTCAGTTCTTCAAACCCTTGGTATAATTAATGCTGCTAATTTCTGGTGTATCCTTCCAGCGATATTTTATTCATATATAGGCAACAAACATATGCATTCATATTAGCTCCACCACTAATGTCTATTATAATATTTTCACAACTCCTTTTTTTCTTAACAAGCTATATCAGAGATTATTTTTGACCAGTACTTGAGGAGTTTACATATTCTTTTTTGCTTACTGTGTGCAAAATATTCCACCAAACACTTTGTGCCATAAGTTATTTAATTAATATGCTATTGATTAACACCATTATTTCCAAAGTTTGCTCTTGTATGCATGTAAATATTGTTGCAAAGAATGACCTGGTCACATTAATCAACTCACATTCTTGAGAGTATGTTGGTCATGTGCATTTTTGAAGCATTTTTGAGTCAGAGTATACGCATCAGTAATTTCATAGATATTGTCAATTTACCTTCCACAGGACTTATACCAATATGCACTCCCATCAATAATATTTAAAAGTGTTTCTTTCGCCTATACCCATGATAGCACATCAAAAAGTATCGAACTTTTTGATCTTTGCAAATCTTATAGGTGAAAAAGATATCTTAGTACCTTTTAAATTTGGAATTTATCCCTTGAAGAAGCAATGGATTTTTTTAATTGAAAAAACTTTAATAGAAATCATTTAAGAATATATTGCCTATTTCTCTTGCCCTCTTACACAACTTATTTTCAAGTTAATCCTTCTAATGTTTCTTTGATGTTTAGCTGTCACCATTATGGACATGAATTCTGTGCTCTAATGCAGTGATACATTAAAAGGTAGAGAGGACTAGAGGCTTTTTGCCAGGAATGGGACTGGATTCTGAATGCTGTGCTTCTATTGTTTTTTCCGGCTACTTAATTTCTTTCAGCTGTGGCTTTTTGTCTATGTGAATATCCTCTTGGCTTCTAATCTGTTCCCTTAATTAATATTTTATCATCTGAAAAAAGGCATGAAAGAGGTTCCTAGACTTCAAAATACTAACTTCTAATAGCTGCTGCTGCTGCTGCTAAGTCGCTTCAGTCGTGTCCGACTCTGTGCGACCCCATAGACGGCAGCCCACCAGGCTCCCCCGTCCCTGGGATTCTCCAGGCATCTAATAGCTACCATTTATTAAATATCTTTTGTGGTTCAGATAGATGTTTGTATGCAAAATCTGATTAATTCTTTAGACAGACTTTATCTGGTAGATGGGCTTCCCTGATAGCTCAGTTGTTGAAGAATCCACCTGTAATGCAGGAGACCCCAGTTCGATTCCTGGGTTGCTGGATCTGCTCCAGATCCACTGGAGAAGGGATAGGCTACCCACCCCAGTATTCTTGGGCTTTCCTTGTGGCTCAGCTGGTAAAGAATCTGCCTGCACTGCGGGATACCTGGGTTCGATCCCTGGGTTGGGAAGATCCCCTGGAGAAGGGAAAGGCTACCCACTCCAGTATTCTGGCCTGGAGAATTTCATGGACTGTATGGGGTCGCAAAGAGTCAGACACAACTGAGTGACTTTCACTTATCTGGTAGATACTATTATTTGCATCTTATTGTTCAGTGTTACTAATAGTCAGGCTACATATATGGCAGAGCTGGGATTTGGTATTCCAATGGGCTTATTAACTCTCTCCTCCCTCCAGAAGAAAGGGTATGAGCTTTTTGATGATTGTTTTCCTCCCTGCTCAAAGACCCCTTTCTCCACTTATGTTTGGGTTCCCAGATGTGTTCACAGGGTCTGGGGTTGCTCTGCATGTGACCTGTGGAAGCACAGGGCACCGCTGCCCATTACTTTACTTTGCAGATGCTTTTGAAACCAGAAGCCAGGAGTATCTTAATGTGAACCAAAATAACTAAAAAGCCAGGTCAGCAATCATTTTAGCAATAAATGTCTGCTTCATTATCTTGTGAACTCTGTCTCTCTAATGAATTCCCCTTTCAAAGGGTTTTATGTGAAGCATGTGACAGCGGTATATTCTGTTTGGGAATTAGTGAGGAGATTCAAAGAGCTTGGCATCTGGGCATACAGGTGGCTGATTTATCATTTCCTATCTGCCTCAACCATGTCTGAAGTTCCTTTATTGTTGCTTTATCACGAAATAGAATTTTCCTTTTTCTTGTCCACTCATTAAGCCGTAGAGTAGACAGACCCAGAGTAGAAATACTTAGCGACTAAACAACAACAATAACAGAAACACCCAGAGCTCTGAAAACCTTTGTCTTTTCTCAGGTTAAATTAGTTTTCTTTCCACTTGAGGTTAACAACCTAGCTCCTGAGCCTCCCAATGCAGTCCTGAGAGGGGCTCATTTCTGCTCTTGCTTCTCAGTCTGCTGATGCTCACCTCACATAAAATCAGTTCTTCTCAGGTTAAGGGGAGACTCATGTCTCTGTATCTGGGATCCAGAAGGTCTCTTGCCACAAAGAAATAAGTATTCTTGGAGTTTTCCTGGGATCACCTTGAAGAAATTCTCACTCAGGGAAGGGTTGGGGAGGGGCTGCCCAGGCCTGTCTAGCTCTGTCCACTGGCCTCTTTAGAGGACAAGATAGGAAGTGCAGAGCTCCTGACTCACAGCAGGGGCTCTCATGTCTTAATACCCTTGAGAGAACTTCTGGAGTGTCAGACTGACGAATTAAGGGGCAGATGTTTGGTATATATAGGGCTTCCTAGGTGGTGTGTGTGGTAATGAATCCGCTTGCCAATGCAGGAGATGCAAGAGATGCAGGTTCAATCCCTAGGTCAGGAAGATCCCCTGGAGAAGGAATTGACAACCCACTTCAGTATTCTCGCCTGGAGAATCCCATGGGCAGAGGAACCTGGTGGGCTAGTCTGTGGGGCTGCAAAGAATTGAACATGACTGAGCAACTGAACACACACACACATACTCACACACACACATATGCATTTGGTATATATATATATAAATAAGCCGCAAAATGTTATGTACTTGAGGAAGGAGGTAGATGGACCCCCACTGGGGTAAGCAGACAGAGTTCATTCCCTATGGGCAGAAACTACAAAATGTCAATAGCAGGACAAAGGAGAGAGGAGGCTGGGCTCCCGCAGCTACCCATAGGCGTCCTCGTTGGAATCCACCTTGGCTGAGAAATGGGCACACGCACGGGAGAATCCTGACATGTACCATATATGGACTCAGAACCAGGCAAGTCAAAGTGACTGGCCAAAGGAAACCCAGAAGTAATGCCCCATAAAAGTGATTCAAGCCACCATGAGGGCCCAACTACCTCTCTGAGCCCACCTGTGTGTCTATCCTCACTTACTGTACTCTTTTTCTCCTAGTAAACACTACTTGTTTCACTACTTTCCCTCTTTGTGGAAATACTTTTTCTGCAAAGCCAAAGGGCCAGGGCCTTGTCACTGACCACCAATCTAGTGGTTAGGATTAACACTCTGACAGCCTCGGCCCTACCTCAATCTCTGGTCAGGAACGGAAATCCAGGTACAAGCCGCTGCAGACTGAAGCCACCCAAGATCACACCCACTCCTGTCGTAATTATTTTTACTTTCACCAGTTCCACTTGAAAAACAGAAATGGTTTAAATCCCCGTTTTTGAATTTTTATAATTCCAATTTTTAAAGAAATTGTTAAGGTTTGAGATTATGTCTTTTCACTTCAAATCATCTATATGGATTGGGCATCATTGTTTTCAGGTCATTGTCCATTTTAAAACCTCAGAAAACACACTCAAACTTCTGATGATAACTTCTGATCATAAGCCTTGTGAACAACAGGCAGAAAACTAATGAACACTTGAGGAATATGTCCTTCTCCAGAGGGCAGAAGGGCAAGTCAAGGGGAGAACCTTGGATAATGACTACATTTTAATCCTTTTTTTTTTTTTTAAAGGGACACCATAATAGATTACTCATAGTGGACCTACAATAAACTTGAACCAAGTAATCTGTTAATTACTATCCTGTCTCCTCCCAAAATGCTGCTTTTCACTGATCATTCCAGCTCAATTCCTTTTACAAACTACATTATGTATTTAAATATATTAAACTCCCAGGAATGGAAGTGACAGTTTAAACTAGTCTAGGTAACCTGATCTTTCCTTTCTAGTATTAATGCAGCCCCTAGTTTTACTTTTTCAAACATTATTTTCTGGAAATACAAAAACACCCACTGGCTCTGTTAAAAAGATATTATGAATATATTAGGTGTCAAGACTCTGTAATGTGATTTATGAATGTTTATTATGTTTTGGCTTCACCTAGTGTGAGATCTGATTACAAGGTAATGAAATGGGTTTTTGTATGTGTCATGAGACAGGTTTCATAGCTTTGTATTCCTGTAGTTTGACACACTTATAAAATGGGTCCAAGTTGCCAAGTCAATGGCAAACTATTATCTGCAATTGGATGCCTTTTGTTAAAAAAATATGGAATGTTGAGATTCTTTTCATGCCTTGGACATTTTGTGTAGCTGGTGAAATAAACTCTAGAATTTAAAAAAATTCTTAAAATACATAGATTTCCAAACAAAACCAGTTTTGTTGACATAGAAGTTTATTCTTATTTCTCACTCCTTGCTGTCACCTCTCAAATTTTGTTACCACAGACCCACGTACAACATAGATGTGCTTTTAGGTTAGAATCAGATTGAAAACTCTTAAGGAACTTTTCTTCTTAAAGAGCTAGTAAGATGTGGATGAAAGCAGAATTTTAAACTTACCCACTGCCTCCAGCTCTGGCCACTTCCTCTGTTGACCCTGCCCTTAGGATTTCTATTCTCTGCCTTTCTTCTGGTCATTTCTGTCTGAGGGAAAATCCCAGTGTTTGCTAATGCATCCTTCTTAAATAATTGAAAAGGCTACTTGTATTTGTAACAGAAATGTATGTTTATGTTCTTCAGCCTTGGTTTCTTTGACTATTGTTATAGCCTTCTGAGAACGTGGGTTTCATTAAGTGGATGGTGATTTTTTTGTTCTGCTGAACATTTTAATGGGTTTGGATATATATGTTTGTTGTAAGGGAATGACTTCACTTCTCTTTTTTCCTGAATGAAGTATAATTTGGAGAACTGGGGGCAATCTGGGAAGGAAGTATGAGGGAAGGGAGGACAAGAAAAGAGAAAAGGAAGTAAGGTATGTGTGAGAAAGAGGCATGAAATACAATGTAACTCCTTATTGTGCCGATAAATCTCCAATAAAGTCTTGTGTATTTTTTATAAAACGGGACAGGTAAAGGTAGTATCTTTTAAGCAGAGCTTTCAGGAATTCAGACACCAGAACAGAGTGAATAGAGCAGAGTTCTATGGACAATTTTGGCAGTTTAAATGAATGGAGATGACACCACATATACCTTATCCTCCCAAGGGTCAAAAGAGGTCTGGATGACAATGAAGATGCTCAAAGAGAAGGGAGAACTAACAAGCAAAAGGAAGCTCTAATGTTTTCAGCTTGAAGTAGCTGTAACTCCCAGATGACATCCTTTTCCTACTCACATTGAAAAATAATCTAATTTGTTTATTTCTTTTTCATTGACAAGTTTGATCTATAAAAGCCCATCAACTGATAATTATCTGCTTGCCTCAGCTCTCTCAAAGGCATTTTCTTCAGGACTCCCTTCCTTGTCAGAGTTTGTTGTTGACGTCACAGGTGTGCTAGCTGTCATATGGGGCAAAGAGGCCACTGTGGGGAGTGGATTTCTGCAGTTGGTCCTTTGGCTGCTTATGAATTGTGTGATCTTAATTTTCCAAGCTCCAGTTTCTTTATTGGCAACTACATTTCATAAGATTGTATTAAAATGCTCTTGGAAATATGTATCTACCCAGATTAAAAACAAACAAACAAACAAAAAAACCCTTAGAAAAACCCAGAACTTAATGTAGCTAGTTTCAGTAGAGAAGAAAGTTTTTAAAGATGGTTTACAGAATCTTTGGAGAGGCCAGGAAATCAGACATGGAGGCCTCACGGCCAAGAAAAATATTGAATTCACACCTTTGCTGGGTGAGTGCCCTCAGTCCTTGAGCAGGGCTGAGCAGAGGACACTTACAGCTATAAACCCCATCCCACTCCACTCTGCCATGCCACACCAACCTGTGCCAGTATGAAGGAGGTATGAGCAGTCTCCTTTCCTCTTCCCAAATTCAGTCTTGTTTGGAGGAGTCTGATGAGCCTAACCTAGCCTCCATGTCTGAGGCTGGGAAAGTCCGTCCTGGTTTTGACGATGGGATGCAAGACTCACAAAGAGGGAAAGTCCAAAAATAGCATGAGATTTTTAATAGCTGGTGGCCAGAGAGCACGACAAACCTACTACAACCCAAGAATATATGGTGCTAAGTTGCTTCAGTTGTGTCTGACTCTGTTCAACCTTATGGGCGACAGCCTGCCGTGTTCCTCTGTCTATTCTCTAGGGCAAGAATACTGGGATTCTCCAGGCAAGAATACTGGAGTGGGTTGCCATGTCCTCCTCCAGGGGATCTTCCCAACCCAGGGACTGAACCCATGTCTCTTACATCTCCTGTATTGGCAAGCAGGTTCTTTACCACTTGTGCCACCTGGGAAGCCCAAGAATGCATGGTACCTGGGACCTAATGAAAGCTCAAGAAAATGCATTTACTATTGTTACCACAAGTATTATGAAAATAAAATGAGATAAATTAGGTTACTCTTGATATGTATGCATATATCTTTTGTTAGCTCTTTCATATTTTAAAGCACACATCAGGCACAAAGCATTCTATTTTCTATTGAGAAATAGTTGATTTTCAAGGTTTTGCCAATCTCTGCTGTATAGCAAAAGGACTCAGTTATACATATATAGACATTCTGTCTGGTACAAAGTATTTTAAAGGGCACACATGCAACCATGTGTACATTGCAAGACAGCACACTGAGTCTGTTAGATGTCTTGTGTTTTTCACTCAATCTTTGTTTCTGTTCTCCTCCATCCTTCTCTGGACTTAGGAGTCTGATTGGTGGTAGCCTCCTGACTTCTGGTTGAGTTTTCCAATGAGGAGCATCAGCAGGATTGAAGACATATTTCTTCCCAGGCTCTTTTCTTGCAGAGTGCACTTTGGGCTAGTTGCATGCCTCGACCCAAAGGCCCATGCTGCTGCTGCTGCTGCTGCTAAGTCGCTTTAGTCATGTCTGACTCTGTGCGACCCCATAGACGGCAGCCCACCAGGTTCCCCCATCCCTAGGATTCTCCAGGCAAGAACGCTGGAGTGGGTTGCCATTTCCTTCTCCAATGCATGAAAGTGAAAAGTGAAAGTGAAGTCACTCAGTCATGTCCGACTCCTAGCAACCCCATGGACTGCAGCCTACCAGGCTCCTCCGTCCATGGGATTTTCCAGGCAAGAGTACTGGAGTGGGGTGCCATTGCCTTCTCCACCAAAGGCCCATAAATTTACAATATTGTCAATAAGTGATAGTAAGTAGTGGGAAAGAAGAATAAACTCCATGTTTGTTTTCTTGTTTAATAATTTGATTGAAGTATAGTTGATTTACAATATTGTGTTGTTTCAGGTTACAGTGAAGTGATTTATTTAGTTATTCATATACTTGGGCTTCCCTGGTAGTTCAGACAGTAAAGAATCCACCTGCAATGCAGAAGAGCTGGGTTTCATCCCTGGGTAGGAAAGATCCTCTGGAGAAGGGGATGGCAACCCACTCCAGTATGCCTGGAGAATTCCATGGGCAGGGGAGCCTGGCAGGCTATAGTCCATGGGGTTGCAAAGAGTCAGATGTGACTAAGCAATGATGCACACACACACACACACACACACACTCATACAGTTATTCTTTTTCAGATTCTTTTCTCATATAGGTTATCACAGAATATTGAGTAGAGTTCCCCGTGCTATATAGCAGGTCCTTGTTGGTTACCTATCTTATACAATAGTATATGTAGGTTAGTCAAAATCTCCTGGCTTATCTGTGTTCGCCATGTTTCTGCTTTGGTAACTGTTAAGTTTGTTTTCAATATCTATAAATCGATTTCTGTTTTGTAAATAAGTTCATTTGATCATTTTAAAATTAAATGCCACATATGAGTGATATCATATAATATTTGTTTTTCTCTGTCTGACTTATATGATAATCTTTAGGTTCGACCATGTTGATGCAAATGGCATGATTTCATTTATTTTTATGGCTGAGTAATATTCCATTCATTTGTTGATGGACTTTTAGGCTAAGCAACCTAAATGTTGATATTGCTTAAATGCTTCTTGTATCTATAACAGAAATGTACGTTTATGTTCTTTAGCTTGTTTGCCATCTTGGGGTTCATCTTCTGTGTGGTTCCTTAACTTAACCAGCCTTGTGGTAACGTATTATGTTTTGTAGTTTCTCTACACTGAGACCACATCCTTGAAAGTAATCCCTTAATTAAATTCTCCCTAAATATACAATCTGATTGTGCCATCTCGTTCCTACCTGGACTCTGCTAATACCCTGAGGGTGCATTGTTGAAAGATACTGTAGATACATATAGCAACATTTGTTTAGAGTTTTTTAAAAATTGTGTTTCCTACAGCTTTTAGAATAAGTTAATTTAATTTAAAATGTGCATACATTGAAGGACCATATTTCCAGTAGAAGTTTGGGGAAGGAGAACTTTTCACTCTGAATAATTAACTTGGTGAAGATTTATTTGGTTTCTTTGCTATGCCAGGCTCTGAGGAAAAAACAATTTAAATAATATAATGAATGCAACCTGTGTTCATCTCTAAGTCTTAAGGAGATAAGATCTCAGAAAACTGGAATTTATTTTTTTACAATACTTTCAAGTATGTAATAGCTATTGAAATAGAAATAATGGCTAGAATTATTTATGTGGTCATAATAAATAATTGATAACAAGAAGGAAAAAACATACGCACACTGTCTAGATTGTCTAGTTTCTTTTGATGGCTGTTTTAAATTCTACAAAGTAAGTTTTCAGGCATCTTTACAAAATTATAATTTTTGAAATATAAGACTATCCAGAAGGAACCATCCAATTTTCTTGGAGCAACTCAGTTTTCCTGAGAATAAAGCAGATGTTAACATGTTTGTGAAGTTAAACCCCAGGAGTGCATAAGGATCCCACAGTAAGAAATGAATTCTCTTGCCAGTTGTCCGCATACACACATACACAAACACATACACAAAATAACTCTTTCAACGTACCTGTCTTTTATATTAGCAGCATTATTTTTGATTTCATATATATAAAGATACATATCCTGAAACTCCTGTCTCATTGTGAGATGAAGAAATATGAGTAAAGATGAATAAAGGAATGTATAAATGTTTGCCTCAAATTATCATTTTCATGCAGTTATTAAGCAAGTGGTATGTAATAGTGATAAAGTGTTTTAAAATCCTTTATAATGACTCTTATTTGTAGGATATAAGTTTAATAGGCATTTTATGAAATATTTTCATACCCTATACATTTTTTTTTTGCCTCCAAGGCTCCCCACCCATTTTGTCAATGGCAGTTGTCCTCTCAGAAGGAAGGCGGGTACCAGCTGGAACAAAGAGGGCATTGATCAGCTTTGAGTTCCAAAGCCAACTTGAAAAAAAATTCCAGCAAGAGGGTTGAGCCTTTTAGAGACTGAAAAGAGTTTTCTAAAATGCCAAAAAGAAAAAGAGAGAGAGAAAGAAAGAATAACATACGAAAGGAAAAAAATCCCTACTGGTCACATATCAAAAGAAAAGACAAATAGTTTTGTCTAGAAACCCCAAGAAGGAGAGGAAATGGAGAGACTCCTGGTTTGTGAGACAGATACTGAGAGGGACCAGGGCCAGGAGGGATGGTGTCTCTCTAACCCTTGAGGCTAAACCCTGGGGCGTGTTGACCATAAGTACAGCTGGGCGTGGTGCTTGAAGGCTCTTAGAAAAAATAAAACAGAGAAACTGCAGAATTCTGGCATAGTGGAACTTGCTCTTCCCTTCCTAGGGCACTGCCTAAGACTAAAGATCATCTTAGACAAGTTCTTGGTAATACATGGGCACATTTTAGGGCTGTGCTACTCAGAGTGTGGTCCTAAGAAAGTGCTGGCCTGTAATCCACAGTGAGGTCAGTTCTGAAATGGGGATTGAGCGTTTAGAAACTTATGGCAATTTGATAGACTACTGAATGTTTGTGTTCCTTCAAATTCATAGGCTGAAACTCCATCCACCAATGTCATAGCATTAGGAGGTGGGGCCTTTGGGGGGTGATTAGGTCGAGATGAGGTCATGAGGGTTGATGTTGTTCAGTTACTAAGCTGTGTCTGACTCTTTGCAATCCCATGGACCACAGCACATTAGGCTTCCCTCTCCTTCACTGTCTCCAGGCATTTGCTCAAATTCATGGCCACTGAGTCAGTGATGCTATCTAAACATCTCATCCTCTGTTGCCCCTTACTCCTCCCACTTTCAATCTTTCCCAGCATCAGGGTCTTTTCCAATGAGTCAGGTCTTCGCACCAGGTGGCCAAAGTATTAGAGCTTCACAACGAATATTCAGGGTTGATTTCCTTTAGGATTGACTGGTTTGAGCTCCTTGCTGTCCAAGGGATTCTCAAGAGTCTTCTCCAGCACCACAACGCAAAGTCATCCGTTCTATGGAGCTCAGTCTTCTTTATGATCCAACTCTCACATCCATACATGACTGCTGGAAAAACCATTGCTTTGACTCTATAGACCTTTGTTGGAAAGGTGATGTCTCTGCTTTTTATTATGCTGTCTAAGTTTGTCCTAGCTTTCTTTCCAAGGAGCAAGTATCTTCTAATTTCATGGCTACAGTCACCATACACAGTGATTTTTGAGCCCAAGAAAATAAAATCTGTCACTGCTTCCACTTTTTTCCCCATTTATTTGCTATGAAGTGATGGGACTGGATGCCATGATCTTAGTTTTTTGACTATAGAGTTTTAAGCCATCTTTTTCACTCTCTTAGAGGACATGTGGGTGGAGAGCTCATGTGTGGGGTTAGTGCCCTTGGAAGGGTCAGGATAGAGCTTGCTTCCACTCTACTTTCCTCTGTGTGAAGATAACACAAGACATTGATCATCTGCCACTTGGAAGGAAGTTTTCAGTAAAACTGATCCTGTTGGCACCCTCATCTTGGACCTCCAGTCTGCAGAACTATGGGAAATAACTATTTGTTATGTTTAAGCCATATATTCTATAATATTTTTCTGTTAGAAGCCCAAAGACAATTGATTTTAAACCTGTTGAATCAAATCATAATTTTTTTTAAAATGAGGCTTGTATTGTGTGCCTCTTTGCTATTTTATTTTTCTAATAATTTATTTTTATTGTATTTTACAAAGAAATACAATGCAGTGGATTGGGGGCAGGGGTGGGAATCCACTATATTTTGAGGAGTGTGGTCCTGAAGGAAATGCTATAAGTGGCTGAGTGAGGGGTCAAAGAGAGGGCTGGAGGTCAGACTCCTCTCTTTCCTCCAAACTCCTTTCACTTGCTTGATTCTCTGGGCAATGGTAGAAATCCAGGAGAAAGTAAGGCCATGAGTTACTGGGATAGAAGACAGACATGCTGGGGCCACCCCTAGAGATCCCTGGAACGGATGACCTGTGGTCCTCACTGACTTCTGCAGTAATGTCCACCAGTCAGGAGAAGACATAGAATGTCCCTCAAGTGAGAATCTACAAGCCAACAATGGGAACAAGAGAAGACGCCAAATAAATGGCTTAAATCAGAGCTAGAGGAAGGACTAGACTGATACTCAGGCCAGTCTACAAGGCCAGGCAGAGAGCCAAAATATTCTCGTAGAGCCAGTATCAGAGCAATTCATGATTGCACCATGGGTTCCACCAAATGTCAGCACCATGGGCCCATGGAACATCCTGTGACTGGCGGGCATTACTATAAAAGTCAATGTGGATCACAAATCATCCATTTCTGAGGTCTCTAGGAGTGGCCCCAAAGTGTCCTCTCTCCCAGTAACTCCTGGCCTTTAAAGTTCCCTGCACATTCAAGAGCCATCTTAGGAATGAGGGTGGAGAACAGAAGGACCGAAGATTTACTTTAAAGTGATTGCCCCAAAGAGATTATATACTGTTATTCAACAGTCATATTTCCCCCCAGTACCCAGCAGTATGATACCTTGGGAGCAAAACTAAGTCAGATGTAGAAAATAAAGAAACTGTATTTCTTTCACACCTGACTGGTAGTGCATAAATTATTGACCCTGTCATACACCCAATAAATTTTAACAGTAAAAATCATGCCTGGTGTATAGTACAGTCTTAATAAAGGCTGGCTGAAATATTGAAGGGAGCTTTAAAAAATGTCACATTTCAGAAATAGACACATAGCAGAATGAGGATGACATAGGACTTGTAGAGCTATTCTCCACTTGATGGCTCAGACTCTTCAGTTCCATTGCCCAATATTTTAGACAAAATAAATGAATTAGGTAAAAGAGTCATGACATGTGAATTGACAATAAAGCTCTGAGTAAGTCATCGGATAGGAAGCTTTCCATATCATGTGAATCTGTCCTGGGAAAGGGGAGACAAATTTAATCCATTTTTAAGGAGTCACTGAGCTTCTCAAAAGGATAGGCTACAAGAGATGGGGGATAAAGTGCCTCTGAATACCACACAGAGACTTCATCTTAACAATCCCAAGCTCTGTCTAGGGCACTGTCTGTGACCTTTGGGAACATCTGGTAAATAATGATCACTAGTCATTCCATCCATAAACATTATAGCATCTTAGTAACTGTGCAATGCACTGGGCATTTCAAGATATTTAAAGATAATTTTCAGATTCAAAATGGCTTCCCTGGTAGCTCAAATGGTAAAGAATCTGCCTACAATGCAGGAGACCTGGGTTCAGTTCTTGGGTTGGGAAGATCTCCTGGAGAAGGAAATGGCAACCTACTCCAGTATTCTTGCCTGGAGAATTCTTTGAACAGAGGAGCCTGGCAGGCTATAGTCTACCCTGATGCTGGGAAAGATTGAAGGCAGGAGGAGAAGGGGACAACAGAGGATGAGAAGGCTGGATGGCATCCCTAACTCAATGGACATGAGTTTGAGCAAGCTCCAGGAGTTGATGATAGACAGGGAAGCCTGGCATGCTGCAGTCCATGGGTTCACAAAGAGTTGGACATGACTGAGCAATGGAACAGAACTGAGCTACAGATTCAAAGAGATTCTTCCTAGTCTTAAAGAGATTGTATTCTAGTGGAAGAAACAAGAGGGTAACAAAGACACAATTGAATTGGCACCATTAACAAGAAGGAAGGGAGCTTTAGAAGAATGGAAGAAGGGAAACATCTATTTCTATGCCTAATCAGTGAAAAGTTCGCTAAGGAGATAGTGATCTTCTGGGCTAAGGCTTGCATCATCTGGAATGCACCAAGCATGCCTGGGAGAATCAGGCAGGAACTGAAGCAGGGAGAGGAGAAAAACTAGGTCTAAGTTGACTAAGGCAATAGAGTTGATACACTTGAGATGGTTCTGTGACTAGAGCCGTGAGCATCTGTGATGATGTGTGAAGGGCAAGGATGGGGAAAGTTTGCAGGATCCTACTGTCATAGACAGGTTTGAAGGCAGAATAACCTGACCAGATTTTTTTTTTAAACAAATATTATAAATGGCAGGTAGAGTGGAATGGGAAATAACTGAAGATAAGAGAATATGACTACCTTGCTGCTGCTGCTAAGTAGCTTCAGTTGTGTCCGACTCTGTGTGACCCCATAGACGGCAGCCCACCAGGCTCCCCGTCCCTGGGATTCTCCAGGCAAGAACACTGGAGTGGGTTGCCATTTCCTTCTCCAATGCATGAAAGTGAAACGTGAAAGTGAAGTCCCTCAGTCGTGTCCGACTCTTCGCGACCCCATGGACTGCAGCCTACCAGGCTCCTCCATCCATGGGATTTTCCAGGCAAGATAAGACTGAATGAGAGATGCTAGCCTGCATCTTTGGTTTGCCCAAAGAAAACTCAGATTTTAAAAAAAGAGGTGGGATGTCTTAACATGCAAACTGAATGCAGAAACAGTGAAGACTGGCTAATCTCATGTCTGTGACATGAGTTCAATCTCATTGAGAGTTTCTGTGGCTATACACTCTTCTTCTCTGTGGAATAGCCTATTCTTCCCATTTTCTTTTTTCCAGTTCCTAGAATACGTTTTGCATATCAGTCTTTCCCCTACGAAGATGATCTTTACTGAATTGCCTTTTAATTTGGTTTCCTCCTAGTTTTGTGCTCCAAAGCATAGATAGACAAATGAGTTTTAAGCTTCGTCCTAAAGCACTAGAATCTCATGCCTACTTGGGTGCTACTATTTCATTTAGTGTAGATACACTCACAAGATCTATTTGGCTTTTTAATAGCTGTCTCCTTTTACTATCTGTGAAGCCTAGTCAAGAAGGTAGTTGTCATTACCAAGGTGATTTCTCTTATTATATTGTTTTTAATGATCAAGAAAGGGGCTTCCTCTCATCCTAAGTTTGGAATGAATTTGGCTAGATTGTCTCAGACAATGCTCTATACTCTGGTTAAGCAAATGTCAAATTCACCTCTACAAATTCTCATGAAACTCTACCCCACAATCCTGGAATGACTCCTGTGATTTTTTTAATAGTATTTTTCCCCATATTTGGATTTTGTACATCACTGGGTCTAATGCTGTGCTTGAATCCTTATGACTGGCTTGCACTTCATTTCACTCTTGGGGGAAGCAGATGAATGCAGAGATATAATTCAAAGGGACCCAGGATTCTGGAAATCCAGACTGCACCGGCTCCTCTCACATGGTTCCAATTGCCAGTATGACAGTCTTTGCCAAGCAGGGCATTAATTTTAACCATAGAAACCTGGCAAGTCAGACAATTCAGCTTGACATTGCAATTCAGCAGTGGGAACTATTAGTTTTGGATCTGATTTTAAGTGGTCTCAGAATACCAGTTACAAATAGAAAGGGTTTCCTGAAGCCAAGTCATATGGTGGCCCTGTGTTTCCTTATCTGCTTTCAACCAGGCGACCGGGGACCAGAGCATGTACTTCCCAGTGCCAATGTCTAATCGCATGAGAGAGAGAGGCAGTCATCCTGCTCTGGGGTCCTTGAATTTAATTTTTATCTGTTTTTTTTTTCATTTTTGCTTTTTTATTTCTTTATCCTCGAATCAGAACATGTACATGGTTGGGGAAAAAATACAAGTAATTTGAAAGATCTTAAAAGCCTCTTGGATTTCCATCATCCAACAGTAACCCCTTTTTCATCCAAAAGTAACCACTTAAAAATGGTACCTATCCTAGAAGGGGCAGGACAAGGAGAAAGACACAGAGGGAGGGAGAATTTCACTTGCATTTCCTATTTTCTGGAATTGCTCCAAAGCAAAAGCACCAAAGCCTTGCTTTGGCCAGGATAGTATCCACTTTATCTCTGCTGCACACAGATGTCTTGCCCCTCTATCCTGGAGTGGGTTGTCTAGTCTTCCTCAACCCTACAAACAGATTCACACCCCATCTAAGGCACTGTGACTAAAAGGCTTCTTCTGACCCCTCTCTTTGTGTTAGCTACTTCCTTTGGATGGTAAGGCAGAGAGACTGTTTCCTTAATAAAACTGACAGTTACCCTGCTGCAAGTGAGTGCTCATTGACAAGTACTGGTGTGCCAGATTTGCAATTGTCAATCCGCTTATGACTCAGCACCTCCAAGAACTAATGTCTCCCTCTGTTTCTCTGACACAAAATTCTTGGCTTCATTCGGCTTGCCTGCTCTGCCCTCCTCTTTCTATGGATAGGTTGGTTCCTTGCATATTCCACATCCGAATTCCGGAGGAGCTAATCTGCTAGATGCTGCTGCCTCTTTTGAACAGAATGTTCTGAGTTAAGTGACCTCATTAATCACTAGCTAGAGTCTTGGCACAGGTGAGTCTGCTCTGTCCATTTATTGGCAGCCTTTGTTCAAATCTGAGTCCTTGTTCAAAAAAAGAACTAACACTTCTTCCATAAAGGAGGCAAGATAGGGGGCTTCCTTGGTGGCTCAGTGGTAAAGAATCCACCCTCCAATACAGGAGACAGGGTTCGAACCCTGGTCTGGGCAGACTCCCCCATGCCTCATGGCAAATAAGCCATTGTTCCACAACTATTAAGCCTGTGCTCTAGAGCCCGGGAGACACAGCTATTCAGTCCACATGCCACAACTGCTGCTGCTGCTGCTAAGGCGCTTCGGTCGTGTCTGACTCTGTGCGACCCCATAGACGGCAGCCCACCAGGCTCCCCCGTCCCTGGGATTCTCCAGGCAAGAACACTGGAGTGGGTTGCCATTTCCTTCTCTAATGCATGAAAGTGAAAAGTGAAAGTGAAGTCGCTCAGTCGTGTCCGACTCTTAGTGACCCCATGGACTGCAGCCCCCCAGGCTCCTCCGTCCATGGGATTTTCCAGGCAAGAGTACTGGAGTGGGGTGCCATTGCCTTCTCCAACTGAAGCCCAAATGCCCAACAGCCTGTGTTCCACAAGAGAACTCACCTCAGTGAGAAGCCTGGGCACCACAAGGAATCGTAGCCCTAGCTCCTTGCAACTAGAGAAAGCCTGTGCACGGCAACAAAGATCTAGCACAGCCAAAAAAAAAAAAAAAAAAAAAAGAGGTAAGATGGGAAAACTCTGTGTGTGTGTTGCGGGCAGCAAGACTAGACATGATGTTGCCAACAAAAGAAGTGGCAGAAGGTAGGAAGGGATTTAATCGAAAGCTATTTAGGAGGTGAGAATGACAGAACAGAACTTAGTGACTGATCATCAAATGCTTAGATTTCTGGTTTACATGAATAGGTTAGAAGAGGTTTTATTAAGAGAGCAAGAGATATTTGGCTTTGGCATTTCTAGGTATATTTAGTTTGAAGAATGTGTGGTGGTATCTGGGAGATGATGTATCTTTGCAAATAAACTAATGCAGATCTAGAGGTGAGGGTAATATCTGGCTGGAGATAACTGACTTGGGAGTCATTGTTCACAGGTTGCAGAAGTTCTTGAGAACTTCTGTTCTCTCTATCCTGAAATAAGACCACAAGCAAAAAGATGGTGACAAAGTAAGATATGGAAGCAACCTAAATATCCATCAACAGGTGAATGGATAAGCAAGGTGTGATGTAAATATACAATGAAATGCTACTCAGCCATGAGAAAGAATGAAAGTTTGCCATCTGCTGCAACATGGATTGACTTGGAGGGCTGTATACTAAGGGAAATAACTCAGACAGAGGAAGATAAGTACTATGTGATGTTACTTATATTTGGTATCTAAAAAAAAACAACTAGTGAACATGTAAAAGGAGCAGACTCACAGATATAGAGAACAAAGTGGTTACAAGTGGGGAGAGGGAAGGAGTGAGGGGCAATAAAGGGGTAGAGGAGTAAGAGGTGCAAACTATTAGGTATAAAATAAGCTACAAGGACATATTGTACAACATGGGGAATATAGACAATATTTTATAGTAACTATAAATGAGGAATAACTTTAAAAAGTTGTGAATCACTACATGGTACACCTGTAACTTATATAATATTGTACAGCAAATATACCTCAGTTAAAAAAGTACTTAGTTATTGTAGACTCAAATCCTCTAATTTATTAGGAAGCACTGAAATACTATAATGTGCTATTTTAAACAATTATGCGGTTAACATTCTATTGTTTTTCTTTATTTCTTTGCATTGATCACTTAGGAAGGCTTTCTTATCTCTCCTTGCTATTCTTTGGAACATTAAAATGATTAAATGTTCCATACTTTGGAACATTAAAATGATTAGCACTAAAAAAAGATGGTGGCACAGTGAATTTTGAATAGAACACTACTTCTTTTTAGAGATATTTTCCCTCATCAGACTTATAAATTAATAGTACCAATAGTAAAAAAAAAAAAAAAAAAAAATCAAGCCTCAATTTCCCCAACAAAAAGATTTTTAATAAGGCCATTATGTAGTTCCTGATAGGAGCTAAGGCAACATGGTTATTAGAAGAAAGTAATTAAAGGTAATGCTGATGAATTGCAGCTGCCATTGAGATGTATAACAGTGAAAAACAGGAAGTGTTATGATTATAAGTAATGTGAAAATCTGTATTCAGCTTGGTGGAGTAAAAGCAGGAAGTGACTCTTCTTGGCAAAGAAGATTTAAAATATCCTTCTATCCACAAAACACAGGACATTAATTATGGCAGAGAAACGCAGCTGCCAAGGAGAGGGTGGACCCAGCACTCAGGCTGCTCAGATAGAGAGCTACAGTATCGCCCAGACATTCCTCAGTTCAGCTCAGTTGCTCAGTCACGTCCAGCTCTTTGTGACCTCATGGACTGCAGCATGCCAGGCCTCCCTATCCATGACCAACTCCCAGAGCTTGCTCAAACTCATGTCCATTGAGTCGGTGATGCCATCCAACCATCTCATCCTCTGTCGTCCCCTTCTCCTCCTGCCTTCAGACATACCTACTGAAGACTATATAGGAGGCAGTTGCCAATTTTAAAACAGCTTTATCAATACTCAGTCCTCAAAGACTCTACTTCGAATAGCACATTGGTGGCAGCTCAGAAGAAGCAAAGAGCAAAGCTTGAATGATTGGATACAAAGAGACCTTCAAAAGAAGACATGCAGATGACGTGGACATTATTTCTTAAAAGTTTAAGGGAGTTCGATACATGAGACAGGGCACTCAGGGCCAGGGCACTGGGATGACCCTGAGGGATGGGATGGGGAGGAAGGTGGGAGGGAGGTTCAGGATGGGGGACACATGTACACCCATGGCTGATTCATGTCAATGCACGGCAAAAACCACTACAATATTGTACAATAATTAGCATCCAGTTAAAATAAGTAAATAAATTAAAAAAAAAAATTAAGGGAGTAACACCAGAAGGGCATGGAGATATTATAGGAAGTAAATGAAGTTTGCAGTGCTCCCACCATCTCAGTTATTGAATGGGCTTTGAAGCAATAGAACTCTGGTTTTAAACCCTAACTTCATCCAGAGAATGGGGTGTTGCTTAGCATCACTGAGCTTCCTTGGTGGCTCAGATCGTAAGGAATCTGCCTGCAATGCAGGAAACCTGGATTCAGTCCATGAATCAGGAAGATCCCTTGGAGAACAGAATGGTTATCCACTCCAGTATTCTTGCCTGAAATATCCCATGGACAGAGGAGCCTGGAAGGCTACAGTCCGTGAGTTCCCAGAGTGGGACACGACTTAGTAAGTAACACATGCTTAGCAACATTATAAAAATTGAGAAAATATATGCAAAGTGCCTAGTACATGAGAAGTATTGAAATGATAGCTATTACTTTTAAATCACTTTGTTAGTAAATACAAAAATACCTGTAAGAACTCTTTTTGGTTCTCTTACGAATGATTATAAAATCATACTTCTCTATTACCTTAAGTTTGAAAGCCTGTCAACCGCAAAATCCTTCCCACTAAAATTATTTAGATTTTTAGAAATTTCACCCTACAATTAGGGTGAATTCACTGTAGTTTTGAAGGAATAAATGGAATGGCTTCCATTTTTCTCTAAATCTTAAGCAATTTTCAGATTTAAAAACATGTTGAAGATCCTATTTTGTGTATGAGACTGGCTATTTCTTGGATGATTCAGAAACCCAGGTTTCTGTGTGGCATCTGGAGGGACTTCAGGAATTTGTGGTTGGATGGATGATTGCTCCACCATCGCTGCGTGTTTTGGATATTTGGGCTGCTTTGGTCTATGTAGCATCTTGCTAGCAACTTCTTTCAAGCTTATTACCACTATAGCAATCTTCAGGAGGTCTCCCCAGCCCTTTGACCGTTGGGCTTTTTACAAAACCAAAACCAACCTAAAATAAATCACTGGGCATATACAGATGACAGAAAATGACCATCGCGTTGTCTTCTCATATAACCTTTATTGTTAAATTTAGAAAATGAACTTCCCTCAACTTTTGACATAGCCACCCTATATCTTTTTGATCTTTGGTTGTATTTTGCTATGCAAATATTCTAAAAAGTTATTTCCCTAGTGGTCAAGTACACCAACTAGAGGGTACATTCCTGAGGGGTATAGACTGACAGCACATTCACCCAGAGTGGAGAGAAGAGAAATCACTAAACACACTTTGTCAGATTAGGCCAGTGTCATAAATTCATAATTTAGACAACCAGCAGACTTTTACTGCATCAGAATATGTTTGTTAGGTAGGTAGAATAGGGAAAAGGAGTCTAAAATGGCGGTGGCTAAAAGACAAGGAAGGGAAAAGCCCGTGAAAATAGAACAAAAGAAGGTCCGAGGACCAGGGTGAAGACCTCAGGTGAAACAAAGAGCACTCCTGACTGGCCCAATTTACATAGGGCAGGCCCAGGGAGAAATAAACATATAAATAGAGGAGCCAAAGCTAGCTCTCTCTCTCTCCTGTGCGCTGGGGCACCCTTCTCCTTGTGTCTTTGGATCGACGTGCCCTCAAACCTCGAAGATGGATTTTCCTGCTATCTTCTAAATAAAATAGAGCTGTAACACTGAGCTATAACACTGATTTGTCTAAGAGCTATAACATGGTCCATTCGAGACCTGAGAGCTATAACACAGTCTATCCAAGACCTGAGAGCTGTGACCCGCTGAGGGGGCTTTAATGTCCGTCACTCCAAATCTTTGTTGTGATGAGACAAAGAACTGAGGAACATACACTTGCATGACATGTTGTTAGATGAAGTTCCTTGTGAACAAATCCAGTGTGAAATGAAAACTCATTCAAGACAATGGGAATTTTTATTTCTGAGATTTACTAGGCTTTTGGAGAAGCTAACATGTAGTCTGAGCTTTTGAAGAGATTCATCCTGTCATGCAGGCACTAAGGTGTGAGACCTTCTTCCTACCCAAGTGTACGGAGTGAAGAAAAAAATTACCTAAAAAATGATGGTGAGTGGCTCTGACTCAGCAAATACATTCTTATGTGTGTCCTCAGTTGCTCAGTTGTGTCCGACACTCTGCAACCCACGGACCCCATGGAGCCTACCAGGCTCCTCTGTCCGTGGGACTTTTCCAGGCAAAAATACTGGAATAGGTTGCCATTTCCTCCTCTGGAGGATCTTTCTGACCCAGTGATCAAACCTGTGTCTCCTGCAATAGCAGGTGGATTTTTTACCACTGAGTCACATTCTTGGACCTGTGCAAAACACACAAAGCTTTGCTAATCATGTATAATTAAGGATTAACCTCCCTTGACCTGCCCATGTAACTTTTCTGACCTTCATGTGGACAGAGAGAAAGGCATTGGTTCTCTCTACTTACCATTTATAGCAAAAATTAACAGAATTGAAACAACTCTAGAGACTGGAACTCTTTAGTCTCAGAAAATGAGGACATGCTTAGCTGAGTTTGAAGCTTACTCTAAGGATGAAGGGCCATGGTGGTTGTGAAGTATGAGTCTTTTCTCCAGACTGTAGAGGTTATAATATTACAGTTGTGGGAAAGAACTGTCAAATATTAACTCTGTCCCCAGAAATTTACAGCTTCCAAATGTGGTAGACCAGGCCTCTACGTGTCTCAGAAGTATATGAGATGCCACAAGATACACGTTTATTCATAGAACATCTGAATTAAACAGTCATACTGAAGATACCATTTTGTCTTTCTTTTCTTCCTATTCTTGGTTATGATCCATTTCATTAACCATTACTTCAAGTTTATACAATGGTACCCAACTGTGATACAATCTAAGAATCTAGTTCTCAAGAAAGTATGTCTCACCTGCTTTTATTCCCCATTAGAGGCCACTTCCTATTTTAGAATACATTAAAATTTTTACAATGGGTAATTTACACAAGATACTTTATAAACTAACTATAATAATTATATTTTAAGTGTTTTTAGAAGGAGAGTTGGCTTTGTACTACTCTGGTTATCTTGGTTATAAAAACATTGACTTTACTTAGAGGTTATGGACTTTAAAATATTTTTAAATAGTATCAAACAATTGAGTTATTCAATTTCAAACAATGACCACAGGCTTTCATTCCCCAAGTTCCAGGCAACCTCTTTTGAGTAGCCCATTTGTTTCTGGCTACTTTGGTATTTTCCTTCTCTATTCTTCCATTCTCTTTGTGTTTCCATTCACCCACAGGAAATGGAGTACTCTACACAAATGATCTCTTCCCTTCTTCCACTGATCTAAGAGATAGGAGGTATATTGCTAATTTTCTAACAAGGAAAATGTAAAGTGTTGATTCTAGAGTGAGAATGAAAGAGACTGGTGAAAAGGGGTGGTTTAAACTATACTTTGTTTTTCTTGGGAGGCAGCAGGCTCACTATGCATTGAATTATGGAAAATGAAACAATGTACAACACAGCACGTTGGTAATTCATTTAACCTTCTGCATTAGAACAAAATCCAGAACAGTTAAGAATCTAAAGCCTGTCTTCAAGAGTTTTCTAAGCACTTGGTATCTGCCAATAATAATGTAATGACCTAACAAACGCTTTTGTTCTTCTTGCAACCAACCCTTATATAATTCATACACAGCACGCAGAATGGGACAGGGAAGTGCAATAGTCCTCGTTCCACAGGACAGCTCACACAGGAAGTGCTAGAAAGAGGTTTCCATCCATCCTCAAATCTACTGACAGCCTGTTCACTTTTCAAACCCTACTGGGGCGTATGCTTATTTAACTATTCCTTTCTTATAAGGATCTCTTCGTTCAAAGTAAACCACTTTATCATCTGAGCCTACGGTGAAAAGTAGAAAATAAAATTTTTGTTATGCAGCTCTGTTGTCCTCCAAGTGAGTTATAAATATGTTTGTTGGAGGTATTTTATAGATCATGACTCCCCACTGAATTAGACATTCTTTTTTTCTCACTTTATTGAGATATTAGTGACATGTAACTACATTAATCTAAGGCATACAAGTAGCTCAGTGGCTAAAGAATCTGCCTGCAATGCAGGAGACGCCAGAGATGCAGTTTGATCTCTGGGTAGGGAAGGTCCCCAGGAGGAGGGCATGGCAACCCACTCCAGAATTCTTGCCTCGAAAATCCTATGGATAGAGGAGCCTTGCGGACTACATTCCGTAAGGTCACAAAGAGTTGGACATGACTGAAGCAACTGAGCATGCACGCATGAACATGCATACAACATGATGACTTTATATATATATATATGTATTACAAAATGATTACTACAATAAGTTTAGTTAACATTCATTACCTCATATAGTTACACTTTTTTTCTTGTGATGAGAACTTTCAAGATTTTCTCTCTTAGCAACTTTCCAATATACAATACAGTATTGTTGTAGGAAGGGGGACCCCTTCCAGGGCCTGAAACTGGGCTCTTGTCTAACACTCGAAAATGAATTGTCTGAGGTCAATTATGCAGGTCAGGAAGCAACAGTTAGGACTGGACATGGAACAACAGATTCGTTCCAAATAGGGAAAGGAGTACGTCAAGGCTGTATATTGTCACCTTGCTTATTTAACTTATATGCAGAGTACATCATGAGAAATGCTGGGCTGGAAGAAGCACAAGCTGGTATCAAGATTGCCATGAGAAATATCAACAACCTCAGATATGCAGATGACACCACCCTTATGGCAGAAAGTGAAGAAGAACTAAAGAGCGTCTCAATGAAATTGAAAGAGAAGAGTGAAAAAGTTGGCTTAAAGCTCAACATTCAGAAAACTAAGATCATGGCATCCGGTCCCATCACTTCACAGTAAATAGATGGGGAAACAGTGGAAACAGTGTCAGACTTAATATTTTTGGACTCCAAAATCACTGCAAATGGTGACTGCATCCATGAAATTAAAAGATGCTTACTCCTTGGAAGGAAAGTTATGACCAACCTAGACAGCACATTAAAAAGCAGAGATATTACTTGTCAATAAAGGTCCATCTAGTAAAGGCTATGGTTTTTTTCAGTAGTCATGTATGGATGTGAGAGTTGGACTATAAAGAAAACCGAGCACCGAATAATTGATTCTTTTTGAACTGTCGTGTTGGAGAAGACTCTTGAGAGTGCCTTGGACTGCAAGGAGATCCAACCAGTCCATCCTAAAGGAGATCAGTCCTGAGTGTTCACTGGAAGGACTTATGTTGAAGCTGAAACCCCAATACTTTGGGCACCTGATGCAAAGATCTGACTCACTTGAAAAGACCCTGATGCTGGGAAAGATTGAGGGCAGGAGGAGAAGGGGATGACAGAGAATAAGATGGTTAAATGGTATCACTGACTCAATGGACATGAGTTTGAGTAAGCTATAGGAGTTGGTAATGGACAGGGAGGCCTGGCATGTTGCGGTCCATGAGGTCACAAAGAGTCAGACACGACTCAGCAACTGAACTGAACTGAGGAAGGTGGACCCCTTCCAGGGCCCGAAACTGGGCTCTTGTCTAACACTCAGAAATGAATTGTCCGAGGAGACACATGTGCTGACAAAGCAAGAGGTTTTATTGGGAAAGGGCACCTGGGTGTAGAGCAGTAGGGTAAGGGAACCCAGGAGAACAACTCTGCCATGTGGCTTGAAGTCTTGGGTTTTATGGTGATGGGATTAGTTTCCGGGTTGTCTTTAGCCAATCATTCTGACTCAGAGTCTTTCCTGGTTGTGCACACCTTGTTCAACCAAGATGGATTCCAGAGAGAAGGATTCTGGGAGGTGATCGGACATGTAGTGTCTCCTTTTGACCTTTCCTGAACTCTTCTGGTTGGTGGTGGCTTATTAGTTCCATGCTCCTTCCCGGGACCTCCTGTCATAAAACAACTCATGTAAATGGTTACTATGGTGCCTGATCTGTGTGGCTGGTTTCAGTCAGTGTGCTTCCCCTAACAGTATCATGAACTGTAGTCATTATGCTGTACATTACACCCCCCTAACCTGTGTAATTGGAGAAGAAAGTGGCAACCCACTCCAGTGTTCTTGCCTGCAGAATCCCAGGGATGGCGGAGCCTGGTGGGCTGCCATCTATGGGGTCGCACAGAGTCAGACATGACTGAAGTGACTTAGCAGCAGCAGCAGCAGCAGCAGCAACCTATGTATATCATAACTGGAAGTTGAAGTCTTTTGACCCACTTTCACCATCCCCAGCCCCTGAGTTAGACCTTTTTTTTTTAAAATATTAATTTCAATGAACAAAAATTACAAGAGAGAATTTACAGAATAAAGAAAAAAAAATGTAGTTATTAAATTCAAATAAGTTAATTCCCTTTTGATATTATAAATGTCCACATTCAAGACTCTCATTTGTTAGGTCAAGAGGTATGATGCAATGAAAAAAAGTATATTTTCACAACAATAATGTGACCCTACAGTCTTGCATTCTTAGAGTGAAATACATTAAGAGATTGCTCCTTTTCTGTAAAATCTGTCCAAAGTATATCTTTGAAATCTCAAGAGGAAACTGACTCTAAAACTTTGTAACACAGTCTTGCAAACACAGATAACTGAGAATGCTGCAGCATGGTGCATCAAAATTTGAACTCTTGGAGGCCAATATATCATCAGTCATGTAATTAGCAAGGAAAGAAAGATAAAGTACTAGAAAACTAAATGTCTATTTTAAAAGACAGATGCATATTTTGTCTGAGAATATTTCTAATGTTAATATTTTTGGTACTGATATTTTAACAGTAAAGAGATTTTATATAATTTTCTTGAAAGGCAGAGTCCTTAAAGTCAAATACTAATCTTTCAAACTTCTACTTTCTTATCAAAACGGGTCGACAGCAAATCTTTTGGATTCATAATTCTCAATGGCTCTGTTAGAATCTAGGAAAAGGGTCATAAAAAAAAGTGTATGGGAACCTAGAGAGGGTAGGAAGGGGTAGGGGGGGAGTTCAAGAGGGAGGGGACATGTGCATACCTATGACTGATTCATGTTGTTGTATGGCAGAAACCCATGCAATATTGTAAAGCAAGTATTTTTTCAATTAAAAATATATAAATTTTAAAAAGTGTATGAGGCTTCCATGGTGACTCCATGGTGGGGAGGCTGCCTGGCAATGTAGGAGACATGGGTTCAATCCCTGGTTCAGGAAAATTCCACGTGCCATGGAGCAACTAAACCCATGTGCCCCAACTACCAAGCCTGTGCTCTAGAGCCAATGAGATACAACTACTGAGCCCATGTGCCACAGCTACTGAAGCCTGAGTGCCCTAGAGACCATGCTGCCTAACAAGAGAAGCCACCACAATGAGAAGCCCACACACTACAACCAGAGAGTCGTCCCCAATCTCTCTGCAACTAGAGAAAACCTGAGTGCAACAACAAAGACCAAAACAACAATAATAAATAAAACATTTAAAAATGCAATTAAAAAAGAGCGTGAAGCACTTCCTTAAGAAAAAGAGAAGGTGCAGAGTTTAATTTTGCCTTGGGAAGGAGAATTGTGGGCAAACTTTAGCTTTATTATCTTTGCAGTGGCCTAAGTGGTATGGAAGAAAGATGAGAAATTTCCCAAGCATTTCATGAAAATGCACTAAATACTGATAAGAGATCCTATCTCAATTCAATTAACCACAATCTTGAGTGACACAACAGCGCACCAGGCTTCGTGGCAGTGTGGAAGTATAAAAAAAGGCTCAACACTTAAGGAACTTACAATCTTATCACACAGACAAACATATTAAAAATATGTTCCACAGCCAAGGATAATGACACAAACCCCATTTGTATTCAATAGATACTGGATTCTGTTCTTCACAATGTTCATGTAACTCTCTGTGAAGTGCAGTGAGAGCCACTTAATTTCCTTCCTGTGATATCTGAATTTCCTAGGCTAACTCAGAGGGCCAAACATTCAGTCCTCTTTATTTTTTCCAGCTAAAAAGCTGTCATTTTAATTGGAAAATATTTAGTATCTGCTTGTGGTACAGTGGGAAAGAATCTGCCTGTCAATGCATGAAACATAAGAGACTTGGGTTCAGGGCCTGGATTGGGAAGATTCCCTGCAGTAGGAAATGACAACCCACTCTAGTATTCTTGCATGGAGAATCCCATGGGCAGTGGAGCCTGGTGGGCTACAGCCCATGGGGTTGCAAGGAGCGGGACATGACGACTGAGCGACGAAGCAAGTGCGTGCACGCACATGCGCGCGCGTGCACACACACACACACAACATAAGCTTCTGAGCACTGAGACTGATTTTTAAACCTTTTCTGACTCCTACTGAATACGCTGTGCTGTGCTGTGCTTAGGGAAGCCCATTGAATACCGTTTATATTGGTTAATGCGCAAAATACTCAATGAAACTTCTGAAAGAGAAAATAAATTTTTCTTAAAGAAATGAAGAAAAGAGAGAACATTTTAGTACCTGTCACACACCTCTCTACACACATTCACTGTGGTGGTTAAATATAAAACTTAAAAGTTCGAGACCTGGCTTAAAAATCCCAGCTCTACCTCTCACTACCTGTGTGATCCTGGGCAAGTTACTTAAGCTAAATGGACCTTAGTTTCTTCATTTGCAAAATGGCAGATATGCGAGTGCATGTCTAATAAAATTTTGTATACATTAGATGTAATAATGTAAATAAAGTGTCCAGCCTAAGTTCTTGTACATAAGTGCTGGATAATTAGAACTACATTATTGTTTGCCACCTGTCTATGTTTAAAAAGATTTGAGGCAACTAACACTAAGTAGCAGATATAATAAAACAAAGATAAAAAGATAAATGTGTCAAACTATAGTATTGATATATTTTCTTCCAATTCTTTGATCAAATAAGTGAAATTGATTTGTAGCACTTAAGAACGTTTCCCAAACCATTGTGGAAACCTCCATTATTCTGTGGAGGAAGGTAGGTATTTGCTGCATATTTAAAACTTGTGTTAAAATTTATTCTTTACAAAATTATTTGGGGTTTCAATTTTCTAAAATTGAGAATGAATAAACTCGAAACACTAGTGCAAAAATTTTAGAAAGACTGCCTTTCCATCCTTAATTAATAGCTAAAGAATCTGAAAGTGGTAGACAAGTTTTTATCAAGTTGCAGGAAACTACATTCTCTAGGAATCCAGACACATAGTTCTAGAGCATGTTGGTTTGATAACTGACTGACAAAGTTGTAAAAATCATTTTGGTGAATCAAGAAACTTCTTGAGAGGTGCTCAGCTCAATAGAATTAAACTTCCCTCCATCCAACTGCAACCGTGAAATTAAAAGATGCCTGCTCCTTGAAAAGAAAGCTATGACAAATCTAGAGAGTGTATTAAAAAGCATAGACATCACTTTGCCGACAAAGGTCCATATAGTCAAAGCTATGGTTTTTCCAGTAGTCAAGTACGGATGTGAGAGTTGGATCATAAAGAAGGCTGAGCATTGAAGAACTGATGCTTTTAAATTGTGATGCTGGAGAAGACTCTTGAGAGTACCTTGGACTGCAAGGAGATCAAATAAGTCAACCCTAAAGGAAATCGATCCTGAATATTCATTGAAAAGACTGATATTGAAGCTGAAGCTCCAATACTTTGGCCACTTGATGGGAAGAGCCGACTCATTGGAAAAGACCCTGATGATGGGAAAGATTGAGGGCAGGAGGAGAAGGGGGTGACAGAGGATGAGATGGTTAGATGGTATCACTGACTCAATGGACGTAAGTTTGAGCAAACTCTGTGAAATAGTGAAGGACAGGGAAGCCTGGCACACTGCACACCATGGTGTTACAAAGTGTTAGACACATCTTAGCGACTGAACAACAACAACAGCAACAAGAGCAACCCAAGTGGGGCTTCCCTAGTGGCTCAGTGGTAAAGAATCTGCCTGCCAGTGCAGGAGAAATATGTTTGATCCTTGGGTAGGAAAGATCCCCTGGAGAAGGAAATGGCAGCCCATTCCAGTGTTCTTGCCTGGAAATCCCACGAACAGAGGAGCCTGGCAGGCTACAGTCCCTGGGGTCGCAAAGAGTCAGGCACAACTTAGGTACTGAGTACAATGCATGCCACCCAACTGCTTACCACCAAAAACTGTTCAAAGATTCTAAAATCTTCTGTATTTCAAATTGATTTTAGGAGACTTACCCATTAATCTCTGAGTTAGCTATGTTACAAACTAACATCATCCATTTCTAGGTTAAAGTGTTTTAACTGTGAGGCTATGCTATTTTCCCCATCTATGTCTCTTCCAAGGTCATAAAATCTGTTAGGACAGATACTGTCTATGCAAGTTATGATCCAACCATTTCCTGCACATTTTCTAATACAGAGAGCAGTATCTGTAGCTTCAGTGCCTCTTTTAAAGTTTTCCATTCTTTCTGCTTTGTGCTTTAGTCACTACTCACAGATGGTAAAAAATCCACCTGCAAAGTGGGAGATTTGGGTTCAGTCCCTGGGTTGGGCAGATCCCCTAGAGAAGGGAATGGCTACCCACTCCAGTGTTCTTGTCTGGAGAATTCCATGGACAGAGGAGCCTGGCAAGCTACAGTCTATGGGATCGCAAAGAGTTAGACATGACTGAGCAACTCTCACTTTCATTTTTCTTTCATGACATGGGACTTGACAATGCAGTTAGTTTTTTGAGCTCCCATGGTAAATTGCTATTTCTGTTGGGCTCCAAACTTGAGATCCAGTATTCCCTTAGGATACCGCTGGGTGATTATTTTACCTCCAGGTCCTAGCTGTCTGCCAGCTCATAGGCATGTGGAGCTTACGTTGATCTGGCTTTTGCGCTGCTCTGTGACGACCAAAGCTGGGCTGGTAAACTTGCCCAGCAAAGGCTGGGAAAAGAGAGGACATACCTATTACATGGTCCTGTAGCCTGCACAAGTTCTGAGTTCCTGCTGACATCTGTGAGCTCACAAGGCAACCGAGGGACGACTGCAGCCTTCCTTCCAGACAGCTGTGTTCATTACTATGTTCCTCAGCCTTCAAACATCTTTGCTGTGCTCTGGGATTTTTGGAACTCTTGGTCCTGTTCTTGTCTGAAATGCGATTTAACTTTTAAGGCTGACAGGTGCTGTATCTTAGCTGTTCAATGGCATCTCTGAATTTCTGCATTTACTCTTTTTTTAATTTTTAGTTGGAGGATAATTGCTTTAGAATGTTGTGTTGGTTTCTGCCACACATCAACATACTATGCTATGCTATGCTATGCTATGCTAAGTCACTTCAGTCATGTCTGACTCTGTGTGACCCCATAGACGGCAGCCCACCAGGCTCCCCCGTCCCTGGGATTCTCCAGGCAAGAACACTGGAGTGTGTTGCCATTTCCTTCTCCAATGCATGAAAGTGAAAAGTGAAAGTGAAATCGCTAAGTTGTGTCCGACTCTTCGCGACCCCATGGACTACAGCCTATCAGGTTCCTCTGTCCATGTGATTTTCCAGGCAAGAGTACTGGAGTGGGGTGCCATTGCCTTCTCCACATGGACATGAATCAGCCATATATGTATCTGCTTAGTTGCTCACTTATGTCTGACTTTCTGCAGCTCCATGGACTGTAGCCCACCAGGCTCCTCCATCCATGGTATTTCCCAGGCAAGAATACTGGAGTGGGTTGCCATTTTGTACTCCAGGGGATCTTCCTGACCCAGATATCGAACCAGAGTCTCTTGTGTCTCTGGCATTGGCAGGCAGGTTATTCACCACTAGCGCCACCCATAGGTATACACGTGTTCCCTCTCTCTTGAATCTCCTTTCTACCTCCTACTCCATCCCACCCCTCTAGGTTGTCACAGAGCACCAGCCTAAGCTCCCTCACTACACTACACAGCAACTTCCTATTACCTATCTATTTCACACATGGTAATATATATATTTCAATCCTATTCTCTCCTTCCCCCATTGTGTCCATAAGTCTGTTCTCTTTGTCTGAGTCTCTCTTCCTGCCCTGCAAATAAGTTCATCAGTACCATTTATCTAGGTTCCATATACATGTGTTAATATACGATATTTGTTTTTCCTTTTCTGACTTACTTCACCCTGCATAGCAGGCTCTAGGCTAATCTACCTCACTAGAACTGACTCAGATCCTTTCCTTTCTATGACTGAGCAATATTCCATTGTGTATATGTACCATGACTTCTTTATCCATTCACCTGTCGACAGACATCTCAGTTGGTTCCATGTCCTGCCTTTAGCTTTGAGCCTAGTCAGTTCTCTCAGTCCAGTGTTTGGGTTATCAACCAGTCCCCAAATTTTCCACAGGTGCTGACTTACCATGACTTGTGCTTCAATACTAAAATATGAAAATAGCCAACCATCATGTGAGCTGGAAGGAGTCAGGGAAGTGATTTCAGAGGAGGAAACATTCATATTGAGCAATTGTCTCAACGGTTTTGATTGAATAGAATACTGAAGTTGGTGAGAGGGCTCTCCAAGTAGGAGAACCACATGAGGAGAGGCAGATACATCGTTAATTTTTAATTTTTGAAGCAAGTCAAACAAAACTGTTTGCCTTCTGGCTTCAATTTGTATTATGAATTAAAAAAATTCACTGGAAACTTTGAATGAACAAATAAAAAATTTGACAGTATTCATTTGAGGAAGATACATTGAAAAAAATTGAGGCAAACAATTATTAAGTGCCCAGGCATTTCATTAGTCCTAGAGAACAAAGATTAATAAGACCAATATGTGATATTTTCTCTCAAGGGGCTAACATTCCAGTAGGGGAGGCAGATAAACAAATAAGTGATTATTTATATTCAGTTGAAGCTCTTTTATCTAATGCAATTTGGTTTAGAAGTTGATGTATTAACCAAATAAAAATGTGGTTGTAGGAGGGAATTTTAAAATGCCCTTTAATATTTTAATTTAAACATAAAATTGTATATTCACTGATTTTTTGATATGCAAAAGCCTTTTCTTTGCATGATTTTTCTTACATAAAGCATATAAAATTCAGGGTATGAGGTTTAATGTTTGTGTTTTTAAAAAATGAAATGAAAAACTAAAGAAACATGCAAAGTACTGAGCACAGATTCTCCTGGAGTTGTAGTAGTTTTGTAAACAAGCATCTGAGTTATCTTGTCAATACTTTATTTAACAGAATTATTTTTTAATAACAATTTTATCCAGTGTTTTACATGTATTCACATGTTATCACAGAAACATCTCTCTTTTCCTATAGCATTTCATTAGTTTCAACATAAAATTTAATTATGTAATTAAAATAGCAGAGACAACTGGTTTGGAAGAAATGTTACCAACTTTTTGGAAATGTGCAACTCAGCTGGCAGGAACAGAAGTTCATGGTTATACTGGAGAACAGCTGAAAGCTCGGAGATTTTTAGCATGCTTTGGACATCAGCCATTATATTTAACAAAGGAATACACGATATCAATCACTTGGTTGTAGGTATAATAATTGGAGTTTCATTGAGAAAACTGCTCAGAACTAAAAGCCAAGGCATGCATGAGGTATTATGTTATCTCAGAACAATTGATATTAGATTATGTAGGGCTTAGGTCAGAACCTTGGGCAGCATCAACTTTGGGATGAGAGACTTAACTATCTTAAGCTGTTGTTTAGTCGAGTGTGACTCTTTGGCAACCCCATGGACTTTAGTCTGCCAGGCTCCTCTGTCTATGGGATTTCCCAGGCAAAATACTGGAGTGGTTGCCATGCCCTCCTCCAGAGATCTTCCTGATCCAGGGGTTGAACCTGTATCTCCTCCGTCTGCAATGCGGGAGACCTGGGTTTGATCCCTGGGTTGGGAAGGTCCCCTGGAGGAGGGCATGGCAACCTACTCCAGTATTCTTGCCTAGAGAATCCCCATGGACAGAGGAGCCTGGAAAGCTACAGTCCATGGGGTTGTAAAGAGTCGGACACAGCTGAACGACTAAGCAGAGCACAGCACTCCTGCATTGCAGGTGGATTCTTTACTGCTGAGCCACCAGGGAAGCCTAACTATCTTAAGTGTACACAACAAACTTAATGAAAAATAAAATCATATTAGCTTTAGTAGAATTGGTCTTGCATAGTTAGGATGGGAGGAAAACAAGGGGGAGTACAAGAGAACCTTGGAAAACTGAAAGGGAGTAGGAGAGGTTTTTTTCCTAACCTTTTTTGGGAGGGAATTGGGAGCCATTGAAAACAAATTTCTTTAATACCACAGTTATTCCCAGGATCAATCTTTCTTAAAAGTACAGAGCAGTACAAGGAGGTGATGTAAAAATAACTATTTTAATTCAATGTTTTGGTAACAGTTCTAAGTTATTTATTAATGGAATAATAGAGACAAGGAGGTTGGTTATAACAACATGTTTTACAGGACAGTAATAAAATAAAATTTTATAATTAAAATGAGGATGGTACTAATAAAAACTGTATGGGTAAAATACAATTTTTGAGTGTAGCACATAGTAGAAAATCTAGAAAACTCTGCAATAGTACAAAAAGGTGCATACATATATCAGCAAATAAACGCTAATAGTCACCTACAATTCTTTTACCCAGAGATCTGTTGTTCAGTTGCTAAGTTGTGTCTGATTCTTTTGTGACCCCATGAACTGTAGCCTACAAGTCTCCTCTGTCCATAGGATTTCCCAGGCAAGAATATTAGAAGGGATTACCATTTCCTTCTCTAGGGGATCTTCCCAACCTAGGGATCAAATCTACATCTCCTGCATCGGCATGAGAATTCTTTACCACTGAGTCACCGAGGAAGCCCTATATCCAGAGAAAGCCTATGTTAAATTTTGTTTCATATCTCCTTTTGAATATTATGTACACACACACACACACACACACACACACATAGGAGCATACTAAGACTTCTTTTTTTTTTCCAATTTAACAATATATTGTGACCATTTGTCATGACAGCATGAAAAATTTCTTTGTGGCATTGGCTAGATTGTGAGTACATTGCCGAATTTTAATGTTGAGAACAACTATTCTTTATTCTGATTTGTCATTTTAATATCATAGTGGTTGCTGCAGACTTCTGGAAGCTATTTTATTATGAGACTTCTTTTATTTATTTCAGCAATGGGTACAGAATTTTATCAAATTTTTTGTCAGCGTCTATAGAATGGACCATATATATTATCTCCTTTAACTGGTAGATACAATAAATACATGGATGGAACCACCTTCCCTCCCTTCCTTTCTACCTTCTTTCTTTTCTTTTTTCTTCCTTCCTGCTAAGTTTAAATAACTTTCTGTTCTATGTGAAATACTGTTTTATTTTTTCTAAGTAATAAATATATGTAGTTCAAACAGTAAAATACCTCTACAAGACTGATACTGAAAAGCACTTCCCCAAGCCCCAAATTTCCTATTTCTATGTTCTTTTTTCCCCAAGTTTTCTGGCTATTTCTTTTGGCATTTAATTTCTTATATTTTATAGTGCTATTTCTTAACTTGTCAATTTTAGTTATTTTATATTTTTCTTATGAAATGAGGATTTATAGTTATTACATCATGTCATATTTTTCTACTGTCTCAATGTGCAGTCTTATCAGTAAGTTTTGTTGAATTCATGATCAGTATTCATCTTCCTATGACTTTATTAGTATTGGTCAGAACTGAGCCAAATATTATAATTATAATTATATTTTCTATCTTGTGAAATTTTTGTTTTACTTAGAGTTAATAATTTGTTGTTGTTTAGCCACTAAGTCGTGTCTGACTCTTTTGTGACCCCATAGACTGTAGCCCACCAGGCTCCTCTGTCCATGGGATTTCCCAGGCAGGAATACTGGAGTGGGTTGCCACTTCCTTCTCGAGGGGATCTTCTTGACCCAGGATCGAATCAGCAGCTCCTGCGTTGGCAGGTGGCTTCTTTACAGCTGAGTCACTAGGGAAATCCAAAGAGTTAATAATACGTTTGTTTTTATTTTTGTTTGTCTAGGTTTATGTATTTATCACAGTCATTATTCCAACTGATCAATAAAATCCTTTTAGATTCTAATTTCCATATGGTCAAAAACATTTGGTGCTTTATCAATTACCCACACCCCCTACAAACACCCACCTCCCTGCTCTTGGAAGCATCCATGCTGGAGCCCTCCATCCTTCTACTCCAATATAGACTAATTTCTCTTTAGTGCTAATGCATAGCTGGTAACCTGGAATTTCTCCTTTCTCCCAGTTTGAGTCCCTTATTTTGAAAATTTGGTTTCTTCCTCTATTTTAGTTTATGTTCCCATTGTCCAGGATCTTAAGAGAGTGTGCATGGGAGATAATTTGTTTAGGGCTTGCATTGGTAAAGAATTCACCTGCAATGTGGGAGACTTGGGTTTGATCCCTGGAATGGGAAATTCCCCTGGCGAAGGCAAAGGCTACTCACTACAGTATTCTGGCCTGGAGAATTCCATGGACTGTATAGCCCATGGGGTTGAAAAGAGTCAGACACAACTGATTGACTTTCACATTCATCTGCATGTCTGAGAAATGTTCTAATAGGCTGTTGTACTTGATTGATAGTTTGATAGAGATTGATAGTTTGAGAACAGAATTTTAGGTTAAATAAAAAGTTTCTCTTAGAAATTTGAAGGCAATGTTTTATCATCTTCTAGCTTCAAATGTAGTTGTAGAGTTGTCTGATAATATTCTGATTGCAGAACCTTTTATAAAATTTACTTCCTTCTGATAGCTTTTATTCAAAAGCAGAGACATTACTTTGCCAACAAAGGTTCGTCTAGTCAAGGCTATGGTTTTTCCTGTGGTCATGTATGGATGTGAGATTTGGACTGTGAAGAAGGCTGAGCGCCGAAGAATTGATGCTTTTGAACTGTGGTGTTGAAGAAGACTCTTGAGAGTCCCTTGGACTGCAAGGAGATCCAGCCAGTCCATTCTGAAGGAGATCAGCCCTGGGATTTCTTTAGAAGGAATGATGCTAAAGCTGAAACTCCAGTACTTTGGCCACCTCATGCGAAGAGTTGACTCATTGGAAAAGACTCCGATGCTGGGAGGGATTGAGGGCAGTAGGAGAAGGGGACGACAGAGGATGTGATGGCTGGATGGCATAGCTGACTCGATGGATGTGAGTCTGAGTGAACTCTGGGAGTTGGTGATGGACAGGGAGGCCTGGCGTGCTGCGATTCATGGGGTCGCAGAGAGTCGGACACGACTGAGCAAATGATCTGATCTGATCTGATAGCTTTTATAGTACTTTACTTCTTTCTAGTGCTCTGGATGAAATTTCAAGGAGATGTACATTAAAAAGGGTATTTTAAATTTTATTTTGTTGAGATCCCTTTTGCTAACTTATATTCTAAAATTCTGGAAACATTTTCTTGAAATAATTTTTTATAATATCTTCCCATCTTATTCCCCCCTCCTCCAAGTTAAATTCTCTTTCCTAAACTTTGATTTATTGGCAACTTTTTATCCTGAACCATTTCCTTATTTTTCTGCTCCAATATTTCATATATTTGCCTTTTTTATTATGCTTTCTGGGCCCCACGTCCTACATTTCTGTTGACTTTTTAATTTTAGCAACCTTATTTTTATATTGCAATAAAAACAAAATTGTCTCTGATTATTCCTCTTTTGTAACTGTTTCATGATGCCATATCTTTCCTTAAACCTCTGAGGAGAATAATGCCAGGATGTTTAACTTAAAAAAAAATCTATCATATCTTTGCTTCCTTTGAATTCCTTTTTATTTGTTTATGTCTCTGCATTTTATGAAATTAGATGGTTTCCTCAAATTTCTGATAAGCTTCAAACCTTCATATTTAAGAGGAAGATCCTGAACACATGTATGTGGTCAGAACCTGCCATTTGATGGGCCAGTTCCTGGATTTTGTTGCAGGACTTCCCCTTCTCTCTACAGTCTCTTTTACTCTCTTGTATGTATGTGTAGATTTATACTTAAAAAAAAAATCTAATCTTCTTTCAGTGGGGTTGGGTGCTTAAAAATGCATTTGTTTCATTGACCATGTCTAACTGGAAATGAAAAGTAAATCAATTTAGTCAAATGTGTAAACCTTTCCCTTTTCCTTTTTTGTGTCTACCTTTGATGTGTGTATGTCTGTGTGTGTGTGTGTGTGTGTGTGTGTGTGATGTTTAGATGTTCATTTATTTCATTTCATTTTATTTTTACTAGATTATCAGTTTATTATGAAAGAATATAACTGGCAGCTCAGACGGTAAAGAATCCACCTGCAATGCAGGAGACCTGGGTTCCATCCCTGGGTTGGGAAGATCCCCTGGAGGAGGGGTGGCAACCCATTTCAGTTCTTTCCTGGAGAATCCCCATGGACAGAGGAGCCTGGTGGGCTGCAGTCCGTGGGGTCACAAAGAGTCAGACACAACTGAGTGACTAAGCGCACATAACTCAGGAACAGCCAGATAACTTTCTTCCCCAGTTTCCCACTCTCAGCCAGTCCATTAGCAAGTCTTGCCAGTTTTCACTCCAAAATAGATCCCAGTTCTTCCAAAGCTTTCCCTCTCTGTATCTTGGTCTAAGCTATTACCTTCTTTTGCCAGAATTACTGCTACATCCTAATTGAACTCCTTACTATATATTTGGCTGATGTGAATCCAATAGTGTGAATCAAGCTATTTTTTTCTTAACCTTCTTAAAACTCTTCAATGCTTTTGCTTGGCACCTAGAATCAAACGTCCTTTGAAATGCCTACAGAGCACGACATAATGTGTCCCCTACCTGCTTTCACTGGTTACAAGTTACACACCCATTTATTTTAAATTATAAATTTAGAAACATTCATGACAGTTTTTATTAAGAACATTGTGTATCACATTATACAGACATTTTAACACTATTTTATCCATATATAGTGTGCTAGAAAGGGTATACCATAGTTAAACCTTGCGTGTTGTACTATGTATATAGAAGTATGTTATTCAGATTTTCTCATACAGAGAAATTCAGTCATGTATTTCAGGAAATGTTGTAACTAAGTGATTACTAAACATCAGCAGAATGGAGGGACATAATTTACGTACACAAAATAGTGTCAGTTGGCACTGAAAATTAGAATAAAATAGAGCCAAACATGAACATCAGACATTTTCATGTGACACATGATTCTCCAGTAACATGACATTTGCCAAAGCTTTTTCATTTGTGAAATGAGAGTAATTGAAAAGAGAAGATAAACTCTGTTCACATGTGATCGAGTTGAGGTTTGGACACGATTGCATACAAGAGAAAGAAGAAAGAGATATAGCGTTAAGAGTTATTTCATTCAGCTTAATCTATGTAAATAAGTTGTCCCTAACAGGATGAGTACAGAAAGAGTGGGGCCACTGTCCCTAGAGATCATGCTGTGAAGGTCACTCTTGAGAATTGAGCAACATGGTGGACCTGGCTGAGCCCCAGCAGGTGTCGTGGGTGAATGACCAGGGTGGGTAGGGACAATGCTTCTGCCTTTTTCATTTATCCTGACTTTCTCAGAGGAGTGTACATCAAGAGACATAGTGAAGGGAAAGGTGTGAAAATAGGTGATCAAACTATTAAAATAGAAAGTGAAAGTTGCTCAGTCATGTCCAACTCTACGTGACCTCATGGACTATACAGTCCATGGAATTCTCCAGGCCAGAATATTGGTGTGGGTAGCTGTTCTCTTCTCCAAGGGATCTTCCTAATCTAGGGATCGAACTCAGGTCTCCCACATTGCAGGCAGATTCTTTAACAGCTGAGCCACCAGGGAAGCCCAAGAATACTGGAGTGGGTAGCCTATCCCTTCTCCAGTGGATCTTCCTGACCCAGGAATCGAACTGGTGTCGTCTGCATTGCAGGCCAATTCTTTACCATCTGAGATACCAGAAAAGCCCATTAAAATGGAGTGATCATGTAATTCTTGTTTCCAACTTCTGAAAATGAGAAGGGACACTATCAGTAAATACACAGGGACAATGCACTCAAGCCAATCAGGACGGTCAGAAACCAGAATCTATGTTTGTCCTGATTAAAATCCTCTGTAGCAAGAAGTCTTAACCAACCTTGACAGGAAAAAGAGTTTCAAAAATAAATATGATTGACTGACAATGAATTCCACTCAGCACTTCCATTTTAAAATAGTGAAATAGTTTTCTATAAAAATTTATGGCTTTATATTAATTATCTAGCTAGCAATCAGCATATCTGAAAAAATACCTTGACCTTGATTTTTTTTACTACATTTATTTCTTCCACATCCCCTAGAAGAAAGTATTTAGAAAATATCCAGGGATTTCTAAAAGAAAACCCCAAGTCATAAGTTTTCTGGAACTTATTTATTTTTCTTCTTGGTTATCAGAATATTAATATTCAGTATAAACAATCCAAGTTGCTCAAATTCCTTCCATGATTTGAGTTATAAGCTGACAAGGATACATTTGGATTGGAATGAAGCTCTAGGTTAATAAGGCAGGTTTCATAAGACATAAGCCTCCAAAAAATATTACCAAGCTTTACTTGCTATAAAGTTGAGGGGTAAAACTGCAGGCTTGAAAATGGTGAGATTAGAATCCCCCAACCACTGGTGTTCCTCACCATGATGAAAAAAATGAAAAATCCTTTTCGAGGCCATGGAGAATGGTTTGATCAGCTTCTATTTCTTGAGGTCATTTATTATGAGAACGAATATGGGGAAAAATGGGGAAATCCTCTTGAGCATGGGAAGTGGTGGTGGTGGTGGTTTAGTCGCTTAGTCGTGTCCAACTCTTGTGACCCTGTATGTAGCCCATCATGCTCCTCTGTCCATGGAATTCTCTAGACAAGAATACTGGAGTGGGTTGCCATTTCCCTCCAGACCCAGGAATCAAAGCTGGGTCTCCTGCATTGCAGGCAGATTCTTTGCCAACTGAGCTACAGGGGAAGTTCAGGGATAGTGGGAGAAAGAAATAAGGCAAATGAAAAGGGAGAGCTCTAAGAAAAGGGAGTTTCTTGCTTAAAGCTGTTTTGTTTTGATTGGACGTGTAACCCGGGAGATGCCGTGGTCTGGGAATATCAAAGGAAGATATTTCAAAGAGGAGAAGATAAGAGTCCTTCTTTGTAGGTGAAAGTGATACTAACTGCCCCCACCCTCTGTGTTCACATGGTTTGAGTTGGTTTTCCATTTTCTACAGTTTGCAGCATCCACTCAAGTTCTCTTACCATGAGACGCAGGTAAAGACTTGAAAGCCTGGCTCCTTGGCTGCTAGATAATGTACAAAAGGGACATTTTGTTCTGTGTGCAGAGCTAATTGACCTACACAGGGAGCAAAACTTCAGACTAAGCTTCATTACCATCGTGACCCACTCAAACAAGAGAACAAGGCCAGCTCTAAAACACCATGCTGATAGATGAATAAATGTAATGTTTCTAGTAGAAGTCTTAATAATTATGAACTACTCCTGAAAAGCTTTTGCTTTTTGTTTTTCTAAACGAAAATGATAGTGGCAAAGAAAGCAAATAAAACAAAATGTGAAAAAGTTCCCTCTTATTTCACACCCCATGAAAAATAACTATATCCGTATTGACTTTTCTGGAAATGTAAACTCATAATGAACAGAGATTTATAATTTTTACCCAATACTGAACTATACTTCTCCATAGATGCTTCTTTCTTTTTTTTCTGTATATTGTAATACTGAGATTATATTTTCATGTGAATATACAAATATCTGTGAAATCTTAATGCAAATTCTGAATGAATCTTATTTTATGTAATTGTTCCATTTTGATACAGATTTCACTTGTTTCCAAATTTTTGATAAAACAAGGAAACCTGTAATAATATATATACATCTTATAAATATATCTTTTAATGTTTGTTTTATTATTAAGATAAATTCCTAGGATTGGAGAACTATGGGTGAGTACATTTTATGTTAAAAAAATTTTCTTTAACGTGTGTTTACTAACGTTCTCTCTGAGATTATCTTTAGTTCAACTTATTCTTGAATGATATTTCTGCAGTGGATAGAATTCAGATTAGTCCTTTGAAGGAAATACTCCACAGCCTTCTGAGTAAGGTTGTTGTTGTGAAATCAGTTCTCAGTGTAACTTGTTCTTTGAAGGTAATCTATTTTCTTTGGCTGCTTTCAAGAATTCTTTGTCTGGTTTTGCACAGTTACAACTCAAATGTGTTCAAAATGTGGATTTCTTTCTTTTTGTTTACCTTGATACTTCTATTAATATCTAATGTATTTCATCAGTTCTGGAAATTTATTAGTCAGTATCTCTTAAATATTACATTTACTTCAACTTCCTCCTCTTGTGGAACTTTCTCACTATATCCTTATATCTTTTTCTTCTGTATTTTTTAACTTTTTTGTCTCTTGGTGTATTGTTCTGGTAATTCCTTTTGATGAAGCTTCCAGGCTAGTGAGTCTTTCTTGGTTATGTCTCAGCTGATGATACACTCATGGTTTGTTATTAATTTTGGTTGTAGTTTATAAAAATGAATTTGAGTACTTTCCTTACTTCTCGAGAGTCTCTTATTCTAGATTTGTCTAGAAAGCAAGTCATCCTGTTATCTTTCCAACACTGTGAAAAGATTCTTTAAAATATTTCATCTCAAATTTTTTTGATTTGTATAGCCTGCTATCACTGGAAGCTTATACAGCACATATAATCTTAAAAACAATAAGGCTATATTTTCCAATTTTAATGCTTCCTTTAATTTTATTTTTTTCTTATTTGGTCTATGAGTTTTTTTTTTTCTTTTTAGTTTTTGTCCACATTTTGGGTCACTTGGAAACTCTGTAGCCTGTAATGTAGTCTTTAATGTTACTTCTATGATTATACAGTGGAAGTGAGAAATAGATTTAAGGGACTAGATCTGATAGACAGAGTGCCTGATGAACTATGGATGGAGGTTTGTGACATTGTACAGGAGACAGGGATCAAGACCATCCCCATGGAAAAGAAATGCAAAAAAGCAAAATGGCTTTCTGGGGAGGACTTACAAATAGCTGTGCAAAGAAGAGAAGCGAAAAGCAAAGGAGAAAAGGAAAGATATAAGCATCTGAATGCAGAGTTCCAAAGAATAGCAAGAAGAGATAAGAAAGCCTTCCTCAGCGATCAATGCAAAGAAATAGAGGAAACAACAGAATGGGAAAGACTAGGGATCTCTTCAAGAAAATTAGAGATACCAAGGGAGCATTTGATGCAAAGATGGGCTCGATAAAGGACAGAAATGGTATGGACCTAAGAGAAGCAGAAGATGTTAAGAAGAAGTGGCAAGAATACACAGAAGAACTGTACAAAAAAGATCTTCACGACCCAGATAATTATGATGGTATGATCACTCACTTAGAGCCAGACATCCTGGAATGTGAAGTCAAGTGGGCCTTAGAAAGCATCACTATGAACAAAGCTAGTGGAGGTGATGGAATTCCAGTTGAGCTATTCCAAATCCTGAAAGATAATGCTATGAAAGTGCCCCACTCAATATGCCAGCAAATTTGGAAAACTCAGCAGTGGCCACAGGACTGGAAAAAGTCGGTTTTCATTCCAATCCCAAAGAAAGGCAATACCAAAGAATGCTCAAACTACCACACAATTGCACTCAACTCACACGCTAGTAAAGTAATGCTCAAAATTCTCCAAGCCAGGCTTTAGCAGTATGTGACCTGTGAACTTCCAGATGTTCAAGCTGGTTTTAGAAAAGGCAGAGGAACCAGAGATCAAATTGCCAACATCTGCTGGATCATTGAAAAAGCAAGAGAGTTCCAGAAAATCATCTATTTCTGCTTTATTGAATATGCCAAAGCCTTTGATTGTATGGATCACAATAAACTGTGGAAAATTCTTCAAGAGTTGGGAATGCCAGACCACCTGACCTGTCTCTTGAGAAATCTGTATGCAGGTCAGGAAGCAACAGTTAGAACTGGACATGGAACAACAGACTGGTTCCAAATCGGAAAAGGAGTCTGTCAAGGCTGTATATTGTCACCCTGCTTATTTAACTTATATGCAGAGTATATCATGAGAAACGCTGGGCTGGAAGAAGCACAAGCTGGAATCAAGATTGCTGGGAGAAATATCAATAACCTCAGATATGCAGATGACACCACCCTTATGTCAGAAAGTGAAGAGGAACAAAAAAGTCTCCTGATGAAGGTGAAAGAGGAGAGTGAAAAAGTTGGCTTAAAGCTCAACATTCAGAAAACGAAGATCATGGCATCTGGTCCCATCACTTCACGGGAAATAGATGGGGAAACAGTGGAAACAGTGTCAGACTTTATTTTTTTGGGCTCCAAAATCACTGCAGATGGTGACTGCAGCCATGAAATCAAAAGATGCTTACTCCTTGGAAGGAAAGTTATGACCAACCTAGATAGCATATTCAAAAGCAGAGACATTACTTTGCGAACAAAGGTCCATCTAGTCAAGGCTATGGTTTTTCCAGTGGTCATGTATGGATGTGAGATTTGGACTGTGTGAAAAGCTGAGTGCCGAAGAATTGATGCTTTTGAACTGTGGTGTTGGAGAAGACTCTTGAGAGTCCCTTGGCCTGTAAGGAGATCCAATCAGTCCATCTAAGGAGATCAGTCCTGGGTGTTCATTGGAAGGACTGATGCTGAAGCTGAAACTCCAATACTTTGGCCACCTTATGTGAAGATTTGATTCATTGGAAAAGACCCTGATGCTGGGAGGGATTGGGGGCAGGAGGAGAAGGGGATGACAGAGGATGAGATGGCTGGATGGCATCACTGACTTGATGCACATGAGATTGGGTAAACTCGGGGAGTTGGTGATGGACAGGGAGGCCTGGTGTGCTGCGATTCATGGGGTTGCAAAGAGTCAGAGACGACTGAGTGACTGAATTGAACTGATAACACTAATTTACTTAAACCTAATTTCCTTGTTATATAAACCTTATAGGGCATCATTTATTCTCTAACATAAAAATGAAGAAATTAATGTAACACAATTATTCTTCTTTACAAATTCCTAGTCCTCCATTTTTCTTTTATTATTTTTAGTTCTCATGGTTTGTAATACTTACATTCGATATTGTGACAGGTTATTGTGCCTCATTTGTATGACTTTGTTTTATATTTAAATGGAGTCAAGGTTAGATTTGAAAAGAGGCAGTTTTGTTCTCAGCTTTATCAAGGTATAATTGATAAATAAATTTGTAAGGTATTTAAGATGTAAATTGCAACAATTTATATATATAACATATTAATTATATAATAATGTAATATAATATTCATTATATTATATTTATGTATATATGTTTGTATATATATGTATAAAATTGGTAAAGCTTCTGCCTGCAATGCAGGAGACCTGGGTTCTATCCCTGGGTTCAGAAGGTCTGGAGGAGGGCCTGGCAACCCACTCCAGTATTCTTGCCTGCTGAATTGCCATGGACAGAGGAGCTTGATGGTCTACAGTCCATTGATTCGCAAAGAGTCGAACATGGCTGAGAGACTAACACACTTTGATACATTATTAAAGAATATTCCCATCTAGTTAATTAATACATCCATCACCTCACACATTTATATATTTTTGTGAGAACATTTAAGTGCTACCTTCTTAGAAAATTTCAGTTTCACAAATGTTATCAACTCTAGTCACCATGTTATACATTAGATCCTCAGATATTAACCCTCTTATAACTGAAACTTTGTATCCTTTTACAACCTCTTCCTATTTTCCTCATCCCTCAGCCTACTTTTCTACTCTCTGTTTCTAAAAGTTTGACCATTTTTTTTTTTTGGATTCCAGATATAAATGATAGCATGCAATATTAGTCTTTTCCTGTCTGACTTACATCACTTGGCCTGATGCCTTAATGGTCCATTTATGTTATCACGAATAGTAGGATTTCCTTCTTTCAGTGTGTGTGTGTGTGTGTGTGTGTGTTAGTTGCTCAGTCATGTCTGACTCTTTGCAACCCCATGGATTGTAGCCCCCAGTGTCCTCTGTCCATGAAATTCTCCAGACAATAATACTGGAGTGAGTTGCCATTTCCTTCTCCAAGGTATCTTCCCGATTGAGGGATCGAATCTAGGTCTCTCTCTCATTGTAGGCCGATTCTTTACTGTCTGAGCCACAGACTCAGACTTCATAAGGGAAGCCCCATATCTATCTATAAACACATTTATATATGTATATATATATATATCACATACACACATATCACATTTTATTTATTGATTCATCTGTTGATGGACATTTAGATTGTTTCCATATTTTGACTATCATAAACAATGTTGCAATGAACATGGGGCTGTAGATATCTCTTTAATATCCTGTTTTCATTTCCACTGGGTATATACCCAGAAGTGGGTTTGGTGGATCATATATGGAAGCTGTATTTTTAATTTTTGAGGAACCTCCCATATGTTTCCCACAGTGGCTGCATCAACTTACTTTCCCACCAACAGTGCACGAGGGTACCCTTTTCCCACATCCTCACCAACACCTGTTGCTCTTTTTTAGTTCTTGAATATGGCCATTCTAACAGGTGTGAGATGATATCTCATTGAGGTTTTGATTTGCGTTTCCCTGATGTTTAGTGATGCTGGGCACTCACAAGAGGCAGTTTTATCAGCTGATACTATGAACTCAGGGGAGCATGGTTTGAGGAAACTGGGAAACAGCTTCAGTTTGGGTTTGTTGTTCAGAACAATTTTCTGGGCCGAGTCTTCTCTATCTAGGGCCTCATCACTCACTCCTTCACTTCAGGAGCTCGCACTTCCAGATCGGCAGGTCGCAGAGGCAGGAGGTCACCAAGTTCCACCGTGAAGCCTTAGAGCTCACAGGTCGTTTCTGTGGTGATTTACCTCTGCTTAATTAATTCTGCCTGCTGGTTCTCTTCTCCCCTTTACCTCTCCCGACCTGAAAGCTCTTTTTCCAGTGTTAGAGTTAGTTGGGTGAGAGGATAGAGATAATAAATATGGATGTTGACATAGTATTTTGTATATATTTCTACATAGGTTTTATCCTTTCATGACTCCCACCATTTGACAATGTACAATTTGACTCTCACTCACTTCCTCCCCCACCTACAATTCCAATTCTTGTAGTTACATTAAAAAAAAAAATGTGGATTACCTGCTCTCGAGCTCTCTAATTTTCTTTTTAGAGAAATATATACTTCAACCAAGATTTGGAGGGCAGTAAGTTAACTTTTGGCATTTTCTTTGGGTTTTGATAAAATTTCTCTGTATTTTTAGAGTCTTTTTTTTTAATAGTAATTCATGGTTTTGATTTTCTGATGTTTTGGTAATTTTCATGGGAAAGAGCAGGGTATATATCTGAATCCCTTTATCTTTTATAAAATGGACACAAATTTGTTTCTGGAATCTTTATTCCTAGACATTTCTAGTCATCAGGGCCTGCACCATTACTACGCTCCTTTCATTACTGGAATTTTGTATTGTATTGCTATCTTAGGGCAAGCCTATTCTCATTATTCTACGTTTTCAAAATAGCTTAGTTAGTTTCCAGCACTTATTTTCCAAAAGAATTTTATAATCAGTGGACAATTCTGAAACAGTTGTATGGGAATTTTGAATATAATTGCATTAAATTTTCAGATAAACATGGAGAGATTTGACATTAACTCAAATAGAAAATCTGATAGTGCAAATAAAATACAGTGTGTAAAATCTGCATGAGATAACATTTATTTGTAAATAACTAAAAAGAAAAATACGTTATTTTATGAGTCAGTGATAATGTTGGGCTTGTTCATGAAGATATTGCCAGAACCCAACACAATGCATGGTACGGACTAGGAACTCAACAATGTAGACTGAATCAACCATTGAATTTAATAAAAATGAATTCCTGTTGTTTTAGAAATAGCATTCTTGGTTTGTAAAACTTAGAAAAGTAACTGTTAACCCTGGTTGGTTCACAAGCAAAAAAACTGATTTAACAAGCAAAAATTGCTTTGAAGCAAACAGTCCAAGAAATGAAGCCCACAAGCACATAATACCCCACCCTTTTGCTTTTTGTAAACATCTGGATCTTTTTTGTGGTGCTCTGCAAATTTTAAAGTGGCTTAATTTAATTGGCTCAAATGTTCTTGGTGGAAAGTGGGAGGAAGAGTAACTTATTTTATGAGTGAACAACAGTATTGTAGATAGCTCAGTTCCTTTACATTTCTGTTTAAAACAAACACATTTGGGTTCTTCTATTAGAGAACTGTGACTTTGTGTGGAGTTGTTGGAACCATAGGTGCTGAGAGTCATATCTGGGAGTTTATGAGTAGAGCTATCAAAATCTACTGAGAACCTTAGCCTAATTTTTTAGGCACTTATCACAGTTGATACATCCCACAATAGTTAATGGGTTTTAGTATTCATTTATTCTGAATTCCTACTACTCCTCTCTAGCTGTTTTCCAGCACAATGAAACAGTTTCCAAATGATGATGAGGGACATTTTCTTACGTTAAGGACTAAAGATCTTAAACTATCGCTAGGATCCAGTGTGTGCTTCTTATATATATGACCTGAATGGAGTGGGAACAGAAAAGATGGACTTTCTTATGGTCCAAAAAGCTAAGAGCAGTCATATCCCACCACTTTTATATTGGGCGGTCAATGTTGAGCTGCCTCAATGTCAAGACATCCCCAAAACAGATCAGTTCAGTTCAGTTGCTCAGTCGTGTCCGACTCTTTGTGACCCCATGAATTGCAGCACGCCAGGCCTCCCTGTCCATCACCAACTCCTGGAGTTTACCCAAACTCATGTCCATTGAGTCAGTGATGCCATCCAACCATCTCATCCTCTGTTGTCCCCTTTTCCTCCTGCCCTCAATCTTTCCCAGCATCAGGGTCTTTTCAAATGAGTCAGCTTTTCGCATCAGGTGGCCAAAGTATTGGAGTTTTAGCTTCAACATCAGTCCTTCCAATGAGCACCTGGGACTGATCTCCTTTAGGATGGACTCAGTCTCAGTCAATTTTATCTGTTACCTTTTTGGAGTTTTGCCTCTATATTGCTAACCATATTACTAAGGATGCACTTGAATGTGGCTATTCTGTGGGCCTTATAACCATGTGAGTTTGATGAACAGTCACCAATTCTGTATTATGCACACATGCACATTTCTCTTGGTTTAACCCTGCTATGTTTACCATCTATAGATGAATGTGGATTCATCTGCCATCTGTAGGTGAATGTAGGTCACCATTCATTTATGAGAAGAGGACCTTATGGAATCAAGAACTGAGAAATTGGCTGCCCCTCCTATCTGCTCTCCTGTTTTGTATTTCCCCTAAGAAGCAAAATCTTCCCCAGTAATGTTGATCTTTCACTCCAGAAAGAGAATCCATCAAAGGTGTGGTATCATGTCCCCATAAATATTCTCATCCTAACTCATGCAGTTCCCCAAAATTTAGAATGTATGTGCATTGATTACCTGATAAATAAGACAAATAATCAATATTTCTGTTGACAATCTGCAGAAACACAAAAGAGGTTTGACCACTTATACAATCAAAAATGAATTTATTGCAGGCCTTGGGTTACCTACTGGGAATAAAGGAATGAACAATATAAATATGTTTCCTAGATCTGAGAATTCCTGATCCCAGGATTTCTGACACCCAGGCTAGTGAGGTCTATAAAATCCAGGATCTTCCAACTTTCTGTATAGGAAAAATCAGCTCACTGTGAAGCCAACCAACCAACCTATCCTACCATACAATGTGATTGAAAAGTGAAAGTGAAAATGGTAGTCACTCAGTTATGTCTGACTCTTTGTGACCCCGTGGATTGTAGCTTGCTAGGCTCCTCTGTCCATGAAATTCTTGAGGCAAGAATACTGGAGTGGATAGCCATAGAGATCAAAAGAGAGGAAATGATCTTTTATCCATTTGACTTGTGTTTGAACTCTTCCCAAATTTCATTATGTGTAGATCCAGTAGTTCTTTGCATCATGTAGCTGCTTAAAACTATTTTAAATCTCCATTAGGTAAATGGGAACACAATGCATGAAAATCTACACTACAGTGGGAGCACTTTATAGTTTTTTAAGATTCTGGTATTTTTTTCCTCTAAACTATCATGTAACCAGTTCTTAATAACTAGTACAGTAGATAAATATTATGAAGAACATGTTGAATTTAAGATGCATATTGTAATTTTACTAAGCATTCTTACTCCTAACTGACTTTCTCTTTGATTGCATACAACTTAGAAAATATAAATGACATAGCAGAATTAAGCAGAAACTAAAACATAACGCTTGAGTAAGCTTTAAGAGTTGGTGATGGACGGGGAAGCCTGGCGTGCTGCAGTCCATGGGGTCGCAAAGAGTCGGACGTGACTGAGCGACTGAACTGAACTGAAAACATAATGCTATAATCATTTTTAGAAATATAAATGTTTTGACTGTGGCATCTTCAGCAAGAATTTGAACATCATCATGGATTATGTATGTACTTTTCTCTCCCTACACTTGATCCCTTGATATCCTCATCCTATTAAAGTTTCAATTTCTACCTTACAAAGAAGATACCCAGGACTAGAATGAATATCCCTAAGTTCTCCATAACCAGAGTCTTGGTTTCACCCTTCTTGTAAAGGTGTTATTTGATTCTTTGCTACCAAATCTATGTTGTTAATAAAGATATAGTTACATGTTTTCAAAACATTCCTTGCAGATGAATCTCTAAATCACCATTAATTCCTTATCTCTTCTCCATGAAGTATTGTATGTAGTCATGGTCTACAGTGTAATTATTCCTAATGGGTAATTACTTTTCTGTACTATATTCAACAGTGATAGTGATAATCAGTTATTCATTCAACAAATACTTATAGAACACATTTCATTTATCAGGCTAATTTGAGACCTAGAGATAAAAGGTAATGAAATGCACCCCATACCCTGAGAATTTTCTTGTCTATTGGCAATGCTTTGATATATAAATGGGTGAAGTCCAATAGAATAGGAATAAAGGTAGAAACAGTGTACTCTATGGATATAGGCAGACACTCATTTTGTCAGGCAGTATTAGGGAAGAAAAACTAAGCTTTGGTATGGTTATTAAAGGATGAAAAGATGTCCAGGCTTAGAAAGAGAGAAAGGGAACATTTGAGGCAGACCTAGTAGCATGTGCAGTGGCCATGGAAGGACAATCTCCTACTGTGGCAATTCACCAAAATGGTGATAAATGGGGCTACAACTTGAGTATGTGGACTAGCTATTGGAAAGTTGTATTGCAGTCACATTTAAAGTGTCTTTGCCTGCCACACTCAAGAGTTTGTGTTTTGTTTTCCAGGCACATGTAAATATCTGGAGTTTTAAGCAGGTGAATGATGGGAATGGATTTTTTATTTAAAAGCAAGATACCTTTGGGAGTTGTGTAGAGGATGGTTTTGAGGAGGAGACTGCAATAAAATCAGAAAGAAAACCAATGTAATAATCCGGGTGAGAACAGATAGAGATCTGAAGCAAGGAAACTCAGTATCTTGGGGAACAAAGGAGGGAAAATCTTCAGAGAAGTTTCTGAGCAAGGATTGGCAGGACTTGTTAATGATTTGGATAGATATCTTTGGAATTTTTGGCTTGGGAGACTGAGTGGATAATGAAAGACAGTAATATAAGTAGGTTAGCAGAGAGGGAGATGAATTTGATCTTAGATACAACAGTTAGAACTGGACATGGAACAACAGGCTGGTTCCAAATAAGAAAAGGAGTACGTCAAGGCTGTATATTGTCACCCTGCTTATTTAACATATATGCAGAGTACATCATGAGAAATGCTGGACTGGAAGAACCACAAGCTGGAATCAAGATTGCTGGGAGAAATCTCAATAACCTTAGATATGCAGATGACACCACCCTTATGGCAGAAAGTGAAGAGGACTCAAAAGCCTCTTGATGAAAGTGAAAGTGAAGAGTGAAAAAGTTGACTTAAAGCTCAACATTCAGAAAACGAAGATCATGGCATCGGATCCCACCACTTCATGGGAAATAGATGGGGAAAGAGTGGAAACAGTGTCAGACTTTATTTTTCTGGGCTCCAAAATGACTGCAGATGGTGACTGCAGCCATGAAATTAAAAGACGCTTACTCCTTGGAAGGAAAGTTATGACCAACCTAGATAGCATATTCAAAAGCAGAGACATTACTTTGCCAACAAAGGTTTGTCTAGTCAAGGTTATGGTTTTTCCAGTGGTCATGTATGGATGTGAGAGTTGGACTGTGAAGAAGGCTGAGCACCGCAGAATTGATGCTTTTGAACTGTGGTATTGGAGAAGACTCTTGAGAGTCCCTTGGACTGCAAGGAGATCCAACCAGTCCATTCTGAAGGAGATCAGCCCTGGGATTTCTTTAGAAGGAATGATGCTAAAGCTGAAACTCCAGTACTTTGGCCACCTCATGCGAAGAGTTGACTCATTGGAAAAGACTTCGATGCTGGGAGGGATTGGGGGCAGGAGGAGAAGGGGATGACAGAGGATGAGATGGCTGGATGGCATCACTGACTCGATGGACGTGAGTCTGGGTGAACTCCGGGAATTGGTGATGGACAGAGAGGCCTGGCGTGCTGCGATTCATGGGATCGCAAAGAGTCGGACATGACTGAGCGACTGAACTGAACTGAACTGATATGCCCATTTACCAGGTTTGTGGAACGTCTATGTGGACATGTCCATTCAGCAATGAGAAATATGAGTTTGTACTGGGCAGAAAGTTGAAGGATGGAATTTTACAAGATCACTAGCAATTGATCACATTAAAAGCCAGGGGCTTCAATTATCTTACATAAACTGTGAAAAAAAAAAAAAGCTATCTTGTTCATTTTTGTATTACTTCAAATTGAACCATGCTCCCAGGTAGCTCAGCTGGTAAAAAATCTGCCTGCAATACAGTAGACCCCAGTTCGATTCCTGAGTTGGGAAGTTCCTCTGGAGAAGGGATAGGCTACCCACTCCAGGATTCTTGGGTTTCCTTAGTGGCTCAGACAGTAAAGAATCCAACTGCAATGAGGGAGACCTGGGTTTGATCCCTGGGTTGGAAAGATCCCCTGGAGGAGGACATGGCAATCCACTCCAGTATTCTTGCCTAGAGAATCTCCATGGACAGAGGAGTCTGGCACGTTACTGTCCATGGGGTCACAAAGAGTTGAACATGACTGAGCGAATAGGAACAGCCTCTTACAGAGTGGTTGAATAGTAATAGTTGACATTGTCTATACCCCCTCATATTTTTGTCTTTTTAACATTATAAAGTCATATGCTCAGACACTTCAGTCATGTCTGACTCTTTATGACTCCATGGACTATAGCCTACGAGGATCCTCTCTCCATGGGCCAGGCAAGAATACTGGAGTGGGTTGCCATGCCCTCCTCCAGGGTATCTTCCCAACCCAGGGACTGAACCCACTTCTCCTATGTCTCCTAGATTGGCAGGTTCTTTACCACTAGTGCCACCTGGGAAGCCCATAAAGCCATATATGATAACTCATTTTCAATTGGTATATTCATTGTGATTCTCTGATCAAAGATTTTACATTTCTAGTCAAAGTAACTCCCTGATTAAGTTTTCCCCTCTTTATTTTCATCTATAGCCAAGGCTAACAATAGTTAAGAATCCCAGTGGTTATAAAATCAACTCCCCCAAATCCTAGCCTTCTCATTCTAAAGTGGAAACCATCAAGGGAAAGAGGGTAGCCCATAAAAATTTATAGTTTATTCTGATAATAAAATATAGTTTCATAGTTAGAAAATAACTCTTAGATATTGCCAATTTCTTTGGGGGAAAGGAACAAATAAAAATATAGTCCAACCAAATGAGATTTAGGCTGATTTATCAGAATAACAGAGAATCTAATCTTTTAAAAAAACGTGTTCAATTTTTAGTTTTTCCTCTCTGGTAGAAGAGAATCTAGTCAATTTTCATGGACCTTAGACAGAATCAAAGATCAGCATGTTGAAGTTAATCAGTAACTCGAAATGCCTTTTTTCATGTGTTTGGAAGAAAGAAAAGAAGACAGATTGCTCTAGAAGTATAAGATGTTATTTCTGCAAAAATAGTTGTATCTCTACCAATTTTAAATGTCAGTTTTCTTCTCCTTAAGTTTATTTTACCTGTCTACTTGGATGAAATTCATAACTATCCATGTCTGAGAAATATTATCTTTTTCTTATACATTTTGCTATAGAGCATTTTGGGCACTGTATGTTGAAAAATTTGAAACTATATTATATAGTAGAAACAATTCAAGACTTAACTTGAAAAAGAGTCACAGATTGGGCTGGAATGAAAATAATATATTTTGGAAAAGCAAACCAGTGAAAGCTGGACATGTTATATTCTAAAATAGTAGGTTACATTTCTTTAATCTTTGAAATAGTATTTAGTTATTATTTTCCCACAAAGTATTATCTATAGATAAGATTTTAAAATGAGATGAGATTTTGGAGGTCATCTAGACCAATTGTACCACTTCAAGGATAAGGAAATATTAAACTTAGAAGCATTAAGTCCCCTTTCCAAGGTCATGCAGAAATTAGTAGCAGAGCACAAATGAGAATTTAACTTGAATGATTCTAGGATATATGTCTCTTTTTACTTCTCATTTGCTGTCTATATTGTCTGAATTTAAAACTAGGGTATATATTATGACAGTCTAATTTGACTCAAATGGAAACAATGAAACAGAGTATTTGAAATCAAAACTGTTGATACTTGATAACTAACACAAAATTTATTTGTGTCTTCATTTTTCTTGTACCCTTTAGTTTGTTCTTCAATGTAAATGGTATATTTTTTGCTTTATCCATTTTCATTATCTTCTTTAAATGGCTAAGCAGAAAAATGAAGAAAACAAAACACCAGTATTCCACACTTAGTGAATAATTTGAATACCATTTAAATCTCCATTAACAAATATTAAGAATCCTCAGTACACATATCATTTAAAGTTAAATATAATAAATCCTTATGATCTGAACTTTATATGCTAAATAATGCAATAATGCATAACATCTTAAAACATAAAAAAAAAAACAAGGAAACAAATAAGCTTCTTTAGAGTTGCTAGCTGGGATGGCAGTATGTATTAAGCAAAAAGAAAGTTGCCATATTCCTAGCTTCCTGAATTCTTGGATCTCACCATCAAAGGTACATTATCCCTTGTGAAACTATAGAGGGGAATAGCCTTTAGTAACCAAGGCTTTGAACCAAGGTAAAAATACAGAATAAGCAACATGTTCCTAAGCAGTCTGAAGAATACATTCTTGAAGAATAAAATCTTAGCCAAAAAGATGTCCTCTGAGTCTGGACTCATTATTCATGGTTTTGAATATTCAGGGTTCACAGGTCCAGCCTGTGCTTGGCAATGATTCTCTGTTTTCCTGAGCCCTATGATGTGCACAGCTGCTTGTAAAATTAAGGAAGTGCTGGAGAAGGTGATGCATGGTAACAACATTTTTAAGTCTTTTTCAGACTTGAAAGGGTGAGAATTTGGAAGAGGTAAGAGCCTATGATGAGAGTCTTAATTAAAAAAAAATATTCACTCCTACTAACTCTAGGAAAGTCATCTAAAATAGTAACTTCTTTCAGATTCTAAACTGAAACATAACTAGTACTTGGCAATTTTTTCGCAGGTCCTTGAGAGCAGCCTAGGAGCCATTAATAACCAGTAGCTGAACCTAAAGAAGCTCAGAGAATCAGTTTGGAAAGCTGAAAACCAAGCTGACTCCAATTCAGTTTCATTTCTTTTAAAAATTATAGTTGATTTACAATGTTGTGTTAGTTTTGGGTGTACAGCATAGCAATTTAGTTACTTGTTCAGTTGCTCAGTTGCGTCCGACTCTTGGTGACCCCATAAACTGCAGCGTGCCAGGCTTCCCTGTCCTTCACTACCTCCTGGAGTTTGCTCAGACTCATGTCCATTGAGTTGGTGATGTTATCTATCTAACATCTCATCCTCTGTTGTCCCCTTCTCCTCTTGACCTCAATCTTCCCCAGCATCTGGGTCTTTTCCAGTAAGCTGGGTCTTCGAATTAGGTGGCCAAAGTACTGGCGCTTCAGCTATAGCATCAGTCCTTCCAGTGAATATTCAGGACTGATTTCCTTTAGAATTGACTGGTTTGATCTCCTTGGTGTTCAAGGAACTCTCAAGAGTCTTCTCCAACACCACAATTCAAAAGCATCAGTTCTTCAATGCTTCTTTATGGTCCAACTCTTGAATCTGTACATGAGTACTAGAAAAGCCATAGCTTAGACTATATGGACGTTTGTTGGCCAAAGTGATGCCTCTGCTTTTTAATATGTTGTCTAGGTTTGTCATAGCTTTTCTTCCAAGGAGCAAGTGCATTTTCATTTCATGGCTGCAGTCACTGTCTGCAGTGATTTTGGAGCCCAGGAAAATAAAATCTGCCACTGTTTCTACTTTTTCACTATCTATTTGCCATGAAGTGATGGGACCAGATGCCATGATCTTAGTTTTTTGAATGTTGAGTTTTAAGTCAGTTTTTCCACTGTCCTCTTTCACTCTCATCAAGAGGCTCTTTAGTTCCTCTTTGCTTTCCGCCATTAGTGTGGTATCATCTGCATAATTGAGGTTGTTGATATTTCTCCCAGCAATCTCGATTCCAGTTTGTGAGTCATCCAGCCAGCATTTCACATGGTGTACTCTGCATAGAAGTTAAATAAGCAGGGTGACGATATACAGCCTTGTTTTACTCCTTTCCCAATCTTGAATCAGTCTGTTGTTTCACATTTGGTTCTGTTTTTTCTTGTCCTGCATACAGGTTTCTCAGGAGACAGTTCAGGTGATGTTTATAGTCTAATAGAGTTTTATATATATATATATCAATTCAGTTCAGTTCAGTCACTCAGTCGTGCCTGACTCTTTGTGACCCCATGAGTTGCAGCACGCCAGGCCTCCCTGTCCATCACCAACTCCAGGAATTCACTCAAACTCACGTCCATCAAGTTGGTGATGCCATCCAGCCATCTCATCCTCCGTCGTCCCCTTTTCTTCCTGCCCCCAGTCCCTCCCAGCATCAGGGTCTTTTCCAGTGAGTCAACTCTTCACATGAGGTGGCCAAAGTACTAGAGTTTCAGCTTTAGCATCATTCCTTCCAAAGAACACCTAGGACTGATCTCCTTTAGAATGGACTGGTTGAATCTCCTTGCAGGCCAAGAGACTCTCAAGAGTCTTCTCCAACACCACAGTTCAAAAGCACAAATTCTTCAGTGCTCAGCTTTCTTCACAGTTCAACTCTCACATCCATACATGACCACTAGAAAAACCATAGCCTTGACTAGATGAACCTTTGTTGGCAAAGTAATGTCTCTGCTTTTTTTTTATATATACATATATTACCATTTTAATCATTTTTAAGTGTACAATAGTTCAGTGGCATGAATTACACTCATCATGTTGTAAAACCATTACCACTATTTCTAAAACTGTTTCATCATCTCAAACAGAAATTCTGCAAACATTAAGTAATAACTACCCATTTCCTCCACATGCCTCTGTAACCTCTAATCTACATTCTGTTTTCATGAATTTGACTATTCTATACATTTTATATAAGTGGTCACAAAATATTTGTCCTTTTGTGTCTGACATTTCATGTGGTATAAATTTTCAAGATTCATAAAAGTTGTAGCATGTATCAGAACTTCATTGCTTTTATGGCTGAATAACATTTCACTGTATGTATAAACCGCATTTTGCTTATTTATTCACCTGTTAATGGACATGAGTTGTTTCCACCTTTTTTTCTATCGTGAATAATATTATTATGACCCTGTGCCTGTGCTCGTGCATGCATGCTAAGTCGCTTCAGTCATGTCCGACTCCCTGTAACCGCACAGACCGCAGCCCGCCAGGCCTCCCCATCCATGGGGCTCTCCAGGCAAGAACCCCGGAGTAGGCCGCCATCACCTCCTCCAGAGGATCCTCCTGATGCAGGGATCGAACCTGAGTCTCCTGTGTCTCCTCCATTGCAGGTGGATTCTTTACTGCTGAGCCACTGGGGAAGCCCCATTATGAACAAGGTTATACAAATATCTGTTTCCACTGTTTCCCCATCTATTTCCCATGAAGTGATGGGTCCGGAAGCCATGATCTCTGCTTTTTAATATGCTATGTAGGTTGGTATACACACACACCATTTTTCAGATTCTTTTCTCTTATAGGTTATTACAAAATATTGAGTGTATTTACCTATACTACTAAGAATAGGACCTTATTGTTCATCTATTTAATATATATTAGTGTATATATATTAATCCCAAATTCCTAATTTATTCCCTTCCTTTCCCTTCCCGCTTTGGTAACCATAAATTTCCTTTCTATGTCTGTGGGTCTATTTCTGTATTGTAAATAAGTTCATTTGTATCTTTTTTTTTTTTAGATCCCACCTATAAGTTATATTGTATTTGTCTTTCTCTGTCTGACTTACTTCAGTTAGTATGATAATATCTTGGTCCATCCATATTGCTGCAAATGGCATTCTTTCATCCTATTTTTTTAGCTGAGTAGTATTCAACTGTATACATATACCACATCTTCTTTGTCCATTCATCCGCTGGTATACGTTTAGGTTGCTCCCATGTCTTGGCTGTTGTGAATAGTGCTGCAGTGGACACTGGGGTGCATGTATTCTTTCAAACTATTGTTTTCTCTGGATATGTGCCCTGGAGTGGGGTTGCAGGATTGTATGGAACTCTGTTTTTCTTTCTTATACAGACTCTTTTAGTTCTCTCTTCCCAGTGTTCCCCATGTTGTGTTTCCAACTAATCCCACCTTTTCACCTTCTGAAAGGTACATGTCCATGGTCCTTCAAAGCATAATGGAAAGATAGCTAGAGCAGGTAGAATGTGAGTTTTGTCACTCACGGACTTTGGGAAGATGGGTAGATGAGTACCTTATTTAATTTTTCTGAGTCACAATTTTCCCATCTTTAGTATAATCTGATAGCATCTGTCTTTTAGGTTTCTCTTGTGAGGGCTAAATATGGCAGAAAAAGTACTCAGAACATAGAAAGCATAATTATATAAGCTCCACCTCCTTAACTATGTGGCAAAAACCCTAGTCAAGGGTTAAGATTCTTTAGTTCCACTTCAGACATCTTCAATTCCACAATGTTTATCTTAGCCCCCTAACCAAATGGACAGCAGCTGGTTTTGGATGGAAATGAACAATGGGTAAGACAGATTTTCTCCCCTTTATACCTGAGATGAGTTCTGCTCAGAGAAACCATACTCCTGTTGATCTAACCTTATGGATATTACACATATTCATGCTTATCAGACCTTTGTTCATCGCCTCCAAAGCTAGCCCGTCTGAGCCCGATGGCTTTTCCCTCTTCCTCTTGCCTCTCCTGTTGGCTTCTATCCCAAATATTTCCAGTATGCTTATGAACTTTCATTCTCTTTTAAGTAACCCTCTCATTGTCATTTTGCTTTGATTGAACTTTGTTTCTGCCACAAAGATACCAGTTCTTTTTTTGCCATGCTAAATCCAAGATGCAGTTATCAAACCTCATCTTAGTTGGATTCTCACCACTTCCACTGCTACTACCCTTGTCCAAGACACCATCATTTTTTGCCCAAAACGATACATAGGTCTAGAAGCCAAGGATCTCTGCGTCTGCCTTTACCTCCCTATCATGCATTCTCAACGCTGCATCCAGAGTGATCCTTATAAATGAAAGTCAGATCACTCTGTTACTACCTCAGAGCAAGGACCAAGCCACTTTATCTGTGAATCTCTGGTATTAATCATTGGAATTTAGCAAACACTCAAAAAATATTTTGCCAAGCCTCAAAAACTAATAGAAGAAAGAGGAGGAAGAAATAATTGAATCACTTGCCACATCCTCTTTTAACCTCTTCAATATCTGTAACAATGCCTTATTTTGCTCTTAAGTTCACATCATTTTGTTTGCTAAACAAAACCATCATTAACAGAGGTAGGGCAAACTTCTAAACTGAGACCCAGAGAGGTTAAGCGATGTGCCTAAGGTAATAAGGACAGTGGCATTGGGAGCTTGGCCTTGAACTGAGCCTTGTTCCCCCAAAAAGCATGCTTTTCCTATTATGCCAAGTTTTACATAAAGTTTTGTGGGGTCTCCAGGCTTGTCTGTCCCAAGGTGTGATTCTACAATATGTATCGTCTTTGGAAATATCTCCTGTAAAGATCAAAATTTGAAATTATGGGAAACCATAAGTGGACATGGGCCCTTGACAGCCAGCTTGAACCCTCCTAACAAAAAGCCTCTTTTCTGTATCCCATCTTGAGAGTGCACATCATTCAATACAGAACCTCAGAAACAGAGAGTATTATTATATGCTTGCAAATCGTCTCAAGCAAGCTTTAAAATCTGTTGATAAAAATGGTTTATTGAATAGGAAACCTGATTTGGCTATTGTCTGTATACTCATTATTACGTTACGTTGGTATACTCTGGAGAAAAATTGGCAGAAAGCATCTAACTTATTAAATATCCCAAAGAAATTTAATTTTTTGGTCTGAATTGATAATAGGAAGTATTGATGCTAAAATTCTAGAAGCTGTGTTCGAGATGAATTCATAGTGTGACAAGATCTGGGACTAACATAAAGTACTTTACCTTGTAAGTAATCATCTTCCTTCAGCCCAATGCTACCACTGGAAGAGGTTGTGGGGCAGAGTGAAAAAGAGGAGGGAGGCAGGGTTGATTTCATTATGGGCTTTGTAGAGAATGGCTTATTAAGCAACAAAACTACAGTGACAAGAGCAACAATAAAACTTTACTTTTCCAAAGTGTGCAGAAGATTAGGATGATATGGAAATACATTTCAGAACAGATTTGGAGTGGGTAGCCTTTCTCTTCTCCATGGCATCTTCCCAACCCAGGGATTGAACCCAGGTCTCCCACATTATAGGTGGATTCTGTACCAGCTGAGTTATAAGGGAAGCCCAAGAATGCTGGAGTGGGTAGCCTATCTCTTCTCCAGCGGATCTTCCCAACCCAGGAATCAAACTGGGGTCTCCTGCATTGCAAGTGGATTCTTTACCAACTGAGTCACAAGGGAAGCCCAAGAATGCTGGAGTGGGTAGCCTATCTCTTCTCCAGTGGATCTTCCCAACCCAGGAATCAAACTGGGGTCTCCTGCATTGCAAGTGGATTCTTTACCAACTGAGCTATGAGGGAAACCCTCTGAACAGTGTTACTCTTTCCAAATTGATAACTGTGGTCAAATAGATTTTCATGATTCTTTACAAGGGACTCTCTTAAGGATCCTAGTTGGCAGTTTCAGTTTCTGCCACATAAAATTGACTGCTGTAGTTTATTTTCTCATGTAAGTTTGTCCCATGGCCTGAACTAGATTGTGATAAGAAACTCTTGTTCCTGGTATGTCTTCACACTCATTCAAGCTCTCACATCTCTATATAATTCTGTGGCTCTAAAAGATGCCCAGTAAAACCTTTTGAGAAATTTACTTTCCAGTCCAAGAGTATCCTATCCAGATTTGAGGGCTTTTGGCCACTGACAGTTGAATCCACACAAACAAAAGTATTTTTATACAATGTCTCAAAAACTTTTTAAAGTGATAGGCCTCCACCATCTGACCTCAGAATCTTTATTTATGGCACTTCCGGTAGGTTGACAACAATTGCAATAGAATCACATTTTCTCTTTCCAGAGGTGGATCTAAAGGACAGAGCACACAGTTTCCCCAAGGTCACTGTCAGAAACAAGAGGGTTCCTCTACTTAAAGTTAGAGAGCTTGGGCTCCCTGTTTCTTGATGGGACCACTGTGAACCTTGCTTAAAGACAAAGGATCACTCACTAAACAAAGAAATCACTTGGGCATTCACATGAATACATGAATAGCTACAGCTGTCATTGGGACAAGGCTTTTCTTGTACAAGATTCTGAAACCTGTTAAAGGCTCCTTTGGTTCATTCTGATGCCATGGTCTGGCAACCCTGACATGCTCCACTCACTAACATCCTAGGAAGCATTCCTACAGGGGGCAACAGGTCCCACAGGGCCTATTTCACTTGTCCACAGCCAGAAGAAAGTCTGAGCATCTGGGGGAGAGTGTTATGTAAGCAAAGGAAGAAAGCATCATTGTCAGCAGTTTTTCTGGAAGAATGCTTTGTCCGTGCAGATTCGACATGTATAATAATTAAGTGTAATGCCTTTGTTTCTAACTATACACTATAGTTGGAAAAAGCATGATCATAGTCAATTAAAAACGACTTGAAAATATATACTGAGATACTTCAGTGGGCTACATTATCTCTGTGAAGACAGAGAATAAAACAATTGAAATTTTAGAATTGGAAAGATCTGAGTTACTATCTGAACTAAGCAAATTATAAAAGCTGTGTGAATCTGAGCAAGTGGATTTATTTTTCCTGAACTTTATTTGCATCATCTGTAAAGCATGTATAAGAAGAACTACCTCATTAAAATGAGATTTTGTTGGCAAACCACATAAAACACTGCATGTCACTCTGTAAATGTCCAATAACTAATACTATCCAATTCTTAATGTATGATTCTACATTTAAAAGCTGTCCAGATTTCAAAAGCTAACAAAATTATGCCAGAAATAAGAAAGGTTACTGGAGGAAAGGAGAAGTCATTATGTAAAAAAGGAAAAGTCATTAATTTATTTGGCTATACATACATTTTAAAACCATTCAGTAGGTTTACTTATTTAAGCTTTGTAGGTTTTGTCACTCTTATTTGGAATTTTGAAAAATGCATCAAAGATATCTTCCTAAAATTTCTTTTCACAGCTCAAGACCATTCATTCAGATATGACCTAAATCAAATCCCTTATGATTATACAGTGGAAGTGAGAAATAGATTTAAGGGCCTAGATCTGATAGATAGAGTGCCTGATGAACTATGGAATGAGGTTCATGACATTGTCCAGGAGACAGGGATCAAGACCATTCCCATAGAAAAGAAATGCAAAAAAGCAAAATAGCTGTCTGGGGAGGCCTTACAAATAGCTGTGAAAAGAAGAGAAGTGAAAAGCAAAGGAGAAAAGGAAAGATATAAACATCTGAAAGCAGAGTTCCAAAGAATAGCAAGAAGAGATAAGAAAGCCTTCTTCAGCGATCAGTGCAAAGAAATAGAGGAAAACAACAGAATGGGAAAGACTAGAGATCTCTTCAAGAAAATCAGAGATACCAAAGGAACATTTCATGCAAAGATGAGCTTGATAAAGGACAGAAATGGTATGGACCTAACAGAAGCAGAAGATATTAAGAAGAGATGGCAAGAATACACAGAAGAACTGTACAAAAAAGATCTTCACGACCCAGATAATCACGATGGTGTGATCACTGACTTAGAGCCAGACATCCTGGAATGTGAAGTCAAGTCGGCCTTAGAAAGCATCACTATGAACAAAGTTAGTGGAGGTGATGGAATTCCAGTTGAGCTATTCCAAATCCTGAAAGATGATGCTGTGAAAGTGCTGCACTCAATATGCCAGCAAATTTGGAAAACTCAGCAGTGGCCACAGGACTGGAAAGAGTTTTCATTCCAATCCCAAAGAAAGGCAATGCCAAAGAATGCTCAAACTACCGCACAATTGCACTCATCTCACACACTAGCAAAGTAATGCTCAAAATTCTCCAAGCCAGGCTTCAGCAATACGTGAACCATGAACTTCCTGATGTTCAAGCTGGTTTTAGAAAAGGCAGAGGAACCAGAGATCAAATTGCCAACATCCGCTGGAGCATAGAGAAAGCAAGAGAGTTTCAGAAAAACATGTATTTCTGCCTTATTGACTATGCCAAAGCCTTTGACTGTATGGATCACAATAAACTGTGGAAAATTCTTCAAGAGATGGGAATACCAGACCACCTGATCTGCCTCTTGAGAAATTTGTATGCAGGTCAGGAAGCAACAGTTAGAACTGGACATGGAACAACAGACTGGTTCCAAATCGGAAAAGGAGTCTGTCAAGGCTGTATATTGTCATCCTGCTTATTTAACTTATATGCAGAGTACATCATGAGAAACGCTGGACTCGAAGAGACACAAGCTGGAATCAAAATTGCCGGGAGAAATACCAATAACCTCAGATATGCAGATGACACCACCCTTATGGCAGAAAGTGAAGAGGAACTCAAAAGCCTCTTGATGAAAGTGAAAGTGGAAAGTGAAAAAGTTGGCTTAAAGCTCAACATTCAGAAAACGAAGATTATGGCATCCGGTCCCATCGCTTCATGGGAAATAGATGGGGAAAGAGTGGAAACAGTGTCAGACTTTATTTTTCTGGGCTCCAAAATCACTTCAGATGGTGACAGCAGCCATGAAATTAAAAGATGCTTACTCCTTGGAAGGAAAGTTATGAGCAACCTAGATAGCATATTCAAAAGCAGAGACATTACTTTGCCAACAAAGGTTTGTCTAGTCAAGGCTATGGTTTTTCCTGTGGTCATGTATGGATGTTAGAGTTGGACTGTGAAGAAGGCTGAGCGCTGAAGAATTGATGCTTTTGAACTGTGGTGTTGGAGAAGACTCTTGAGAGTCCCTTGGACTGCAAGGAGATCCAACCAGTCCATTCTGAAGGAGATCAGCCCTGGGATTTCTTTGGAAGGAATGATGCTAAAGCTGAAAGTCCAGTACTTTGGCCACCTCATGCGAAGAGTTGATTCATTGGAAAAGACTCTGATGCTGGGAGGGACTGGGGGCAAGAGGAGAAGGGGATGACAGAGGATGAGATGGCTGGATGGCATCACTGACTTGATGGACGTGAGTCTGAGTGAACTCCGGGAGTTGGTGATGGACAGGGAGGCCTGGTGTGCTGCGTTTCATGGGGTCGCAAAGAGTTGGACATGACTGAGTGACTGATCTGATCTGATATATATATATATATATATATATAAAATGCAAATATATATATGGACACATATATATATCACACATATATAGATGGATGTTTGGATTTTACACATATATATTAATATACACACATGTCTCTTTTGGATTTTAGCTGAAATATTTTTCTCTTTTATTTAGAATTTATGAAAATGTTTACATTTATGGCATGTCTGGTTGGAGACTAAGGTAGTTCTCCTGTCTTCTCTTGAATATTATAGAGTATGTGCATATGTATTTAAATATATATATATATATATACATCTTAAAAATCTTCAAATGTCACATAATATAGTTCAGATGCAAGAAACCAAAACTGATTAAACAAGCATTTCTTCCCTGACTTTTAAAGAGACAGTTACTGGGGTGTTTACCACCAAACTCATGAAGGGAGATGCATCTCAGCTTTGAGGACCATACAGGCTATTTTAACCCTGTTGATTAAAATAAAAATCAGACTTTCATTCCTCATGTTTTGGTACTTGGTATAAATCATCAAGGTACTACATTGATCTTACAGAGCACATGCAGCTATTTGCAGTAGGTGCTGGTAAGGAGAAGCAGAATATTGTTTATATTAAATGAGATAACATGCATAAAGAGTTTATCTCAGTTATTCTGCACAAGTATTTATATAGAAACTGCCTTTCCCTATGTTCACTTAAAAAGTTTAGCAGTTATAATTTAGATTCATTACTTGAAGTGATGTAATATTTCATGGCTGCAATTACATAAGACAGAGGAGAAATAAAGAGGAAAATAGTTAGAAACCATCTTTGACTACTCTGCTTCTCTGGTGACTCAGATGGTTAAGAATCCACCTGCAATGCAGAAGACCTGGGTTCAATCCCTGGGTTGGGGCAATCCCCTGGAGAGGGAATGGCAACCCACTCCAGTATTCTTGCTTGGAGAATTCCATGGCAGGGGAGCCTGGTGGGCTATAGTCCATGGGGCTACAAAGAGCTGGACATGACTGGGCAACTAACACTTGACCGAAATACATGCATCTGTTATAACTGATCTTGCTCCCTCTTTATAGGTATTTGTGAAGTAGTACAGATGAGATAAGATCTTGATCTATTAACAACAAATATTTCTATTTGCTTTTTATAATTAAAAATCCTTTTATGGGAAGTATTTCTCTCCTTTGGAGTAGGAAAGGCACATCCATGAAAGCAGAGACAACAACAACAAAAAAATCAGACAAATTTGTCTTCATCCCTTTACATATTATTATCTTGGCATTTTATTTTAAATACAAATTTCTTAATAGCATATATGCAATAGAGGGTCAACAGCAAGATTCAGATACACATATTGACTCTGATTTTCAGTTACTGAATCTATTAAAACTCTTCTGTGTGCTTCTCAGAATATTTGAGAATTAAGATAGACAACTTAGAATCACATGTTTGCATGACTGACTCAGTTTTCCCTCAAATAAAAAAATGTTTGTTAATGGCTGTGCTATTTATAGAAAATACTTATCCATTGAGCAGTCAGATTTCATAGAATGTACATTTAGTCTTTTAAGATAGGCATTGATTTTGAAATGAGCTTACACGTCCTTGCATTTTCTTTGACATACATATATATATATGAGGTGTAGAGCTTCCCTAGTGGCTCAGAGGGTAAAGAATCTGCCTGCAACTCAAAATGGATTAAAGATCTAAACATAAGACCAGAAACTATAAAACTCTTAGAGGAGAACATAGGCAAAACACAATTCGACATAAATCACAGCAGGATCCTCTATGACACACCACCCAGAATATTGGAAATAAAAGCAAAAATAAACAAATGGGATCTAATTAAAATTAAAAGCTTTTGCACAACAAAAGAAACTATAAGCAAGGTGAAAAGACAGCCTTCAGAATCGGAGAAAATAATAGCAAGTGAAGCAACTGACAAACAACTAATCTCAAAAATATACAAGCAACTCCTGCAGCTCAATTCTAGAAAAATAAACGACCCAATCAAAAAATGGGCCAAAGAACTAAATAGACATTTCTCCAAAGAAGACATACAGATGGCTAACTAACACATGAAAAGATGCTCAACATCACTCATTATCAGAGAAATGCAAATCAAAACCACAATGAGGTACCATTTCACACCAGTCAGAATGGCTGCAATCCAAAAGTCTACAAGCAATAAATGCCGGAGAGGATGTGGAGAAAAGGGAACCCTCTTACACTGTTGGTGGGAATGCAAACTAGTACAGCCACTATGGAGAACAGTGTGGAGATTCCTTAAAAAACTGGAAATAGAACTGCCATACGACCCAGCAATCCCACTGCTGGGAATAGACACCGAGGAAACCAGAATTGAAAGAGACACGTGTACCCCAATGTTCATCGCAGCATTGTTTATAATAGCCAGGACATGGAAGCAACCTAGATGTCCATCAGCAGACGAATGGATAAGAAAGCAGTGGTACATATACACAATGGAGTATTACTCAGCCATTAAAAAGAATACATTTGAATCAGTTCTAATGAGGTGGATGAAACTGGAGCCGATTATACAGAGTGAAGTAAGCCAGGAAGAAAAACACCAATACAGTATACTAACGCATATATATGGAATTTAGAAAGATGGTAACAACAACCCTGTATGCGAGACAGCAAAAGAGACACAGTTGTATAGAACAGTCTTTTGGACTCTGTGGGAGAGGGAGGGGGGTATGATTTGGAAGAATGGCACTGAAACATGTATAATATATGTGAAACGAATCACCAGTCCAGGTTCGATGCAGGATATAGGATGCTTGGGGCTGGTGCACTGGGATGACCCAGAGGGATGGTATGGGGAGGGAGGTGGGAAGGGGGTTCAGGACTGAGAACACATGTACACCCGTGGCGGATTCATGTTGATGTATGGCAAAACCAATACAATATTGTAAAGTAATTAGCCTCCAATTAAAAAAAAAAAAAAAAGAATCTGCCTGCAATGCAGGAGACCCAGGTTTGATTCCTGGGTTGGAATGATCCCCTGAAGAAGGGAATGGCAACCCACTCCAGTATTCTTGCCTGGGAAATTCCATGAGCAGAGAATCCTGGGGCCTACAGTCCATGGGGTCGCAAAGAGTCAGACACGAATGAGTCACTAAGCAAATATGAGGGGTAATAAAGTTTCTTTATGACTTTTGATTCTTTAATAAACTTGCAATAAACTGTGTCTAACATGTACCAGTCCTAAAGCAGGATGCTGGTGATTCAAAGGGAAGCAGGTGTGGCCTTACTCTCAAGAAGCTCACAGGCTAAAGAGGAGATGAACATATGGAGACATACCTCTATTACAGTGAGGTGAGGCCATCTGGACCACGTAGACACAAAACTTATAGGCACATAAAGATGGAGGTTCCTGATGCTGCTGAGGTGAGTGGCAGTGACAAAGCATCCTCAAAGGAGGTGTCTTTTGGCCTGGGTTTTGAAATAGAGCTAAGGGTTCTGCAGGTGGAATAAAATCTCGGATAATAAGGGCATCCTTATCAACGGGACCAGAATGTATATGCAATGCCAAAGAGGCCTGAAACTGGTGTGCCTTGTGATCTGTCTCATTGCTTTTAATTTATATATGTTAAGAGTTGGAAAAACTGAAGTGCTTTCACTAATAAAGATACCTGAAACATCTACTACAGGATGTTTACCAAGTGAGTCATTGTAGCGGTTCCTGTTGCGGTTGAATTTTTTGTTTTTAACCTCAAAACTCTAGAGTGAAAAGTGTCACTTCTATTCCCACGGGTCAACTCTTCAGTGATTGGTAACTTTTATCTTTCACCTGGACTCTTGCCTGAAGCTTCCACTCCAGTCTTTGACCCATACAACATGTTACTACCAGAGGTACTGTTTTGCTTAGAGCTTTCATTTCTGAAAGACAGGTGATCCTACATTGTCTTAAAACATCAAGGACTCCCCATTAGGTACATGATTAAGTCTTACCTGTGGGAGACAATGTTCTTCACAAACTTGACCCCAAGAATTCTTCCCAACTTTTTTCCAAGCTCTATTCCCAGTCCCTTAAACTTACACTGTCATGAATGACTCATTGTTCTCCCATACTCTGCACCTTTGTCTAACTCATGGCTTTGTGCATGAAACAATTTCACATGTTGAGATAAAGGTAACTTGCTACCTTGTTGGAGCCCTGGGTGGAAGGGGAGCAGGAGAAGAATATGAGGCTGTTGAGATAATAGATGTGGACTAGATGACTTGCAAATGCGAGAAGTTTTGGTTCTATTCTTCCTTTACTACGTGTGTGCTCAGTCATGTCTGCCTCTTTGTGACCCTGTGGACCGTAGCCCACCAGGCTCCTCTGTCCATGGGATTTCCCTGTCAAGAAAGCTGAAATGGGTTGCCATTTCCTACTCCAGGGGATCTTCCCCACCCAGAGTTCAAATCTGAGTCTCTTGTATCTCCTGCGGCAGGTAGACTCTTTACCAATGGCACCACCTGGGAAGCCCATTCTTTATTTACAGTACTTCTCAAACATTTTGTCTGTTCCAAAGTATCCCAAAGAAGTGAGAAGACTATCCTGTCTGCCACCATAGGCTTTGGCTGGAGAGGCATCACAAGTGAAAAATTTATTTGACGTCTCCTTTCATATTTTTGCTTTCTGTTGTGTATTCTACTTGTTTCAATACTAAAGGCATATGTTACATTCCTTGCCATTAAGTAAAATTGAGTTCCCAAGAAGATGTTATCCTGAGGTGTTCAATTCCCCTGGCACACTGCCAGGACTCCTGAGGAATGTGTATTTCAGACTCAGAAGCACAACCTGGGGGCGGGGAACAAATGGTAGGACTGAAAAAGGTGGTGCCAGCAACAGACTTGTGGTTAAAAGTTTTCAATTGAGAGAAAAGGAGTGCATCAGTGTCACTGAAATGTGGTCATTCTGATGGTGGCTCAGAAGGTGAATTGAAGACATGGGGATGTAAGAGGAATGATCGATTGATTGTTATAGGTACCAACTGGATGGCAATACAAATGCCTGAAGAAAATTCTCAGCTCTTGGTTTTGGTATTTGAATAGATAGTATAATTATTTATCACAATAAATACAAAAATAGAAGATTTTCAACTTTGCACATGAAAGTTGAGATGATTTTGGAATGTACAGATAGAGACATTTGGTAGAATAATAAATATCAGATTTGGAAATCAGGAGATAAGTTGCTCATTTACATCTATCTCTCTAATCAATCATTCATTTACCTATGTATCTAATCAATTACATATCTATCTATCTATCCACCTACCTACCTGTGTGCTCAGTCGCTTCAGTCGTGTCTGACTCTGCGACCCCACGGATCATAGCCCGCAAGGTTCCTCTGTCCACGGGATTCTCCCCGCAAGAATACTGGAGTGAGTTACCATGCCCTCCTCCAAGGGATCTTCCCAACCCAGGGATCATACCCAGGTCTACTGCATTGCAGGCAGATTCTTTACCATCCAAGCTATCAAGAAAGCCCATTTACCTACCAAACTGCCCTTTATCTATTATTTATCTATTTATAGTTGGGAATTGTCTTTAAGTGGAAACCAAAGCCATGAGAATTGATGAAATTGCCCCCAAATTAATGTAGGTTCAGAAAGAGAAAGTGTTTCACAGAAGGGAAAAAAAAAAAGAGGGCCCTAAAGAAAATAAAGCTAATAAGGGAGAAGAAAGAAAGGTCTATGAGGGAATGGTAACACTATAAACACATTTAGAGACCGTCTAACATAAAGTTTTATTTTATAAATTAAGTCAAGGTTTACAAATAATGAAGGATTACCCTAAGAACATTTTTATTTTCAATTCCTGGTTGCATGTTCTTACCATATTTTAATTGATCTCAATTTATCAATAAAATTTATAGTGCTTTATGAGTTTCCCATCCACCATGGCAAATAGCTAAGTGTTTCACAAAGAGCAGTTACTCAATACAGTTTTTTAAAACAAATTAATTAATTAAAAAATACCTTGTGGGAATAAGAGTAAATAATAACTTTATTTGGGGCAGATCAAATCAAAATGTAAGCCTAGTAGTGGAATATATAAAAAAATCACAGCCCTGTATCTTAAAGTAGCAGTGGAAAAATAACCACCTAAGACCCACTGCAAAGGGAATTTTCATAACTTTTCCCCAGACACTTCTCTGCAGAAGGGTTATTTTTGGCCCTTGTTCAGCTTCCCTGAGAACTTCTTTCTTTGGTTTCAGAGTTCTCTTTCTCAAATCCTCTTCCACGTCAGTGCCCTAATCCTCCTGCTTCGACACCACACCCAGCCCTGCTTTCCCCAAGTGCCCACACTTCTACATGAGCCCGAAACCCCAGTCACAGATGGCAGAGGAAAGAGTCAGCCAGCGATCTCAGGTCGGCTTCTGGTCTACGTGGCTACATCCTGCTAGATGTGGATGACGACTGTGTACTTTCCTAGGAGGGTCACTCGGTACCAGGGTTTGGTCCCGTTCTGGTTGGGAGTTCCAGGATGGAATGGAAATAGCATGTTCCTACACTCAGAGTGTCAGCAGGTGGGTGGCTCCCCTGGAACAGAGCCCATTTTCTATAGGGCTTTTCTGTCCTTGGGCGAAGAGAAGTGGAAGCATTCAAAATGCTGCCCAGGCTGATTCTCTAGGCATAAAAAGCAGTGGGCTTGATTCTTTGCGATTGTTCTCCAAGTAATGATTAGGTTGAACAAGGCAGCATTTGCCTTTTCTAAAATACAGGGGAACCACTCTCTTGGCTTCTGAGAAAACTGAAAGTGGCCGCTTGCCAGAGATTTCTGCAGCTTCCTGGCTTGGTGGGTGGAAAAAATAGCACAGACCAACGTGAGGGAAACAGAGACTCTTCTTCCAGCACGTGCCCATGATGGCTCCCCAGCAACGCCGGGCAGATGGTGAAGATCACCTTGGTGGCATTTTCTGCAGAAATCGGAGTCTGTGTGCAGGAAGCCTCCAACGAAAGGGGGTCTCAGGCTGAGGTGTGCAGTCTCCAGTCAGGAGTCAGGGTGATGCGGCTGAGATCTGCATCTGTGTGCGGCGAGTCTGAGAGGCACATCTGACAGGCTGCTAACAACAGCCATTCGCAGCGTTCAAAGGATGAGGGAGGGTCAGAGGAGCTAATTACTTAAGGTAAAAAAAAAACTAAATGCTCAGAGGAGTTAACTGGTATTCCGTAATTAATTTAAGAAAAGACTCTTTTGGTTGAAAAATATGATCTTAATATAGACATCAGTAGTGTGAATGCCATCCGTGGTTATTGCTTTCTGTGAAAATTATCATATTGTACTGATAATGAGTTTGGCGACAGGAAGCTATGTTCTTTTGACCGGATTTCAAAGAAAATAAATTGAGAGTGCAGAAAAGACAAAGCGGAGAAAACAATATCTTTGATATCTTGCTTATTACAGTGCAGTAGAATGGATATCACAAATGCGCTTGGTGATAAGGATGGCTTAGATTGCTCTGCCTTGAAAAGACCATATAATAGAAAAGAGTTTTCTTGTTGCTACAGATTTTCTGGTATACAACGATGACACAGATTAAATAGGAGCATTTGACTGTGATGATAACACTTTGAAAAAAATATTGGAGACACAATGTGGAGGAATCTTTGAAATCATTAATTGAATTTTTCTCTGTGATCCATTTTCTGGCACATATCAAGATGTACCAGCCGTACATGTAGGTGAAAAAGGCCATGAAATGCCATAAGCATCCTACCTGATTTTTTCTTATCCGCCCAAATTGACCTCAAGTTGTGAGGGGCTAAGGGACTAAGTCACTTCAGTAGTGTCTGACTCTTTGTGACCCCATGGACTGCAGCCTACCGGGCTCCTCTGTCCATGGGATCCTCTAGGCAAGAATACTGGAGTGGATTACCATGCCTTCTTCCACATGATCTTCCTGACTCAGGGATCGAACCTGTGCCTCTTATGTCTCTTGCATTGGCAGGTGGGTTCCTTACCACTAGCACTGCTTGGGAATCCCCAAGTTGTACTTCCCCCCTACTTATTCTGGAATCCCCATTGATGTCATGAAGAGGCTGCAGAAAGGGATTCTCCAAGAATTTGTAAGTCTGTGGTATACAACTGAACTCTGAGAATTTACCTATGAAAACAAGGAATGAAAAATCAGAATTATGTCAAGTTATCGTAGACAGATTGGTTTATAGGTCTGTTACTGAACAGTAACCAGATTGAACGAATTGCAATTATTATAGAAAGATATTTTCTCTATTACCAAAGGAGGATGACAGAGGCCACTGTCAACAAGCGTTCATCCAAACAGCTATGTCAAGGAGGGGAAATGAAGCCAACTGATGATCAACTTCCAGTTCCATTGGCAAGGTGTCAGTACTGTGGCACTGGATGCCCTGGGTTACCTTAAACTAATGACAACATGTACTTAATTAGGTCAGATTGTCTTCTTTGGTTATAAGCTCATCAGATAAACTTCTCATTTTGATTTGGCTTCCTATATAGCAGAGGAACAGTGGTGATGCTAATTTCGGTGTTACAGACATTGCAATAGGCCTATCTGTAGTTGGAGCCTGGTTTTATACATCTGTCAACAGTTTGGTTACTGTGAGTTCACACTGAGCACTTGTATTTGCTCTTGGTGACCTGAATGCATTCGGCTTTTGAGCCTGAGAGACTGAGGGTAAGCATGCTGTTGCTGTGAGTCCACTTGGAGGCAACCAGCCATTTTCTTCTGATGACATTTGTGTGCAACACTGTTGATCAGAAAAAACTATTCATGCTCCTTTAGTAGCTATCTGAGTATCTTTTTTTAAAAATTAATTTATGAAGGTGGCAACATTGGTTCTAAAGTAGGCTTTATATGTTACTAGGAAGAAAAAGAGAGCTTAAGGAAAGTAGGAGAAATAGCCCCCACCAATGAATACAATTTCAGCCAATGATTAGTAATCTATGTCTAAGCCAAGCTTTGTCTTGGAAAGCACTTAGAAGTTGTGGGACTTCTTCAGTTTGATGTTCTGGCCAGTCATTTAGACCTATGTTGCAGCAACTGTAAAAGTGCCTGCCATAAGGGCTGACATAGCTTTTGTCTCATAAGAGACTGGTCCTCCTGGCTCTTTTTTTTCTCTTTGCCATGAGCAGCTGGAGGGCAGCAGACACAGAGGTGATGGAGGGTTGGGTTTAACTAGGGTTGGGGTTTTGCAAAGTGAGCTGCAAAGTGGACAAGCCACACTGGCATTGAAGGTGTGTGCTAAGGAGTGTTCATGATGGACCATGGATTTTAAGCTGGGTAAAGAGGGAAGGAAGAGGTGTTGGGGGGGTGTGTGAAAAAAAAATAGTAGGATCAGTAGGCTGTCAGTTTCAGGGAGGCTGGAGATTATGAAATAGTCATCCCAGAGGATGAATTCAAAAGATAGGAAAGGGTGGTGGACAAGTGTGCTCTTTGAGAAAATCTAGGCAAACTAGGGCCTGAAACAAAACTACTCCCTGAAATTTGCTGTGATGGTGCAAGTTATTTAGTTTTTCTCAGTCTTAGGCTTTTATATTTTTAAATTCTTAAGTCGGAATAATAATATGAAAAAGCTACAAAGATTATGATGTAATGGATATAAATAACTTTGCACCATGAATAGCAAATATTTGATACTTCAGAAATGTCAACTCTTGCATTTCTACTATATAGTAAGTGCTTTAAAAGGCTGGGCATCTCTCTCTATGTGTGTGTGTCTCTCTTACACACACAGACACACACACACACACATCCTAATACAAAAAATGTTTGCTGAAAAGGGATCACAGAGCTGAGCCCTGATGCATTGTTAGCAAATGAGTCTGGACCATGAAGTTTCTCAGGGATTTCTCCCCATAACTTAGGGCCTGGGGTGGGTTTAGGTGGGGGTTGGGATAGAGAAGGAGGAGTTTGAAAACAGTAGGTGAGAGCTGGAAAAAACAACAAGCTTTCTTACTTTTAAGATTTGGTTTTCATCAACCATAATTATATTTGGGAAACATATGGAACCTGAAAGTTCTGATAAATTTTTTTACTTTAATATTACACAGAAAAATACTTAGATTTATTTGTTGCTATCCTTTTGAGGAGTACTTGATTGGAAAATGCTGTATGGATTCCTTGGAGAATTTTTTTGGATATGAATATCATAAAGAGGAGATTCTGCAATTATTCCCTGATTGTTTTGGTGGAGTCCGTAGATACTTTCTGGAAGTTCGTCATTCTTGAAGCATCACTGGGAGAGGCTCTCTGAGGCTGGAGAAGGGGCAGGGTGGTTATTCCACCCAGTGAGGTCAAGCTCTCTCTTTGGTAATCATGTCAGTTAATGGTCTCCAACTTCGTAACCATAATAGCTTTGCTGAAACTACTTTATCTGGGGCTCAGTAATGAGAGATATTAATGACATAGGTCTGAGCTACTGAGGTAAGTTTGGAGAAAAAGAGTGAGAGGTAATGCAAAAGATAGTGAGATCCAAGTGAATATAAAACCAAAAAGGCAAATAGATACCCCAAACTTCCAGTTATAAAATAAATAAGTCTTGGAAACATAATGTGCAGCATGATGGTACTAATGAAGAATACTGTATTGTATACTTGAAAATTGCTAAGAGAGTAGAATTTTAAAGTCCTCATCACAAGAAGAGAAAAAAATTGTAAGTGTGTGTGATGATGGATGTTGTTGTGGTGATCATTTTGCAACATATAGAAGTATGAATCATGTTGCATGCGTGCTTGGTCACTTCAGGTGTGTCAGCTCTTTGGTGACCCTACGAACTGTAGCCCGCCAGGCTCCTCTGTCCATGGGATTCTCTAGGCAAGAATACTGAGTGTGTTGCCATGCCCTCCTCCAGGGGATTTTCCTGACCCAGGGATAGAACTCACGTCTGCATGCATCTCCCACATTGCTTACCCACTGAACCACCTGGGAAGCCCATTATGTTATATACCTGAAACTAATACATTGTTATAGATCAGTCATCTCTCAAGAAAATAGTTAAATAAGCGAATGCATTCATGGAGGAAACCATGCTTTGAGAGAGAATGTTGACTAACTCAGGGCAGGATTAGCCTGTCAAAAAATGAGTCTGATGAAGACAAGGAGTTTTAAAAACACAGAGCTCTGTGCCTGGAGAAAGGAGGAGATCTGTTTTCTTCATGCTTTAGATAGTAAGAAATTTCGATGACAGAAATGTCAAACTATTCCAGAGAGATCTGAAAATCATGCACAGGGATGTCTGCAAGGTCATGAGTAGATGGGATGCAGACAAGAACCAGCAGATGAAAAAAAAATAAAAAAGAACCATCAAGTGAGAAGCAGGAGGTACCAGAAGGGAACTGGGCAGGACTTAGGAGGGATGGGAAGCTGGGGGTGGGAGTATGGAAAAAGAGAAAGGTTAGAACCATCAGAGACCACTAAAAGAAGTGCTGAAGAATGCCTTAGAGAAGAAGAGATGAGGGCAAAGTAGGCCAGAGCTGGCTTCCCAGAGAAGAAGCTTAAGCCCTTTTCTGAAAGCAGGAACTCTGGTGACTCAATTACTGTGCTACGTCTGTCAGGCTCTCATTATGCCTAACACACCAGGGACTGATGATCTGATTACATCAAACTTCAGAAATATCAAGACTGCAATAAAAGTGAGCCCAGCTTTGCTGGGTTTTATGTTTTTCTTCTCACCATTATGTGCATTAGTCACTACACTGAAAGAGCAGTGAGAAGATGTGCCAAAAGTGATAGAGAAAACATGTCAACATTCAAAGAATAATTAATGAAAAGTGTTGCTGTTTTAATACCACCAGTGAAAGCTGATCCCAGCCTTACCCAGTTCTTCTCAACAGTACCCAGAAATCTCTGTCTCCTGGATACAGCCATACCTGCTTTCTACACTGATAATGGCTTAGGTACAAGTTTGAGGAATGCTTCTTCACTATAGACCTCAGCCTGGCATCTGCTCTCTCTAGATAAATTACCTAAGTATCCAAGGGTTCACTAAACTGAGGCTTTCCTTGCAATCTTCACCTTTGATATTCTAATATTTGCTTTTTGTGGTGTGGGTTTTTACTTTCCGGAACTTCATTGTGACTGCGTCCCTGCCTGAAACCACAGTCTGCTTGGCTCAGTTCCCAGTGCATTGCTCCCCACGTCCTGCCTCCTACTCCTTGGAGATTAAAATTCTTCTATCCGCTCTCATTTTCCTACTCTCCCCTGCCAGGTGAGAAAGGTCCAGCTCCTGACTTTCTGGCTGGTGTTCAGAATCAGGTTCCTGATTTCCCACCTCGAGGAAGATACTCTCAAGAAAAACCACACACTGCAAACTTGAACTCAAGGGCTGGGTAGAATTATTTTTCCTGGCCCAGAGTTCTAAATAAGTTAAAAGTATGAGTCATATTCCTGCTGGAATAGATTTATTCCAGCATAGAATTAGAAATCTCTAATCTCAATTATTCCTATTCATAATTTTCATTTTTTAACACTCTTTGCATCCATAGCCTTTATTATGTCATTTATATGTCAAATCTAAAAAATGCAAAAAACTAACAAAGATAAAAAAAGAAGCAGATTCACAAATATAGAGAACAAACCAGTAGTTACAGTGGGAGAGGGAAAAGGGGAAGGACAATTTAGAGTTGGTTGATTAAGAGACACAAATTATTAATTACAAAATAAGCTACAAAGATATACAACACAGGGAATATAGCTAATACTTTTTATACTTTTATTTTTTAATTGAAGGATAATTGCTTTACAGAATTTTGTTGTTTTCTGTCAAACCTCAACATGACTCAATAACTATAAATGGAGTGTAACCTATAAATTATGTATCACTATATTGTATACCTATAACATATAATAGTTACATCAACCATATTTCAATTTAAAAGACTCTTGGGATCCATCTATCATCTGTGTATCATCATCATCTATCCAGAGAAATATCTGTGTTTTTAGAGTGTGATTAGAGATCAACCTTTGTGATTAGAGATCAACCTTTGTGATTAGACATTTTTTCTAAATAACATTAATCTAAAACCACATTCAAAAACTATAGTCTTACACTACCTTCCCGGAGTCACCTGAGATACTTGATAAAGTGCAGGAATCTGTGTTTGGGCTGAGAATCCGTATTACTGACAAGACTGCTACCCCAACCCCATCATTCTTAGGCACATTATATTTCCTGAACTCTGCAGATGAAGAATTCATAAACCACAGAGCATTGCACCAGAGAAAGGACTATTTTGAAGTGGGATTAGTGGATGGGAGGTGTAAACATGTGTCTGGGAGCCACCTCAAATCCTTTGTGGATATTAAAGTTATGAATGAGCAAAAATGGAAAGATGTAAATAAGTGAACATGTAAAAATATCTTTAAGTAGCTACTCATCAGTTTATTTTTCCTCTTAATAGGAATTGAATGCTTTATCCTATCCATTCTTCAAAGAGATTAAATCTCTTTCCTATTAAAACTTGCCAGCCTCTTGGAGCCCATAGAGCTATCTGTCTTCTAGAATAACAAAGCTTTTTCGAATTTACCAGTAATTCCCAATGTTCCATAGAAAACTGGTTCTTAAACTATCTCCACCACTGTAGAAAAAGATTGACATGTTTCTGAAAATTCAGATTCATAAATTAGGGAAATAGTACCAATTATATATTCACTATTTAAGCTCCATGACTTGTTATAGATTATGCTTAGCCTTGCATTAATAAACTTAACTTTTTAAAAATCAGGGTTTCTGAAACTTACTTGAACAAAGAGTCTTTTTCAAAAGCATAACATTTATCTACATTTTTGTCTTTGTCATTTATATGCTTTATGTTTGCAAATTAATCATTTGGAGCCTTGAACTATCTCTTATAATTATTGTTCATCCTTTTATGCATTTGTAACTAAAGTATCTCTGATCAGTGTATGTATGTGTCATGCATGATTGTGTGTTTGGTGTATTTTATTGAGTGAATTGTCCTGTTTACGTGTATTGGTACAGCAAGCAAAGCTTTTCTTCATGGGAGTGGACTTTGCTGGTGCTGTTAGATAGGATGAGGAAGGTTCTGAGACAGAAAATGAAACTGAGATGCAGGCTTTAGTGAAATAGAGAGGGAACTCCATTCACTCTGGGTCTTGCTATCTTTTATGGGTTTTAAATGATCATTACTATTTTGATCATGATAATACTTGCCATGTATTGTGCACTTGGAGAAGGCAATGGCAACCCACTCCAATACTCTCGCCTGGAAAATCCCATGGATGGAGGAGCCTGGAGGCTGCAGTCCATGGGGTCACTGAGGGTCGGACACGACTGAGCGACTTCTCTTTCACTTTTCACTTTCTTGCATTGGAGAAGGAAATGGCAACCCACTCCAGTATTCTTGCCTGGAGAATCCCAGGGATGGAGGAGCCTAGTGGGCTGCCCTCTATGGGGTTGCAGAGTCGGACACGACTGAGGTGACTTAGCAGCAGCAGCAGTGTTGTGCACTTAAGGTGGGCAGTGTGCTAAGTACTTGCTATTTCTTCTGATTCCAAAAACAATCTGACGAAGAAGGTGTTATTAATGCTATCATCCAAAAGATAGTACATAGCTACTGGTTTAAATCTATGCAGGTGTGTAGCCAAATCGAGATTTGAACTTATATCTGTGAGACTTCAAAGCCCATGATCATGATCATTCTGCTCATAGTCTGCTAAATCTAGAAGTCCTTGAGGGTGATCCCAAGGTGGTGAAGTTTGAAGGCAGCCTCTTCCAGAGGAAATGAGAGTGAGAGCAGCCAAGAGGAGACCCCCGAGCTGAAGATAAATACGTACACATCCTAGGGCCCCTGATCTCATGCCATGGTGTGTCCGTTTATTTTGTCTTTTGTTTTCCTTTAACTGCTAATTAACCACATTTAAATATATAGGCTTGGGACTTTCCTGGTGGTCCACTGGCTAAAACTCTGAGCTCCCAATGCAGGGGGCTCAGGTTTGCTCCCTGGTCAGGGAACTACATCCCACATGCCAAAGAAGACCCTGAGAGCGGCCACGAAGATCGAAGAGCCTGCCTGCCCCCACTAAGACCTGGAGCAGGCAAATAAATAAATATATATTTAAAAAATAAATCAATATACAGGCTTTACTTCAGGTATTCTATGAGTAATCAAACAAAAGGTAAGATGGCCAAGACTAGGCCATCAAGCTAAATGGAGAACAGTTTCCCCATTCAAAATGCAAGAACTGGATTGTTTGCCAGAGGAGAGGAACACCAGGAGAGATTAGTATCTGCAAGAGCTGGCTGCTTTTGCATCTATCAAGATGATTTCGTTAATATCTAGAACTTATTTTTAGAAATACAGTATTTTTTAAAAGCACATCTTCTGTAACAAATATCTAGTAAACTACTTTAAGGAAGGGACACTTTTTATTATCCCTTTAAAGTATCCATAATGCTTATGGTAACTTGTTCCAAGTAGGTGCTCCATAAATACAGGTTAATAAGAGAGAATGAACTTTTTCCGAGTTAAATGGAATGGTGTTTGGGCACAAAGGAAAAAAAATTTTTTTACTTGGTACATTGAGTGTTCTAAAGTATAAGTTTGAGATTAATAATGAGAATTATCATAGTTTTTGAAATATATTCATTTTCTTAAGGTATGAAGACTAGCTGAGTTTTTAATTGCTTATCAATTTTTTTGGCATCTAAATTTTACATTGTATCATTTAGCAGCAGGCTACTCATCAGAGTTTCCTTTGACTTTCAGTTGCATGATATAGTGAGATTCCAAACAGATATAATTTTAGGAAGGTGTTTGATCAAATTATTTCTGACCTCAGAAGAACATCCACAGAGCAGTTGTCTGTAGCTTCTATTTTATCTAATGGCTTCTGTTTAATTAAAATTGTGTCCCTGGTCTAGAAAGTATTTTCTAAGAAACTCTTTCATTAATTCCATTTGTAGCAACATGGATGGACAGGGATTATCACACTAAGGGAAGTAAATCAGAAAGAGAAAGACAAATACCATATGATATAACTTATATGTAGAATCTAAAATATGCCACAAATGAACCTATCTATGAAACAGAAACAGACTCACAAAGAGAATAGACTTATGGTTGCCAAGGGGGAGGCATGGTAGGGGAAGGAAGGATTGGGAACTTGGGGTTAGCAGATGGAAACTAGTATATATAGAACCAAAAAGCAACAAGGTCCTAGTGTATATAGCACAGGGAACTACATTCAATCCCTGTGATAAATCATAACAGAAAAGAACATGAGTACATATATACATGTATACATGTATATATACAGAAAAGAGTACATATATACATGTATATGTATAATCGAATCACTTTGGTCAGCAGAAATAAATGCAACATTGTAAATTAATTATACTTCCATAAAGTTAAAAAAACACAAAAGTATAATGCAAAAAAACTAAAGAAAAAGAAATGCTTTTTTTGCTAAGAAAGACTATTATATATATATGTATATACAGGAAAAGTAACTCTATCCAGTGACTGCTGCTGCATATTGAGGAGAAACATGTATTTCCATAAATTTCAAATAAAGTTTTCTTAGGTTCCAATCTAATGTCACCATCTACTGAGAAGTTATGGCAGAAAGCAAAGAACTAAAGAGCCTCTTGATGAGAGTAAAAGAGGAGCGTGAAAAAGCTGGCTTAAAACTTAACATTCGGAAAACTAAGATCATGGCATCCGGTCCAATCACTTCCTGGCAAATAGATGGGGAAACAATGGAAACAGTGACAGACTTTATTTTTTTGGACTCCAAAATCACTGCAGATGGTGACTGCAGTCATGAAATTAAAAGATGCTTGCTCCTTGGAAGAAAAGCTATGACCAACCTAGACAGCATATTAAAAAGCAGAGACCATCTAGCTTTGACTACATCTGTCTAGTCATGGCTATGGTTTTTCCAGTAGTCTTGTATGAATGTGAGAGTTGGACTGTAAGAAAGCTGAACACCAAAGAATTGATGCTTTTGAACTGAGGTATTGGAGAAGACTCTTGAGAGTCCCTTAGACTGCAAGGAGATCCAATCAGTCCATCATAAAGGAAATCAGTCCTGAATATTCATTAGAAGGACTGACGCTGAAACTGAATCTCCAATACTTTGGCCACCAGATGTGAAGAACTGACTCACTAGAAAAGGCCCTGATGCTGGGAAAGATTCAAGATGGGAGGAGAAAGGAAAGACAGAGGATGAGATGGTTGGATGGCCTCACTGATGGGATGGACATGAGTTTGAGTAAGCTCCGGGAGTTGGTGATGGACAAGGAAGCCTGGCATGCTGCAGTCCATGGGGTTGCAGAGTCAAACATGACTGAGTGACTGAACTGAACTGAACTGAACTGAGAAATTACCATGTTCATGCCAAGAAATACAGTTTCAATTTAAGGTACACTTGGCTCAAGTTTCTGATAATGACTAACACTGGTATCAGCATGACCCAGTGGCTAAAAACAAGAAAAATAAACAAAACAAAGCAAAAATAACCCCTCTGAACATATGACTTAAATAAAGATGTCTGGACTCTAGTCCAAGATTTGTCAATGCCTTGCTTCATGGTTTTGGGTCCTGTACATCACAAAGGAAGAGGCTGAAACTTGCCCTTCTCATCTTTTTGTGATGATGAAGAGATGAAGACCAATGTGGATTTGGGTGAGACTATATTAAAGATCACTGCAGTAAACCAATCTTACTGAAATAACCAACAAGGACCACTCAACCCTATGGGTAAATCACAGTGGGTGGGATCAGAAGGCCTTTAGCTGCTGGTTGAAATGGAGGAGAGCCTGTGTGTCTGCTCATTGGTGGAGGTGGGGTGGGGGACGGGGAGGTAGGTTTATCAGCCTGAAGCTTCTCTTTCATCAGTGGAAAATTCTGAGTAGTGCTTTTGTCTAAGATATTCCTAACTGTTGCCATACTGTTTTGGAAATGGTCTGGGAATTACAAAGAGACTCACTGTCATTCAGCAGTCTCAATTTTCATCACATTTTAAATTTTATGTGTGCATGTTCAGTTGCTACAGTCGTGTCCGATTCTTTGTGACCAAATGGACCATAGCCCTCCAGGCTCCCCTGTCCATGGGATTCTTCAGGCAAGAATATTGGAGTGGGTTGCCTCGCCCTCCTCCAGGAGATGGTCCCCACCCAGGTATCAAACCAGCATCTCCTGCATGCAGGTGGATTCTTTACAGCTGAGCCACTGGGGAAGCCCTTTAAATTTTATATTACTTGTGAAAAAGAAGAATGAGGATTAAAACTGCTATTGGTGTCACTGGACACATATTTTTATATATAATAATTGGTGATCAATCTTCACTTTTTGGGGCATCGCATTTGTTATTTCTTGATCCTTTCTCTATTCAAGCCACTAGTCCATGAGGCACCGAACAATAGAGAAAAAAAAAAAGAGTGAAAAGTTTGGATTTTGGGATCTTCAAAAGGTAAGGTCAAGATATAAGGCAAAATTTGAAAGAAGTTTTAATCAGTCATGGTTAGTTTCCCAATTAGAAAGTCTAGACAGGGGAAGGCGTGTGGCCCAGGGGAGGTAAAAGCATAGAGCTTGGCTTGTTCCCTGGAAATCCTCCTGCTTCTGTCCTCCTTGGCCAGAGGCCCGGGACCTGGAAAAGGCTGGAAACCTGAGACAGAGCAGAGCCTGTGCCACCTTCCCTGAGGAGGGCTGGGGAAAGCAGCGTGGCTCTGGAGCCCAAGAAACCTCACAAGCAGTGTTCAGGAGGGGTGGACCTGTGTCAGCTCCCCAGGGTCCCACACTCTCCATGTCTTTCCATACATTTCAAATAAAGTTTTCTTAGGTTCCAATCTAATGTCATTATCAACTGAGAAGTTACCCAGTTCATGTCAAGAAATCAAGAATGAAGAGCTTGAAGTTTAAGATACACTTGGCTCAAGTCTCTGATAATGACTAACACTGAAATCAATATGGCCCAGTGGCTAAAAACAAGAAAAATAAACAAAATAAAGCAAAACAATTCCAAACATATGACTTAAATAAATCGTGGTGTGAGGAAGGCAGACCACTTTCCCTTGCTGCCCAGAGTGATGCAAATGTGCACAGGATGCTGGCAGGTCTCATGTGAGTATGAGGCAGATGTAGGAAAATGTGTGGGCCAATAACACAGATCCAAATCAGAGTTCCTTGGACTGCAAGGAGATCAAATCCATCCTAAAGGAAATCAACCCTGAATATTCATTGAGGACTGACTGAAGTTGAAGCGCCAATACTTTGGCCACCCAATGCAAAGAACTGACTCAATGGAAAAGATCCTGATGCTGGGAAAGGTTGGAGGCAGGAGGAGAAGGGGATGGCAGAAGATGAGATGGTTGGATGGCATCACTGACTCAAGAGTTTGAGCAAGCTCCAGGAGTTGGTGATGGACAGGGAACCTGGTGTGCTGCAGCCCATGGGTCACAAAGAGTCAGACAAGACTGAGTGACTAAGCAGTAAAAGCAAATCTTACCAGCGCCCCCACTTCCAGTGATGCTCTGGTACTTAGTCAGATCCCCCCGCCCCCACCCCCACAATGGCCTCTAGAAACTTAGATGTAACCCTGGCAGAAGGTCATAATTGGATGGAAGTTAAGTATTGTCACCTGGGAGACTGTGAGTTTGTTATGGAAATCAACTCTGGTTACAGATTAATAAAGATGATGCACTTAGAAGTCTTGTTTTGTGGACCCAAGTTAGCTTCCACAAAGTGTCTGTATTGACAGCCACTGAAACTCCAGAGCAGCACTGGGTTCCTTGGTTGCCTTTTTCTAGATGTGTTCAGCTCGATCCCATTTTTCCCTTTTGGATTTTCATTTCTGAGCCCTGGTGGGTGGTGTTCTGATAAGTAACTAACAGCTACTCTCTGTTTCAGTTGAATAGTCTGGTTTGTATTAAATAACCAAGGTCACTTAGATACATATCTTATCATTACCTGAGGGTACTGAACTGCTGTTTTTACACATTAACTTGTATTATCTTTCAGTTCAAGGGGAAATAAAAACATATGTGGCAAAAGGAGAAGTTTTAGAATTTTATGAGTTATCATTTTTCTGTCTAAAGTCTGCTCTTTTATGAGCAATAAGAGCAACTGCCTTCTGTTTGTCTAGTGTGTTACCGTATATATGCTAAAACAACAGTTTCCTCTTATTTTTGAGGGTTTCCCCTTCACTCCCCCAACTGGCAGACACTGTGGGGTTGCATGCACTCAACTGAAAGACGGAGAAACTAGATCTTTTTTGCAGGCCTCCACTCACCGACCATTTGACTTTGTCAAAGTCATTTCTCTTCTTTGCACATCATCTGCCTTACCTGTAGAAGGAGGACTCCAGCTAGGTGTCTTTTAGTTCCTTATTAATAGAGAGATGTCCTGGTTCCATGGGTACTTGTTCTCTGTGGGATGGTAACCAAAACAAACTGAGATCAGTAGCTGGGACACAATTAGGTAAAGCATTAAATATTATATTGCATTATATTACAATACTTTGGTAAATCCCTGTTAGCATTGGTGATCTATAACTCTGGATCTGGATAAACAGTGAAATTTAGATGATCTAACTTTGTTACTAGGAGAATATAGAGTTGGCTACAGGTTATAGGGATGGGCAAGTAATTCATAAGTGGTGGTTATTCAATCCCTAAGTCCCGTTCAACTCCACTGTGACCCCATAGACTGTAGCCCACCAGGCTCCTCTGTCCATGGAGATTCTCCAGGCAAGAATACTGGAGTGGGTTGCCAAATCCTTCTCCAAGGGATCTTCCTGACCCAGAGATTGAGCCCACGTCTCCTGCATCAAAGGTGAATTCCTTACCACTGAGCCACCAGGGAAGCCCAATTCATGGGTTAGATACCTAATAAGGGATCATCTCTTTATCACCATGTCCAAACAATCCTTCTTCCTCACCTTCCCCAGGAACTAATTGCTCACTTTGAGTTCCCCCATAAGTGGGCCATGAGATGAGGATTTCATGGAAGCAGTTTACTTGGAGGTGATCCCAGGAAGATTGATAGGAGAGTAGAGGAGTAACATGGAGAAGAGAAGAAAGACATTCGATGTGCAGTCCTGCTGGGACGTTTGGAAGATGGAGAACCTGCATCAGAGTTTCCCTCTCTGCTGGGATGAGAGAACCAGGGTATTGATGTACTATATTTCTATCCTGTCCTGCTTACAAGCCAGAACTCCTCCAGAAGTCCTGCCTGCTCCCTGGATAGGCCAGGGCGTCTCCCTTGGCCAGAGAAAGCCTGAGGGTGGAGAGTCACAGATGCTCGTGTAGGTAGCAGGTGGTGAGTGTGGAGACAGGCCTGGTGATGCCAACGTGATTTGGGCAGGGCACCAACGGCATCTGCTGTGCTCCCCTCATCCAGACAAGAAGACTCCTCTTGCTCCAAAGATTCCCCTTCTAGCCTCTAATTCTTCTTACTCTCATTTAGTTTATACGTATAGTCTAGAACAGCTCCTTAGATATTGAATGTGCTGCTGACTTTCCTCATCTCTATGCAACCTCATGTCACGTTACTCCTCAGCTTTCCTTCTGTGATCAAGCCAGTCCACACATGTGATTTTGCCTTTCATTCTTTGTTAAGCTGTTCTTTCCACTTGGAATGTGTTCATCAGTGGTTCACATGAATCTGTGTCCTTTCCAGTACACAGAAAGTTTTTTATAAAGAACGTAGCTAATGCTTTATAATTATTTTCAGATTGATTTACATACCATCTCAGGGGTTCTCTCTTTCCAAAGGCCTCTGCAATAAATCCTTTAATCAATACCCTCTCAGCCCTTGTATTCTACTCCTTCCCCTTTACCTAGCTAACATTATGCATCTTTTTAGTGTGGTGGTGATGGTTTAGTCGCTAAGTTACGTCTAGCTCTTGAGACCCCATGGACTGTAGCCTGCCAGGCTCCTCTGTTCATGGGATTCTCCTGGCAAGAATACTGGAATGGGTTGCCATTTCCTTCTCCAGGGGATCTTCCCAACCCAGGAATCGAACCCAGGTCTCCTGCATTGCAATTTAAAAATTTAAATTCTTTACTGACTGAGCCACCAGGGAAGCCCATCATTAATTCAAGGAAGCCTTTCTGGTGCCCCGTGATTAGATTAGATTTTCATATTGCCTGCTCCCAGATCATTCCATGCTTGTTCTTTGTAATCGATTATTTCTGTTCACCATCGACCTTCCAGGGTTTGCTTCAAAGGCCATGAGACCAGGTACCACGGTTTTACTGCATTCCTAGAATCAGACCTAGTGACTGGCACATAGTAGGCATGGATTAAAATTTGCTAAATCACTGTATGAAGAAACTATGCCACTTGGGGCTGATTCACATGTTAAAGAAGAATTGATTTGACTTCTTCTGGGTGTTTTCCTCATGAATGCATAAATCTGTTATAAGTCTAAAGTGGAGATTATTTCTCTTGTATTCCCTCTGGAGTGCTCTATGCAATGCACTTCATACAGTAGGAGCTTAATGTGTTTGTAAATAAATTAACTTGATGACTCCAAGGCCCCACACTGCATGCTTCGGTAAGAGCTAACTTGGCCCACCAAAGGCATGCTGCTCTCCCCAGGTGAAGTACAGCAACAATTCAACTAGAGTAAATTAATTGCAGGAGAGAGTCTGAGTAATAAAATTGGGTTTCAAATAGAAAAACAGTGAAGAAATATATCCTGTGATTAGGAAGGATAATGAAGTTACTGAAAATAGACACTGATTCTGAATGTGCAGGGAATGCTTGGGAAGACAAAAAATATTGGGATATGTGTGCCAATTGGTCTTAACAAGACACACTAAGAAAAATAAATTAGTCTAAGGGGCACAAGCAAGCACAAGATTTGCAGTTAATAATTTTGGGAAAAAAAATAGAGGATGGGAGCAAAGCAAACTAAAATTTTGAAAATGCAAAACATGTTGATCAGTTTAAATCAATATACATTAAAATAACAGAGACACTTTTGAAAAGATCTAGTGTTTAACAGAATAATCTCAGTAATCACTATCAAAGAAAATTACTCTTAAATGTATTATGTTTTCCTGGTAAGATCATACAATTAGAGAATAGAACAGAAGAACATTATCTTTATATCTATATTATTTTATATGCTTATAGACTCAATTTCTTTAATAAATATATATGTAGATATTTACTCAGCAGACATAAATTAAAAAAAAAAAAAAGTACTTTGGCTTAAGCATTCAATACAGTATGATAGAAGAGTTCATTTGCCCCTACTAGATTGGGTAGAAACCTGCTAGCTTTTTTGGAATATTATCTGAATAAAAAAAAGATAACAAAGGAAGTTATAAATGGGCAAAATATCATGTAGGAGGCTGTATATAAGTCTCCATCTTTAAATAACATGTAAATATTATATATTAACAAATACATATATTTGTATTTTTGGGCAATCAAAAGCCTTGACTGATATGGAATCTGTTTCCAAGAGTAGATTACTGCATTAGGCCTCTGAAAAAAAGGAAATCTGGGACTTTTACCTGTCAGAATCAGGCTAAAATTAGTGAAAGCGCAGTCTTTGTCAGTGATGGAAAGGTGGCAGATCGTGGTGAACAGTGGTGAAACTGCTTCTTTTCCTGCAATCACTTGGAATCACGTGCACATTGAAAGTACAGCTTTGGGTGTCAACCTGTTGCTATTACATAACAGCGTGAAGGAATTCAAGTGGGAGTGGGAATGACTGCTTTCTCTTTTTTATAAAAAAGAGAATTACAAGGTTAAATATGAAACTCAAATCACCAACTTAAACCCAGGAGACTTTACCTGATGATGCTGGCAGAATCTTTTGACTCTTACAGCTGCAAAGCTAAGGTACCCAACAAACAAAGGAATAGGCTGGCCATGGATTGTCAAGTTAACACATTATTTACTATGCCCTCTCTCCAGGTGTCTTTTGGGAAAGGTTAAAGTATTTAACCAAACAGAGTAAGCCCCAGAACATTGAAATAAGAATTATGGGAGGGTTTGAAGGACTTGGATTATCCACAAACCCCCAATATTTTCAGCTTCTCCTGCTAGTGGAGTCAACCCAAGTAGTTCATGGAGATTCTTTTCTTAGTCTTAATGAGCTAGTCCTCCCTTTCTTGATTGAGTTTGTTCTCTTCAGGTCCTCAGCCTCTTTTCCATAATGTTTATCTCAAATTGATAACTAGAGTTGTTATCTGAATACTCAATTATGTTGTTTACCATAGTCATATATTTATACAATAAAATAAGTATAGTTAGCAATTTATATTATAACATACAAAGGAGAGATACATGGGACTAAATCACAAACATGCTCAAGATGCTAAAGAGTGAAAAACTATAGTTTTATGTTAACCTGATTTTTATAAAAACATACGTGCAATTATCTGAATTCATTGTGAAGGCAAATTAATTTTAATTCCTAGGTAGTTTGACTGAAAGAAAGTTGTACTGAATGATGATTACGCTAAAGAAGATTAAGATGCCATACATGTATTGCCATAATATATAGATAGGAATCAACAAACTAGATTTATGATATGAATCTTATGTACTTTCTGTGCTTCCTAAATGGGCACAGAAAAAGCCTTGAGAAATGCTTTGAAGAGGGAACCACTGGCATCATTTAAAAGTGCAACTGTGTATATATACTATCAGGTATAAGATAGATAGCTGATGAGAAGTTGCTGTGTAGCACAGGGAGCCCAGCTTGATGTTCCCTTATGATCTGGAGGAATGGGATGCAGGGAAGGGAGGGAGGTTATGGAGGGAGAGGATGTATGTATAATTATGGCTGATTTGCACTGTTTTAGGGCAGAAACTCAACATGGTAAAGATTTTAAAAGTGAAGTCGGTCAGTTGTGTCCAACTCTGCGACCTCATGGACTGTAGCCTACCAGGCTTCGCAATCCATGGGATTTTCCAGGCAAGAGTACTGGAGTGGGTTGCTATTTCCTTCTCCAAGGGATCTTCCTGACCCAGGGATCGAATCCAGGTCTCCCACATTGTAGGCAGACACTTTACCCTCTGAGCCACCAGGGAAGCCCAAGATTTTTAAAAATATTTAAATTAAAAAATGGAAAAAAGAAATGAACTCTATGCCAGTATAAAATAAAAATTAAATTAAAAAAATGTGATTGTGGTTTTTCATGTAGATAAAGGATATTATAGGGGGACACTAATATTGAACTGATCTGCCCAATTACAATGGAGATGGGAAGATCCTATCGTGGAGGTGGGCAGGTGCAGAAGCCAAGTCAGGCACTTAACCTCCAGAGACTAGATGGTTGTGCTTTTTCTAATAGAGACACAAGGGATTTGACATTGGTTTATTGATCATTGAGTCTATGGAAATGTATAGGCGACTCAAAAATTTCCTAAAAAATTTGCATTTAAAAAATCCATGTCTCTTCGTAGAGCTCACCAAAAGGGAGACAGTCATTATCTCTATTTCGAGACCTGTGGTCATTTTATAGTGTAAGTACACTCTGAGGAAAGGATATAAGTAGACCTTTCACCCTGTTTTTGGATAATGGATCCAAAATAGCACATTCCTGGCAAGGAAAATTGGCACTGTGGTTCAATGATCAGAGTGGAAGCTTTTGGTGGTCAGGTGATGAAGAGAGTCTTGAGCCAAGTACACCACACAGTGGGCACAGTGGGACCCGAAGACACATCCTCTTATTTTCCCTCCATTTCCTGAGTGTATGCTGGGGAAAAATACCAGGCAATGGCCTGATATTGACATTGGCATCCTGACTCAAAATGGGTTGTTATGAGAGGAAGGACCAACGATGAGGGAAGTCCTAGATCTCACCTTCCTCACTAAAAGAGTAAACCAAGAGCAAAAGGCACATCCCTGTGGAAACCCAGAGATTAGTGCTACCACCCATGACCAGAAACATAGGGAGTGGTCATTTCTATCACAGCCCCATTTAACACTCCAATTAGGCTGATGGGGAAGACAGACGGGTCTTGGAGAATGAGAGGGGATTATCATAAACTTAATTAGGGGAAGCTTCCAAGTGCAGCTGCTGTTCCAGATGTTTTTTCCTTACTAACTCAGATCAGTCCTGCCCCTGGCAATCATTCCAGGCTGAAGTGCAACCAGCTCTATCAGGCAGCCCATGGGATCTAGCAGATCCATGAAGCCTGAGCTGTCTGTGGCAGATTGGGGTGCTTTATGGAGCCCCAATAGTCAACTTAGGGGTAAGACTCATAATATCATTCTTGAAATATAAGCTATGGCCTCTTCAGCAAGTAACTGTTCCTATTTTGAGAAATACCTCTTGAATTGCTACTGGACCTCAGTAGAACCTCAAAGCCCATTTCTGTGAACTGAGCTTCCCATTATGAACTGGTCATTAGCTTATCCACCAAATCATGAAGTGAGACATACCCAGCAGTAGTCCATCAAATGGAATATACATTCAGGCTCACATCTATATAAGGAATGGACTCACCTCAATGTTGAATGGATAAGCTAAATTGTACAAGGAGGGTGTTTCTCCTCCCCATAGACATCTTCCTGTTCTACTGCTTCTCTCTCTCTATAACATGGGAATGACCTCATGGAGGTGTTCCCATGACTAATTAGTAGCTTGAGAAGCCATATACACATTTCTTCCTGGTGTTCTGGAACCAATATTAGGTGGATCTAATTCTACCATACTGCGTCACTTATTACAGTTGTTTTTCTAAAGAGGAGGGATACATGCTTTTGAACTGTGGTGCTGGGGAAGACTCTTGAGAGTCCCCTGGACAGCAAGGAAATCTAACCAGTCAATCCTAAAGGAAATCAACCCTGAATATTCATTGGAAGGACTGATGCTGAAGCTCCAATACTTTGGCCACCTGATGTGAAGAGCTGACTCATTGGAGAGGACACCGATGTTGGAAAAGATTGAGGGCAGAAGGAGAAAGGGGCGACAGATGATGAGATGATTGGATGGCATTACCAACTCAATGGATATGAGTTTGAGCAAACTCCAGGAGATAGTGAAGGACAGGGAAGCCTGGCATGCTGTAATCCGTGGGATTGCAAAGAGTCAGACATGACATCCTCTAACTTGCCTAGAAGTAGTCATGGATTGAGTTAAGTAATAACACAAACTAATAGTGGTTAGTAGTATGAGCAGGCAGTTAGGAGTTTGAGAGTAATAAGACTGTTTTGGTAGAGGTATGTAGATAAACCTTTTGGGATGGCTCCAGGTGGGAAAATATTAGCATGCCATTTAAATGGTTATCAAGAGTCTCTAAAAGGTCAGAATAGATAAGATGGTCTACTCTCTAAATGTCAGTCAGCTCCTCTCCTTCTGATTAGTGCTGACTTAGTGGTCTCACGAGTGATGTAGCAATGGTGATAGTGATGGAATTTATTATAGTGGGTTCAACGTTGCCTTCCTCAAATATATCTTTGTCCTAACTCCAGAACCTGTGAATGTGATTGTTTTGAGAAAGGGTCTTAGCAGATGCTATTAAGTTAAGGATCTTGAGATGAGATCACCCCGAATTATCTGAGTGGATCCTAAATCCAATGACAAGTGTCCTTATGAAGGAGAGGAGAGAACACAGACAGAGAGAAGGCCAGGTGAATATAGAGCAGAGATGGGGGTTATGTAGTCATAAACCAGGGAACACCTGAAGTTACAAGAGGTGAGGGAAGGAATAGGACCAACTGATACCCTGCTTTCTAACTTCTGGCCTCTGAACCATGAGAGATGAACCACCAAGTTTGTGGTAATTTAGTACGGCATTTACAGAAATGAATGTACCCAAAATTGGGACTTCTCTATATAACGCTTGTTTGATTGTCATCATTGCTGAGGGCTCAATTTTCCAGTAGAATATGTTCACCCTGAACAAAGGGCTGAGGACCTGGGTGAAAGTCCTGGCAGGTTGCTACTTTGGACAATTTCCAACAAACATTCAGTATATGGATTTGCTTTTCCTGCCTGTTATACTCCTGAAAGCACCATTGATTATGGACTTAACATATAATCTTTTTACCTCATCAGAAGATTATGTTCAACATCTCTCTGGCCACACAATTGGTTTCAGTGAGTAGAATCAGGCACTGTGCTGCTGCTCATGGGATTACTGGTTTTATTGTATAGCCGTCATCCGAAAGCAGCTCACTTGTAGAATGCTTGCATGGCCTGTGGAAGACTCCCTTTGAGTCCCAGATGAGTGAGTGATCTTGTGTGTGAGACTGGGGTGCCTTTTCAGGAGAACCTTGCGGACCTGAAAAGAACTGTGGGGACCCTTTTAACGCATAGATGGAATAGATGAGTCTAGGTAAGAGTGGATGGTGTTTGGTGTTACTTAAGATTTCACCTTATAATGTACTCCAGAAAACTGTGCTAACTTCCAAGGCTTCTGGCTTCAAGGATTTGGTAAACAAGGGATGAATGTACTTACAAGGCATCATAATAAGGGTTCTCTTGAGTTGGAACCGGAGACTATCACTGGTCTTCACTGTGAGTTGAATGTATGGAAAAGAGGGATTATGGGGCTGTCTGGGTGATTAATCCTGACACCGAAGGAAAAATGGGGTTATTACTTCACAATGGAGGCAGAAAACAATGTGGACAGAGCCAGCCAAGCTGAGAGCAGGGCTGGAGATCTCTGTATAGTCATTTCTAGAAGTAAAAAAAAAAAAAGGCAAGTTCAATCTTATATAGTAGGACCATCCAAGACCCAGGGCTCTTAGAAATAAAGGTTTGAAGTATCCTGGGGCAAAGTTACTCAACCAGCTTTTGCACTGGCTGATGGCAAAGAGAACATGCCATCTATTTGTCTTCATGATTTTGAATAAACAGGGACTGCAATCCCTTGTATATGCTCTTACTTGCTCTCTTTGAAGAAGATCAGCCTTGGGATTTCTTTGGAAGGAATGATGCTAAAGCTGAAACTCCAGTACTTTGGCCACCTCATGCTAAGAGTTGACTCATTGGAAAAGACTCTGATGCTGGGAGGGATTGGGGGCAGGAGGAGAAGGGGACGACAGAGGATGAGATGGCTGGATGGCATCACTGACTCGATGGGCGTGAGTCTGGGTGAACTCCGGGAGTTGGTGATAGACAGGGAGGCCTGGCGTGCTGCGATTCATGGGGTCGCAAAGAGTCGGACACGACTGAGTGACTGAACTGAATTGAACTGAACTGATGACTATATATTTTATATACATTATATGTGTATTACATATGTATATAATTAATGTATCTCATTTCCTGCTCATTTGTGCTCACTATTATATATAAGGCATACCTAAACCAGAAGCTGAACAATATTTATATGGGATATTTCTGTGGGATGGAGGCAAAACTAGAGAATGAAGGGATACTACCCAAAGATCTGAGACATGTTGTTGGGTTTATATATAATAGGACTTTGAATGTTCTCCATGTTTTAAGAGTAGAAGAGTGTGTTTCAATTATACAAGAGATAGTATTTTACAGAAGTAGATTTTGGGGAGAAGAAGGATGTATATGGATGCTAAGTAGTGGAAAAGGTGAAATATAGGGGTAACTTTCATATTTTTGCTGCCCAAGGTCCCAAGCTCCTCAGTTGGGGAAATTCTCCACTATTTGAAGATTCAAAATAAGGTTTATATACGTCCACGTTAGAAGCTCACATGGGATAAATATTCCTTTTCTCTGCAAGCTAGGGTGTGTGCACACAACCTAAACTTGGATAGTGAAAGACTCATGTCGAGGAGCTTTGAAACTAGAAGTGATGCAAAGGAGCTACAATATCCATTCATTTTGAGAATGTCATTGGTGCTATGGGATCCAGTGTGAATGACGCTGTTTGTGGCAATGTTGGTGAATTCCAGGCAAGTCTGTGGAGTTGGCAGTTGTGCTCTAAGACAATCATTCCTGTGGAAAGGTCTTGACTGTGATCCTGGTTCCTGCTGATTTACTGAAGAAAATTTCCTGATTTTCTTCAATGTTGTATAACACAGAATTTGGCTGGGCTTTGTCCCGGCTACTAGGAGGGAACTTCTAAATCCTTGGACTACCTGAGTGATGGAGTGTCTTTGTTATTCATGGTTGGTCTTTCAGATCACATCTAGTAGTTTATACTAACAAGGAAAGTGATGGCAGACTCTTGGATAGTTTCACTAATGAGATAGACCAGGCTTTCAGACGACAAAGACCAACCATGAGATTAGCGGTTTAGTGCTTTGAGCTATGTGGTATCCACCTGACTTTCACAGAAGCTGGGGAGCTAGAGATTTAGTTCAATCACATGAGCAATGATTCAACTAATCACATTGATGGAAGGAAGCCTCAATAAAAGCCCTGGGCACTCAAATTCTAGTAAACTTCCCTGGTTGATAATCATATAGCCTGTCATAGAACTCAGAGACTTACTGTCTTACTGGTTTATTCTGAAAGGATTTAACTTAGGAAGAGTGAAATGATCAAGAAGCACAGGGCAAGGCATGAGGAAAGGGCTGGGAACTTCCATAATCTCTGGGTGTACCACTCTCTCCAACCCCCAACCCTAGTACTTTTTGCTTTTTATGGAATTTTCATTACGTAGGTGGGGCTTGCCTGGTGACTTACATGGTAAAGAATTTTCCTGCAATGCAGGAGATCTGGATTTCAATCCCTGGGTTGGGAAGATCCCCTGGAGAAGGGAATGGCTACCCACTCCAGAATTCTTTCCCAGAGAACTCCATGGACAAAGGAACCTGGTGGACTATGGTCCACCGGGTCATAAAGAGTAGGACACAAATGAGCAACTACCGCTAACACACACACATTACACAGGCATGAGTGTTTGAATCCTCTGACATTAGGGATTGACTCATTCTCCAGAGGCTGGGGGGTGGGGATGAGAGTTTGAATCCTTTAATCCTCATGGCAAACAGCACCCATCCTTAGGTACGGTCCAAAAATCACCTCATTAGCACGACGTAAGACATCTTTATGACTCTCATCACTTCGGAAATTCCAAAGGTTTTGGGAGCTGTGAGCCAGGAACCTTGAATGAAGACCAAATATATATGGATAATATATATTGGTCATCTGATGACTAAATATGTATTTCATATAAATCACACTATTGCACACATATCATAATTCCAATAAATTCCTATTTTTCTTACATAAGTTAGAGCACCTTTACATTGTTTGCAATCAAGTACCTTGAAAGGTTGAAGTAGTAATAGAGGAAAACTACTAAGGCTTTCATAGGAACTGAGGGTATGCTTTAGACCTTGATCTGAAGACTCTAAGCAGTCCATTTTCTTTTCTTTGAGCAAACTTATAAACAATAGACAGTAAAAAAGCCAAAAATAGTAGGCACATTTTGTATTTTCACATCACAGAAAATAGACACTGTGAAGCAGAAACACCTCTTAAGAAAAAATAATGAACTGCATTTGTTAGGGGACACACACTGACTGAAACCACCCACCCTGGTCAGGCCCTTTAGGTCAGGCCCATTCATGAGTTGTTTTATGACAGGAGATCCTGGTAAGGAATAGGGAACCAATAAGCCACCACCAACCGGAAGAGTTCGGGAAAAGTCAAAAGGAGACACCACGTGTCCGTCCACTTCCCAGAATCCCTCTCGCCAGCATCCATCTTGGCTGAGTGATGCATGCACCACCAGGAAAGACTCTGAATTAGAATGATTGGCCAAAGACAACCCGGAAACAAATCCCATCACCATAAAACCCGAGACTGAGAGCCACATGGCAGAGCAATTCTCCTGGGTTCCTATACCCTACTGCTGTCCACCCGGGTGCCCTTTCCCGATAAAATCTCTTGCTTTGTCAGCACATGTGTCTCCTCGGACAATTCATTTCCAAGTGTTAGACAAGAGCCCAGTTTTGGGCCCTGGAAGGGGTCCCCCTTCCTGCAACACATTTATAATAATTATTTGATTTTTGCTCCAAGGAAGAGTCAATTTCTCAACGATGAACATTGTTTCATGAAATATCTCTCTTTGTTAGTTTAAAATTTTATATCAAACTTTTAACCAACTATATCAGTTAAGGATGTGTTAGATTGTTGGCTATAGGAAACTAAAAGACAGTGGCATAAAACAGAGAGGTTAATTTTTCTCTTATGTGAAAGAAGTCTTGTAGTTGGCAAGCTAAGCATGGTATACACAATGTCATTCAAAGATCTAGTCTCCTAACTTCCCCCAGAATATATGCTCTTTTTCTCATTATTATAAGATAACTCTTGCCCCCATGGGCATGGCAACCAGCCTTTCGGACAGGAAGAATGGTAAAAGGCAAGGGGCAAAGAACTCATGCCAGTGTAGGCAGCTCCTTTAAAAAAGCTTTTCTGGAATGCCCTCTGATGAGTTCCATTTACTTCTTATAGGCCAGAACTGTGTCCCTTGACAAGCCTAGCTGAAAGGGAGTCTGGGATTGTGGTTTATTTTTCTGCCGCATATATTGTCATCACAAATAAAAATCAGGGTCATAAAAAAAATTGAAGTATTCTTTTCTTTACCTTCTATGGGCTGTTGATAATTATTTGCATCTAATAAATTCCTATCTAACCTGGGATTTATTTTATATATCCACCAACTTAATAGCTGGTTAATAGATGGATACTCAATTCAGAATTTGTTTAATGGCTAATCTTCATGTTGGATAATATTAAGACTTCCTCTATATTCCTTTGATGGAACTAACCATTAGTCACACTTAGAATTGCCACTGAAGAGCAAATTCGGAGGGCAGTGTAGGAAATCTTAAAAATGATTGTATGGATTGAGAACTTGTAGTGCTAGTCTGTCAAACTGAAGTATTATAAGTTGCAAGTAAGGTAGTTGTCATATTAAAGTATTTGAGAAGGAAATATCTCTTCACAGGATGGCCTGAAGGTAAGATTGCAGAAGTTTAGGTATGAAGCTCTGGAAAGGAAGATCAGGTTCAGGGGTTAACATTGACCTAGGAAGGAACATAGAACATTTAGAGAATGTTGGAATAGAGAGTTGGAAGAAATATCAATGAAATTTTGTCCAATTGGGAAGTAGAATAAAGGATATTTTGAAAAATTCAGCAATAAATACTTAGAATGAAGGTGTGTATCCAGAAAGGAGAGTGAATGATTTGGGAACCTTGTCAGGTTGAATTCAAGCAATCTGAGGAGCAAAATTTTTCTGATGGCAAGAGAGGGGTCTGATTTGTTGACAGAAAAAATATGATATGTCAGGTACCTGGATTTCTGGGCACGATAAGCCAGGTGTGGCCAAGGAATAAAGGTAAAAGTGAGTTTTAAAAAGGATAGTGTGTGAAGTGTTAGTTGCTCAATCGTGTCAGACCCTTTGCGATCCCACTGACTGCAGCCCACTAGGCTCCTCTGTCCATGGAATTCTACAGGCAAGAATACTGGAGTGGGCAGCCACTCCTTTCTGTAAAGGTTAGGATGTAGGGAATGAAGATATATTGCTTTAAAATAAATGAAGCAATGTGGGTTAAATGAGCTTGAGAAGCCACAAATTCAGTATTCTTTTTCCTTTTGGAAGAGGTGTGTTCTACTAGTATAATTTCAAATAGTGCTCATTTTAGCTTTTTCTTTCCTTCCTAGAAAAATCTAAAGATAGAAATAATCACTAGGTGGTCATTACAGAATTCCTGATTTTGTGGCACATAGCTATGATACAACTGGTGAAATGATGTCAGGATTTGTTTGTTTGAAAAATGAGTCTATTTGGAGTTTATTAAATATGAACACATGATTCTTTAAGTTATAAATAATACAGTGATATCCCCTCTATTTTCCATATAAGCAATTTATATTCCTTTCTTCCTAGGCTCATTTTTTCCCTCTTGGTGAATGTATCTGTACTGCTTAAAACATGATTTGATTTGACTTAATGTCAATCTACTCCTGTAACAGTTTTGATATGCAGCTTTTCTGTTGAGTATGTACAAATCTTTTTCTCATATTTGTGACATTTTCGCTTTATATCAGATCTTCCCAATTGTTGTTGTTGTTCAATCACTCAGTCGTGTCCGACTCCTTGCGACCCCATGGACTGCACCACACCAGGCTTCCCTGTCCTTCACCATCTCCCAGAGCTTGCTCAAACTCATGTCCATCAAGTTGGTGATGCCATTTAATCATCTCATCCTCTGCTGCCCCCTTCTCCTCCTGCCTTCAATCTTTCCCAGCATCAGGGTTTTTTTCAATGAGTCAGCTCTTCTCATCAGGTGTCCAAAGTATTGGAGTTTCAGCTTCAGCATCAGTCCTTCCAATGACAGGATTGATTTCCTTTAGAATTGACTAGTATTGTTCCTTTAGAATTCCATTAGAATTGTAGTCCAAGGGACTCTCAAGAGTCTTCTCCAACACCATAATTCAAAAGCATCAATTCTTCGGCACTCAGCCTTCCTTATGGTCCAACTCTCACATCCATACATGACTACTAGAAAATCCATAGCTTTGACTATACAGATCTTTGCTGGCAAAGTAATGTCTCTGCTTTTTAATATGTTATATTTTAATAGAATTGTGTTTAATATTTGTTATCATCTTAGTGATGAGCACTCAGTAGAAACACTATAAGAACACTAATAATAAATTTAAATGTTAGGTGAACCAGAAAACTTACTCCCACTATCACTGAAAACTGGACTTGGAATATCTTTGGCCTTTCAGACAGTTGATAAATTGATTTCAGACTTACAGTTTTCTGAGAAAAGCCAAGATCAGCCAAAGGATTTCAGATATTACTGAGATTATATAATGCATGGCAGCTGGTAGTTTGAAGCCAGAGGGCCCCACATTAATTCTTACTGAGAAACCTATTTGGATAATAAAGAGTAATTTTAAGTATTATTTTAATGAGATGAGGTGACAGTCACTCTAACATGAACCCATACTACACAATGAACAATAGACTGATCAAACTTGAAGCATAATTAAAAATAGACTGAATGTGAATTTAAGCATCAAACCTGCTTCTTGTAGGTGTGCACCAAAATCATCTTAATTTGACAAAAATCTCTTCTGTGGTATAAAGTCCTCCAGGGAATGTGGTTATACATCCTACTTTACCCAATATCAATGTTTACAAATCATCTGGTAAGGAAATACTTTCTTATATTTAACCTAAATCCCTGTGTGGAAGCTTAAGCCCACTACTTCCTCTTCTAGCTTTAAGATACAATACAGCTGCCACTTCCAGATGGTCCTTAAAGATAAAAAAAAAAAAAAAAAAGACCTGAAGCTTATTTACATATAATCATCTCAGAGATCCCCTTTCTAGGTCCTCATCAACAACAACAAAACTGCATTGTCTCCTCTTAGTTTCCTCACTCCTTCTAAGGTTGTACCATTACTGTTTTATTTCATCTTTGTAGTTAAATCTTTCCACCTGTCCCTAATCATTTCCGTATAACCAGTTTCCACAAGTGAAAGTCCTGGGTCAGTGGTGAGATGTATGGAAAGAGTAACATGAAAACTTATATTACCATATGTAAAATAGATAGCCGACAGGAATTTGCTGTTGGCTCAGGAAATTCAAACAGGGTTTGAGTATCAACCCTCTGCATCAACCTAGAGGGGTGGGATGGGGAGGGAAATGGGAGGGAAGTTCAAAAAGGAGGGGATATATGTATGGCTGATTCATGTTGAGCTTTGACAGAAAAAAAACAAAATTCTGTAAAGCAATTATCCTTCAATAAAAAAAAAATTAAAAAAAGGTAAGCACATTTAAACTATTTTTTTCAAATTCATATTGCCAACTTGCTCTTGAGATAGACTGTTTGTTTATACATCTATTGGCTGCATAGAAGCAAAAGTGTCATCTTGTCAATTACCCTTCTTTCATCTTTGATATTTTGGTGTTGCTTTATTTTAATTTTCACTTATTTTCTCATCAATGATGAGGAATAGTTTTTATGTATGCTGGTAATTTACTACCACATGTGTGTAGGAATTTTCTTTTTCATTCCTTTGACCATTTTTGGTTGGTATTTCTCTTGCATGTGATGGGTTTTTTTCAGAGGAAAGAAATTAACCTTTACTTGGCACATCTTACCAGTATATTTCTTCAACTTGTTGCTTGATATTTTATTTTGTCATATTTGGAACAGGCAGAAGTTTAAAATTTTTATATATATATAAATTTTTATATAGTAAAATTTATTTATTATATAGTAGAATTATCAGTAATGTGTGAATTGATAAGGGGCCTAGTAACAACTTCAGATTATGTAAATATTCATATATATTTTCTTTCTTAGAATTTGTCTAATTTCAGAGAAACAGGGAAGATATCATGGAGAAGGTGACATTTGAGCAAAGATCTAAAGCAGATGAAGGAGCTTCCTTCCAGGTGGTGCAGTGGGCAAGTGTGTAGCCTGCCGGCACAGGAGATGCAAGACACTTGGGTTTGATCCTGGGGTCCAGAAGATCCCTTGGAGTAGGAACTGGCAACCCATTCCAGTATTCCTGCTTAAAAAATTCCATGGACAAAGGAGCCTGGTGGGCTACAGTCCATGGGGTCACAAAGAGTCAGACACAACTGAGTTACTGAGCACAAACACACTGAAGCAGATGAAGAAGAGGCCATATGCATATTTTGGGGAGAAGCATTCCAGGCAAAGAGAACCACAAATGCAAAAACCTTGTAACTGGAACCTTTCTGTGTTGTTGGAGGAGCAGCAAAAAAAAAAAAAAACACAACAAAAAAAACAGTATGTCTGAGGCAGAATGAATAAAGGAGGAGAAAAATAACAAAAAAGTCAGGGAGAAATTATGCGCCATGTGGCATTGGGCTGTCAAGGTCACTCTGAATCTTTTACTCTGGGAGCAATGGAAAACAATTAGGGGAATTTAAGCACAGAAGTCATGTGACTTACCTTTCATTTTATTGGAATTATTCTTTATTATACTGTAGTTTAATCAGTTGACTTCAAACTGTTTACTGAATAACTTTTCTCTAGAGATAGAAGCTTGTGGGGTATTTTTTTATGTAACTTGTATAAATTATTAAATTCTTATGTATACTTAGAGTTAATATATACTTGGAACTTCCATTTTGTTTGCCTTAGTCTCCTGACTTTTTCTTGCATGAATGTATTACTGCTGTAATTTTGTGCCTTAAAATAGATTTGAAATCTTGGGAAGATTCCTGTTTATTAATCTTTTCTCAAATTGTTCTTGCTTCTTTTCAGGTATTTTTTCTCTATATAAACTTTAAGGTTGTGATCAAGTTAAAAAATTCCATTGGCTTTGGATATTTGAATTACACACCCAGATTATTTTAAGCAAGAATTTAAATCAGTACAATACTGTCTTTCAGTAATTTAAGCCTCATTTAAGTCCTCTAGTAAAACTTTCCATTTGCCACATCTAGTTCTTACATAGTTCTCTTAAGTTGATTTTAGTCTTAAGATACCTTGATAATTGTCTTAACTTGATTTCAGTATTATAAAAAATATTTTTTCCCTAATTAATCATTGTGTGGAGGGCCAGTGTTCTAATTTCTTTGCTGCTTACACTTTGTACTGTAAGACATTTTGGTATTTCAGAAAAAGAAAGGTCTTGATTTTTAGTGATTCTTGATTTGAATCTCGGTTCTGCCATTTATATTGCCTTAAAATTTACTTAACTTGTTTGAGTCTTGGTTTCCTCAATGGTGTGATGATAATAATCACCCCTTAGAGGGCTTTTATGGAGATTAAACAAGGTAAGTCATGTAGAAGAAAGCACAAAATAGTCACTCAGTACATTTTTATTTCTTGACTTTTCTAGTGATTTATATTTTCTTCCTTGCTTTGCAGTCTATGTTTCATCTTCCCAGGGAAGATTTAAGACAAAAAGTAGATGATGCTTCTTCCTAATATCTAAGGCCTTTTGGTACCCCAAAGCCTTCACACTTTATATTTTTCCTCCATTTTCTCAGTCAAACTAGTTCTCTTTAAATCATTCTAAAATGTTAATAAATAATATCCTGAGAAATTATCTTCTGTGACAGAGATAGCTTCTAAAAAAGGCATTCCAATGACCTTTATCATGCCATTTCATTGAAATAACTTTCTCTTTCCATGAACTGGGAAAATTGATTCCACCTCAAAATATTTCACCACTGTGAAAAATGGCCTTGCCCTTCTAGATTTATCTGAAGCACTATCGGTATCAGTAAGACATGAGTCATCTGAATGAACAGAAACAAAAAGTTTATGACAGAGGTAGGGAATTCGGGGGTAATAACAAAAACTATATACAGAAGAGATAAACAGCCATCTTATTTAAACCAGCTAGTTTGACACAGCCAAACCCACCTTTTCATTTCATTCTCTTACCATTGGCTTCTTCCCTATCAGTTCAGTTCAGTTGCTAAGTCGTGTCCGACTCTTTACAACCCCATGGACCGCAGTACTCCAGGCCTCCCTGTCTATCACCAACTCCTGGAGTTTACTCAAACTCATCTCCATTGAATCAGTGATGCCATCCAACCATCTCATCCTCTGTCTTTGCCTTTTCCTCCCACCTTCAATCTTTCCCAGCATCAGGGTTTATTCCAATGAGTCAGCTTTTTGCATCAGATAGCCAAAGTATTAGAGTTTCAGCTTCAATATCAGTCCTTCCAAAGAACACCAGGACTGATCTCCTTTAGGATGGACTGGTTGGATCTCTTTGCAGTCCAAGGGACTCTCAAGAGTCCTCTCCAACACAACAGTTCAAAAGCATCAATTCTTCGGTGCTCAGCTTTCTTCACAGTCCAACTCTCACATGTATACAATGACTACTGGAAAAACCATAGCTTTGATTAGATGGACCTTTGTTGGCAAAGTAATGTCTCTGCTTTTTAATATTCTGTCTGGGTTGGGTCATAGCTTTTCTTCCAAGGAGTACGTGTCTTTTAATTTCATGGCTGCAGTCACCATCTGCAGTGATTTTGGAGCCCCCAGAAATAAAGTCTGTCACCGTTTCCACTGTTTCCCCATCTGTCTGTCATGAAGTGATGGGACTGGATGCCATGATCTTCGTTTTCTGAATGTTGAGCTTTAAACCAACTTTTTCACTCTTCTCTTTCACTTTCATCAAGAGGCTCTTTAGTTCTTCACTTTCTGCAATAAGGATGGTGTCATCTGCATATCTGACGTTATTGATATTTCTCCCAGCAATCTTGATTCCAGCTTGTTCTTTTTCCAGCCCAGAGTTTCTCATGATGTACTCTGCATAGAAGTTAAATAGCAGGGTGACAATATACAGCCTTGATGTACTCCTTTTCCTATTTGGAACCAGTCTGTTGTTCCATGTCCAGTTCTAACTGTTGCTTCCTGACCTGCATATAGATTTCTCAAGAGACAGGTCAGGCGGTCTGGTATTCCCAACTCTTGAAGAATTTTCCAGAGTTTTGTTGTGATCCACACAGTCAAAGGCTTTGGCATAGTCAATAAAGCAGAAATAGACATTTTTCTGGAACTCTCTTGCTTTTTCAATGATCCAGCAGATGTTGGCAATTTGATCTCTGGTTCCTCTGCCTTTTCTAAAACCAGCTTGAACATCAGGAAGTTCACAGTTCATGTATTGTTGAAGCCTGGCTTGGAGAATTTTGAGCATTACTTTGTTAGCGTGTGAGATGAGTGCAATTGTGCGGTAGTTTGAGCATTCTTTGGCATGGCCTTTCTTTGGGATTGGAATGAAAACTGACCTTTTCCAGTCCTGTGGCCACTGCTGAGTTTTCCAAATTTCCTGGCATATTGAGTGCAGCACTTCCACAGCATCACCTTTCAGGATTTGAAATAGCTCAACTGAAATTCCATCACCTCCACTAGCTTTGTTCGTAGTGATGCTTCCTAAGGCCCACTTGACTTCACATTCCAGGATGTTTGGCTCTAGGTGAGTGATCACACCACTGTGGTTATCTGGGTCGTGAAGATCTTCCCTATACTTGTGCTGAATCTTTTGTTCTTGTGGTTTTACCTGCAGTTAGAGTGAGCTAATACTTCTTTGTTTGTAAAGCTGATGACTGGAGAAGCCAAGTCCCTTTATGTCTGGAAAACGAATCTGCTTAATAAACTTTAGGTCGACACTGCCCTCCTCATTGAACTTGACCCTTCATTTGGCAGCATCTTCTGAATGATGGACATAGCAGTGCCCTTGATGGACCTCTGATGAATTTCCCAGTCTACTCTCCTAGAATAAGCTTTACCTGATTCTGTTTGGGGATCTGCCAGCAGCCTGATGGCCTCAGCCTCTCCAATCTCATTGTGGTTCACCTCTTACTCTCTGTTCTCATTTACTAGAAAGTGATTATCCATACCTTCACATCGCCATCTATAACAGGGCCACTTTAATTTCTAGAGGCTAGCTGTATCTCTTCACCTCTATTCTTTTTCTCCTGCTGCTACATTTTTTTTTCTTGAATTTCTGTCACTCTAAATGAACACCTGGTGGAATATTAATCTTACATGTCATATATGGCCATGTCCATGATGTCTTCTAAATAGCTATCCAACTAGGAATGTGGTTCCTCTCTCATTCACACCCATGCACTGTGTTGGCCAAAAATTTCATTTGGGTTATTTTGTTAGATGTTATGAAAAACCCAAACAAACTTTTTGAGCAACCCAATAATTCTCTTTACCTCTTCCCTGTATGACTCTGCAAATACTCTGTGCTATGTAACGGTGCCAGTTACTAGACTAGATACTGAGAGTACAAAAATGACGAGTACAAGACAGAGTAGCTGCCATTAGAGATCCCAAAGTGGGCAGAGAAGCATATGAAAATAATATATTAAAACAAACATGGATCAGGGGGGATGGAATCATAGAACCACTGTGTTTTCTTTCCTGAAGCCCCTTAAAGTGAGCTTTGTAGGGTGTCCCTACCTGTCTCCTGGATGAAAATCAGGCAGGAGCTAGGACTTTAAAGTCTCCTCTTAGGGCACAAAACCCCTTCTCAGTTTGATAGTTAGAATGACATGTCCTACAGAATGTCACACACAACCTCAGTCTTGTGGTCAAGTAGAGGCATCTCTGACCATCTGAAACCGAGGGAGAGAGAACAGATGGTTTCTCCCTTCCTGCCTGTACATCAACTTCTCTGCCTCCTCCTATTATTAATATTAGATTTTTCTTTTTCTCCCTTCAGAATCCGAGCTGGTGGGGGAGAAAGAAGAGAGAGGTTGGGGCAAAATAATCTTTAGTGTCTGTTATGTTACTTTCAAGGGTCATGTAGTGCTGTGCTCTGGTCTTGGTGGATACTGAATGCTGGTGCTTTCCACTACAGTTAGCCCTAACCCTAACCCTAACCCTAACTCTAACTCATGGGTTCTTTGGACCCTCTCCCTCCTCCAGCTTCCTTACTCTCCCAGCATCCTTTCCCTTGCCTCCACCAGTAGCTGAGGATTTCTATTTTCCTTTGGGCTGCCTATTTCCAGCTCCCTTAGCCTGAGGACTCTGGTGATACAACCAGTTTCTCTGGTGAGTCTGTTCCAACTTTGGGTGGCTTTCTAGGTCAACATCTCAGATGATTGCTCTTTTACTTACCTGACTGCATCTGGTCCAATAGAAACTTGCACGCTCTCATTGCCTCCTGCTCCCTCTCATCTCTGATACTCTGCTGCAATAAATTCTGGGTCTACACACTGATCTTAGTTCAGCAGCAACTATTTCACCCTCCCACAGAGGAACCTGTCAGCCCACCTCTTATGCTTTAGATTTCCAAGCAAGAATCAGGCATCAGTCCTTTGTATCTCCCAACTAGATAAGAACATATATTGAATCCTTCCAGTCGTCCATTTAAAACTCTAGCTTGGAGCAGAGGGTAAGTATCACACCTTTTCTCTCCAAAAATTCTCCTCACTTTTCTCAACTCTTCCTAACTTTATAAAGGCATGCTGCTATCTCAGGTGCTACCAAATTAATCTATGGATTTTAGATTTTTCAAATCTCACTTTGTAACATCTGTTATATTCATGCTTCAGCCAAAATAGAAATAGAGAATTTCATTTTAATATCCAGTTACATCTCTGTATTATAATAATGGTTAAGTAGGAATGCTTATTTTATGGATCATTTTACTTCCAAAGCAGGGAAATGACTTTAGCTGCTTTCTGCAGAAAGGGGCAGAGCATCTTTTTTCACTACTACCCAAGGAGCTATGGTGGTATCAACACTAGTGAAACTGAAGGTAGCTCATATCCTTTGTACCACTTCCCAGGTATTAATGGGTCACGGTTCTCTGCCTAAACAATTCTTAGACTTAACTCTTTGCCTCTTGGACATATATGTCCTTAAAATCCCGGGGAGAGTTTCTTCCATTACCATGTTGGGTTATTAAAATATAAGAGGAGATAGGAAGTCCTGAGAGAGGAAGCCTACTGTGCTTTTTTAGGGCTTCCCAGGTGGCATTAGTGGTAAAAAAAACCCACCTGCCAGTGCAGGAGATGTAAGAGATGTGGCTTTGATCTCTGGGTTGGAAAGATTCCCTGGAGAAGGAAATGGCAACCCCCTCCAGAATTCTAGCCTGGAGAGTCCCATGGACAGAGGGGCCTGGCATGCTGCATAAAGTCCATGGGGTGGCAGAGAGTTGGACAGGACTGCAGTGAGTTAGGATGGATGGACTGTACTCTTTAATTTAGCTGCTACTGAGATAGCTTTATCTAAAGGGAATGCATTTGCACTTAGGTTCTTGGCTAGGACTCTAGGATGGAAGGAGTGTTAACTAACATCCCTAAGTAAACTCTTCACATTAGTAGACTGTGGCATCACTTTTGGTGGGTACGAGAAACGTCTTTTTTCTGCACAATAATTCAGTATCCCTCACAACAGTTTGAAATAATTAGAAATTCTATTGACATTTTCTTTAGTCATAATGCCCTTTGAGGAGTAGAATCAAAGTGCTGAACAAGCACAGAGTGGGGAACATCAGGTCCGTAACCAGTGAACAAAAGGGTGGGTGACATTACTGTCTGAGAGTGTAGCTGGAACAAAAACACGTCGCACAGGGAAATACATCAGGAGGCTGTTTCATAGTGGGCTCAATAGAGAAAGAGCGCAGAGTACATAATGGGCATTGTCAAGTGTTGTTAAGCTTGTTTGGGCTGGGATTTTAAGGACCCTTAAATTCCACATTAAGAAGCTTGAACTAATTCTCATGCGTAAAGAGAATCTAAGACTTGGGCAAATATATGGAAACAAATGAAAATCTCTGAAAGGAATGATGTGTACAAGGATGTTATCTTAATTGCAGAGCACTGGCAGGGTTGAATGCCATCAGTGCAGACCATGGAACAAGTAATGGGTCTAAGAAGTAATGTTTCTTGCTACCATCCACTGCAGGATACCCCTAGGGTTGAAAATAGGCAGGCAAATCTTTTTGAAATTCATCCTGCATGGTGGTGAGCAGATTAGTAATTGTTTTGTTGTTGTTTAGTTGCTAAGTCATGTCTGACAGTCTGGTCTGTCCATGGAATTTCCCAGGGAATATTATTGGACTGGGTTGCTATTTCTTTATCCAGGGGATCTTTCCTACCCACGGATCAAACCTGCGTCTCCTGCATTGGCAGGTGGATTCTTTACCACTGAACTACCAGGGAAATCATTTATTAAATTCCTACCCTGGGTCATAAAAACAAGTATCAGTCCTCACAGAACTGCACGTCATTCTCATGTTTCCTTTCTAGATGAGGATACAGGTACTCAGAGCAGCTAAGCAAGTAGCCCAAGTTTCCAGAACCATGACTGCAACCTGGTATGATCTAATGTTCTTCATGGGTGGAGAGTCTGATGAATAGCTTCCTCCCTGTTCCCCTCAATTTTAAAGTCACTGAAACAATCAGAAACAGCTTAACTTGACTTCGTTCCTTAGAATGCTAACAAAGGTGAGGTTGGGGAAGTGGGCTTGCACGATTACCTGATTACTCTCTGGTGTTGTTGTTCAGTTGCCCAGTCGTAACTCACTGGGTGACTGAACAACAACAGAGGGTAATCAGGTAATGGTGCAAGCCCACTTCCCCAACCTCACCTTTGTTAGCATTCTAAGGAACGAAGTCAAGTTAAGCCTGTTTCTACTCTCTAATAAGATAAAAATGCACACTGTAAATTTACAAGCTGTAGAGATTGTATCCCATAGTAGTGAAGACTGCATGGTTGTGAGTGTGGTGGGAGAGACTAATAAAGGAGACACGGTGAGAAAATGGATCTCAGGTCAAAACACATCTCTGGCCACATTCCCTCGGTTTCTCCACATCGATGGTAGACAGTGGCCTAGTGGGTGGGATCAGACCTAACAGTCTGATGTAACAGAGAATCACAGGAAATGCTGTCTTGTGAACACTTCTATCTACTCTTTTCCCTACCTTACTTTTGAAAAAATGTCTAGCAGGATACAGAAATCACACTCACTTTCTAATAAAAGACTGTCCCATAAAAAGGAAGAAAATAAATTCAAGGACACACTTTCTCTGAAGATACTCACTGCTTTTCATCTGTCCGGTATTCTCTCCCTGACTAATTAGCTGTGAGTAAAATCTATCTGCAATCTATTACTAATTGGTCATCATATTTCTCCTAGACTTCTACCTCCCATGTTCTTATCTGTCCATACTTTACTGTATTTTATTTTTCTGCCAATTTTTTAAAGGATGATGTTTACAACTTTCTTCTTTATTATTATTATTTTTAAACCAAGTCTCATCGGGAGAAACCCACACACAATTTCTCACGACACTACATGAGTTGTTCAGGTAGAAACAGCACTTGATGGAGAGGGTCTTTGCTCTCCACACTGAGATGCTGGAGTAGTTTTTCAATGACTATCATCAGAGGAAAAGGTGAAAAAGTTATTGTAGTCCCTTTTTTCCTCAGAACCTTAAGACAATAAGAATGAAGGAATATGGAATGCGAAGGATGAAAGACATTTAAAAATTGTATATGAATGCAGGTATTTGTCAAAAATCAGTTCTTGTGCTAGATAACTATGAATAAAATAAGTCCTAGGTTATATATTTTGTTGCAAAATACAATAAACTGCTGTTAACTATCTAAAAACTATAAATGCACCTACAAAATAAGCTAGAATCTAAGTTTAGAAGCAGTAGAGAATTTTCTGTCAAGGTAACAGAATAAGGCTATAAAAATGAATTGTATCAAAATATGTACAAACGCCATGGTTCACATAAATCACTTTTTGATGTATGTGCTTGGTTACAAGACATTCTCCATTTTGGAAGATTGTTGCAATCTTCTTGGTAGGTATAGAAAATATTTTTTTTCCTGCACAAATAATTCAATATCTCTCACTAAAGTCTGAAATAAGAGAAAACTTTGTTGATATTTTCTTCAGGAAGATGTAAAATTGTTTCTGCTAAACACTGCTAGCTTCCGCAACTGAAAGCTTTCCTTGGAAATTCTTGTCAGCAAGGGCTTTCTTCTGCCATCACAGCGTCATTTCCATGTACCTTAAGAAGCACAGTGCAGTCACTGAACACCTGGGATGGTCTCAAAGTTCAGCCCTATCAACCTTAGGAAGGGCAGCAATTATTGGAGACCGCTGGCGGAAGGTGGGGGAGGGACTTGCAATCCCACCGCAGCCCTGGCAAGTATGACTCAGTTTCTAATGGCAACAAGCTCAAAGCTTCTCTGTGGGGCAGCTTCATAATTAAACGTTAAAATCGAAATGCTTTTCTGTGAAGGAGCACACTCTCCTTTCCAAATCCTAGTTTAATATTCAGCTCAGAGCTCCCAGCTTAGTAAAAAAGTCAGCCTTAAGATTCAGCACACTTAAGCAGGTAGTATGTGATTAAGATGCTGCTTTGGTGGCAAGACTTTGAAACTCAGTGCCTTTGTTTACCGCATATGTGGTTTATATGCTAAATTGCTTCAGTCATGTCCGATTCTTTGGGATCCCATGGGCTGTAGCCCACCAGTCTCCTCTGTCCATGGGATTCTCCAGGCAAGCATACTAGAGTGGCTTGCCATTTCCTTCTCCAAGGAATCTTCCCAACCCAGGGATAAAACCTGAGTCTCTTAGGTCTCCTGCATTGGCAGGGGAGTTCTCTACCACTAGGGCCACTTGGGTGGCTTATGAATCTGGGCAATCAGAACTCTGTATTCCCTCCGTGTGAACAGTACACATTATTGTCATTGTTTCCTGTGGAGTCGTCCTTCAGGCACGAAGAATGCTGATGGTCTGAGTATCCCCAGGGCTAGGGGGTGATGATTTGAAGATTTTGCACCTCAGTGAGAAGGAGGTGCCTCTGCTGAGAGGCCGTGTGATGCTAAACCTGAGTAACTGCACAACAGTGTGTGTGGAAAAAGAAATATGAGAGTAATAACGTCATGGGGGAGGAGAAAACGTGAACCAAGGAACAAAAATGAACTAAAAACCCAAAAATGACTAGGAAGGGTAATGCCACAAAGATGAGTCCAGAGGTTGAGGACCTTCATGACGGTTTGAGTTCTGTTCTTGAGTGCTGTGTGACCGAGCGTGAGGTGCTTAATTTCTCTGGGTCATAGTTTCTCTCTTGGGTATGTTTTGACCATATGACTCTTGTGGTATTTTATAATTCTAACATCCTAAGTATTCTATTATCTTTACGCTTATATTTTGACTTTCAATATGTTCGTACAGCTTATTATAGCAAAGCACAAGTGTATTGATTGTTGATGACATATTACAATGATTTAGCAAGAATATTAGTTTAAAAGTAGCCAAAAGAAGATTTAAAATTAAAAAAACACTTCAACCTTAAAAAATAATGATATGCACATTAGTTCCCAACCTGATTGAAGGTGGAAGGAGAAGGGGATGACAGAAGATGAGATGGTTGGATGGCATCACCGACCCAATGAATATGAGTTTGAGTAGACTCTGGGAGTTGGTGATGGACAGGGAGGCCTGGCCTGCAGCAGTCCATGGGGTCACAAAGAGTTGGACATGACTGAGCGACTGAATTGAACTGAACTGAACCTACTGGAGATTCCAGAGGAAATATACTACAAAACTGCACAGAAAAATTCTACCTGTGTAAATCAAATAAGCCAGCTAGAAAGTATCTTCCAAAAACTCAAGACAATATTGTTTCAATTATTGTTGTTGTTTAGTCACTCAGTCATGTCCAACTCTTGGAGACCCCATGTACTGTGTGTAGCCTTCCAGCCTCCTCTGTTATGGAATTCTCCAGGCAGGAACACTGGAGTGGGTTGCCATTTCCTCCTCCAGGGGATCTTCCAAAACTGGGGATGGAACCCACAGTTCCTATGTCTCCTATGTTGGCAGGTGGATTCTTTACAACTGAGCCACCTGGGAAGCCTTTCCAATGGTTACTTCATGGGTATTCTAACATTAACAAGATGTTTTCTCTTGATTAATAAAACCACTAAGAAGATATTATTGGCATAATCCAAAGCTTTTGTGAAAGCTTCGTAGCTATTACCTGCTGAGCCATAATTCGAAAAAGAACAAAACAAATAAAAATGCAAATAAGTCCAATGGAATAACCCAAGAGCCTTGCAAGAATAAATCAGAAAAATCAATTCTTCCAGACAAGGCATAAACTCAAGATTCACACATTTCCATGTAGACACTCCTTCACAGGTGTTCTGAGTTTTCATTAATTAATAAGAGAGCATATGTTAATAAGTAGGCCAGGCATTAGGCTAGAAGTCAGGGGAATTTAGATTTTATTTTAAATTCTTTCATTTTTTACTCTATGACTTTCTCCACTCTTAAACCTTGTGCCTCTCTTTCCGTATCTGTTAAAATGGGGATAATGATATTCACCTGATCAATGTGAGATTAAATTATAGAATTTGAAAATCTATAATTAAATGTGCTAAAGACTATGCATTCCTAGTTAACAATACAATGATTCTTGCTATTTCAGTAAGACTGAGGTTTTTAAATATAATATAATAATAAAAAATATAATCTTTGAATATGCCTGAAAGTCTCATTAGCTTCTCAGAGCCCTTAAAAATGTCCAGGTCTGCCTATGATCTAGCTGTGAATGGACTCACCCTTTTTGCCCTCAGGTCACCCAGCTGACCATAAAGTCACAAAGAGTTGGACATGACTGAACAATGACAGCAACTCAGAGAACACATTCTTTTAGTGAAACACGGTGCTCCCTGGATGATGAGTCAACTGGCCTACTCTGCTAAGGTGATCTCGGTTAGCATGTGGAACTCCGTGCTTACCTTGACAGTGATGAGACCACAGCCCAGTCTTCCTTTTCCATTTATGGGATAGGAGACTCAGAGGCTGAGGCTCTGTTCCTTCTGTGCTCAAGTTGCTTCTAATTCAGCCCTTCCCAACAGAGAGACAGAGTGATCCTACATCTCTGAGCCTGGTAAGCAATGGAAACTTTGGGGGTCTGGGGAGGGCTTTCAGAGGAAATATGATTGAAAGGAAGACATGGGTAAGGGGTCTTTGCCCCACACCAGGATTCTCAGCTCTTGGATATACTATGAAGCCTATGAGAATGATGGGCTTCATAGTTTATTTAGACTATGTCATAGAATTATCCAACATCCCTATTTTAAAGTATAAATATTTGTTTTTACCAATCATGAGTTTGACCTTTCAGGTAAGCACAAACTCCCTGAAATATGATGTACTATATTTATTCATTCCATCGTCATGGTCATGAGATCAGAGGTTTATGAAAGTCCCTTTCAACTCATCAACTTTCTCCTCAATGGAGGAGAAGTTATCACATACGTCAATCTTCGTGGAGTTCATGGTTTTCTTATGGGCATGTGAAATCCACTTATAACCCCCTTAACACTTTTATAAGATCAAATGTGTCACCAGCCCTATCTGATATTTTTCACACCATGGAGAATTTGGCCTCTTGTTAATTGCATCTGCAGTCTCAAAGCTCTTTATAGAATCTTCCCTAAGTGATATTAATAGCAATGGTGGTCCTTTATTAATAATGTATAATAACAATAGCTCTCATTAAAGCTTCAGTTAAGTGATTAGAGAATGGTTAGAGTTGTGGTTAGAAAATGGGCCTGTAGACATCAATACTGCTGAAGTCATTTATTCCTTCCCTCATGAAACAGAAATAAATACAATGACCGACTAAGATGGTAATGAAATTCCGCCACAATGGCATCACTGCAAACTGGCATTTTTTATCTGTGGGAGAGTTTCCTTGGTGGTATTGTGTGATGGGGCATCCCCAGGAGGAAGAAGAGAACACAAAGCATTTTTCTCCATGATGTCCCTGTGCGTCCTGTGGCTTTCTTTCATTCTCTCCAGGCTGGAGTTAGCATTAGTAGCAGAAATGTGAGCAAAGGGCTAGTTCCTCTTCCTGACTCTGTTATAGGACATCATCCCCTGAACCTCAATTTCTCTCATCTGTGAGATGGGAGGAATTATGTCTATTTGGCAGAAATTCCCTTTGGTCTGCAAGTAAAATTACACATGAGTTATACCTACAGGTGCACCTTGAGCCCACGCTTCCATTTCTTCCAGCAATTTTGTCAGTACCTAATCTCCTGTATGGACTTCCCATTTGGCTCAGTGGTAAAGAATCCACCTGCCAATGCAGAAGATGCAGGTTCGATTCTTGGGTCGGGAAGATCCCCTAGAGAAGGAAATGGCAACCCACTCCAGTATTCTTGCCTGGAGAATTTTAAAACACCTAGACTGTTTCTGTTTCCTGCAATGAACACTGACTAATGTAGATCTGATGTTGAGAATTTGAAGTGTTTGAGAGAATCGGATACATTAAATCTGTATTCAAATGTTTAATAAAGTTTGATGAGCTTCTTTTAAAAACTGCACAGAATGATGCTTTGTAAAGGAATTTAAAAGAATGATAAACACTCTCCAATAATTCTTAGCCAACCCCAGAAACAGGTGTACTTCTTTTGTCCGTTCACACCTCTGCTCCCAGTTCAGATGCCCAGAGTGCCGTAAGTCATTTTCTCAGGCACAAGAAAGCCTCTTGTGCACATTAAAGCCGAGTTCCCCCAAGATCACTACTCTAGCTCCCCTTCTCTGCCTTGCAAAGGGTAACAGGATAAACGCAATTAATGAGATTATCATAAGATGTTGAGTGTTAACAACAGAGTTGTATTATTTCTTCCTTTTCCTCTCTCTTCTCTATCCTCTTTCCTCCTTCTCTCCCTTCTAAATGGGTATATCATGCCAAAATGGATGTGAGGGGATATGCACAGTTGAAAAGTACAAATATATTAAAGCTATAAACTGATTAAAACAAGGTAGGAAGCCATTACTTTAATGTGAAATGAATGGAGGAAAAATTATGCAAAAAACTCTAAAAAAAAAAAAAAAAGAAACTCTAAGTCTGGAAAGCTACTGAAATTCCCGATGAAATGTAACACTGAGCTTCCAGGCAGACAAAGACAAAAAGGGAAACAGTAAAAAAAAAAAAAAGTATTCAGGAGATAACATCTTATATGCAATTTTTTAAAAGTAGAGATAGTCTTCATAAAAGTAGAGAAAGTCTTCTTCAGACTTTGTTAACAAATATTCACATTGATAAAACACAAGCTGACCTCACATCCACAGTGACTCCTGGGGGCATTTGCATTTTTACAGTGAACTCTGATCTTAGCCCTGAGATGACTGACAAAATCAACATCTGTGGTGTTAGGACCAGGAAGCTGACTTTGTAAATGGGACACTCTACCACAGTCATCGTTTTCTGCACTTGCTTTGGCTTTGTATGTGTAACTTCCCCACTGCGTTGGATTCAGTGTATTCAAGGCCATGGCGGTTTTTGGAATGGGGGCTCAGAAATGGAGAGAGAGCCTTGGAGACCATTGTCCAGGAATCATTTAAACCAAGTTGCAGCTATTGTTTTAACGCCCCTTGGAAGGAGAACACCTTGAAATTACTTCCCATCTAACCTCTCAAAAATATTTTAAAGTAAGCTTCATTAATCATTATTAGGCTGTCTCCTAGGCCTTGTCCCAAAGGTCTGGTAAGCTTTAAATCCCTAGTGACACCTGCTGGGCAGACCTCATCTCACTGCTGCAGGCTCCATCCGCCTTCCTCTTCTTTAACATGCAAAGCTGCAGGCCGAGAGGTAAGGGGCTGGCAGGCAGCCTCCTCAGCTCACAGCCAGTCTGCTCATTTCTCCTGTAAGTGACCTTTGCCAGGACTGTACTGCCCTGGAGTCTTCCCAGTACTTTCTCAGGGGCTTGGTTTTCAACCTGTCCCGCCCCCAGGAAAAAGCTGGGATTCATCAAAGTTAGAGAGAGAGAAGGAGCCGAGAGAGGAGCAGACAGTATCCGCCCCCACTTCCAGCCCCAAGTTACTATACGGTTGCTTCTTTGTCTGAAAACTCCGAGGTGAAAGATGCTACTTGAGCCGTATGTTTTGTTCCAGCACAAACCCAATTATGCTATACTTGCTTATATCTGAACATATTGGTTTATCTTACATAGAGTTTAATTGATGCAAACTTGAACTTCAGTATGTTAGATTTTCTGAGAAAACACCATGCCTGTGGATTTAGATTGCTGTGTTTTTCTCTGAACAAAGCAAAGAGGAGCCAGGCAATTACACCTTAAGTCTGTTCCTTTCTTCTGGATTCACCAGCCATTACAAAAATAGTGTTTAACCTCTTGTCGGACTACCTCTGGTGTCCTTTACTGTCCAATTGCAAAATTTCTTGCAGAGCCAACATCTGCCTCCTTGGACAGATCAACTAGTGTGCAAAGTCGGTGTTAGCTGATCAAGCGTGGCTTTGTTTGCGCTTATTCACAGCGCAACCAGCACTGCGTAAGTGGTTTTGCATATTAACTAAGTGCACAGTAACCTTCCTTTCCCTGCTCAGAGCTCCACCCCCTCCCACCAGGCCTCCTCGGGAAATCAACACTGTTACTCACTGAGGAAGCTGCCAAGAGGTTGCCATGGCAACTGTTCTGCTTTCAGCAGCTACTTTTCTGGTTTGAAGGTGGGGGGGCGGGGGTGAGGGAAAAAAACCGAGGAGAACTAGGCAGCTTTCTGATCAGAGTTCAGATAAAGAGGGTCACAGTCATTTGCGGGCGCCGCCTAAAATAACCCCGCGGATTTGACAGTGACAGAAAAGAAGCAAATAGACAAATCCAAAAGGTAAGTCCAGTGGAAGGACAATCGTCCAGGTATTTGGAAGTGGTCTTAGGCGGAAGCATTGCCAGCAGATATCAGTGCATCTCATCCAGGATGCAGTTTTATGAGTCTTTTCATTTTTGTCCAGAGCCAAACAAAGATAATGGGTTGTATTAGATTATAAACAGCAAGGGGGTAAAACAGCCCCAGAATGGGAATGTAACATCTGAAAGTCATTTTCTAAAACTTCATTCAGCACGGGAACAATGCCGCATTCAAGCAGCATGAGCGAAGGACGCGTGGTGCGCCAGGTCAAGCCGGTGACCCCTGAGCTCTTCTCTCCCCGAGTGGCTTGCCAAGGTTGGCCTCAGAACAGTCTCCTTTCAAAGGAAGGGCTGGGATTAGCCAGGGAAAGGTGTAAAAAGTCAAAAAAGGGAAAGCTGGGCTCACAGGATTGCTGGATTTCAGCGACAGACAGACAGCTGTGCTGAAAACTGCTCCAGACACCTGGTTCCTGGGGTCTCAGCAACTCCTCGTGAAATAGCCCACAGTTTTTGGTGGTCCCTGGAAAAAAGCTGCTGGGGCTTGGGCAGGGCCAGTTCAGGAGGGTGGCAGTGAGTTCGACAGTCTATGCCCCATCCTTCCTGTCTCCGTTCCGCCCATCCCCAGCGCACACCTGCTCCCCACCGGCCAACCAGCTTCTCAGCGTTGCTCTGGTTCACCTTCTCTTGCATTATTTATTCCGCGGTGATGAAATTCTAGTGCTTTAGCCGTCCACAGACAAGCTACTATTTTCTGTATAGGTTTGTCCAGAACCTGGTAACAGCTACAAGACCCAGATAATTTAAAGGAATTGTAAGTTACAGAGGCAAAACAAATGCAGAGTCTAAATGGCTTGGTAACATGTAGGGTCATGCTGGTGCCATTGTCCTTAATGTTTGATGACAAGATTATTGATATTAAGGGCATGGCAACCCACTCCAGTATTCTTGCCTGGAGAACTCCATGGACAGAGGAGCCTGGTGGGCTATAGTCCATGGGATCGAAAAGAGTCAGACACAACTAAGTGACTAACACTTTCACACTTTCACTAGGATCTCAGAGTCAACACCTCTTTAAGGACATGGAGCATGTTTGAAGTAAAAAGAGCCAGTTTATATAACAACTTGTTTCTGACCTGAAATACAGCCATTTTGGTCTAAGTTTTAGTCTGAACATTTGTGTCTCCCCCACCCCCAAATTCATATAATAAAATTCTAACCCCCAGAGATGATGGTATTCTCAGGTGGGTTTAAGTCATGAGGGTGGGGCCCTGAATGGGATTAGTGCTCTTGTAAAAGAGACCCACAGAGGTCCCTGTCGCCTTCCACCATGTGAGGACCCAAGGAGGAGACAAGGAGAAATCTGCACCTGGAGAGGTCCCTCACCTCACCTTGATCTCAGGCTTCCAGCCTCCAAAACTGTGAGAAATACGTCTCTGCTGTTTATAAGCCACTCAGTCAGAGGCAATTTGTTTGCGTGCTAAGTCGTTTCAGTCATGTCCAACTCTTTGTGATTCTATGGACTATAGCCTGCCAGGCTCCTCTGTCCATGGGATTCTCCAGGCAGGAATATTGGAGTGGGTTGCCATTTCCTACTCCAGGGGATCATCCCGACCCAGGGATTCAACCCACATCTCTTATGTCTCCTGCATTGGCAGGCAAGTTCTTTACCACTAACACCACCTGTGGAGAAGGCAATGACACCCCACTCCAGTACTTTTGCCTGGAGAATCCCATGGATGGAGGAGCCTGGTAGGCTGCAGTCCATGGGGTCGCTAGGAGTCGGACACGACTGAGCGACTTCGCTTTCACTTTTCACTTTCATGCATTGGAGAAGGAAATGGCAACCCACTCCAGTGTTTTTGCCTGGAGAATCCCAGGGATGGGGGAGCCTGGTGTGCTGCTGTCTATGGGGTCACACAGAGTCGGACACGACTGAATCGACTTAGCAGCAGCAGCAGCAGCACCACCTGGGAAGCCTTAGGAGCCCAAATGGACTAAGACACTCCAGATTGTGGCCCATATAAGTTTGTCAACATTCTGAAGACCTTTCTCACTTGCAGTTTTAAAATTTGTCTTTGACAAGTAGATGCATTTTGAGGTAGGAAGGAAGAGGTGACAATAGAAGGAAAGAAAATATAAAATTCAGAAAAAAAAATTTGCCAAAGCCAATTTACTCTAAAGCAGGATTCAAAATTTTACATGGTTTGTATTGTAGGTGGTCTTCACAGATGACAAGAGAGAAGTTTGAGGATGTAAAGGAAATAAAGCCAAAGATCCAAAGCATTTTATTTGAGCAAACCTGTGCAGACCACTACAAGCTGGTCTAGATGGGGACCAGGCATAGGGACTGTTCCCTACATCGGAGCTTCCCAAGTTAAAGCAAAGAACTAAGAGTTAAAAACAGCATGGACCCTCCTGTGTGTCATGGATGTAGCTGGAGGCCCTATGTTATATAACAGTAACAGGATGGAAAATGACAGTTCCTCACAGACTACAGTAAATGTGATTAAATTATCTCATCAGCTTCATACTCCAGAGTATTTCTACCATGGCACAGAACCATTCATTAACCTGACCTGTTGGCTAGACGGCACTGGCTGGAGGTATTAGTATTCAAAGAAATCCCTCCCCCAAATGGCTGATTGGAGAGATACCAAGTTTAGCCTGTGCAGCAGTTGAGTCCAGGAGGAGACACGGAGAAATAATAAGGTGGGGGGTGGGGAGGAATAAAAATGAAGGGAAAATTCAGAAATTTGTTTGAACTTGACAACAGCTTCTATTCCATTCCTTTGCACTGACCTGATCTAATTCCAGCAGCTATTATCCCTGTGAAACACTGCCACAGCTGAATTTATTTTTATTTTGCCTGCTCACAGGCAATGTAAAGTGAATTTGAGAGCACATCACCTTCAGGGAAAAGACTGCAGCATATTACTCACCACCTCCCTCCTCCCCTCTGCGTGAAAAGGTTAATTTGAATAAGGCTGCTGCTTCCACAAATAGAACAGTAACCAGCACACAGAGGAACCACCAATGAGAGGGTTTTGCAGTGATGTCATACTTATACCTGCTCCTTATTATTTGCTGAGTTGTGACAATGTGTTCCTTGTATCTCACATTTTATTGGTTAAGAGCCCTGTCATTCTGAGTGCTTCTGGAGAGTTTTAGACACTGCAGTTTCTTTACAAGCCCAGAATTTTTTCAGTTTCTGCACTTCAACAAATTGTTGGAGACTATAGAGTACTTTAACACTATCGTCCTGAAAATAAATAAAAACCTTTTATAATTTATGCCTGATTTACATGGCCTCTGATGTCATGTCCATTTGCAGTATAACAGCAGAATAAGAAAAGTCTACCTTTTGCTTAAAAGAAAAAACAACTACGTGAACAGAGCTTTCATTGAAGTGTTCATAGAAAGGTCTTGCTAAGCTTAATATTATCGGCATTGACCTAATGGAAAACAAATTTTTCCATTTGTCTTACAAAAACTTATTGGTTCATGGAACAGAGCTTCCTAAAAAGAAGTGATAGTTTCTCAGTCATGTCTGAGTCTTTGCAGCCCATAAACTGTAGCCTGCCGGGCTCCTCTGTTCATAGAATTTTCCAGGCAAGAATACTGGAGTAGGTAGCCATTCCTTTCTGCAAGGGATATTCCCAACCTAGGGATCAAACGCGGGTCTCCTGCATTGCAGGCAGATTCTTCATCATCTGAGCCACAAGGAAAGCCCCAACTAGCTCTAAAACTTGGCAGTTTGTAGGAGAGAAGGTACTGGAGGAAGGGAGACCTACCTGGTTTATTTTTGTGTTAAAGTCGATTTTATTTTTTAAAATCAGGTAGGTTTTTGTGTCATTAAAATATGTGTCCAGGTCACTCATATTCTAGGGCTTTTCTGAGGAAACCCCTGCAAATAGGTTTGAAAACCTATTGTGAGATTAAATTTAGAAAAACAGGTGCACCAATTAACAATGATGCTGTAAATTAGGAAGTAGGAATTACCAAACATTTTGAACATCCATCGCTTAAATTCAGTACCCATTATCAAATATTTCTGAAATAAGATTGTCTTTACAGCTGTGTATGATGGCTTGTTGTCTGCTGATTTTGATGAGAGGTTAACTAGATGTTATAAAGATTTGATTATCTAATAATTTAAGTAAATGCTTGTACAAAATCATTGTGGACTTTGATCATTGAGTGGGAATCCTGTGTTGAGTGCATGAAAATGTGACCAAAAATATAATTTAATTGTGGTAAAGACTAGAGAATATAGTTCTACCATGTCATTAAATGTGGAAGGGACCACAGTCATGTCTGTTTCACTTAAATATCACAGTATTTCTAGTAATTAACTGTATATAAATTTTGATTCCAGCTGTCATAACTGCATTGTGGAAAGTATCATGGCCTCTGGTCTCAGACAGACCTGAGTTCAAATTCCAGCTCCAACACTTAGTAGCTATCTGACCTTGGTCATGTTCATTAATCTAAGTGTGATTTTCCTTGAAGGATAATGAGATGCCCATATATAGGATTACTGTGAGGATTAGCCTGAGCAATGTAGCTAAGTTTTTTCAGTGTAGTATGTGTAGTGAATGAAAGATTCAAGCATTGTCTCAGTGTATGAAAGATTTCTTTGTTTTTAACTCTATTATGACCTTTAGGGTTTGTCAAGGGCCCACATGATGGCACCTGGTTGATCATTTCCTCTCCTCTTCCCTCTCCCTTTGCTCCAGGATGTTGACCTAGGAATTTCCCAAACATGCCTAATGCACTTCTGCCCAAAGAACTTTGCAGCTTCTTTTGCCTGGAATGCCTCTCCTCAGAAGTCTAACCTCTTTATTTTATTCCGGCCTCAGCTTAAATATCTATTCCTTGGAGAAATCTGACTTAACACCCTGTCTAAAACAGCATCCTTATTGCTCTTTCTCATAGCGCCACATTTATGCTTTTTTATGATCACTTATCACTCGTAGACACATTATTTTATGGTTTATTTTCCATTTGTTCAACATCAGTTTTACTCACCTGGATGTCAAGTCTGTGTGAGCAGTGGTTTTGGTCACCTCTGTGCCCCAGAGCCTAGACAATTGCCTGATCATAGCAAGTTCTCAAAAAAGCTTGATAACAAACAACATGATGAGGAAGACAGCAGTGAAACCCTACACTCTCCTGGATATTGCCATTACAGGGATATGAATGCATGGCCAAGGAGGAAACATCACAGTGGCCTCTTGCCAATGTTAAAAATGTATACAAACTTTTCTTATTGAGCCAAGATGAAATATTTAAATTTGCCCAACACATCTAAAGGATCAAATTATAAGACAAGGGAAATATATGGTTCTAATATTCTTTACAAAAGGTACCAGTGGTCATCAGGGTAGATGGAATGGGAGAAAGCTGGTACAAATCACTGGGCCACTGGTTTAGAAGAGATTCCAGGGTGAAAAACTGGGTGAAGAATTTTAGCTCGTGTACCTTTCTTTCATTTCTTTCCCCTTCCAGGCTCTACTGAACCTATCTGTCTTGGTTCTGGTTCTAATTAATTATGTACAATCTAGAGACTTTGCATCTATAACAACTGGAGAGAAAAGTAAGTTCAGGACAGGGTTTAAGACTTTCTCAACATTACACACACACACACACACAGACACACACATTAATATACACATGTATTGATTGAATGAATGGATTGAAAGTTCAGAAAATATTTTAAGATCTTTCTGTTCTGTCCCCCTTTCAGTCAGTCATGATGATAAAATAGACTTGCATCTGGATTTCTGTTTTCCTGGTACCTCGCTGAAGGACAATATAAGACAGCATAGCGCTTATGTAAGCATTATCCTTGCTGACATTCCAAATGAGCAGATCAAATGCCACCTAATCATTTGGTTACAGCTTGGATTTGGCAGTCTTTATAAAATACTGAATTGAAGGAGCATCTGCTTTCTACACTTGGCTATGTCAGCACCTGTGGCTGCTTCTTCTAGAAACTTCTTAGCATAATAAAAGTAATAGGAAATAAGATCATTGCTAAGCAGAATGTGTTTGAAAGATTATAGATTTCAAGCTTTGGAGCCTATTTTTAAAGAAAATTTCCTCTCTTCTCTGACACCTACCTCCTGTATTACCTTCAATTTTAGATCTTGTAGATTAGTGCTTCTTTTACATGGTGATCTTGTTAAAATGCTCAAGCATGAAATTTGGCATTTCCAACAAACTTCTAGGTGAAAATGACACGGTGGCATGTGGACCATATTTTGGATAGACAGGTTTAGATGATACAGTGCCATCAGTTTGAGTCTGCCCTTCCCAGTTAATGTAACATTTTAAAATAAAGTAGTTTACTATTCTCCCTCACATACATTTTAAGATATCTGTGTTCAGAGACTTCATTCTGAAGCATATTCACATCCAATTTTTTGGAGTCTCTCTAAGAAGTGTTTCTTTTCTCTCCAAATGCACAGGAGCTTGCTCACTGAAGCCTTCCTCATCTCTCCCCTGCAAAGCTGCTATAACCTCTACCTAATCTCCTAATCCTCAGCCATCTCCTCTTCCAAGCCAACATTTTATATTCTGTCACATACTTTCCTTCCAAAACACAGTTTTTTTTTTTTTTTTTTTTTGATGAGGTCACTTCCTTGATTAAAGACCCCCTGCTGGTTCCCTTGCTTAAAATAGAGGTTGGTGTAGACTCTTTTAACAAACCTGGGCTGGAATCCAAATTTCTTTAATTTCTTTTTATGTAACTTTGAACAATTTGCTTAACTTCAGAAAACCACACTTTCCTCATCTGCACAATGCAGATGATACTGCTTATCTCTGAGTGTTGTCCTATGATTTAGATGCAAAATTGTAGTGGAGTGCCTGGTATGATGCCAGCCACAGTAGGTGTTCAGTAACTTGGTGGTGGCGGTTTAGTCACAAGTCATGTCTGACTCTTTGTGACCCCATGGACTGTAGCCCACCAGGCTACTCTGTCCGTGGGATTCTCCAGGCAAGAATACTGGAGTGGGTTGTCATTTCCTGCCCCAGGGGATCTTCTCAACCCAGGGATCAAACCTGCATCTCCTGCATTGCAGGCAGATTCTCTACTGCTAAACCACCAGGGAGGCCCTGTTCAGAACTTAATTGCCTTTCCCCCCTGTTTCTTTCCAGTCTGACCACTTTTGGCCTTTAAACCTCTGATGTGAACACTTTTGAACTTCTGTCTTCTTGTCCTCCCTCCACTCCTTGCAGGCCACATACATGTACTCTTTAGCTTCACTGAACATCGCTTTTCCTGATACATCTGCCAAAAGACCCATCCCATAGTCCTTCACTTGGCAAATCCCCTTCATCTTTCAAGGCACAGCTTCTCCTCTTTCTTTCCTGAGAAGACAGAACCTGCATACTTGGGTAGAACTTACCATTGTCTTCCTGTCTTCCCACAGCACTGTGACCACACCTCTCCCATAATGCACTTGCAGTAATGTGCTAACACGATCTGGGCCTCAGCTGTCTTTTAACTCAATGGTGACCTCTTAGTGGGCAGGAGTTTCTCTTATTTCCTGATTCTTAGTAACTTGAGTGTTTGTTTAGCAAAGGAAGGGAGTCAGTGTGGTATGTAGTTTAAAGAGATGGATGCTTGAGTATTATATTCCAGAAACTATATAGAAAAAATAATTCTGAAATTTCTTTTAGACCAAAATAATTGTTTAGAGTAACAATCCCCACTTTCAAGTGTATTTAACATATTTTATTGTTTTTCACGTCTGATTTTAAATGATTTACACATACTGTTTCATCAGATTCATTTGACTGTTTTGTTGTAGGTGATATACTACCCCATTCACAGCTACAGAAACTGACATTCAGAAAAATTAAATATCCTCTATAGTCACACAGTTTAAGATTGTTAGAGTAGGGATTCGAACTTATGTCTTTCTGACATCAATTTGTCTTCTACCCAGTATTATCTCGTGCAATCTGCTGTCATAACGTGGTTTCAGCTTCCTCTTAAATATAGGTTAAAATCATGGGTAGAGATCTCTGCTAGAGAAGAATTTGTGACACAGATAAAACCACTCTCTGTGACAGTCACATATTTAAATGGTTTGGAGAGAGTAATTATTAGGTAGATAAAACATAACTCAGAACTGGAACATTCTAAAATCTGGACACCTTGTAAATCCTTTTCTTTTCACTTATTATTTGTTTTGAAGAAGCCATTAAGCAGTCTTCTTTCTGAGGGGAAACCGTTTTAATGATGCCTTTTTGACTTTCAAAGATACTTTTCATTTTTGTCACACATTAGTTTCATAGGCAGTCCTTACACAGATAATTTTCTTAACTAAATTATGTAGGAGAGTTCTTTCCTGTAGTCTCAAAGAAAACAAGCTGAAATAAGGCTGGTCATGAAAACTACTGTATGTTATCTGGTCTTGGGAACTGCTATTTGTGACAGACTCTAGGTATTTTCAGGAGAGGAAATCTTGTCTACACAGCCTGTGCTGTGTGCTAAGTCACTTAAGTCGTGTCTGACTCTTTGATACCCCAAGGACTGTAGCCCGCCAGGCTTCTCTGTCCATGGAACACTCCAAACAAGAATACCGGAGTGGATTGCCCTCGTCTCTTAGATCTCCTGCCTTGGCAGACAGGTTCTTTATCACTAGTGCCACCTGGGAAGCCCAGGAACCTATAGACAATAGGTTATAAGCCCAACAACTTATAGACAATAATCATATAGTTAATTACATCTACAGTTAGTGACAAATTTGTAGCTTGAAGAGCAAAGGTGACCCCAAATGTGTTTGAAGCCTCTTGGCAATGAAAAACTGTTAGAAAAGTTCTCAGTGGGTACTCTAGGAATACACAGTGGAAGTTATTTATTAGTTTATTTATTTATCTAAGGGTCTCTTTGATCTTTTGGAAACCTCTTAACCTAGGCATAGCTGACATTCTATTGAATTGATAGGGTTTTCAGAATTGGTTCAATGTATCTATATACATCTAGTATAAGCCAGAATATTTGGGAACAGGAAATTGATACTTAAAATACTTAATGCCTAGTGTATTCCCTGGAACATTAGTTCCTTAGGCTATTGAGAGATGTTAAGTGAGAATGTAAAGTGTTCTAAGGTCATAATCACAGAGAAACACGGAGTTTGAAAAAAGTCAACAGGTTTCTTTGCTACTGAAGTTTCCAGACTCTCTATGTCAATGTGTATTATTGCTCTCCAGGGAGAGTATAGTTGCTGTCTCTTCAGTTTGTTTTGTTCAGGGAATATTTCAAAAGTACTACTGTGCAGAGTAGACACTATTATGCTCTGGACAAGTGTGTTTTCCCCTCAGACTTTCAAAGTATTTTGTCTGGCTGTGGGCTTGCGTCCTACTCACTGGTATGGCGTCATTGTAGCGACTCAGTGCAGACTTGATGTCTACAGAGTAATAAAAAAGAAATCCTCTGTAAAAATACAAAGAAGGATTCTGTAATTATAAAGATCGAAAATTTAAGAATCAACCGAATCTTCTATAGTCTTATAAATACATTTCGAAAGACTTCATTTGGATAAGCCTGAAATTCTATGTTTTAAAACCACATTATTGCTAAGAATATTGTTGATTTTCAACTAATTTTCAATTATCATAGGTAATAATAGTAACTGAAAAAAAAGGGAGAATTTAAATTTTATACAAATTCTGATTTCAAGATCTTGATGTCACTTTCTCTTTCTATTCTGAATTTTGTCATCTGGAAATCGTGGCCTGTACAATGTGGTCAACAGGAATAAAATTAAGTTTATTATACAATTGCAGTAGCAGAGTCGATGTACAAGATTTTAAACCTAAACTTATTGTGAAGTCCTGACATCATTTTATTATTGATAAACATGTACTTTCTCATTACAGATACCTGAGGGATAACTTTCAAAGTAATTTTATTTTTTTTTTCTAAGAAACTTGCCTGAAAACCATTGGCAGTAATAAAGTGTGTGACCGAGAGAAGATAAGGATATGGGGTTTGCAGGAGGATATAGAAGCAGATTGTAAACTGACCATCAACCTCTATTTCCCTGTTTGGTAGTGAAATTTATCTTCATTAAAGATGCCTCTGGAAATTAAGAATTCAGCCATGTTTCAAATGCTCTAGACTCATGTGACTAGTGGTTACTGTATTGAACAGTACAGATACAGAACATTTCCATCACTGCAGAAAGTTCTATTGAACAACAATATTTATATACAGAATCGGATCCATGTGAGAGTTAGGAGTAGGGAAAAAGAAGAGTGGCTAAAATGCAGGATTTTATCAGTAAGTAGTACTTTGTGTTGGGGCTTCCCTGGTAGCTCAACTGGTAAAGAATCCACCTAGCAAAGTGGGAGACCTTGGTTTGATCCCTGAGTTGGGAAGATCCCCTGGAGGAGAGCTTGGCAACCCACTTCAGTATTCTTGCTTGGGAAATCCCATGGACAAAAGAGCCTGGCGGGCTACAGTCCATGGGGTAGCAAAAGGTCAGACATGACTTAGTGAGTAAACAACAACAGTGCATATATTTTAAATCCATTTGTCTTTAATAATAACTAGTATGAACATCATTTATGGAGTGTTTGTTATGTGCAAGGTCAGCTTGTAGATACTTGGAATAGGCTTCAGAGACATGGACAGGAATGGGGAGAACATTAGGAATGAAGAGAAGTGGGAGGAGAGCTTCCTGAGCTGGAGCCAAATGAAACACAGATTGAAACCAATCAAGGAAATTACTGTGTGAAAATTCACTGTAAAGACCATGGAATGCTACTATTTTAATTTTTAAGCAAGAAAAGTAGAGAAAAGGCAATATGTATAATACCGCAAGCCCCAAAGAAGACTGTATTTGAAAGAAATATGTCACTAACATCTATATACAATTTTAAATATGAAAAAATCTCTGAGTTTTTATTTTAATGTTAAACATGTCTAATTCCAACGTCACTGATTTAAGATTTAGGAACAAAGGTATGTATGATTTTGCTGCAGAGACACAAAAATAAAGAGGACTTAGAAATATGAAATTATCTCAGGATTTCAAAGCTGGAGGTGCAGTCATTCTTCATTCATTTATTCAACAAATATTTGTGGAGGCCCTTCTCTGTGCAGGGTGTTGTTGTCAACACTTGGGGAGCAAAGCCAAGTCCATGCTCTAATGGAGCTTGCCTTTCAATAGGGGAGGGCAGACCATAAGCAAATCAACAAATGCATTCAATGTCAGATGTTTATATGTGCTCTGGGAAAAAAAAAAAAAAAAACCTACAGGGGATCATGATACTGGAAGTAGCAAGGACCATTGACTGATAGTGGAGGCTGCTGGTTTATAAAACATGGTCAGAGAAAATCTAATGGAAAGGACAGCATTTGAGCAGAGATCTGAACGAAATGCAGGAGTTTTGTGAAGGTGGATGAACACTGTTCCAAGTACAGGAAGCAGTTTATGCAAAGGTCCTGAGGCTGACATATGTTTGGGCTGTCCAATAAACAACAAGAGGTTTAGTGTGGCTGGAATTGATGGAATGAGAAGGAGAGGGAAGAAGTTGAGGTGAGACAGGAAGGAGGGGCAGAGAGCAGATGGAAATCAAGGCCCTTTGCAAGGGTACTGGGCTTTTTTTTTGCCAAGAGATGGGAAGCCATGGAAAGTTCTGAACAAAAGAGCCATGGGATCTGACTTACCCTCTTCTGTTGATTTTCTATTCTTGCACCCCATATATCCCTCTCAAAATACCTTTTTATTTGCTTTCCTTATAAGTTGGAATAGAACATATCCATGATTACATCAGTATCATGGAATTCTTTCCTATAAAAATTTGGGCAAATTTAATTAATGGTAGAATGTCTATTTGATTCTAAATGCCATTAACTTGTTTTAGGTTACGCAGCAACTATCAGCAAAAGCACATTAAAGTTTCTTCATAACTCCTAAAACATTTTTTTTTATAAACTCTCAGTTTTAAGTGCCAGTAAGATACATTTTGAAGGGAAATTCCAACAGCATGTGCATTCCAGGGAGGGACTTCAAAGCAAAGAGAGTAGACCTTAGAAATTGTCAAGTGGCCTTCCTAGTTTTTACTTCTTCTTTAAAAATATTTTAAAAAAAAACCACTTTTTTGTTGTTGTTGTTGTTTTTTAAATCTCAGGTGACTTTGGCCCAAAGCAGGGCAAGAACAGCAACAATGGCCTCAAGCTTCTAGTGCTGTGTTTTCAGCTCCAGCAGTCCAGGGGAGGTAAAAGATGACAAAATAAGAAAGAGGAAGAGAGTCTACTAGAAAGTCAGAAAGAGAGAAATGCTAGAAAGTTCTCTCTTCTTCTTTTCCTAGACTGGATAGAATAAAGCAGATTTCATCTATGTATAAAAAGTATCATAGTATCTGATTACACTAAGAAGAAATTCTTTAATTCCATGTGAAAACCTAGCTGGGTTTCCTTTTTGAGTGGAAACCATTTCAGTTGAATGGAGAAAATGATGCAGAAAAATATTTTTCAAAAATTTCTTTCAGAATGAGAGGGAAATTTTGAACGAGAGGACAATGAAAGTGTTAGTCGTTCAGTCATGTCTGACACTTTTTGACCCTGTGGAGTGTAGCCCGCCAGGTTCCTCTGTTCATGGAATTCTCCAGGCAAGAACGCTCGAGTGGGTTGCCTTTCCCTTCTCCAGGGGATCTTCCTGACTCGAGGATCAAACCCAAGTCTCCTATATTGCAGGTGTATTCTTTACTGTCTGAGCCAAGAGGACAATGAAAATAAATAAATGGTATCCTTAACAATAAGAAAGTAGTCTGTTGCTTTTCCTGACTACTAAATGGAGCTCTAGTTAGAGATTGTTCTGATTGCTCACATGTGACTTTATCTGGGTCAGCATAGTAGCCATCATTTGATTCATGACAGCATAAATAAGAGCGTGGTTCTCAAAGGGAGTGTATGGAGAACCAAGAATCAAGAACAGAGAGATAAAATTAAGATTAAGGGGTAGGGTAGGGGTGTATGTGTGAACTTGTTTTTCCATTTCTTCTTAAGAGTCTCCCTAGGCTAGCTTCATTTCAGAGAGAAAATCATCATATTGCCTTCCTAAAAAAAAAAAAAATTTGCCATAAGTTTGAGAAGTAGTGGTGTCAAACCTCAGCTTAGGCGTCACTGAATGTCATTTTTAAGATAAAATTCATTTCTTGTTTGCCATCTCATCATAATATTGAATAAAACTGAACTAAAAAGATTTTTAATAGTCTGCTCAAAAAAGAAAAGCTGTTTCCAGAATTAGCTGTGGGAGCTGGTTTTAGGAAAGTGAATAATTGGGTCTGCGTTTTGGGATGGGATTGAGAAAACCAGGTCGGCTTCCTACCTGGGTGGGTTCTCACCGTTCTTGCTCATGGACTTGCTCCTATGAGACTGACATTGACAAATAGGGAACTTCCTGGGATGTCCTTTACCTAAAGATAGTGCTTAAACAAATTTTTTTGGTGAGAAAATGATTCACGTTTGCATTTCTAGGCATCTAGCTTCTGAAGATGAAAAAACCACATTTTTAAAGTCAACTAACTCTGCTGTGTCTTCAAAAGTCTTTTAAACTTGCGTTTTTTAATATAGAATTCTACAATGGGGAACAGTATTTCAGTATAACTCTTAATTGACTACTGTTACTATTCCAGATCCCTGATTACTTTTGCAGCTAACAGTGCAAACTCTGAAAAATCCCTACATGGAAATCCTAGTCTCCCAGTCACCCACACCACCCACTGTACAGTGAGGGCCACCCAAAATAAATCAGTGCTGTAATTTCCATGATGACAGTCCCCCAAACAGCATTTTGTTATTGTTCCCTTCACATCCCTAGAATTCTTCCCATGTGCTGTCATGTCTCTAGATAACCGTGCAGGGAGATGAAATGTGAGTTTAAACGAACTTTTACGTGTGCCTCTATATTTTCTTCTCGGATTTTATTATTTTTAGAGGCAAGTGATGAAAGGTTATTCCCTGCAAGATTTAGCCAGTGAAACGTGCTCATCAAAAACCCGAAGCCCTGCAGTGGGACCCAGAAAAGAGCAAAGGGGTAAAATGTTCCGTTGGGGCTGCAGCTTTTCAGAAGAGCGTGCAGGAATGATGTCATTTGTTTTTACAAAACCCAGTTTAAATTTGTTCCTGCCTTTCAAGAACTGCAGCAGAATGCATCTGTGGAGACTTCCTGCATCCCATATTTCAGGACGTTAGAGTGTTTGCTGCATCAAAATCCAGCCAATCGCGGGGTGTGCAGGCTTGCCCTCCCCAGTTTTCCTTTGCCTGCCCACCTGAAGCAAGCGTGTGCTGCCCGCCTTAGATCGCTGCTCAGCACCCTCTAGCCCTTAGAACGCCAGAGCCATCACTCCGTGCCTCGAATGGTTTAAAGGAGAACAGTGCCCCAATAAAAACTTCTTTCAGGTCACCCACACGTATTCATTTCATTGACAAATAAGCTCCAAGAAAAGGTCTCTTTGAGTAAGTATGTGTTGTTTGTGTCAAATCTTAGCTCTTTGTTTTTGCAGCCCCTGCAGCAGCATTGGATCCAACGCAGGAGGACTAGGGGACTCTCAGAGGCAGAGGCAAGACCTTTAAAGTCACTACTCACAATTATCTTTTTACAGAGCACACCTCCCTTTGTGAGTATATGTACATGATGGTTGAAAAATAAGCAATGAAGCAGATAGAGCATTTTACAGTGATGCGGTGATGGAAGGAGATTATGGCATGGTGTTCACATACAAAAATAATGGTTAAGATACAGAGTGAAAAAGGAAAGTGCTGGCTAGTGAGTGTGTCATTCCTCTTTCCTTTATCCCCTTCATCTGTAAGTATGGCCTCTTGACAAAACATCGGGATCAATGTGGATTCATTTGTTATGAGTGGAGGAAACCGAACTCTGGCTACTGTCAACCAAAAATATATTTATTGGAAGGCTGTGAGGAAACTCACAGAATGAAAGAAAGGCTGAAGAAACCGACTCCCAGACCACAGGACCCAGGCCCTTCTGGGGGTCTCTGCAGCAGGAACCACATGGTGAAACGGAGTCAGGACACTGCTGCGAGATTTCTTTCTCCAAGCTTCCCATCCCCCAACCCCTGCCCTGTCCTCGCTCATCTTCTCATTCTGCTCCAGGGGCTAAGTTCCAGGAGAGAGTGTCCCATTGGCTGATTAATCTCATGCCACCCCTTGGCTTCAAGAAAACAGAGTGCCCTTAATTTACATAAAGGGCCAGGAAGGAGACATTCTCCCAAAGGAGGTGGGGAGGCTGTTTCGAAAAGATGGAGAAACGGCTGCTGTTTGCTCCCCTCTATCATCATGACCCCAGCCCTGGGTCAAGGTCTCTAAATATCTTGCCCAGGTTAGTGGTCCCCCTCCTTTAACTTATATTTTAAATCTCTGCAAGGTTCCTCATTTGTTGCTGCTGCTAAGTCACTTCAGTCGTGTCCAACTCTATGCTACCCCATAGACGGCAGCCCACCAGGCTCCCCGGTCCCTGGGACTCTCCAGGCAAGAACACTGGAGTGGGTTGCCATTTCCCTCTCCAGTGCATGGAAGTGAAAAGTGAAAGTGAAGTCACTCAGTCGTGTCCGACTCTATGCTACCCCATGGACTGCAGCCCACCAGGCTCCTCCACCCATGGGATTTTCCAGGCAAGAGTACTGGAGTGGGTTGCCATTGCCTTCTCCGTAACAAGCTAAGGCAACATTGCAGAATGCACAGAAGTGCAATTGATAATTACCCCAGGGCAGGAGGCATACGCTTGGACTGTCTTTGGCAAACTGGGATGTAGAGCCATCCTCATGTTATCACACGCTTCTACTTTTCTGTGCTTGATGAAAACCTACTCCATACATAGCAATTCAAGAGAAACTGAAAGCTCTTGTGAGATAGAAGAGGTTGCTTCTCCTTTGTGTACCCAGCATCTCATTTCATGCTTGGCACATGGTAGGTGCCCCATGGACCTTCACTGTGGAATTATAATTGAGCCTGGTGGGCTGCCATCTATGGGATCGCAGAGTTGGACATGACTGAAGTGACTTAGCAGCAGCAGCAGCATGAAGTCTTTTGGAGAAGGCAATGGCACCCCACTTCAGTACTCTTGCCTGGAAAATCCCATGGACGGAGGAGCCTGGTAGGCTGCAGTCCATGGGGTTGCAAAGAGTCAGATATGACTGAGCAACTTCACTTTCACTTTCATCCATTGGAGAAGGAAATGGCAATCCATTCCAGTGTTCTTGCCTGGAGAATCTCAGGGATGGGGGAGCCTGGTGTGCTGCAGTCTATGGGGTCACACAGAGTTGGACACGACTGAAGTGACTTAGCAGCAGTAGCAGCACCATGAAGTCTTTATCCTTCCTCCTCACACATAATCCCATGTTTAAATTTCCCATGCATTTAGAGAGTGCACTAGCTCCCAATATCCACATTGGGAGGTATGGCTAACTCCTTTTCCCCTTGCTTATCATCACTCTTTTCTTCTGACAGTGGCACTAATGTGGCTTCCTGCCCACTAAAGAGTGTAGGTAAAAACCAAAGGAGCCTAGACCATTTCCACTTATGGAAGATGCTAATTACTTAATGAAAAAATGCTTTGGGGATGACATGGAAGGCAAGGTATTTTAAAAGTTAATTCTTAAAATCAGATGGCACCTACTTTATTACATACAGTGGAACGCTATCATAGTTTTTCCCAACCAAACTTCCTTTCAGAGTTACTGGACTTACTTAAAAATCCTCTAGGTTGTCTTTTGAATAGAAATGACTCTCTGATCAGGGGAATGCTGAAATCAGACTGAACTCTTCTGATCTTATGAGCACCAGATCTACTCTGGATTGTCTTTTCCGAGGTCCACTCTACCCTCAAAATGAATCACAAGGGCATGTTCCTGGTCCCTGGTTCTTATTCAGATTACATCCTAAAGACTTTCTTGAAACAATATCTTTCTGATGAGACAGAGATTTAAAAAGTCTTGATTTTTTTCCTGCATCTTTGCATCTCGGAATGAGGATCAAAGAGCTTCACTACGTCAAGCAGAACATCAAGCAGATTCCTTCTGGGTCTCTTTGAAGGCCCAGTGGACAACTAATGAGCCAGCTTTCCAGTTGGGTGCTGGAGGGATTGGGAACCCAAGTCAAATGAGCAAATCCTATTCCACCACAGCTCTGTGATGAAGACCTCAGCTTTCAGCATAGACCAAAGCCCCAAACCAAACAAATTCCTTATCAGAAGCCAGGGCATTTCCTCTTGTTCTCATTATTCTCCACCTTATCCATTCTGTTTCCCTCTCTTGGAAATGTTTTCTCCTTCTATCAGTCATTCTTATTCTTCCAATTCTAGAGTAGGACACTATACCCTTTCTTGTTGCCATATTGGCTCTCTGTTTAGAGTGGATGGTGCAGAAGACAAAGCATAAGATGCTACTAACATATGGAATTTCATCTGTTAAGTCCCAAGTGTCAGTACCAATTACTGCACCAGAGCAATAATATATTTGTAAAAAATACAATTAAAATGAGTCATTTAACATTATGCTGACTAATACAGTTTAAAATTTATATAAGGCTTACTTTATGATACCAAGTATTTGGGATTTCAGCTATTAAGTTCAGGAAAAAATCAATTAACTATGGAGCAGAAGAGAAGAGGCTAATTTCATGTAAGGGGTGAATATCTCATAACCATTGAGGAAGAATGGTAGAAAGATGACCAAGTTCTTTGGAAGTAAGGTGAATGAAAATGCAGTGGAAAATGATGTGTAATTGATAAAATCAGGCTGAAGGTAGAGAGAAGTAGCTCTCAGAGTAGAGAGCTGAGAAGTTTTTAATAAAAGAAGACATGCAGCAGTTCCCATCAAACATGATGTTTTACAAAATAAGAAAAAGTATTTTTCCTGTTAGAAATTCCACAACATTTCACATTTTCTGCCATTCCTCTTGACTGATGGTAAATCTTTTTTATACTTTTATTTTATTTTTTAAACATTCAATAAATTTTTATTTGATTTCTGTGATTTGATACTCAGAGTGAAAATTAATCTCCATGTAATTATAAGAGAACTAATTAAAGCAATATCCACAGTTTTATTTTAGTTGCTTTTCTCAGAGTCTATGTCTATATGGTCAGAATTAAGGGGAAACATAACTAATAATCTGGGTAATTTAATCAGTGTCTCTGGGAACACACTATTAAATTCTTCCCCTCCCTGTGGCCCTTTCCCCATGTCTCATTCTTATTTTCCCCAGTAGCACTCTTGAATTTTTTAGAAACCTTGAGTTATCTGGATAAATGTTTTCTACAATTCACATTACTTGAATATATGTAGCTTGACTGTTATTAGTAAGAATTCTTTTAAAATCTCCACATCTGCAGGGGGTATCATAGAGAGGAAATAAAGAGCTACATTTTCATTGGCTATGCTGGTTACCTAGTTCAAATTTTTGAAATACTCCAACTTTTAAAATGGTGCTCATAGATAAAAGTATTTGCACAGTCATGTATTAGAATTGACTTAGTTATTTACATTTAACTTTTCTTCATTTAACTTTGTATAACTATTAAGGCTATTAAATATTACTAAATCTTCAGCTTTTTTTTTCTTTCTCAATTGTTTTTACCTTAAAATCAGAAAAAACAGCGTGCTGTCTTTTCCTTTCTCTTTCTGTCTCTCTAGGATTTTAACTTTGTGAGGGCAGGACCTATATATTCTCTCCTTATAATAAACATGAAACTTTTTTCCTTGCTTACAGTTCAATGGGGTTCACTTAATAAGTCAAATTCAGTGTGAATCCTTAAAAAGAATCTTTCGCATCTCCCTGAAAACATCTTTCTAGTAAAATGTGTTTGTTAAATGACTAGGAATCCTTTAACAAATAAAACATAACCCTGTTTGCTGCTCTTTCCCTCTGAGGTGATGATAAATTGCTGAGGAATAAAAGCCTTCATACTAATAACAGAGGAAAATTGACTCTAAGATCCCATCATTTTGTTTACCAGCTGTCTTTACAATCCTATAATCACCCTAGCCACATTACAAAAAAAAAAAAAAAATTGTTCAGAGATAGTAAAATAGACCAGAAACAAATGATCTCTGCTGAAATTAGTTTAAGCAGGGGAACAGGCTGGAAAGAAAGATTTGATCCAGAAACTTACCTATATCTCAGGCATGGTATCCGGTGACCACACACCCGGTGCTGAAACACAACTCAGGAGCATTACATCATCATGACAAACTTTCATTGGCTGCAGAAACCCCAAGGATAAGACAGGCTTTTAAGGTGCTGAGTGAAAACCCCTGTTGGTTCTTTATCAGACTTTTGCCAAAATATTGAAAGACAGACTTTTTCTAGTTCATGCTATCATGACTGAACTTACAAAACATTATTAACCATTTCCTAGTCTTATTTGGCTCCACTATAGTCACCAATTTTATATTTAACTCTAACCTGTTGGGAGAGTTTTTTCTTTTAAACATTAAAAAAAATTTTTTTAAAGCTTATTTTTATTGAAGCTGCTCGTATTTCTCATGTTACTCTTCAGGCTATTTTTCTCATTTTTAAACTACGTTTGACTCAGTAAATCTATTTTTCTCTCTATTACTTCTGTTTTTGTTCTCTGTAGGCAAAAAGGGCCAGCACCCACAGATTTAAGAAAGCACAAGTGCTTTATTTATTTTGAGCAGTGTAGTTGGAACTAGTGCACCAAGCCCCTACTTCCTCATTCATTTTCGTCATTAGCTTTTTTTCTGATTGAACTCTATGAGTTATTTGTGTCGTGCTTATTACCATGGTGATTTATAAACCAAAACCATGTGTGTGATTTGAGGGTGATGAGGAGCTTTCAGTGACTGAGTGAAAGTGATGGTTAGGGTTCCTGCACCCCCTCTGCATCCATTTCTACCACCTGAGGCAGAAGATTTTGATGTAGGGGAAGGTGATGTTTTCATAAAAAGAGAAACATTTTCATGATTAGAGCTCATTCAGGAGATGACAATAATACCGCATTACTAATGAGTGTCAACCTGTTTGTCTGTCTGCATTTCTTTGTCTCTGTCAGTTTGTCTGTCTCTATCCCCTTCTCTTAAAATTTAGGACTACGGACAAGGACCAGGAGATGACAGGTGTGACTGAATCAGTGTCTCTTTTAGAGTCTCATGCCCACTCTCCTAAGAACTTGACTCTCTGGTCCCTTAAAGACAAGTAAACACACACACACACACACACACACACACACACACACACACACACATTCTCTATACATTCTCACAAGGAGAAACTGGGAAAGCCATGTCTAGTGCAAACCTGCTCAACTAGGAGACCTCCCAGACTCCCGTTCTCATCCACGTGCCTTGGAAGGGGCTCGACTAATCTATGGCAAGAGAAGGAGTGGCTACTGAGAATGTGATCTCTAGAGAGATCCCTTAATTATTATTTCCTAGAATCTGGTCTGGAAAGAATAGCTAGTGATTGTTTTCCCATTATAAAGACTGATAATGAGGATTCAAGGCCCTAGATAAGAGTTTTGAGAGATTTAAGAATATTTTTTAAACAGTGATCAGAAAGGAGAGAGAACCCTTTCTTATTTTGTCTCTGCTAAGTGGAGGGACATACCTACTGGTCAAGAGTTTCAACACCGAGTGTGTGGTCACCAAATGCATGCCTGAGATATAGGTAGGTTTCTAGATCAAATCTTTCTAGGATCTACAAGGTAAAAGAAATCACTTTCCCTGCCCTCAAGGTTTTTTATATGAGGGAAGGCGGAGTTGACATTAATTCACAATTACTATTGAAATCTGATAGACGTACGACGGGTATATATACAATGGTGGGCATCTCAGTGAGATTGCAAGATCCCAAAATAGGGTATATTTGAAATGAATTTTTATGAAATAGAAGTTAGCTAACTGAAGGGAGAGTAAAGAATTCTGTTGAAGAAAACAGAATGGAAAGGAAAGGAGGAATGACTGGCATGGTTTGTTTGAGGAACAGCATATAGTTTTCCATTTACAGAAGGAAAGAGCAGTGTGGAAGAGGAGACTAGATGATAGATATGATCAAATCATGGAGGTTTGTGGTCTAAGCCATGGGATATGGACTTTTTGAATACCACTGTAGGTCGCCCAAGAACAATCATCAGATTTTGACTGAGCTCTATTAGTCTAGTGGTAGCATAAGGAGGATGGGAATGGACTGGAACTGGGGATACAAGTTAGCCTGAGGCTCAGTTGCAGTCTTGGCAGGAAAGAGATGGCACTTTCCAGGGGCTAACTGTAGATGAATTACTGAGGGACTATTTATACGGGTGTGAGCAAGGTTAAGGGAATTAGCAAAGGATGGTGAAGCACCCAGGGAACCATAATGGTAGGAAGCTTTTTGTGCTTTATGTCTATCACCAGAAGCTGAAACCAATGGGAGGCTGCAGAGAAGAAAAGTTAGACACTGCAGTAAGTAGAGATGACCTCTTGAAGTATAGAAGACAGTTTTATACAGAAGTGAAGAGAAAGTATCCTTTTATAAAAAAATTGGAGTATAGATGCTTTACAATGTTGTGTTAGTTTCTGCTGCACAGCAATGTGAATCAGCCACACATTTACATATTTCCCTTCTTCCTTGGATTTCTTTCCCATTTAGGGCACTGCAGAGCACTGAGTAGAACTCCCTGTTCTATACAGTAGGATCTCATTAATTGTCTATTTTATAAATAGTCATGTATTAATACCAATCCCAATCTGCCAATCCACCCCATCCCCACTCCCCCTTAGTATCCATACATTTGTTCTCTATGTCTCTGTCTCTATTTCTGCTTTGCAAATAAGTTTATCTAGAGAAAAAGTGTCTTGAGGTGGGAGTATGATGGGAAATAAAAATATCCAGCATGGTTGCCTAGCATTGTCATCAAGGACAGAAACAAGCAAGACCTGAAGTCAGGTAGTGGGGCTTTGGAAAAGTAAATAGATATGAGAAATTTTAAGGAGATAGACTCAATGGTATTGGCTAGTGGTGTGTTTGTGTGTGTGTGTGTGAGAGAGAGAGAGCGAGAGAGAGAGCAAAGGGAAATGGAAACCTCTAGGTAGGACAATTTGTGCTTTCTATTCCTGACAAATGGATGAATTGTTTTTTCATTGATAAAAAAGATTTCACGGATATATGCTATGTTCAGTCTAGCAAAAGTTACATTTGGAGGCTCCTGGAATGTCTAGACAGAAAAGACAATTATATCTCCATTCAGAGGTCAGATGAGAAATCAGGATCAAAGATGGGGCTGCACACTCGGGAGATGTGGTTATATGCATCATTTTCAAAGCCATGGATGTGGATGAGATCATCCAATGAGAAAGTGCATATAATGATGTGAAGAGAAGAGAGCTGACTGTGAGCCTGGGGCATCACATCCAAAGGGGCAGCTGGAGTAAGGGGGTCCAGAAAGGAAAACAAAGAAAGAAAATGTTCAGACAGAAGAAAAATAAAACATAGAGAAAAACACTGTTTCACAATAATGGGGAAGAAAAGAGCTTCCAGAAGAAGGAGTGATCAAGAGAATAATTCTGGAGAGAAGTCAAGCGAGGTAAGAATCATATAAATTCCCATTGGTTTGAGTATAGCATGGAGATCATTAGTAACCTTGGAAAGAATAGGTTTAGTACAGGAGTTCACATGCCAACATGTGTTGTGAACTGTCATCTGGCAGATGCTCTACCTACTGATTGGACCTATCTTACGAACAGCTCTTTAGAGATAAATGTGAGATGAAAGCCAGCATTTGGGGACCGGAGTTCTCAATGAGCTTAGAGAGAAGAGTATTTGGGGGTGAAAAGTGGTAAGTTGAAAGGCTGGGCTTTTGTGGTAAAAAGAACAGTTTGTGCTTTATGGTTGTGAAGTAGGCCAGAAAGAAAAACACCAATACAGTATACTAACGCATATATATGGAATTTAGAAAGATGGTAACAATAACCCTGTGTACGAGACAGCAAAAGAGACACTAATGTATAGAACAGTCTTATGGACTCTGTGGGAGAGGGAGAGGGTGGGAAGATTTGGGAGAATGGCATTGAAACATGTAAAATATCATGTATGAAACGAGTTGCCAGTCCAGGTTCGAAGCACGATACTGGATGCTTGGGGCTAGTGCACTGGGATGACCCAGAGGGATGGTATGGGGAGGGAGGAGGGAGGAGGGTTCAGGGTGGGGAACACATGTATACCTGTGGCAGATTCATTTTGATATTTGGCAAAACTAATACAATTATGTAAAGTTTAAAAATAAAATAAAATTAAAAAAAAAAAGTCATGCCAAGTGTATTAGTCAGCAAGGGCTGGTATATCAAAATACCCACATTGGATGGCTTAAACAACAGAAATTTATTTCTCACAATCTGGAAGCCCAAGATCAAGTGCAAGATCAAGGTGCTAAGATCCAGGTAGTGTTGATTTCTTTCAAGACCTATCTCCGTGGCTTAGAGATTCCACCTTCCCTCTGTGTCCTCCCATGGCCTTTCCTTTGTAGGTGGGCATATTTGGTATCTTCCTTTTCTTACAAAGACACCAGTCTTATTGGATTAGGATCCACCGTCATGACCTCATTTAACCTTCAGTTCAGTTCAGTTGCTCACTTGTGTCCGACTCTTTGCGACCCCATGAACTGCAGCACGCCAGGCTTCCCTGTCCGTCACAAACTCCCAGAGTCCACCCAAACCCGTGTCCATCGAGTTGGTGATGCCATCCAACCATCTCATCCTCTGTTGTCCCCTTCCCTTCCGGCCCTCAATCTTTCCCAGCCTACGGGTCTTTTCCAGTGAGTCAGCTCTTTGCATCAGGTGGCCAAAGTATTGGCGTTTCAGCTTCAACATCAGTCCTTCCAATGAACACCCAGGACTGATCTCCTTTAGGATGGCCTGATTGGATCTCCCTGCAGTTCAAGGGACTCTCAAGAGTCTTCTCCAACACCACAGTTCAAATGCATCAATTCTTTGGTGCTCAGCTTTCTTTATAGTCCAACTCTCACAACCATGACCACTGGAAAAACCATAGCCTTGACTAGACCGACCTTTGTTGGCAAAGTAATGTCTCTGCTTTTGAATATGCTGTCTAGGTTCGTCATAACTTTCTTTCCAAGGAGTAAGCGTCTTTTAATTTCATGGCTGCAATCACCATCTGCAGTGATTTTGGAGCCCAGAAAAATAAAGTCTGACACTGTTTCCACTGTTTCCCATCTATTTGCCATAAAGTGATGGGACTGGATGCCATGATCTTAGTTTTCTGAATGTTGAGCTTTAAGCCAACCTTTTCACTCTTCTCTTTCACTTTCATCAAGACGCTCTTTAGTTCTTCTTCACTTTCTGCCATAACGGTGGTGTCATCTACATATCTAAGGTTATTAATATTAATATTAATATTAAGATTTCCCGGCAATCTTGATTACAGCTTTTGCTTCTTCCAGCCCAGCGTTTCTCATGATGTACTCTGCAGATAAGTTAAATAAGCAGGGTGACAATATACAGCCTTGATGTACTTCTTTTCCTATTTGGAACCAGTCTGTTGTTCCATGTCCAGTTCTAACTGTTGCTTCCTGACCTGCATATAGGTTTCTCAAGAGGCAGGTCAGATGCTCTGGTATTCCCATCTCTTTCAGAATTTTCCACAATTTATTGTGATCCACACAGTCAAAGGCTTTGGCATAGTCAATAAAGCAGAAATAGATGTTTTTCTGGAACTCTCTTGCTTTTTCCATGATCCAGCAGATGTTGGCAATTTGATCTCTGGTTCCTCTGCCTTTTCTAAAACCAGCTTGAACATCTGTAAGTTCACGGTTCACATATTGCTGAAGCCTGGCCTGGAGAATTTTAAGCATTACTTTACTAGTGTGTGAGATGAGTGCAATTGTGTGGTAGTTTGAGCATTCTTTGGGCTTCCCTGGTGGCTCAGAGGGTAAAGCGTCTGCCTGCAATGCAGGAGACCTAGGTTTGATCCCTGGGTTGGGAAGATCCCCTAGAGAAGGAAATGGCAACCCACTCCAGTATTCTTGCCTGGAGAATCCCATGGACAGAGGAGCCTGATGGGCTACAGTCCACGGGGTCGCAAAGAGTCGGACATGACTTCACTTTCACTTTGAGCATTCTTTAAGCCCTGTCCCCAGATACAGTTACATTGGGGGTTAAAGCTTCAGATGTGAATTTTGCAGAGATACAATTCAGTCCATAATAGAGTGTGGGTTAGGAGAGTGAGCTACTGTAGTGAAGAGTGAGTGAAGATCATCCGAATGGAGGCAACCCAACAACTTGTACTCTCCCAATAATGCAATCCTGCATTTTGTGATTGAACTTTTTTGAATCATTATCTTCCAGTGGAGTTTTTATTGAATTTGCAAAATGAAGCTAGGAAGAAAAGCATAGCCATCAGTAGTAGTATAATTATTATGCTTATCTATGAAACATGTGAGACATTTATCAAGAAAACTTGAAGATCAGTTAACCATTTCATAATTTTTTGTAGGACACTTTTGTAAGTCAAGTTGAAGAGTCTCTCTTTGTATATGTTTGTATATATCTATCTATCTATCTCTACCATACTCACATACATGTATATTTTTGCCTCTGGAGAAATGTATTAGAAGGTGAATATAGTTGATATGGAAATTCATGTGGAATAGTTTAGAATGAAACTTCCACAAAATTCACATGGGATAGTCTACTTTTTCACATAGAATTATGAAATATGGAATGAATTAAATGATCACATAATGATTAATCATTCAGTTCAGTTGCTCAGTCGTGTCCAACTCTTTGTGACCCCATGGACTGCAGCATGCCAACCTCCCTGTCCATCACCAACTCCCCACAGTTTACTCAAACTCATGTCCATTGAGTCGGTGATGCTATCCAACCATCTCATCCTCTGTTGTCCCCTTCTCCTCTGCCTTCAGTCTTTCCCAGCATCAGGGTCTTTTCCAATGAGTCAGCTCTTCTCATCAGGTAGCCAAAGTATTGGAATTTCAGCTTCAACATCAGTCCTTCCAATGAACACCCAGGACTGAACTCCTTTAGGATGGATTGGTTGGATCTCCTTGTAGTCCAAGGGACTCTCAAGAGTCTTCTCCAACACCACAGTTCAAAAGCATCAATTCTTCTGCACTCAGCTTTCTTTATAGTCCTACTCTCACATCCAAACATGATGAAAAACCATACCTTTTACTAGATAGACATGAATTTGAGCAAATTCTGGGAGACAGTGGAGGACAGAGGAACCTAACATGTTGTAGTCCATGGAGTTGCAAAGAATCTGACAACTGAACAGCACCAACAACAAAAATGGTCCTCGACACATGCTTAGCCCATGCTTGTGTGTATTTACAGTGCACTTATTTTCACAGCTGGACATGCCAGGAAAAAAACAAAAACAAAAACCAATCAGGTATTACTTGTTAGTGTCAGTTCTCTAGAGACGGAACTGAGGCTCATGAACTAATTAGCAAAAGATCAGCAAAACATTTGCAAGAAAGAGTTTAGCTGCCATTTCCCCCCCTACACTCTACATTAGCACAAATTCAGTAATTTCTTTAAGTAAATTAAGCTGTTTTAAAGTTTACTCATTAAACACACATTTCTCAAGAAGCATCAGCATGTTATTTTAAACTTCAGAGGCTACCGTACCATCTAGTTAGCTAGCTTTTTGGTCTTTAACTCAGAAACAGGGAAAGGAATGCTACCCAAATCTCTGGCTCCTGGCCCTAAAAACTGGAACCTGGACCCTGGAAGTCCCTTTACTGTCCAGGGTTCAGTTTGCTCCTCTGAAAGATGAGGCATTTGGTATAATCTCTTCTCACTCTAAACTCCTATGTTCCCATAACTTTTGCTTTCCAAGATTTCTAGGAATTTTTTGCTTGCTTGCTTGCTAAGTCTCTTCAGTTGGGTCTGACTCTTTGTGACCCCAAGGAGTGTAGCCCACCAGGCTCCTCTGTCCATGGGACTCTCCAGGCAAGAATACTGGAGTAGGTTGCTATTTCCTTCTCCAGGTGATCTTCCTGACCCAGAGAATGAACCTGCATCTCTTATGTATCCTACATTGGCAGGTGGGTTCTTTACCAATAGCACAACCTGGGAAGGCCTTCTAGGGATACACAGGGAGTCAACTCTGATTCAGATATAATTCTCAAACCTAGAAGCTAAAATACCAAGGCTACAGCATGGCTGGCACTGGAAATAGTAAATTATGCAGACTGTTTTGGCATACAACGGTCGGTGTCTTAGTTTGTCAAAAGGTACTGTGAAAAGTCTCAAAACGGGATTAACTGTATTCTACTTAATTGAAACATATCATAGGTGAGAAAGCAATGGAATGAATTGATTAGTCAAATATGATCATTGCCAGAACTCAAGTATATTAGAAACCATTGGAATAAGTTATTACACATAGACCAGAAAAGTCTATTTTTTTTAAAGTGAGGAAAAATCAAGGTTATAGAAGCATTGATTGTGTAAACAGAGAAGGAATAAATTTTGTTATACAAAGTAAAAAGACATTTGAAACTTAATAAATGCCAAAGGACCTTTAAAAAAGGAAATAAAATTGAAGATCACATCACTAGATTATATTTCAAGGTGGGGCAACCCAAGATGGGTGGGTCATGGTGGAGAGATCTGACAGAATGTGGTCCATTGGAGAAGGGAATGGCAAACCACTTCAGTATGCTTGCCTTGAGAACCCCATGAACAGTATGAAAAGGCAAAATGATAGGATACTGAAAGAGAAACTCCCCAGGTCAGTAGGTGCCCAATATGCTACTGGAGATCAGTGGAGAAATAACTCCAGAAAGAATGAAGGGATGGAGCCAAAGCAAAAACAATACCCAGCTGTGGATGTGACTGGTGATAGAAGCAAGGTCCGATGCTGTAAAGAGCAATATTGCATAGGAACCTGGAATGTCAGGTCCATGAATCAAGGCAAATTGGAAGTGATCAAACAAGAGATGGCAAGAGTGAATGTCGACGTTCTAGGAATCAGCAAACTGAAATGGACTGGAAGGGTGAATTTAACTCAGATGACCATTATATCTACTACTGCGGGCAGGAATCCCTCAGAAGAAATGAAGTAGCCATCATGGTCAACAAAAGAGACCGAAATGCAGTACTTGGATGCAATCTCAAAAACGACAGAATGATCTCTATTCGTTTCCAAGGCAAACCATTCAATATCACAGTAATCCAAGTCTATGCCCCAACCAGTAACACTGAAGAAGCTGAAGTTGAACGGTTCTATGAAGACCTACGAGACCTTTTAGAACTAACACCCAAAAAAGATGTCCTTTTCATTATAGGGGACTGGAATGCAAAAGTCGGAAGTCAAGAAACACCTGGAGTAACAGGCAAATTTGGCCTTGGAATATGGAATGAAGCAGGGCAAAGACTAATACAGTTTGGCCAAGAAAATGCACTGGTCATAACAAACACCCTCTTCCAACAACACAAGAGAAAACTCTACACATGGACATCACTAGATGGTCAACACCGAAATCAGATTGATTGTATTCTTCGCAGCCAAAGATGGAGAAGCTCTATACAGTCAGCAAAAACAAGACCAGGAGCTGACTGTGGCTCAGACCATGAACTCCTTATTGCCAAATTCAGACTTAAATTGAAGAAAGTAGGGAACACCACTAGACCATTCAGGTATGACCTAAATCAAATCCCTTATGATTATACAATGGAAGTGAGAAATAGATTTAAGGGCCTAGATCTGATAGATAGAGTGCCTGATGAACTATGGAATGAGGTTCGTGATATTGTACAGGAGACAGGGATCAAGACCATACCCATGGAAAAGAAATGCAAAAAAGCAAAATGGCTGTCTGGGGAGGCCTTACAAATAGCTGTGAAAAGAAGAGAAGCGAAAAGCAAAGGAGAAAAGGAAAGATATAAACATCTGAATGCAGAGTTCCAAAGAATAGCAAGAAGAGATAAGAAAGCCTTCTCAGCGATCAATGCAAAGAAATAGAGGAAAACAACAGAATAGGAAAGACTAGAGATCTCTTCAAGAAAATCAGAGATACCAAAGGAATATTTCATGCAAAGATGGGCTCGGTAAAGGACAGAAATGGTATGGACCTAACAGAAGCAGAAGATATTAAGAAGAGATGGCAAGAATACACAGAAGAACTGTCCAAAAAAATCTTCATGACCCAGATAATCACAATGGTGTGATCACTGACCTAGAGCCAGACATCCTGGAATGTGAAGTCAAGTGGGCCTTTGAAAGCATCACTACGAACAAAGCTAGTGGAGGTGATGGAATTCAAGTTGAGCTATTTCAAATCCTGAAAGATGATGCTGTGAAAGTGCTGCACTCAATATGCCAGCAAATTTGGAAAACTCAGCAGTGGCCACAAGACTGGAAAAGGTCAGTTTTCATTCCAATCCCAAAGAAAGGCAATGCCAAAGAATGCTCAAACTACTGCACAATTGCACTCATCTCACATGCTAGTAAAGTAATGCTCAAAATTCTCCAAGCCAGACTTCAGCAATATGTGAACCGTGAACTTCCTGATGTTCAAGCTGGTTTTAGAAAGGGCAGAGGAACTAGAGACCAAATTGCTAACATCCGCTGGATCATTGGAAAAGCAAGAGAGTTCCAGAAAAACATCTATTTCTGCTTTATTGACTATGCCAAAGCCTTTGACTGTGTGGATCACAAGAAACTGTGGAAAATTCTGAAAGAGATGGGAATACCAGAGCACCTGACCTGCCTCTTGAGAAATTTGTATGCAAGTCAGGAAGCAACAGTTAGAACTGGACATGGAACAACAGACTGGTTCCAAATAGGAAAAGGAGTATGTCAAGGCTGTATATTGTCACCTTGTTTATTTAACTTATCTGCAGAGTACATCATGAGAAACGCTGGACTGGAAGAAACACAAGCTGGAATCAAGATTGCCAGGAGAAATACCAATAACCTCAGATACGCAGATGACACCACCCTTATGGCAGAAAGTGAAGAGGAACTAAAAAGCCTCTTGATACAAGGGCAAAAAGAAGAGAAGGCGGAGTGAGGACTCCGAAGAAGAGGAACTAGCCAGTACTCCCCCCAGCTCAGAAGACTCAGCATCAGGATCTGATGAATAGAGAAAAAGATTGTGTCTCTTGGGGCTTGCCCCATCCCAGCCCGTCTCCCCACCCGTGTTTTGGTACCTGTTTTCTCCTATGAAATGCAGTCCTTGGGTTCTATGCCATCTGAACAAGCTTTCCCGCTAGTCTGCACTTCCCTGGGGCCGCAGGGGAGGCATCTCACCCTGCGGCTTCAGAAGATGGCTGTTTATAATCCGGAGAGACATCTGGTGGGGGCCAGGGCAGGGCTGGATCCCACCGCACGCCCTGCCTTCCCGCCCTTTGGGGTATAGCTGCTGCTTGTCCTGTACAAGTTGCCGCAGGCAGGGGTCCTGTGAGGGCAGGTCTGTAGCTCCTAACCGGGGCCTATTTCTACTTTTATTTTGTATTTCTGGTCTGTGAAAAATGAACATTTAATAAAGGGAACTGACTTTGGAAATCAAAAAATAAATAAATAAATAAAAAGCCTCTTGATGAAAGTGAAAGTGGAGAGTGAAAAAGTTGGCTTAAAGCTCAACATTCAGAAAATGAAGATCATGGCATCTGGTCCCATCACTTCATGGCAAATAGATGGGAAAGAGTGGAAACAGTGTCAGACTTTATTTTTGGGGGCTCCAAAATCACTGCAGATGGTGATTGCAGCCATGAAATTAAAAGATGCTTACTCCTTGGAAGGAAAGTTATGACCAACCTAGATAGCATATTCAAAAGCAGAAACATTACTTTGCCAACAAAGGTCCGTCTAGTCAAGGCTATGGTTTTTCCTGTGGTCATATATGGATGTGAAAGTTGGACTGTGAAGAAGGCTGAGTGCCGAAGAATTGATGCTTTTGAACAGTGGTGTTGGAGAAGACTCTTGAGAGTCCCCTGGACTGCAAGGAGATCCAACCAGTTCATTCTGAAGGAGATCAGCCCTGGGATTTTTTTGGAAGGAATGATGCTAAAGCTGAAACTCCAGTACTTTGGCCACCTCCTGCGAAGAGTTGACTCATTGGAAAAGACTCTGATGCTGGGAGGGATTGGGGGCAGGAGGAGAAGGGGACAACAGAGGATCAGATGGCTGGATGGCATCACTGACTCTATGGGCATGAGTCTGAGTGAAGTCCAGGAGTTGGTGATGGACAGGGAGGTCTGGCGTGCTGTGATTCATGGGGTCGCAAAGAGTTGGACACAACTGAGCGACTGATCTGATCTGATCTGAGGGTAATGTGATGTAAAAATAAAGGTTCTCCAATAATTCTTGGCAGTGGTCAGAGGACTGGAAATGGTCAGTTTTCATTCCAATCCCAAAGAAAAGCAATGCCAAAGAATGCTCAAACTACCACAAAATTGCACTCGTCTCACACTCTAGTAAAGTAATGCTCAAAATTCTCCAAGCTAGGCTTCAACAGTATGTGAACCTTGAACTTCAGGTGTTTCAACTGGATTTAGAAAAGGCAGGGGAACCAGAGATCAAATTGCCAGCTTCCATTGGATCACCGAAAAAGCAGGAGAGTTCCAGAAAAATATCTACTTCTGCTTTATTGACTACACCAAAGCCTTTGTGTGGATCAGCACAAACTGTGGAAAATTCTTAGAGAGATGGGACTACCAGGCCACCTGACCTGCCTCCTGAGATATCTGTATGCACGTCAAGAAGCAACAGTTAGAACTGGACATGGAACAACAGACTGGTTCCAAATAGGGAAAGGAGTCCATCAAGGCTGAATATTGTCACCCTGCTTATTTATCTTATATGCAGAGTACATCATGAGAAATGCTGGGCTGGATGAAGCACAAGCTGGAATCAAGATTGCTGGGAGAGATATCAGTAACCTCAGATATGCAGACGACACCACCCTTATTGCAGAAGGTGAAGAAGAACTAAAGAGCCTCTTGATGAAACTGAAAGAGGAGAGTGAAAAAGTTGGCTTGAAACTCAACATCAGAAAACTAAGATCATGGCATCTGGTCCCATCACTTCATGGCAATAGAGGGGGAAACAGTGGCAGACTTGATCTTTTTGGGCTCCAAAATCACTACAGATGGTGATGTAGCCATGAAATTAAAAGAGGCTTACTCCTTGGAAGAAAAGTTATGACAAACCTAGACACCATATTAAAAAGCAGAGACATTACTTTGCCAACAAAGCTCCATCTAGCCAAAGCTATGGTTTTTCCAGTAGTCATGTATGGATGTGAGAGTTGGACTGTGAAGAAAGCTGATCCTGGAAGAATTGATGCTTTTGAACTGTGGTGTTGGAGAAGACTCTTGAGGGCCCCCTGGCCAGCAAGGAGATCCAACCAGTCCATCCTAAGGAAATCAGTCCTGAATATTCATTGGAAGGACTGATGCTGAAGCTGAAACTCCAATACTTTGGTCACCTGATGCAAAGAACTGACTCATTGTAAAAGACCCGTAGGCTGGGAAAGATTGAAGGTGAGAGGTGAAAGGGACGACAGAGGATGAGATGGTTGTATGGCATCACCGACTCAATGGACATGAGTTTGAGTAAACTCCGGGACTTGGTGGTGGACAGCGAGGCCTGGCATGCTGCAATACATGGGGTCATAAAGAGTCAGACATGACTGAATGACTGAACTGAACTGAATTGAATAATTCTTGAGCTAGATTCTAGGTAACCTAACATAGTTAGGAAAATCCTGAAGCACTAACAAGACATTAGTAACCAGCAGTTTTGGGCCCTAGCTATAATATATATTGAGCAGTTCAAAGTAATTTTTGTTACATACTATTTATGGCAATTTCTAAGTACAACCTTTGTTATTAGGCCAAGAATGTACATACTTTAAGAGCTCCAAAGGAAAGAAATCAGAAAAAAGAATGAAATAGAGTAGTATCAACTCAAGGAGATGTCTGGAATACCAAGGTTCTATCTAATGGAAAAACAAAAGAAGGTAGATTTTAAAACTGATGAGAGAGAATTAGGAGCTCTATGACATTTCAGTTAAAATTCTGAATCTGGAACAAAAGTGGAAAAGCAATCTTAAGATTAAAAAGTTAGTTTATTAAAAATCCAGCTTAAGTATTTTTTCTCCATTGCTGCAAAACACCTTTTTTATTGAAAAGGAAAATGATTTTCTAAACATCATGAATTTAATTTTTTCTGGTTATAGGATATACCAATCTTGCTTTCCATTCTGTCTTCTAAATGACAGTTCCAGGCTAGTAAACATCCATGATACCCGTCATCCAGCCATCTCCAGTGTTCTCATACCCAAGACTGAATGTGGGATTCATCTGTCTATCTATGGATTCATCTAATCTATTCTCTTGTAAGTCAGCTGGTAAAGAATTCGCCTGCAATATGAGAGTCCTAGGTTCTATCCCTAGGTTGGGAAGATCCCCTGGAGAAGGAAAAGGCTACTCACTCCAGTATTCTGGCCTGGAGAATTCCGTGGACTGTGTAGTCCATGGGGTCGTGAAGAGTCGGACACAACTGAGCGACTTTCACGTTCACTGCCATCACCCCTATCCTATGGCAAACGTGGTTTTTGAAAGTTAAAAAATATTGTTATTGCATTTTACTAAATTAGCTAAAATTTAATCTTAGAAGGCTCCAGGTGCTTTGGAATGTACTGAAAAAGAACTTGGGGGAGGGAGGAAGGAAGTTTCTTTTTGAATTTGAGAAAGGTGGAATCTTGAGACCCTTCACAGTTAATTCCCGAATAGCAACTTCTGCAATTTCTCCAACAATCTCCTCTCACCTTGGAATCAGACGCATGATGATTTCAACTTTCTAGGATCATGTAATTCATAAAGTTATAGGTACCACACTAGGTATCATTCAATATTACTCAAGATATTTTAGATGCTAAAACATGGCAATTTAAATTTCCTCTTTGAGTCTGGCTTGGGATTCAGGCTCTGTAGAGGAAGTCTTATGAGTCTTAAAATTTTAGGATCAATATTTTAAAGCAGAAGAAACTGAACCAGACCTGCCTGTGAGTGTTTGAGGGTCTCCTATGGAGGTGTGCATTTGCGGTGGCCTACCTCAGGGACAAAGGCATTGTCAGCTGCAGCCTTGGGAGGTGCCTATTGGCCTAAGTCAATAGTTTTAGCCCTACTATAGAGCCTATAGACTCCAGGAAAGCGTTGCCTCATGCCAAACAGCTAACAGGGAGGGAGCACAGCCCCACTCATCAGCAGACAATTGGATTAAAGATTTACTGAACATGGCCCTGTCCACCATAGCAAGACCCAGTTTTCCCCACAGCCAGTTCTTTAATGAAGCTATGAGTCATGGCATGCAGGATGGGTCATGGTGGAGAGTTTTTGACAAAACATGGTCCTATGGAGAAGGGAATGGCAAACCACTTCAGTATTCTTGCCTCGAGAATCCCATGAACAGTATGAAAAGGTAAGAAGAAATGATACCAGAAGATGAGCCTCACAGATCAGTAGGTGTCCAATATACTACTGGGAAAGAGCTGAGAAATAGCTCCAGAGAGAATGAAGAGTCTGGGCCAAAGCAGAAATGATGCCCAGTTGCGGATATGTCTGGTGGTGAAAGTAAAGTCCGATGCTGTAAAACCACTATTGCATAGGAACCTGGAATATTATTAGGTCCATGAATCAAGGTAAATTGGACATGGTTAAGCAGGAGATGGCAGGAGTGAACATTGACATTTTAGAAATCAGTGAACTAAAAGGTACAGGAATGGGTGAATTTAATTCAGATGTCTATTGTATCTACTACTGCGGGCAAGAATCCCTTAGGAGAAATGGAGTAGCCCTCATAGTCAACAAAAGTCTGAAATGCAGTACTTGGGTGCAATCTCAAAAACAATAGACTGACCTCTGTTTGTTTTCAAGGCAAATCATTTAAGATCAGTAATCCAAATCTATGCCCCAAACACTGATTTTGAGGAAGCTTAAGTTGACCAGTTCTATGAAGATCTACAACACTTTCCAGAACTAACACCAAAAAAGGGTGTCCTTTTCATCATAGGGGATTGGAGTGCAGAAGTAGAAAGTCAAGAGACCCCTGGAGTAACAGGCAAGTTTGGCCTTGGAGTACAAAATGAAGCAGGGAAAAGGCTAACAGAGTTTTGTCAAGAGAACATGCTGGTCATAGCATACACCCTTTTCCAACAACACAAGAGAGGACTCTACACATGGACATCACCAGATGGTCAATGCCGAAATCAGATTAATTATATTCTTTGCAGCTGAAGATGGAGAAGCTCTATACATTTGGCAAAAACAAGACCTGGAGCTGACTGTGGCTCAGATCATCAGTTCCTTATTGCACAATTCAGGCCTAAATTGAAGAAAGTAGGGAAAACTCTAGCCCATTCAGGTATGGCTTAAATAAAATGCCTTATGATTATGCAGTGGAGGTGACGAGTAGATTCAAGGGATTAGATCTGGTAGATACAGTGCCTGAAGAACTATGGATGGAGGTTAGTAGCATTGTACTAACTAGGAGGCAGTGACCAAAACCATCTTAAAGACAAACAAATGCAAGAAGGCAAAGTGGTTGTCTGAGGAGACTTTACAAATAGCTGAGGAAAGAAGAGTTCTGAAAGGCAAGAGAGAAAGGGAAAATATATCCAACTGAATTCAGAGTTCCAGAGAATAGCAAGGAGAGATAGGAAAGCCTTGTTAAATAAAGAATGCAAAGAAATAGAGGAAAATAGAAGAATAGGAAAGACTAAAGATCTCTTCAAGAAAATTAGAGTTACCAAGGAAACATTTCATGTAACAATGGGCATGATAAAGGGAAGAAATAGTAAGGACCTAACAGAAACAGAAGAGACTAAGAAGAGGTGGCAAGAATACACAGAAGAACTATACAAAAAAAAAAGTCGTAATGACACAGGATCCACAATAGTGTGGTCATTCACCTAGGCAGACATTCTGGAATGTGATGTCAAGTGGGCCTTGGGAAGCATCACTACAAACAAAGCTAGTGGAGGTGACAGAATTCCAGCTACGCTATTTCAAATCCTAAGATAAAGTGCTGCACTCAATATGCCAACAAATTTGGAAAACTCAGCAGTGGCCACAGGACTGGAAAAAGTCAATTTTCATTCCAATATCAAAGAAGGGCAATGTCAAAAAATGTTAAAACTACTGCACAGTTGTACTCATTTCACATGCTACCAAGGTAATGCTCAAAATCCTTCAAGCTAGGCTTCAACAGTATAGAAAAGGCAGAGGAAGAACCAGAGATCAAATTGCCAACATCCACTGGATCATAGAAAAAGCAACAGAATTCCAGGAAAACATCTACTTCTGCTTCATTGACTATGCTAAAGCCTTTCATTGTATTTGTCACAACAAACTATGGAAAATTCTTCAAGGGATGGGAATAACAGACCATCTTACTTGCTTCCTGAGAAACCTATATGCAGGTCAAGAAGCAACAGAACTGGACATGGAACAATGGACTGGTTCAAAATTGGGAAAGGAGTATATCAAGTATGTATATTGTCACCCTGCTTATTTAACTTACATGCAGAGTACATCATACAAAATGCCAGACTGGATGAAGCACAAATGGAATGAAGATTGCTGAGAGAAATATCAATAACCTCAGATATGCAGATGACACCACCCTTATGGCAGAAAGTGAAGAACTCAAGAGGCTCTTGATGAAACTGAAAGAGGAGAGTGAAAAAGCTGGCTTAAAACTCAACATTAAAAAATGAAGATCATGGTATCCAGTCTCATCACTTCATGGCAAATAGATGAGGAAACAATGGAAACAGTGACACATTTTATTTTCTTGGACTTCAAAATTACCGTGGATTATGAGTGCAGCCACGAAATTAAAAGTCACTTGCTTCTTGAAAGAAAAGCTATGGCAAACCTAGATAGCATATTAAAAAGCAGAGACATCACTTTGTTGACAAAGGTCTGTATAATCAAAGCTATAGTTTTTCTAGTAATCATGTATGGATGTGAGAGTCTGACCATAAAGAAGGCTGAGCGCTGAAGAACTGGTATTACTGAAATGTGGTGCTAGAGAAGACCCTTGAGAGTCCTTTGGATAAAAAGGAGATCAAACTAGTGAATTCTATAAGAAGTCAACCCTGAATATTCATTGTAAGGACTGATGCTAAAGCTGAAGCTCTAATATTTTGGCCACCTGATGTGAAGCGGCAACTCATTGGAAAAGACCCTGATTCTGGGAAAGATTGAAGGCAGGAGAAGGGGATGACAGGACGAGACGGTTGGGTGGCATCAGTGAACTAAATGGACATGGTTTTGAGCAAACTACAGAATATAGTGGAGGACAGGAAAGCCTGTCATCCTGTGGTTCATGGGCTTGCAAAGAGTCAGACAGGACTTAGCAACTGAACAACAACAATTTTAAAGCAGACATTCTTTATGGACTACGTCCACAGGTTTTTCAGAAGAGTTGGCCTGCCTCCCAAACCATGCCACAAAATGTACAGTTGTACCTTTCAGATCTGGCTAACTAAACATGCATTTCATTTTCAGTTGTAGACTCAACGTGCATGAGATAAAGAAGCAACATTTGAGGGTTGAGTTTTAGTAGCAACAGGGATGTGCATAAAATTGAGCTTTGCTTTACCTTAGGATTCTCTCTCACTAGTGACTAATGGACACTTTTGAGAGTATTCAAGGTATTACTTACATGCTTGTGGCCTGTTTATCTACTGCAGTTGCATTCAGTGAGTTCATTTCTAAAAGATTTCATTTCTTTTTTCTGGAAGGAATTTCTGTCATTTATTTGAGAAGGCAGTACTTTTCTTGCTCCCTGCACATCAACCGAACACTGCATTCTCCCTCACACAGCATCCATCAAAAAACAGTCATCAAGGAAAGAATGTAGGGGAAAAAAGAATCTTCCCACGTAACTGGGCATCTTTTCAGACAAAGCTAATGAGGCATCAGACAGTCATATTAGAAGGCACTATATAAACACAGGCAGGAAGGGTAGTGCTAACACTCTTTCCCTCTATTAATAACTAAAAATAATCTGTAATTTAAAGCTATATATTAATAGAATATGGCCCATTTTGTTTCAGTTCAGTTCAGTTCATTTCAGTCGCTCAGCCATGTCCGACTCTTTGTGACCCCATGAATCGCAGCACGCCAGGCCTCCCTGTCCATCACCAACTCCCGGAGTTCACCCAGACTCAGTCCATTGAGTCAGTGATGCCATCCAGCCATCTAATCCTCCATCGTCCCCTTCTCCTCCTGCCCCCAATCCCTCCCAGCATCAGAGTCTTTTCCAATGAGTCAACTCTTCCCATGAGGTGGCCAAAGTACTGGAGTTTCAGCTTTAGCATCATTCCTTCCAAAGAAATCCCAGGGCTGATCTCCTTCAGAATGGACTGGTTGGATCTCCTTGCAGTCCAAGGGACTCTCAAGAGTCTTCTCCAACACCACAGTTCAAAAGCATCAATTCTGCGGTGCTCAGCTTTCTTCACAGTCCAACTCTCACATGCATACATGACCACTGGAAAAACCATAGCCTTGACTAGATGGACCTTTGCTGGCAAAGTAATGTCTCTGCTTTTCAATGTGCTATCTAGGTTGGTCATAACTTTTCTTCCAAGGAGTAAGTGTCTTTTAATTTCATGGCTAAAGTCACCATTGGCAGTGATTTTGGAGCCCCCAAAATTAAAGTCTGACACTGTTTCCACTGTTTCCCCATCTATTTGCCATGAAGTGATGGGACCAGAGGCCATGATCTTTGTTTTCTGAATGTTGAGTTTTAAGCCAACTTTTTCACTCTCCTCTTTCACTTTCATCAAGAGGCTTTTTAGTTCCTCTTCACTTTCTGCCATAAGGGTGGTGTCATCTGCATATCTGAGGTTATTGAAATATCTCCCGGCAATCTTGATTCCAGCTTGTGGTTCTTCCAGCCCAGTGTTTCTCATGATGTACTCTGCATATAAGTTAAATAAGCAGGGTGACAATATACAGCCTTGACGTACTCCTTTTCCTATTTGGAACCAGTCTGGTGTTCCACGTCCAGTTCTAACTGTTGCTTCCTGACCTGTATACAGATTTCTCAAGAGGTAGGTCAGGTGGTCTGGTTTTCCCATCTCTTTCAGAATTTCCCACAGTTTATTGTGATCCACACAGTCAAAGGCTTTGGCATAGTCAATAAAGCAGAAATAGATGTTTTTCTGGAACTCTCTTTCTTTTCCAATGATCCAGCGGATGTTGGCAATTTGGTCTCTGGTTCCTCTGCCTTTTCTAAAACCAGCTTGAACAACTGGACGTTCACTGTTCATGTATTGCTGAAGCCTGGCTTGGAGAATTTTGAGCATTACTTTACTAGCGTGTGAGATGAGTGCAATTGAGTGGTAGTTTGAGCATTCTTTGACATTGCCTTTCTTTGGGATTGGAATGAAAACTGACCTTTTCCAGTCTTGTGGCCACTGCTGAGTTTTCCAAATTTGCTGGCATATTGAGTGCAGCACTTTCACAGCACCATCTTTTAGGATTTGAAATAGCTCAACTGGAATTCCATCACCTGCACTAGCTTGTTCTAGTGATGCTCTCTAAGGCCCACTTGACTTCACATTCTAGGATGTCTGGCTCCAGGTGAGTGATCACACCATCATGATTATCTGGGTTGTGAAGATCTTTTTTGTACAGTTCTTCTGTGTATTCTTGCCACCTCTTCTTAATATCTTCTGCTTCTGTTAGGTCCATACCATCTCTGTCCTTTATCGAGCCCATCTTTGCATGAAATGTTCCCTTGGTATCTCTAATTTTCTTGAAGAGATCTCTAGTCTTTCCCATTCTGTTGTTTTCCTCTATTTCTTTGCACTGATTGCTGAGGAAGGCTTTCCTATCTCTTCTTGCTATTCTTTGGAACTCTGTATTCAGTTGCTTATATATTTCCTTTTCTCCTTTGCTTTTGGCTTTTCTTCTTTTCACACGTATTTGTAAGACCTCCTCAGATAGCCATTTTGCTTTTTTGCGTTTCTTTTCCATGGGGATAGTCTTGATCCCTGTCTCCTGTACAATGCCACAAACCTCAGTCCATAGTTCATCAGGCACTCTATCAGATCTAGTCCCTTAAATCTATTTCTCACTTCCACTGTATAATCATAAGGGATTTGATTTAGGTCATACCTGAATGGTGTAGTGGTTTTCCCTACTTTCTTCAATTTCAGTCTGAATTGGCAATAAGGAGTTCATGATCTGAGCCACAGTCAGCTCCCGGTCTTGTTTATGCTGGCTGTATAGAGCTTCTCCAACTTTGGCTGCAAAGAATATAATCAATTTGATTTTGGTGTTGGCCATCTGGTGATGTCCATGTGTAGAGTTTTCTCTTTTGTTGTTGGAAGAGGGCATTTACTATGACCAGTGCATTTTCTTGGCCAAACTCTATTAGTCTTTGCCCTTCTTCATTCCATATTCCAAGGCCAAATTTGCCTGTTACTCCAGGTGTTTCTTGACTTCCGACTTTTGCACTCCAGTCCCCTATAATGAAAAGGACATCTTTTTTGGGTGTTAGTTCTAAAAGGTCTTGTAGGTCTTCATAGAACTGTTCAACTTCAGCGTTACTGGTTGGGGCATAGACTTGGATTACCATTTTTTTTAGTGAACATAATAAATGCAGCTCCTCCTATACATATTATAAAAAAATATATTAAAGAAATGCTTGACCTGGAAGAAAACCTGGCATATACTTCAGCTCAGAATTTATCAGGAGTTTTGTTAGCTTATTGTCCTAATAATTCATTTGTTTGTTTGTTTACTATAACACTAATGAACAAAATAGTCTAACAGGATGGCTAATTACATGAGGTACATATTGATGACACTTAGAAGTCGGTACAATTATGATTTTATAATTACTGCCTATAGCAAATACACTGAGCCCCATGAGAGCCAAAGCAATAACCTAGAAACACTTTGCTTTCCTGCTGGAAGTGTATCTTGTGATACCCTTTTTGGTAATTTCAGTTAGACCTTGACTGCAACAGTCAACTGATCATACTGGACTTTATTATGCTAAGACAAATTTTATCTTTGATTCAGTATTCTATGTATGTGGTAATACAGATATTAGAACTGCATCACATTCCTATTGTATCTGGTATAGCTTTAACCCTGGTGCAAAGTTATGGTTTCTCCTTGCTAATTTAGTTCTATCTATAAGACTGACTAGAGTTCTGTAAGATGATGTCCTGCTTTGATGATGATGTAGGATGATGCCTTTGACTTCCTAAAAAGAGTACCTCTATTTGGAATGTATTTAATATGAGATTTCAAGAAGTTAAAGATGATAAAGATTAGAAGGACTGGATGTCAAGTTATGAAAGATAATTTGTCAAAAATTTAACTGAATTATTATAATTTAATGAACAAACAATTTAATTATTAATAAATTTAATGACATGTATACACAGTAATAGGGGCTTCCCAGGGGCCTCAGCAGTAAAGAATCCACTTGCAAAGCAGGAGACACAGGTTCAATCTCTGGGTCAGGAAGATCTCTGGAGAGGGAAATGGCATCCCACTCCAGTATTCTTGCCTGGAAAACCCCATGGACAGAGGAGCCTGACAGGCTGCAGCCCATGTGGTTGCAAAGAATTGGACATGACTTAGTGACTAAATAGCAGCAGCAGCATACACAATAATGTTTGCTTAGTATGATCAGAGTTATTGGAAAGCAAACGTCTGTATGGAAAAAATCTTTACCTGATTCATAATGTGTTAACTTATATTTTACCTCGTTTAGCATACTTGAAGGAAAATGAACATTTATGATGTAACTATATCTATTATGATCTAACTATTATACTGGGTGCTGTATGTACTTTAGTGCACTTAATGCTCACTTTGATACTAGCTAGTAAAGAGGAGGAGCCTGGTAGGCTGCAGTCCATGGGGTCGCTAGGAGTTGGACACGACTGAGTGACTTCACTTTCACTTTTCACTTTCATGCATTGGAGAAGGAAATGGCAACCCACTCCAGTGTTCTTGCCTGGAGAATCCCAGGGACGGGGGAGCCTGGTGGGCTTCTGTCTATGGGGTCGCACAGAGTCAGACACGACTGAAGCGACTTAGCAGCAGCAGCAGCAGCAGCAGCAGTAAAGAGGAAATGTAACTTGCTCATGGTCAAGGAGACAGGTTTACTCAGGGCTGTTTTACTAAAGCTACACAGTAATGTTTCCTCATTTAAATACACCAAAAGCCACTTTAAAGATCATTAACTTGGTTAAAAGCTATAAGAAAAATGAATGCTTCTATTTTTATTGCTTATTTTTGAATATTTTCAGTAGTAATGATTAGAAGCTGAAAACAGCTAAATGGTTGAACATATATAATTTGCTTCTTACAGAGCATGTTTCATCTCATGACTCCCAAAACTAATTACGATACTAGATTTATCTATTAATTTCAAAAAGAAAGTAAATACTGTTATGCTGAGAGTCCATAAATACCAACCTACTTGGTCCTAAAGGAGCTGGTCTCCAATCTATGAAGCACTTCATAGTCATTACCAATTCAGGAGCCAAGAAGTCTTCAAGCACTGACTCTCTTGACTGCTTCTAAGCTCTCTCGCAGATGCCCCAGACAACTCAGGGTCTTCTTTTCTCCTAGATTCACTAAGAACCCATTTTGCTTTTTCCTAATGTTTTTAACCATCCATTTACATTTCCATAGTCTCACAATTAATTTATTAAAGTCACAACTTTAGATTTATTATGTGGTTGTTGATGGGTGTCATTATTTTACCTGTATTATTGACTGATTTATTGATTGATTAACTTAACACACAGTATTGAGAGTGAATCACATGTAAGACTCTAATCTGGATGTCCTAGGATGAAATAAGATGACTGTTAATTGATGCTTGACTTCAAGAGGGTTAGTTGCTATCTAATGAGCAAGACAAGCATAGGAAGAACAAACTATAATTCATACCAGAATTTGATTAAGATACATGTAATGGGAGAAACAAGTGATTAACTTTTTCTTAGGGGAACAAATCATATCATTTCTTGGCTCAAAACCTTTAGTGTTTCTCCACTATGCTTAGGCTTACACAGTCTGTATCCAACATTCATTTATTCAACGATGACTTAATTTTAACCATTCCAACCTTATCTAATCACTAGCCTCCAGTACTCAATACACCCTTAATACATTCATTATAATCCTGATAAAACTACCTCCTCCAGAAAGTGTTCCTTGACCAGGCCCATCTAAAATGCTTTCTTTCTTTTGGCAACCTGTGCAATTTAATATAATCATTTAATACATTGGATTAATAAATGCTTCCCCCCCGCCAAGTACTGGAGAAGGCAATGGCACCCCACTCCAGTACTCTTGCCTGGAAAATCCCATGGACGGAGAAGCCTGGTGGGTTGCTGGCTATGGGGTTGCACAGAGTCAGACACGACTGAACGAGTTCACTTTCACTTTTCACTTTCATGGATTGGAGAAGGAAATGGCAACCCACTCCAGTGTTCTTGCCTGGAGAATCCCAGGGACGGGGGAGCCTGGTGGGCTGCCATCTATGGGGTCGCACAGAGTTGGACACGACTGAAGCGACTTAGCAGCAGCAGCCCCAAGTACTTAACTGCAATTCAAACCTCCTAGAAAGAGATCAAGTCTATATTTCTTTCTCTGTAGTATCTCATGTTATATATGATAAAGAGCCAGTAAATATTTGGTGATTGATCTATCTCAGACATCAGAGAGCCTGTTTGGTTGATTATTTTTACCTTTGCTGAGAGGTTCCCTGTAGAAGGAGTCTTTGAGGATGATTATGTTGCTGAGGCTAAAATGCAGTAATATTTATTATCTATTATAATGGTTTGTATCTGTATTTTTTTTCTAATTTGGCTGTAGTATCTTTTTAAGATCAAATTTTCACCACTGAGATTGTATTGTCATTGAAAATAAGAAATAAAATTCAATTTACCATCAACTTATCATAAAATACCAATCAATGTGTGAAAAGAGCTTGGCTAGAAAAACAAAACAAAACAAAACATATATTCAATGCAGTATAACATACATACTACACATTGCGATATTTGCACAAATCCCAAGAATATAGCTTGATGAATAACCATCACACAGATCAAGAAACAGCATATTCCCAGTACTTCAAAAGTTCCTTTCTACTTCCCTCTATTGTCATAGATTTTCCAAAATATTCTTTTTTCCAGTTTGCATTCCCTTCATCAGTATGCAAAATTCTCAGTTCTTCCATTTCTTCAGTACCCCTTAGTTTCGTTAAAATATTTAACTTTGGCTATTCTAAGTTTTTCAAGGGGTGTGTAATGTTATGTTTTATTTTACAATTCCTGATAACTAACGAGACTAGCATGTTTTCCTGTGTTTACTGGCCATTGGTATATCCTCTTTTATGAAACACCTTAGACTTTTGCTCATTTTTCTATTAAGTTCTTCATATACTTGGCATAAGTGTTACTTGTTTATAAATGTTTCAGACACTATTTTCTCCTCTCTGTGGCTAACCTCTTATACTCTCTTGAAGGTTTCTTCTGAGATACAGAATTTCTTAGTTTTAATTTAAGATTAATGATATTTTAGTTCTGTTTAGAAAATCTTTGCCTATTGCAAAGATTTGAAGACAACTTCTTGCATTATTTTCTAGAAGCCTTACTCTGGCACCATTAACATTTAGATTAATAATCCATCTGGAATTGATTTTTGTATATGGTCTTAGTTAGCAGTCAACATTCAGTTGATTCCATGTACTCATCCAATTAACTCAGGATCATCTACTGAAAAGTCCATCCTTTCCCAGAATCACTTTTTGCAGTATCATTTTTGTAATAATGTCAGTTCAGTTCAGTTCAGTCGCTCAGTCGTGTCCACCTCTATGAGACCCCATGAATCACAGCATGCCAGGCCTCACTGTCCATAACCAACTCCCGGAGTCTACCCAAACCCATGTTCATTGAGTTGGTGATGCCATCCAGCCATCTCATCCTCTGTCGTCCCCTTCTCCTCCTGCCCCCAATCCTTCCCAGCATTAGGGTCTTTTCCAATGAGTCAACTCTTTACATGAGGTGGCCAAAGTACTGGAGTTTCAGCTTCAACATCAGTCCTTTCAATGAACACCCAGGACTGATCTCCTTTAGGATGGACTGGTAGGATCTCCTTCCAGTCCAAGGGACTCGCAAGAGTCTTCGCCAACACCACAGTTCAAAAGCATCAATTCTGCGGTGCTCAGCTTTCTTCACAGTCCAACTCTCACATCCATACATGACCACTGGAAAAACCATAGCCTTGACTAGATGGACCTTTGTTGGCAAAGTAATGTCTCTGCTTTTCAATATGCTATCTAAGTTGGTCATAACTTTCCTTCCAAGGAGTAAGCAAGTGTCCTTAAATGCCTGGGTGTTTTTCTGGATTTTCTCTTTTGCTCTAGTTCTGCAATTTCTGTTCTGGACCTCCTCTACCCTTTTGCTAATACTGCTGCTGCTGCTGCTAAGTCACTTCAGTCATGTCCGACTCTGTGTGACCCCATAGACGGCAGCCCACCAGGCTCCCCTGTCCCTGGGATTCTCCAGGCAAGAACACTACATTGTCTTAATTATCATAGCTTTATTATAAAACTTTGGGGCTTCCCTAGTGGTTCAGGAGTAAAGGATCCGCCTGCAAAGCAGGAGTGCAGGAGACTCAAGTTTGATCCCTGGATGAGGACAATCCCCTGCAGAAGGAAATGGCAACCCACTACAGTATTCTTGTCTTGAAAATTCCATGGACCAAGGAGTCTAGAAGGGTAGTCTATTGGGTCCCAAAGAATTGGACAAGACTTAGCAACTACAATAGCAACATTATAGAACTAATAATCTTCCACTTTTGTTCTTATTTAAAATTATCTCAGTTATTCTTGGTCATTTAGATTAAGTGTATACATTTCCATAAAATATAATCTGAGGACCTTTTATTGAAGGGGGTTGCAGTGATCAAGTTGGAGAGAATTCAGTGTTTCAAATTATGAAAAAGTCTTGATTAATTTTTCCTTAACATATTATATCATCTTTGTATAGAGTTTGTGCTAGTTTTTGAAATTACATTTATTGTTAGATGTTTCATGTTTAACATTGTCATTGTAAATGTGACTTCTTAAATTTATTTTATACAAATTTGTTGCTGTTATATAAACATAAAGTTGCTTTGAAATATAACACTGGCCTTGTATCTAGTGACTTTGCTAAATGCAGTTATTAATTCCAAAGGAATGCCATGTTAACTGCATTAACTCCTAAACTGATTAGGAGTCAGGCCAATGAAGAAGGCAAAATACATATCAGGATGAGTTTTTCTGAAGGTTCTTGGGATAAAAAACATGGAACACAAAGGCAAAGAATGAAGTAAGTAACAGGTAAGCAGTTTTGTTTGTTGTTATGGTTTAGTCACTAAGTCCTGTCCTACTCTTTTGTGACCCCATGGACTGTAGCCTACCAGGCTTCTCTGTCCATGGGATTTCCCAGGCAAGAATACTACAGTGGGTTGCCATTTCCTTCTCCAGGGGATCTTCCTGGGCTAGGGATCGAACTCACGTTTCTTGCATTGGCAGGAGGATTCTTGACCACTGAGCCACCAGGGAAGCCAAGAAGTCTTAGGAAGGCTTTTAAAGAAGGAAAGAAATTAGATGAATTGGAACAAAGCCTTAACATAAGCACAATTTGGAGTTGGATGAATTTCATTTCATAATAAAGACCTGATTAATCTATTTGGGAAAGCTTGAAGTCGGAAAACTTTCACAGAGCTAGAACTTGGAGATGTGCTTTCTTCGAAGTTTTATTAACAAATGGCCAGGCAAAAGGTTTTATTCCAACTGCCGTGAATCACATCTGCGTCTCATCTGGTATAATCTAAGCCTCTGTATGTGTCTGTCTTTCACAACATGTGTACCAGATAATTTAGATTACAGTGAAACAATTAATATAAGCCACCATGTTTTCTCTCATGCCAGATACTTTGAATGAATCATCACATACATTATATCCATTCCTTTAATAAGCTCAAAATCCTCCATGATAGATGGGATTATTTTAAGCTTATAAACATAGTTTATTTGTTGGAGCTCTCTTGTTCTAAGAAAGAGAAAACTTGTTTGAAAAAGTTTAAGCAGAAAGTTTAATTTGTAGGGAGAAGTATGCCAGGTTGGAGAAGGGCATGGCAACCTACTCCAGTATTCTGGCCTGGAGAATCCCACGGAGGACAGAGGAGCCTGGCGGGCTACAGTCCATGGGGTCACAAAGAGCTGGACATGACCGAAGTGACAGCACGCATGCACACACCTATGCTAGGCTATCTCAGAATAAACCATCTGTGAGACTGCAGCTGGGCTCTGCAGACAGCTGGATAGACATAGATCTCAAGGCCATCAGGATACTGTCTATCATCACTGTTCTGTTTGTGGACTTAGTTTTCCTCCCCCTCTGTTTCTTTCTCCTGTTTATTTCTGGTTTTCTCTTCAAAATGGAAACACTGTTGCTAATGACTCCTGAGCTTTATATCTTTCAGCCTAACTGCTGTTACTCAAAAAAAAAAAAAAAAAAAAAGAAAGAAAAAAATGCCTGGGAAGAGATTCATTAGCTCAATTTTGTCCAGGTACTCACAGGTGACATATGGCAGGAACATACAGTATTATGTGAACTATATGAAATCAGCACTATCTTCTTAAGAAGAGCAATTTCATCATTCAATCTAATAATTATAGCTAATAGCTAATTGAGTGCCTACTATGTGCCAAGCATTGTTCTAAGCACTTTACAGATGTTTACTCATTTACATTTGCAACAGCCCTAAAAGTTAAATGCTATAATCATCATTTTATAGTTTAGGAAAGTAAAGCATGAGGAATTTAACTAACTTGCCCATGATCATATAATAAGTGTAAGTACCAGGATTTTGATCCAAGTATTCCTCCAGGGTCTATTACAACATATAGTAATGGAGAGCATTATAGACAATTGGGGGAAAGATACTTGAAGTGGTAGGTCAGGAGTATATGCCACACGCTCAGTCCCACTGTTGTCTACTGCTTCAATATGTTGGCAAGGAAATGGAGGCCCAGAGAGGAGGATAAGAAACCCATATATGACCACACAGCCAGTAAACGACAGGACTGAGACTGGAACTCAACTTTGTCTTTGTCCATTATATCATGCTCCCTATTAAATCATTGGTTTGGGGAAGAATGATAAAGTTCATATTATACTACAATAAATACCACTTCTTGTGTGTAGAGCATTCTTCTAGGTACTAATAACTATGGAATTACAAGACTTGGTTTTTGTTTTCTATTTGGAAGTAATATTATATGCATTTTGAATGTATACCTATTAAGCATTCTGTTAAGAGAAATACACTGGATATTACTTGTTTTTTTTTTCTTATTTTATTTTAAAAATTTTATTATTATTACTATGATTATTTTACAATATTGTATTGGTTTTGCCATACATCAACATGCATCCGCCACGGGTGTACACGTGTTCCCCATCCTGAACGCCCCTCCCACCTCCTTCCCCATACCATCCCTCTGGGTCCTCCCAGTGCACCAGCCCCAAGCTTCCTGTATCCTGCATCGAACCTGGACTGGCGATTCATTTCTTATATGATATTATACATGTTTTAATGCCATTCTCCCAAATCATCCCCCCCTCCCTCTCCCACAGAGTCCAAAAGACTGTTCTATACATCTGTGTCTCTTTTGCTGTCTCGCATACAGGGTTGTCATTACCATCTTTATAAATTCCATATATATGCATTAGTGTACTGTATTGGTGGAGAAGGCAATGGCACTCCACTCCAGAACTCCTGCCTGGAAAATCCCAAGGGCGGAGGAGCCTGGTAGGCTGCGGTCCATGGGGTCGCTAAGAGTCAGACATGACTGAGCGACTTCACTTTCACTTTTCACTTTCATGCACTGGAGAAGGAAATGGCAACCCACTCCAGTGTTCTTGCCTGGAGAATCCCAGGGACGGAGGAGCCTAGTAGGCTGCAGTCCATGGGGTCGCACAGAGTCGGACATAACTGAAGCGACTTAGCAGCAGCAGCAGCATACTGTATTGGTGTTTTTTTTTTCCTGGCTTACTTCACTCTGTATAATCGGCTCCAGTTTCATCCACCTCATTAGAACTGATTCAAATGTATTCTTTTTAATGGCTGAGTAATACTCCATCGTGTATATGTACCACAGCTTTCTTATCCATTCATCTGCTTATGGACATCTAGGTTGCTTCCATGTCCTGGCTATTATAAACAGTGCTGCGATGAACATTGGGGTACACGTGTCTCTTTCAATTCTGGTTTCCTCGGTGTGTATGCCAAGCAGTGGGATTGCTGAATCATATGGCTGAATCATATGGCTAATCATATGAATAAATCAAAATCTATTTCCAGTTTTTTAAGGAATCTCCACACTGTTCTCCATAGTGGCTGTACTAGTTTGCATTCCCACCAACAGTGTAAGAGGGTTCCCTTTTCTCCACATCCTCTCCAGCATTTATTGCTTGTAGACTTTTGGATAGCAGCCATTCTGACTGGTGTGAAATGGTACCTCATTGTGGTTTTGATTTGCATTTCTCTGATAATGAGTGATGTTGAGCATCTTTTCATGTGTTTGTTAGCCATCTGTACGTCTTCTTTGGAGAAATGTCTATTTAGTTCTTTGGCCCATTTTTTGATTGGGTCGTTTACTTTTCTGGAATTGAGCTGCAGGAGTTGCTTGTATATTTTTGAAATTAGTTGTTTGTCAGTTGCTTCATTTGCTATTATTTTCTCCCATTCTGAAGGCTGTCTTTTCACCTTGCTTATAGTTTCTTTTGTTGTGCAGAAGCTTTTAATTTTAATTAGATCCCATTTGTTTATTTTTGCTTTTATTTCCAATATTCTGGGAGGTGGGTCATAGAGGATCCTGCTATGATGTATGTCAGAGAGTGTTATTACTTGTTAAGTAGAAATGCCATCTGTATGTCTCCCTTGTATGTGCTCAGTTGCTTCAGTCACATCCCACTCTTCGCAAACCTGTGGACTGTAGCCTTCCAGGCTTTTCTGTTCATGGGGATTCTCCAGGCAAGAATACTGGAATGGGTTGCCATGCCCTCCTCCAGGGGATATTCTCAACCCAGGGATCGAATCAGCGTCTCATGTGTCTCCTGTATGGCAGGCAGATTCTTTATCACTGAGACACCGAGGAAGCTCATGTGTTTCCCTCAGAAATGATTATATGTGTGGGGGGGTGTCTGTTTGTAAACTCTCTCTTCTGACTCTTCACATGAAAATAGGCTGTGAGATACTTTTACATTGTTGAGAACTGATGAGGGCTTCTTAGATTTCTCAGATTCCCATTCTCTGCTCCGAGTGTCCCTGTGGAACTGAGGGAGGCCAGAGGAGCTGGAACTTTCCCGTGGATTCACTATTGTATCCTGGACTAAGTAAAAGTGAAATTGTTCTTTTGCATCCAAGTAAAACGGGGAAAAGTGGTTTGTGTGTAAAGTTTAATGGTGCAACATCAAGAACAAGACCAAACCTTAAAATAAGGCTGGCACATAGCTGATACATGCCCTACCTTGATGCTTAACTTCTTAGGTTGTAAGTGCCTTATGGGATGAGACTATGTTAATTATCTGTTTTTCTGCAGTTTTACTATGATGTGTATAGATATGGATATCTTTTCATTTATACTGCAGGTGATTTCTTGGGATTCTTGGTTCTATGAATTGATGTTTCTCCTTAGTTCTAGGGATTAAGTATACCTTTTATTAATGCCTTGATTTCATTTTCTCTGACCTATCCTTCTGTTCACTATATTTTCTGTCTCTCGATGCTGCACTTTCATTTCTTTGTCTGTTTCCTTACTTTTTTTTTTAATTTTTTTTATTATTTTTTTTTGTTTGTTTCCTTACTTTCTTAGTAATTTTTTATTGTCTATTTTTTCAGTTCATGAATTCTGTCTTTAGCTATGTCTAATCTTATGCAAAACCTATTCAGTTAATTTCAATTTTTGGAGGGGGCTGAAATTGGGGCCTGGTTTATCAGAGGTTCAAATTTTGAGTTCTGGGCTTTGACAGCTCCAATAGTCTATAAAAATGCTGCTCTGTTATGATGATCTCCTCCCAGGCTCAGCAATTAACAAATGACCTCAGGATAAAGAAACTTTGAGTGCCTGGCTGGTCTTACTGTTTCTCAATTCCCTAGGTTTTTATCAGAAAATTGTTCACTCTCTTGTTAGTTTTTTGTTGTTTTGAATAAATTAAAGAACCGTTGGTTTCCTCAGTGAGAGAGATTATACTAATTACTGAGTTCTTCCCTATTTAAAATGGAAGTCTCAACATTTGTCTTTGATGAGTAAGTTGAGTAACTGAATGAATAAAATCAGTTAATGTTTATAACATTAACGATCTTAATTAGCAATATTCTGCTAAGCAATATTGCTAAGCAGAATTAGCAGTATTCTGCTTCTAACTGTGACTTCTGAAGGGTTCAGCAATAACAACTTGATATGTCATTTTTACTTCATGGAAATTGCTGATTCTGCTCTGTGAGTTGTTGCATTGCCAAGTATGTATAGGTCTTTAAAGGTGGCTGTGGTACTCCTTAAAAGACACTTGCTTCTTGGAAGAAAAGTTATGACCAACCTAGACAGCATATTAAAAAGCAGAGATGTTACTTTGCCAACAAAGGTCTGTCTAGTCAAAGCTATGGTTTTTCCAGTATTCATGTATGGATGTGAGAGTTGGACTGTGAAGAAGGCTGAGTGCCGAAGAATTGATGCTTTTGAACTGTGGTGTTGGAGAAGACTCTTGAGAGTTCCTTGGGCTGCAAGATGATCAAACCAGTCAATCCAAAAAGAAATGCTGGGAAAGATTGAAGGCAGGAGGAGAAGGAGATGGATGACAGTTGAGATGGTTGGATGGAATCATTGACTCAATGGACATGAGTGTGAGTAAACTCTGGGAGTTGGTGATGGACAGGGAGGCCTGGCATGCTGTAGTCCATGGGGTCACAAGGAGTCTGACACAATTGAGCAATGGAACTGAACTGAGCTGATGGTGCTTCTTTCACAGATCTTGTGAGAATTGTGATTAGATGGGCTATGCAGATAAATGGCAACCCACTCCAGTGTTCTTGCCTGGAGAATCCCAGGGACGGGGGGACCTGGTGGGCTGCCGTCTATGGGGTCGCACAGAATTGGACACCACTGAAGCGACTTAGCAGCATGCAGATAAAGGCTTTATTTCAGTGAGTTTCCATGGCCTCAAGTCCAGAGGACTCTGGTGAAAGGTGATCAGGACATTAACCATTAGAGTTTTTATTAGGTAGATAAAGAAAGGTTTATAAGGTTAGAATGCTATTTAACTTCCCTGTTCAAGTAGTGGCTCTCTCAATTGGCTGGTAATTGAATCTTTTGTTCTGGGAAATTTGAGAATCTTCAGAATAACCTTGATTGTGTGCGTGCTAAGTTGATTCAGTCATGTCTGACTCTGTGCAACCCTGAAGACTGCAGCCTGCCAGGGTCCTCTGTCCATGGGATTCTCCAGGAAAGAATATTGGAGTGGGTTGCCATGCCCTTCTCCAGCAGTATAAACGTACCACTATAATTACTTTTTATTGGAACCAATGGTCTGCAGTGAGTTGTTCTTTTTTCCATGAGTAACAATGGAAAACATATAAATAACAGTTACTATGTGCCAGAATCTTTTCTAAAATCTTTACATTTATTAAACCGTTTTATCTTCATAGGAACATATAAGGAGATGAGATAAAGATAAGTGATAAAATTGCACAACCAGAGAGTAACAGAGAATAGGAGATCCCAGACAGTCTTGATATAGAGTCCAAGCTCTATCTGTTCTATTATAATAGCATAATCCTAACCTGACCTGCCTCTTGAGAAATCTATACGCAGGCCAGGAAGCAACAGTTAGAACTGGGCATGGAACAACAGACTGGTTCCAAATAGGAAAAGGAGTATGTCAAGGCTGTATATTGTCACCCTGGTTATTTGACTTATATGCAGAGTACATCATGAGAAATGCTGGACTGGAAGAAGCACAAGCTGGAATCAAGACTGCCAGGAGAAATATCAATCACCTCAGATATGCAGATGATACCACCCTTATGGCAGAAAGTGAAGAGGAACTAAAAAGCCTCTTGATGAAAGTGAAAGAGGAGAGTGAAAAAGTTGGCTTAAGGCTCAACATTCAGAAAACTAAGATCATGGCATCTGGTCCCATCACTTCAGTGGAAACAGTGTCAGACTTTATTTTTGGGGGCTCCAAAATCACTGCAGATGGTGATTGCAGCCATGAAATTAAAAGACGCTTACTCCATGGAAGAAAAGTTATGACCAACCTAGATAGCATATTGAAAAGCAGAGACATTACTTTGCCAACAAAGGTCCGTCTAGTCAAGGTTATGGTTTTTCCCAGTGGTCATGTATGGATGTGAGAGTTTAACTGTGAAGAAAGCTGAGCACCAAAGAACTGATGCTTTTGAACTGTGGTATTGGAGAAGACTCTTGAGAGTCCCTTGGACTGCAAGGAGATCCAACCAGTCCATCCTAAAGGAGATCAGTCCTGGGTGTTCATTGGAAGGACTGATGTTGAAGCTAAAACTCCAATACTTTGGCCACCTCATGCGAAGAGTTGACTCATTGGAAAAGACCCTAATGCTGGGAGGGATTGGGACCAGGAGGAGAAGGGGATGACAGAGGATGAGATGGCTGGATGGCATCACCGTCTCGACAGACATGAGTTTGGGTAAACTCCGGGAGTTGGTGATGGACAGGGAGGCCTGGCGTGCTGCGATTCATGGGATTGCAAAGAGTCGTACATGACCGAGCGACTGAACTGAACTGAATAACAAGAAACACCATTCAGACACTTAGAAACACAATCTCTTGCCTGGGAGAAATGAAGATTATGACTCTCTACTAGATCTCCAGTTTTGGGCTTCCCTGGTGACTCAGCAAAAAAGAAACGGCCTGCAATATAGGAGACTTGGGTTTTATCTCTGGGTCAGGAAGATCCCCTGGAGAAGGAAATGGCAACCCACTCCAGTATTCTTGTCTGGAGAATCCCTTGGACAGAGGAGCCTGGTGGCTACAGTCCGTGGTGTCCCAAGAGTCCGACATAACTTAGTGACTAAACCAGCACCACCAGGTCTTCAGTTTTAAAGGTGGAAGATAAAAATAAAGAAAGAAAGAATTTGAAAGAAAAATAAAGAGACCTGTGTTGGACGTTAGTTGTCAGATAAGCAATGAAATGATTTTTCCAGGAGCATAAAGCAAGTGTCGCAGCTGTGTTTTAAATTGGTATTTTCACTACAGTTGTTCATATGTCTATATAAGAACAATGTCAAATAAAACTATAGAATCACTCATTTTTACAAGGTGACTACTGGTGTATAAGCACTTCTGCTGGATCTATGATTTACACATCTTTCAATCACAGATAAATACAGAGCAGGTCGATGTAGCCAAGAATTGTCTCTTCACATGGCTCTCTGCAAAACACACTCAGCTCCCTACTCTGTCTGCTCTCCACATTGCTGCCCGCCCATAGAGAATATGAGGGCTTTGTGGCCTTTTGGTTCTTCTAGTGGAAAATTTTATAGACTAAGCAGAGAGAAAGTTAGCACAAAGGGGACGATTTGCAAATGGACACCATTCCGTGTCTAAGGCCCTGTGGTGTGAAACTGCTAGCTTCATACCATAAATGGAAATTGGTTTTAGAGTCTAAAGGGGTTGTGATGACTGAGCACCAATACTGTTTGTCTTTATCCTTCATACAAAAATGGTAAAAGGAAAGGATTCCAAACCAGCCAAGGAATGATTTTGAAAAGCTCGATGCCACATCAAAGGGCACCACATAAAGCGAACAGCGTCATCTCATTGCTGAGAATGAAAAATCCATTGAAACTTTGTAAGAATATGTGTGTTTCTGTGTCTATATCTTTGACATAATTAAGGACTGCTGCTAAGTCACTTCAGTTGTGTCTGACTCTGTGCAACCCCATAGACGGCAGCCCACCAGGCTCCCCCGTCCCTGGGATTCTCCAGGCAAGAACACTGGAGTGGGTTGCCATTTCCTTCTCCAGTTAAGGAGTAGTCCATGTATAACATGATGAGAGACAAAATTTTTCTCATAGTCAGTGTGAATGATTATGGTTATATCTGTTTAAAAGATAACCTAAAATGTTCAATACTTTTTTTTCTTTCTTTTTTTAACCTGGGTTTAGGGAAGTTTTATATTGTCCTAATCTGAATTTGTTCTGATTGAGATATGAAGGATCCAAAATTACCCTGGCGTAATAGATTCAGTGAGTGTTTATAAACATGACACATTACTTTTCTTTTTTTAGGCAGAAGAGGCCTTCAAGTGTTCCTAAAGGACCTAAAAAAACCACACAGAGTCTCTAATATGTATATATTTTTGGCCAGGTCACACCGCTTGTGGAATCTTAGTTCCCTTACCAAAGATTAAACCTGGGCCACAGCAGTGAAAGTGTAGAATCCTAACGACTGGACATCCAGGGAATTTCCAACTATGATATTTTATTATTATCCTTACTTAAGACTATCCTTACTTTCAAACTGATAGATTTTTTTTCCCCCTAAAACTGTCACTTAAATGGGGGTTAGATTCAATCAGGTTAATGAAATTCAACATGTATGAAACTTCTCCTATTAATAGCTTCAGGAGATGACTTTTGAATGTAATTTTTGTAATTTATTACAATGGGTAGGATAAATATGGTGTTAGCTTCATTTTAGGTGACATTTAGATAACTTGAATATATATTGGGACTTAAATTTTTTTTTCGATATATTGTTAAAAGTATAAGTAAATTTGATATGTTCTTGTGTCAGCTGAGTTAGACTAGATTATGCTGTGGTAACACAAAATCCTGAGACCTATTGGCTTTTAGCCACAGAGATTTATATCTCAGGTACGTGATCAGGACTTGACTGAAGACCCTGGTTCATGCATCCTCACGCCGGGACCCAGGCTGATGGGGCAGACCCTGTTTTGAAGGTGGTTGTTTGCTAGTGCAGGAGGGAAAATTCTGCACTAATTCTTCAAGCTTCCACCTGCAGATGACACACATCACTCCCACAGCAGGTCACGTGGGGAGAGAGCAAGCTCAATCCTACCATGCGCTCTGAAGGAGAACCAGAAATATTTAGTGAATTGCACTAATGATCACCATAATCTCAGTCCCTCGAAATAGTAAAAACTGATAAAGCAAATCCAGTATGTAAATCAGCACATCAGGGAAAGCTACACGGGGGGACAAACAGTTTCATCCGAAGTTTTCTCAGCTCCCTTCTGCAGCAAACCTCCTTACAAGGTACTACTACACTCACTGTCTTCCACTGAGTCATTCCTATTCTCTCAGCAACCCACTGGATCTTATTATTTTTCTAGTCACAGAAAAGCAGAGTCACCTTTCTGTTTGAATCATTCCCTATGTACCCACTTTGTACTTAAAGACATCAGCTTTATTTTCATTCAGCGTAAACTTCTACTACCCACAGGAGAACTCTCAATGACCTCAATCATTCTGTTCAGTCGATTTGGGGAAATGTATGCATGGTATTGATACTTTGAATACTAAAGATGGAAATCTTCTCTAAATGGGGCTGATATTATCCAGAGAGCTTGATAATAGGTGATATAGATACAGAGTAACTGTTGAAGTATTAAAAAAATTTGGGTGTTAAGAATTGAACTAAGCTTTTGTTCTAAAGTCACTAAAACTCAGTAGCTTGAAAAGCCTTTGTAACTATTTTTGTGAAGAAAATCATCCCAGGTATATTTTAAAAAATAGTATGTAAAACACCTCTTACTTTACTTGATACAACTGCCTTCATTCTCCCCCACTGCCCCTCCTTTTCCTTTTCTTCCTTCCTTCTCTGTACCTTCCTTGTTTTCTTCCTTTCATTCTAAACTTCTGACACTGGAATTTCAGGAGATAAACTTTCTTGGAATTAAAAAAAAAAAAAAAGCTCGTACAATATTTTAAAATACTCCTTTGTTTCTTTGATAATTTTTACTTTTTCCTTTAAATGCTTCTGTTCTAGTCCTTTTTATTCTATGTTGATCTTTGATTTTGAGAATTCACTAATGATCTCTTACATTTTTAGCTGTTTTGCACTTGCCAGATAAATGTTTCTTTGATTTTAAAAAATGGTGCATTTTAAAACTTTTTAAAATGATATTTAGAAACTCCAGAATATATTTTAATAGTTATTTCACTTAAAAGGTTCTGGCTAAATAGAAAGAAATATATATAAAAAGAAACAACACACTCTTCCAACTGTAGCGAAGATTATTTTTTTACAGCAAGGAAAGAGCTCTCATTTCTCGGGCATGTAAGATATTAGCCTATTGTATCTGAGGATTACTGTGTCCACTGGAGTATGTTGTTGAGAATCTTCAGTACTCCCATCTTTCTAGCTTACTTTTGTGTTTAGACTCATTTAGACATCATTAAAGAACAAACATGTTTCCTCTTTTAGGACAAAGGCAATCAAGCTGATCTGAAGCTTGATTTTACATGACCATGAGATCAAGTAGATCTCATAGTCATCAAGTGTAATTAAGCTCATAGCTCTCAGTACATGGGTCTTTGTGATTCTTTGATTAGATCGATCCAAAGGTAAACATATTTTGTTGAAATATACAATGTAGAACTAAATTAAATAGATGTAAATCTCATTGAGTCATAACCTCCTGATTTAGCAGACTCCATGGAAAACTGGTTCCTCATAGAAGATCACCTGAGAGTTCAGTGCTAAGTCGATTCAGTCATGTCTGACTCTATGTGATCCTACGGACTGTATAGTCTACCAGGCTTCTCTGTCCATTGGTTCCCCAGGCAAGAATACTGGAGTGGCTTGCCATTTCCTTCTCCAGCGGATCTTCCCAACCCAAGGATCAAACCTGCATCTCTTACATTTACTGCATTGGCAGGCAGGTGCTTTAAATTTAGTGCCACCTGGGAAGTATTAAATCTTTGCAATTTTTATCCTTGATATGTGTGTCCAGTTTATAAAAACAAGGTCAATGTGTGGATTAATTCATTTATCTGTTCTACAAATATTAAGCCACTATATTAGTTTTGTATTGCTGTTGCAGTAGTAGATATAATGGTCATCTGAATACACAGAAGAACTATACAAAAAAAATATTCATGACCCAGATAACCACAAAGGCGTGATCACTCACCTAGAGCCAGACATCCTGGAATGTGAAGTCAAGTGGGCCTTAGGAAGCATCACTACAAACAAAGCTAGTGGAGGTGATGGAATTCCAGTTGAGCTATTTCAAATCCTAAAAGATGATGCTGTGAAAGTGCTGCATTAAACATGCCAACAAATTTGGAAAACTCAGCAGTGGCCACAAGACTGGAAAAGGTCAGTTTTCATTCCAATCCCAAAGAAAGGCAATGCCAAAGAATGTTCAAACTACCACACAATTGCCCTCATCTCACATGCTAGTAAAGGAATGCTCAAAATTCTCCAAGCCAGGCTTTAGCAGTATGTGAATTGTAAACTTCCAGATGTTCAAGCTGGTTTTCGAAAAGGCAGAGGAACTAGAGGTCAAATTGCCAACATCTGTTGGATCAGCAAAAAAGCAAGAGAGTTCCAGAAAAACATCTACTTCTGCTTTATTGACTATGCCAAAGCCTTTGACTGTGCAGATCACAACAAACTCTGGAAAATTCTTAAAGAGATGGGAATACCAGACCACCTGACCTGCCTCCTGAGAAATCTGTATACAAGTCAAGAAGCAACAGTTAGAACTGGACATGGAACACAGACTGGTTCCAAAAGAGTACGTCAAGGCTGTGTATTGTCACCCTGCTTATTTAACTTACATGCAGAGTATACGCATAATGCCAGGCTGGATGAAGGACAAGCTGGAATTAAGATTGCCTGGAAAAATATCAATGACCTCAGATATGCAGATGACATCACCCTTATGGCAGAAAGTGAAGAGGAACTAAAAAGCCTCTTGATGAAAGTGAAAGAGGAGAGTGAAAAAGTTGGCTTAAGACTTTAACATTCAGAAAACTAAGATCATGGCATTTGGTCCCATCACTTCATGGCAAATAGATGGGGAAACAATGGAAACAGTGAGAGACTTTATTTTTGGGGGGGCTTCAAAATCACTGCAGATGGTGAGTGCAACCATAAAATTAAAAGACATTTTCTCTTTGGAAGAAAAGCTATGACCAACCTAGATAGCATATTAAAAAGCAGAGACATTACCTTACCAACAAAGATCCATCTAGTCAAAGCTATGGTTTTTCCAGTAGTCATGTATGAATGTGAGAGTTGGACTATAAAGAAAGCTGAGCACTGAAGAATTGATGATTTTGAACTGTGGTGTTGGAGAAGACTCTTGAGAATCCCTTTGACTGCAAGAAGCTCCAACCAGCCCATCTTAATGGAAATCAATCCTGAATATTCATTGGAAAGACTGATGCTGAAGCTGAAGCTCCAATACTTTGCCCACCTGATGTGAAGAACTGACTCACTAGAAAAGACCCTGATGCTGGGAAAGATTGAAGACAGGAGGAGAAGGGGATGACAGAGGATGAGATGGTTGGATGGCATCACCGACTTGCTGGACATGAGTTTGAGCAAGCTCCGGGAGGTGGCAATGGACAGGGAAGCCTGGTGTGCTGCAGTCCATGGGGTTGCAAAGAATTGGACATGATTGGGTGACTGAACTTAATGAACTGCTGCTGCAAGAAGTTGCCAGAAATGTAGAGGCTTAAAACAACACAAATATGTGATCTTGCAGCTCAATAACACTGAAGTCTGACACTGGTCATTCTGAGCTAAAAGCAAGGGGTCAGCAAGAATATGTTCCTTTCTGCAGACTCCAGCTTTTTCCAGATAGTCCAGGCTATTCTATTCCTTGGCTTTTGACCCTTTCCTTCCTTCAGAATCAAAGAGGCATCTCCTTTAAATCCTTTTTTTGTTTTGTTTTGTTTTCACAGCTGTTTCCCTGGCCACCTCCTGGAAATTTTCTTCACTCTTAAGATTCATGTGATTACATTGGGTCCACCTGGATAATCCAGAATGCTCTCCTCATCTCAGTGTCCGGACACCTAATCACATCTGGAAAGTCTGTTTCATCATGTAGGTTACCACAGTACAAAATGATCCATCAGTGAGGTTTGCAGGGCAGTCATTTAGGTAACATACCATCAATGGACAGGGTCACATTGAACAGTATGAGTAAAAGATATGGTTGAGAGACAGGCACACCTGGGTTCAAAATCTAGACTTATTACTTAACTGAGAACAATTTGGAATCTTACCCAATCTTATCAGGCCCCAATTTCTGCAACTGTGAAATGGGGGATAATAATTAGGAATTAAATGACATTGCATATGCAAAACTCACAATACTTAGGAAGAGAGTGAGTGCTCAAGAAATATCATTTCTCTTCTCTAAAGATAGTACATCTTAAAATACATTTGGAAACATAACTACAAGGTCAAACAACAGAGCTGTTTTTAGTTGGTGTCAATTTAGAAACATAAAGAAAATCTCTCTAACTCTAATTTATCTTCTATCACGTTTTCTGAAACTTTGTAACTAAAACCATATTATTTTGGTTTATGTGGGTTGCTTTCCAAGCATGCTTGTTAAATACATAGCCGTTATCAAGAAAAATGGAGCATGAGCTGTTATAAGTAATTGCCACTGTGATATGAATTTGTTTGTCAAAGGAGTCTGTTTGAGAAAAAAGTTGGGGGTCATTTTTCAAAATTTGCTTTGAGTGAAATAACAAAGTGAAAATAGTGTTAAGTGATAGTACATCTTCCAAGGAGAACAGATCCAGTTCAGGTGCCAAAGTTGGCTGCACTTGAGCCCCCCTTTTTTGTGCAGAGGGTACATAATTGAGGAAAAAAGTACAAATGAGAACACCAGAGGAATTTGAGTTCATGTCTCCCCATGGCTCTGTGTATCTAGGGATGGCCTTTTAGACATCATCTATTTGGGGATATCAAAGGATGCTGAAAAATAATTTTAAATTATTAAACTTAAAATTATTTAAATAATTAAAATTGTAACATAAGTTACAATTTTGGGCACAAACTCATATTTCCATTCAAGAATATTACTTCTACTATAAGTGAATATTGAGTTTGAATGTGTCATCCACATAGGGTTTAGATCCAGACAGATTTCTGAAGGTTTACTTCTTGGTGGAGAAGGAAACCCTGCTAGACGGAGGCAATGACTTCCCTCTTTGTGAGGATGGAAGCTGAGTGAGCAGAGGAGCAGAAACAAGCTGCCTGGGTCCCAGGGAGAGAGTTCACTAGGAACCAGGCGATGCCTCAAGGGTTCATTATGGAAGACTAAGATGAGGATGTGGGTCCTGGAGATTGCATTAAGACCTGGAGCTCAGTTCTGAAGCTGGGCAGGCAGGTTGCTTGTATCGTAACAAAGGACAAAGTTAAATCAGACATTGGAGTTTCATTCAATTAGGGAAGAGAAGGCTGAGTTAAATGTCTAAGATTGGGGTCATGTTTGATAGTAGTTCTTATATTATCAGAAGATAAACCTCTCACAAGGGAAGATGGTGAGCAAGTGTAACACAAAAGACTACAGGTTACATTAAGACTGTGGGCAAATGAACGAGGTTACGGTAACTAGTCACAGTAGCAGTTTTGGAAATTTACCACTGGGGGTTGGGATACAGACTGTGAAATATGTTGAAGAATAAGTGCTAAGGGCCAGTGGAGAGGAGTTTTCTTGGGGAAGAGGCAGTATGAAGGGGAGCTAAGTGTGAGGGCTCTAGGTCAATGGCCCAAGACCTCAGAGCTCTCAGTTTCTTGGCTGCAATACGGACATAAAATAATATCCACCTTAAAGTTTTGTGATGAAGTTAAAAGGGGATAATGCCTGCAGAGCACTTAGTGCAGTGACTGACACAGGGTAAGCACTCAATTCATTTTAAGTTTTTATCATTTATCTTGGTGTTGAAGCCACAGAGCTATTTCTCTACTTCCTCTAGGGGCCGAGACCTGGGATTTCTGAGTGTTGGTAGTCAGACCTTCCAGCATAAGGGGGGAATATGGAAAAGAGTTTACAATCCTTTTCTTCCCATTGACTTTCTCCTATTGGGGATTAAAATTTAAGATGAAATATTATCAGTTCATGGGCTTCCCTGATGACTCAGTGGGAAAGTATCTGCCTGCCAATGCAGGAGATGCAGGTTCCATCCCTAGATTGGGACAATCCCCTGGAGGAGGAAACCAACTCCAGTATTCCTGCCTGGAGTATCCCAAGGACAGAGGAGCCTGGCAGGATATAGTTCATGGGGTCACAAAGAGTTGGACATGACTGAGTGACTAAACAACAAACAACAAATTATCAGTTTACCCGGATAGTATTTTCTTCCAAATATTATCAGTGAGAGGCATCTTCTTTCTTGCTTCTTTACAACATTAACATTGTAACTCAAATAACTCCTCCCATCAAGTACTTATGGGGCACATACATATCAGGTGGACTTCCCAGGTGGCACTCATAGTAAAGAACCTACCTGCCAATGCAGGAGACATAAGAGATGTGAGTTCCATCCCTGGGTCGAGAAGATCCCCTGGAGAAGGGATGGCAACCCACTCCAGTATTCTTGCCTGGAGAATCCCATGGAAGAGGAGTCCTGGTAGGCTACAGCTCATATGGTCACAAAGAGTCGGACCTGTTGAAGTGACTTAGCATGCACGTGGGTACATATCAGGCACTGGTGACAGCAGAAATGGTAAACAAAAGTTGACATAATAGAGTTTGCAGTTTAGAGATAATTAATATAGGAAATAAAAGCCCCTAAAGATTGTCAATAGCTACTCCTGATATTTTAATGAATATTATCAAGATAGCTAGGTTATTTTCTTTCTAAGATTATCACGGAATGCACTTTAATATCAAATTTCCATATAGTAGCATACTGTTTCTATCAAGAATAATAAATTCCATATCACTTTCATTCACACATTTGTCACTGTACATAATCACTACTGAAATCATAGGTTTGAGACGAAAAAGAAAAAATATGAATGGCAAATCATACAGAGAAATCAAATTGGCTCAGCACATAAAAATATTCCATTTTCAAATGCTTTGCGATATAAATGAAATAGATTGAGTAGTGCTATTTTCAAGACTGTCCCCTACTCAGCATTTATGATGAAATCTCTTGAAATAAGAAAGAACATTCAGTCTCCACTGAAGTGTTCCTGGTACTTCTTAAGGATATGACTTTCAGTGACTTTATAAGAAATAAATACCCTGGAAATCTATGTCAGGACTATTATCATGATTAAGTAAATATCAAATCTTGAGGAGTTTAAATTAGAGTCTTGATTTTTTAAAATGTGCTAACAGGGTGTGGGCAGTTAGTAAATTTCCCTTTGGGAGAAGTTCAGCAATTTGAACACTTAAATACATATCCTTCATGCTAAGAAAATCAATCTGGCATATCCAGTCCCATGTAGTTATTGGGCCCCTCTAAATCCATTTGTTGGCAATTTGATCTCTGGTTCCTCTGCCTTTTCTAAAACCATGGCATCTGGTCCCATCACTTCATGGGAAATAGATGGGGAAACAGTGGAAACAGTGTCAGACTTTATTTTGGGGGGCTCCAAAATCACTGCAGATGGTGACTGCAGCCATGAAATTAAAAGACACTTACTCCTTTGAAGAAAAGTTATGACCAACCTAGATAGCATTTTCAAAAGCAGAGACATTACTTTGCCAACAAAGGTCCGTCTAGTCAAGGCTATGGTTTTTCCAGTGGTCATGTATGGATGTGAGAGTTGGACTGTGAAGAAAGGTGAGCACTGAAGAATTGATGCTTTTGAACTGTGGTGTTGGAGAAGACTCTTGAGAGTCCCTTGGACTGGAAGGAGATTCAACCAGTCCATTCTGAAGATCAGTCCTGAGTGTTCTTTGAAAGGACTGATGTTGAAGCTGAAACTCCAATACTTTGGCCACCTCATGCGAAGAGTTGACTCATTGGAAAAGACCCTGATGCTGGGAGGGATTGGGGGCAGGAGGAGAAGGAGATGACAGAGGATAAGATGGCTGGATGGCATCACTGACTCAATGGACATGAGTTTGGGTGAACTCTGAGAGTTGGTGATGGACAGGGAGGCCAGGCGTGCTGCAATTCATGGGGTTGCAAAGAGTCAGATACGACTGAGCGACTGAACTGAACTGAAATCCATTTGTAAATCAATACACGCCTGCATGCTAAGTTGCTTCAGTGTGTCTGACTGTTTGCAACCCTATGAACTGTAGCCTGTCAGGCTCCTCCGTCCATGGGATTCTCCAGGTGAGAGTAATGGAGTAGGTTGTCATGCCCTCCTCCAGGGGATCTTCCTGACCCAGGCATCTAACCTGCATCTCCTGTGACTCCTGCATTGCCGGTGGATTCTTTACTGCTGAGCCACCGGGGAAGCCCTAAATGAATGCATATTTATTTTTAAATACATTTTATTTATTTATTTATTTTGGCTGTGCTGGGTCTTTGTTGCTGCTCCTGGGCTTTCTCTAGTTGTGGTCAGCAGGGGCTACTCTCTAGTTGAGATGCACAGGCTTCTCATTGTGGTGGCTTCTCGTTTTGCATAGCACAGGCTCTAGAGCACTGATTCAGTAATTGTGGCACATAGGCTTAGCTGCTCCTCGGCATGTGGAGTTCTCCCTGATCTGGGATCGAACCTGTGTCCCCTGCATTGGCAGGTGGACTCCCAACCACTGGACTATAGGGAAGTCCAATACATATTTACTGAGCACTGGCTATGTAATCAGTTCTGTGACAGATGCTGTGAAGTTAAGATATAAGTCAGTTATAAATTATAGTGACTGCTGTACAGGAACTTTTAATCAAGTTGGGAAATAAACACAGAAGAGTATATGTAACAAAATTTTGCACAGTGGAGGTCCAACTCTAAGAGCAATAGGGTTTAGAAATGAGAGGCGACTGTGACTCATACTACTTCAGGAGGGCAGCTTCAAGGAGGTTGCACTTAAGCTGCAAAAGAAGTGCTGCGTTTGAATGAGGAGAAGCGGTATTCCAAAACTGAGAGAGGCAAGCAGGGGTTTGAATGTGGCATCAATGAATGAGGATGACAACAGCAGAGGACACAGTAGGAAACAGTTTGCATTTGTAAGATAGATTTGACATATATACACTACTGTATATAAAATAGATAACTAATAAGAACTGCTGAATAGCACAGGGAACTCTACTCAATACTTGGAAATGATCTACATGGGAACAGAATCTAAAAAGAATGGATATATATGTGGGTATAATTGACTCACTTTGCTGTAGAGCAGAAACTAAAAACATTGTAAATCAATTATACTCCAATTAAAAAATTAATTAAAATATATAAAATGTGTGAAAAAAGAGTTTAAGAGCTGGAAAAAAAAAAAAAAAGATGGGACCAGAATATTGAGGACCTTGATGTGCAAGTTGAAAAGCAATAAGAGGCAAGGCGTGTTCCAAGCCCATATGGCCATTTAAAATACAACTTTTCCTATAGAACTTGAACTTGGGTACTGCCAAAGATGATGAAATTGAATGGTTTTCCCACCCTTGTTCTTACATAAGTAAGCCATGAAAATTACTTATTTTTAACTCTTTCCCTTGAACTGAAATATATACTGATAAAATGATATGAAGGACTTCCCTGGTGGCTCAGATTGTAAAGCATCTGCCTACAATGTGGGAGACCTGAGTTCGATCCCTGGGTTGGGAAGATCCTCTGGAGAAGGAAATAGCAACCCACTCCAGCATTCTTGCCTGGGAAATCCCATGGATGGAGGATCCTAGTAGGCTACAGTCCATAGGGTCACAAAGAGTCAGACACGACTGAGTGACTTCACTTTCAAAATGATATGATGCTTATTTACTTCCAAATAATTTGACTGTGGGAGAGGAAAGCAGGTGAGGACAGAAATGGGACAAAATTGGCCATGAGTTGGTAACTGCTAATGCTGAATGGTGGGCACATGGCCTTTGTCATAGAATTCTATGAGATTTTATGTTTTTATTGTGAACAATAAAAAATTTCAAAACATTCTCCTACTGTACCTGTATAACATCATTCTTGTGAAAATTGCTGTCTATCTCATATTTCCTGCCAGTTTTCTTAGAAGTTAGTGCTGTTTAATGTATTTCAGGTAATTTTCTCATTTATTTTGTTTCATCCCCTCCCTGCTTGCCCTTCATCATCCGGCCCTTTCCCCACATGGCCCCATGCAGGCAGAGGTTTTCTTCCTTTCTCTTCCTTCCTCCATCCCTCCTCCTTTCTTTCTTTCTCTCCCTCCATTCCTTTCTTTACTGTGCATCTCTATTGCCTAAAATAGTGACTGGCACACAGTATGCAACTTATGCATATTTGTTGAATGACTGAATAGATGAGACAATGTATTTGTGCCAAAAAGTTCTATTTATAATAGATGCTAAACCAAAAGTAGCTTACTCATTCCTCTTTTAAAAAAAAGTACATTAAAATAATTATTTTAATTAATGTTGACAATAATTTTGGTTAAGTCATGCCTCTAAACTAAAATCCTTACAATTCAATGATGTGGCATTATATATTGTTGCAGATATTATGATATTTTGAGTTCATTAGTTGATTTCAACACAAATATTGAGTACACATCATGTATCAGGTATTCAGTTAGGCATTTATATACACAGAAGAATGAAATGCATTGCTATGGCTTCCCAGGTGGTGCTAGTGGTAAAGAACCCACCTGACAATGCAGGAGATATAAGAGATGCGGGTTCAATCCCTGGGTTGGGAAGATTCCCCTGGAGAAGGACATGGCAACCCACTCCAGTATTCTTGCCTGGAGAATCCCCTGGACCGAGGAACCTGGTGGCTTACAGTCCATAGTGTCACAAGGAGTCAGACATAACTGAAGCGACTTAGCATGCATGCATGCACAGGAGTTTCCAGCCAAGTGAGGAAGCAGATATAAAAAGAGATCATCACATCATAGTAAATGTAATCAGAGAAATAAACAGAGAAGGAGCACTCATCCCATCCTGAAGGCTCAGAAAGAGCTCCTAGTGGAGACAAGACCTGGACTGAGTGAGGCCATCATCAAAAAATCTACAAACAATAAATGCTCTGTGTGACCCCATAGACAGAAGCCCACCAGGCTCCCCCATCCCTGGGATTCTGCAGGCAAGAACACTGGAGTGGGTTGCCATTTCCTTCTCCAATGCATGAAAGTGAAAAGTGAAAGGGAAGTCGATCAGTCATAAAATAGATAACCACTAACGACCTACTATATAGCACAAGGAACTCTAGTTAGTATGCTTTTGTGACCTATATGGGAAAAGAATCTTAAAAAGAGGGGATATATGTAACTGATTGATTGATTTTGCAGTACAGCAGAAACTAACACAACATTGTAAATCAACTATATTGCAATAAAAATTTTTAAAAAATGAGAGTTCCTCAGCCATCAATGCAAAGAAATAGAGGAAAACAACAGAATGGGAAAGAGGGAGATCTCTTCAAGAAAATTAGAGATACCAGGGAAACATTTCATGCAGGGATGAGCGTAATAAAGGACAGAAATTGTACGAACCTAACAGAAGCAGAAGATATTAAGAAGTGGCAAGAATACACAGAAGAACTGTACAAAAAAGATCTTCATGACCCAGATAACCATGATGGTGTGCTCATTCACCTAGAGTCAGATATGCTGGAATATGAAGTCTAGTGGGTCTTAGGAAGCATCACTACAAACAAAGCTAGTGGAGGTGATGGAATTCCAGTTGAGCTATTTCAAATCCTAAAAGATGAGGCTGTGAAAGTGCTGCACTCAATATGCCAGCAAATTTGGAAAACTCAGCAGTGGCCACAGGACTGGAAAAGGTCAGTTTTCATTCCAACCCCAAAGAAAGGCAATGCCAAAGAATGCTCAAAGTACTGCACAATTGCACTCATCTCACACACTAGCAAAGTAATGCTCAAAATTCTCCAAGTCAGGCTTCAACAGTACGTGAACCATGAACTTCCAGATATTCAAGCTGGATTTGGAAAAGGCAGAAGAACCAGAGAGCAAATTGCCAACATCTGTTGGCTCAGCAAAAAAGCAAGAGAGTTCCAGAAAAACATCTACTTCTGCTTTACTGGCTATGCCAAAGCCTTTGACTGTGAGGATCACAACAAACTTTAGAAAATTCTTCAAGAGATGGGAATATCGGATCACCTGACCTGCCTCCTGAGAAATCTGTATACAGGTCAAGAAGCAACAATTAAAACTGGACTTGGAAAAACATCCTAGTTCCAAATAGGGAAAGGAGTATGTCAAGGCTGTATATTGTCACTCTGCTTATTTAAATTATATGCAGAGTACATCATGAGAAATGCTGGGCTGGATGAAGCACAAGCTGGAATCAAGATTGCCAGGAGAAATACAAATAACCTTAGATATGCAAATGAAACCACCTTTATGGCAGAAAGCGAAGAGAAACTAAAGAGCCTTTTGATGAAAGTGAAAGAGGGGATTGAAAAAGTTGGCTTAAAACTCAACATTCAGAAAACGAAGATCATGGCATCTGGTCCCATCACTTCATGGCAAATAGATGGGAAAAAAATGGAAACACTGAGAGACTATTTTGGGGGTCTCCAAAATCATTGCAGATGGTGAGTACAGCCATGAAATTAAATGATGCTTGCTCCTTGGAAGAAAAGCTATGAGCAACCTAGACAGCATGTTAAAAAGCAGAGACATTACTTTACCAACAAGGCCCAACTAGTCAAAGCTATGGTTTTTCCAGTGGTCATGTATGGATGTGAGAGTTGGACTATAAGGAAAGCTGAGTGTCGAAGAATTGATGCTTTTGAACTATGGTTTTGGAGAAGAGTCTTGAGAATCCCTTGGACTGCAAGAAGGTCCAACCAGTCCATCCTAAAGGAAATCAGTCCTAAATATTCATTGGAAGGACTGATGCTGAAGCTGAAACTCCCATACTTTGGCCACCTCATGTGAAGAACTGAGTCATTGAAAAAGACCCTGATGCTGGGAAAGATTAAAGGCAGGAGGAGAAGGGGACGACAGAGGATTAGATGGCTGGATGGCATCACTGACATGATGGATACGAGTTTGAGTGGGATCCGGGAGTTGGTAATGGACAGGGAAGCCTGGCGTGCTATAGTCCATGGGGTCGCAAGGAGTCGGATGTGACTGAGAGACTGAGCTGAACCAATGAGCTACCATTGAGGAAAATAAAATATAAAGATAAAGCCATATGGAAGCTGGTTTGAGCAAGGAACTAGGTGAAAACGCAAATAGCATATGTTTGTGTGTGTGTGTGTTTGGTGAGTGGGGAGTGTTGGGATTAGATAATACTTTTAGATTTTTAAGTATTATATGCCTGGATGCCTAGTTTTTTTAAATCTCCCTTGCTCTTTTTTCTTGTGGCTAATGTAAAGTTACAGTGACATATAAGTACCAAGTTTCATCTACATGGATAAACGGTGACTTTGTACTTTCTTGTACTTGCACATACTTTTTCTGTGGGATCAGGACTCTTTAGAGTATGTAGTCACTACACAAGAAGACAATATTTTGCAGTTATAATTATCACTTAAGACATGTAGAGATGACTTAGGGAGGTTAAATATTCAGCTTGGAAAAAAAATAATAACTTGCTGTGTCAGGGGAAAAAAATACCTCTGCTTAATTCTTCCAGAAACTTGTGTTATAAAGGGGACAATTTGTTCAACATGACATTTTGCATATAGAAAAAGAATTCTGCTTGTACTGTCTAAAACAAGCCAAATGGGACTTGTAAAACCCAGAGTACAATAGTTTCATTTCAGTTCAGTTCAGTTCCTTTCAGTCGCTCAGTCGTGTCCGACTCTAGTAAATCACAATTAGGTACAATTTGGGAAATTAAGAATTTGAAAATTAAAAGCCATGAATATTAAAAAAGAGAGTTTCTTGTACTTTTATATAAAAAGAAGAGTGTTAACATTTTAATTTTATTTTCTAGAGAAAAGGAATCTTGTATTGGTCAAAAAGGAAAATTGTGATACTTGTTTAATGACCTTGTGCAATTATTAGATGCAGCATATTAAACTCAAGAGAGAAATATTGAAACACACAAGTCTCTGATTATTCATCACAACTTGCAAAGTAAACACTGGAAAACTTATATTAATTCTATTTTGTAGATGAGTTGTTGTTGTAAATACATGCATTTCAGAGGCGACTCCCTCTTTCATTCTGGGTGTGATGCAATAATCGAGGTTATCAGAGAGCTGTTGTAATTTGAAGTTGATCTGTTGTCTTAATGAGCAACTCTGTAAACTGTTCTACTATTATTAATGGTCACTATTTGTTCCCTATAATCTGTTTCTCCCTTTGTCCTGAGCTCATGGCTTTACAGCTAGCGTTTAGACTTCGTCTGTTTCTTTCTGCTGTGTTGTCTTTGAGACTGTGTTTGAGCCAATGGGATATGATCAAAAGTTATTTGCCCTGGACTTTGACTCTCTACTCCTTCCTGTTTTCTGGAAAATAAACATGTCCCTGGCCTTTTTTTGTTCCAAGGAGATAAGGATAATACTGGAGGGATGAGATAGTTGGAAGACAGAAAGAACCCTGATCTATGAAAAACTTTGTGGAACTGAGATACCCCAAGAGTTTATACTGGCCAATCTGCTGTGTGAGAAATGAACTTCTGCCTTACCGAGTTGTTGTATTATTGGCTTTTTTGCTACATCTTCTTAGCTTTTATTCTAATTATTGTGTGTGTGAGCACTTAGTTGACTCTTTGCAAACCTATGGACTGTAGTCTGTCAGGCTCCTCTGTCCATGGGATTCTCCAGACAAGAATACTGGAGTACGTTGCCATTTCCTTCTCCAGGGGATCTTCCCAAGCCAGGGATTGAACCTGGGTCTCCTGCATTGTAGGCAGATTCTTTACTGTCTGAGCCACCAGGGAAGCCCCAACTAGCTCTAAAACTTAGCAGTTTGTAGGAGAGAAGGTACTTGAGGAAGGGAAGCCTACCTGGTTTATTTTTGTGTTAAGTGGATTCTATTTTTTAAAATCAGGTAGGTTTTTTTTTAAACAATATTCCATTAAATTAACAACTTGTGGTTCAGATGATTTAGAACATTGTTAATTTATTAATATTGAGAAAAAATTGTTTCTCTTAGTAAAAATCTCAAAAAATATTCTCTAAGAAAAGAATAAAAAATTTCTCTATTATGCAGGGCACATCTACATAGCATCAGAAAATGCAAATGGAAATATACATGGGTGCAAATTTCTTAACAAGAAAACTCTTAACTTATATGGAGAACTTTACTTCTTAGTTTCTAAATTTCTATAGCCAGAAATTCTGACTCAATAGGTCTGGGCAAAGACATGGTGTCAGAAATGGGGAGGGAGGAAGAGGAATGCTTGTGCGTCTGAGTATTTATTACGGCTTCCTGAAGACAGTGATACACTCCTACATTTGAGATCCACTCATTTACTCAGCTTCTGCTGATGATACTGTAATCACATCAGTAGAACCACTTACCTGTCACCATCTTTAAAATGAAATTTGTTGCTTCAAGTTTCAAGAAATTTCAATAATTGATACAAATTATGTCATTGATTAGTAGATCTTTTCCTCCATCAACAAATTTAAATTTCTAGAAATAGCAGAAGTAAAGGAATGGGAAGGGAGGATTATACAAGAGTGTGTGTGTGTGTGTGTGTATGTGTGAATGGGGTGTGTGTTTATATAAGCATTGATGGTTGGGTGGATGATAGTGGAAGAAAAAATAGTTACACACTGTAACTGAAATCTCCTTGCCTAGCTGTCTAACTTGTACTCAATCTTCAAGGCTCAGTTTAGTTCTCACCTCCTCTATGAGGTATCTTTGATTGCTTGGGCAAAACTAGGCTCTGCTTTATCTCTGCTCTCATGCTGCTGCTGCTGCTGCTAAGTCACTTCAGTCGTGTCCGACTCTGTGTGACCCCATAGACGGCAGCCCACCAGGCTCCCCTGTCCCTGGGATTCTCCAGGCAAGAACACTGGAGTGGGTTGCCGTTTCCTTCTCCAATGCATGAAAGTGAAAAGTGAAAGTGAAGTCGCTCAGTCGTGTCTGACTCTTAGCGACCCCATGGACTGAAGCCTAACAGGCTCCTCTGTCCATGGGATTTTCCAGCAAGAGTACTGGAGTGGGCTGCCGTTGCCTTCTCCATCTGCTCTCATGGCACCCTGTAAATAACCCTCCTACATATACATGGTGGTATTTTACAGCTCTCCTTCACCCCTGAAAGGGATTTCACCCTGTCTGCCTTTGGTATCCTGAATCCCTGGTATAGTATCTGGTACGGAGTGGGTTCTCAACACATGAAGGAAACTGGACTTGAAAAGTGCCAGAAAATGGTGAAAATAGAAAGATATGTGTGTAAGGAAGAAGAAAGGGCCTACTGGATAATATTTGTCTTTTAAAAAATTGAATTAGAGCTGATTTACAATGTTGTATTAGTTTCATATATATAGCAAAAATGATTCATTTACACAGACAGACACATATTCTTTTTCAGATTCTTTCCCAATACAGGATATTATAAGATATTGAATATAGTTCCCTGTGCTATACAGTAGGACCTTACTTTTTATCTATTTTATGTATATTAATAATAGTGTGTAGCTATTAATCCCAAACTCTTGATTTGATAACTTTTTTGTTTTTAACAGGTTGCAGCTCAGAATTTTATTCATTAAACAAACACTAGTACACTGTCAAGGCACGAGGGTAGGCCAATCCCAGAGGAGCGATCTCAGCTCGGCTTGGATCCCTCTGTTTATACATTTTGTCTCCTCCCCGCTGAGCCTGCCCTATGCAAATTAGGGCTAGCCAGGAAGGGGGCATGTTTGTTTCACCTGAGGTTTTCACTCATGTCTGTGGATTTTTCTTTTGTTCCCTTTTCATGGGCTTTTCCCTTTGTCTTTTGTCTTTCTTTTGAAACTTTTTTGAACTTACTTGTTTAGAGTTCGTGGCCTGAGGCTCTTTTTATTTCTGACTTATTTTTCCCCTTACTCTCATTTATTTCTCATTCTACCATGTTGGTGTTTAAGGTTTTAAAACTGTGATACGGTTATTAATACTTTATTAATATTAATAGAATAATTTAGAATATAATCACAATTATAATTCTCCTCTTTAGTTTTTTATTCAATAGTAAAAGTAGATGTTATCTCTCTCCAAGTATGAACATGGATATATGAAAGAATAAATTATTTTAACAGAGTATGAAAAACTGACATTTGCTAAGCATTTATTACATTCCAGGCACTGTGTTGTACACTTGTACTTAGATTATTTCATGTAATCTTTCTATCAATCTGTGAAGTAGGTATTATATTTCACAAAGAAGAAAACAATATTAGAAAGGTTATAGTTATAGCCCAAGGACTCACAGTTGGCAAATAAATGAGCCAAAATTTGAATGCAGATCTAGCCTAACAAATTCTGGTGACTTGTAACCCAAACTAAATTTATTTGCAAGAATTACAATGATGCAGTAACACCTGTGCATCTTAACATATCCGAGAGAAAGCACCTGCTGTGGGGAAGGTCTTGCCTAACTCATCTATTTTGCTTTGCATGCTTTGAATGTTTTAGCACCTTCTCATGTTCATAGCAGGACTTCCCAGGTGGCGCTAGTGGTAAAGAACCTGAGAGACCTGGGTTCAGTCCCTGGGTTGAGAAGATCACCTGGAGAAGGGCTTGGCAACCCACTCCAGTATTTTTTGCCTGGAGAATCCCATGGACAGAGGAATCTGGTGGGCTATCGTCCATAGTGTTGCAAAGAGTCAGACACGACTGAAGCGACTTCATACACTCACACATGTTCACACCAGCCACCATGCTGTATTCCACTGTCATCTCTAAATCTGGGCCTGTGAATGTCTCCTATATCTGAAGATGCTCTATTCCTACTCTCAGAAGATTGAAGCTTTATTTTTATGAAATGTATCCCTGGTGGCTCAGGGGTAAAGAATCTGCCTGCCAATGCAGGAGATATGGGTTCAACTCCTGATCCAGGAAGATCCCCTGGAGAAGGAAATGGCAACCCAGTCCAGTATTCTTGCTTGGAGAACCCCATGGACAGGGGAGCTTGGTGGGCTACAGTTCATGGGGTTGCAAAGAGTCAGACATGATGTAGTGACTAAACTAAAACCATTGTTGTTTTTTTTTTAATTTTATTTTATTTTTAAACTTTACATAATTGTATTAGTTTTGCAGGTTCCAATGTTCCAGCTTGACAGCTATTTGAATTAATATGCAAGATTTCCATATATCAGAAGATTTAGATTATATACAGTCATCTATACTCATATCACATTAATCATTTCAATCTAATCTCTGAAATAAACCTTATGTTCCAAGCAAGATTACTTTCCATTCCCCAAAGAAATCAAATGGATATTTTAAACTCTATACACTTGCTCACCTCTTTTCCTGAAACACCTTTAAATATATGTGTAATAAAATACTGTCCATCTTTTAAGGATTAACTAGAATGTGCTCATTCCTCTGCACTAAGTGTGGGGAGGAAAAGATGCTGGGTTTTAGTTGTGATCCAGTTTGTAGAGCCTAGCATGCAAAGAGATACTGACCAAAGAGGCAACAGAAATTGTCTAAAGCCTAGTGTCTAAAAGGCACAGAAAGACAAAATATGGCTTAGACAAAAGTACAGGAAGTCCTGTTCAAATTTCAGGAGACTCCTAACTTTGAAGTTTTGTGGGATTGCAGTGGATTTGGAAGGTATTAATATTTGAAATAGAGCAAGTCTGCTTGCTACAAGGATGGGAATACAAAGAATATGACTTAACTCTCTGAAATAATGGTTGCTGAAAATTGATTTGCCTTCAAATCCTAGTTATCAGTTGGGCTTCAGGGTAAAATTAAAGTCCTATATAGGAACTGAACTACCAGGTAGGCTAAGTAGGCTCATGATACAGTGAATAAACAAGGTTGAAATCTATTCCCAGGCACAGGGCTGAGAAAGAGATGATTAGGGAGTGGCATAGCTGAGAGATCACTCCAACTCTGCACCTCATTGCTTGTATCTGGCTTGCAGTTAATTATTAATTAACTAAATAATTAAATCAGTAATCCACAAGGTATTTATTAAGTATCATTCATGTATCAGGAACTAAGACTAAAATGAATAAAGCATAGTTCCTTAGAGTGGGGAAGAAAGAGAAATATTATGGGTTTAAGTTGAATAATATTGTTCAATGAATGGACATTGAATAGGCATTACTGGTGGTTCCATCTGTCATTGACTCACATCACGTGCACTAAGGCCTTATGAAGGACCAAAGAAACCATACAAATGTGAGAGTTGGACCATAAAGAAGGCTGAATGTCAAAGAATTGATGCTTTCAAATCATTATGTTGCAGAAGACCCTTGACAGTCCCTTGGACAGCAAGGAGGTCAAACCAGTCAATCCTAATCAACCCTGAATATTCACTGGAAGGACTGATGAGGAAGCTGAAGCTCCAATATTTTGGCCACTTGATGTGAAGAGCTAACTCATTGGGAAAGACCCTGATGCTGGGAAAGATTGAAGGCAAAAGGAGAAGGGGACGGCAGAGGATGAGATGATTAGATAGCACCAAGGCAGGACAAGTGTCAGAAGCCTTCTACAAACGACATTGGTTGATGAGATTAAATGTCATTCCCAGAACTGGAATTGGATGACTTCCATTTAACTCCTTCATCCCTTCCCTTCATCTCCAACCATTCAAATGATTTTGACAAACCATCCTTTGATTCAACATGGATGTCACACAGAAATATGGATGTGAATCTGAGCAACCTCTGGGAGATAGTGGGTGACAGAAGAGCCTGGCATGCTGCAGTCCATGAGGTTGCAAAAAGTTGGACACAACTTAGTGAATGAACAACAGTAACGACAGTGACAACAGAGAAACCTGCCTGGTTTCAGCCTACTGAGCTACAGTTCCCTAATGGAGAGCAGCTGGCACTGAGTCACTTGTCTTGGTAATTTTTCTGTGTGACATCCATGTTGAATCAAAGGGATGGTTTGTCAAAATCATTTGGATGGTTGGAGATGAAGGGGAGGGATGAAGGGATTCAAATGGAAATCATCCAATTCCAGCTCTGAGAATGACCCTTAGTTTCATCAACCAAAGTCATCTGTAGAAGGCTTCTGACACATGTCCTGCCTTGATTGATTGTGGGTCAAGAAGTGAATAGGACTATCAAACACGTCGGCGCTAAGTGTGAGTACAAGTGGTCTCAACTGTGAGGGAACCAGAGTATCAGTGAGACAAGGACCGTTCTGCTGTCACTTTCTCCATAAAGCCCTTATCATCACCCGGACTGGCGTGATGGCTTATTACACCGTTTCCATCCATTTGCTACTTGCCTTATCCTACTATGACCTGGGAAGACTCAGGACTGTCTGGTTCTCATGCCAGAAGGGTTTAGGGGAAACACAATGAACTTAAAATATTAGTCCTGGAGAGTATCAGGTAGTTTGGGCTCAGCACAAAAATTCCACAGTTGAATTCAGCTGTTGCTGATATAAGTTCTCTAAAAAAGTAAAGGATGGAAGGTGTGTATCAGGTGCTAGGCAAGGTGGTGGCTTTACTTTCCTAGGAGATTTATTCATCATGGCAGAGCCCTTAGTTGGATATTAAAAAAAAATTTAACTGTAATATAGTTGCTTTACAATGTGTTTTAGTTTTACTGTAGAGCAGAGTGAATCAGTTATATGTATACATATATCCTCTCTTTTTTGGATTTCCTTCCCAATTAGGTCACCACAGAGCACTGAGTAGAGTTCCCTGTGCTATACAGTAGGTTCCCATTAGTTATCTATTTTATATATAGTGGTGTATATATGTCAATCCCAATCTCCCGGTTCATCCCTGAACCCCTTACCCTCTTGGTATTTGCATTTGCATCTGCTCTTTACATCTGTGTCTCTATTTCTTCTTTGAAAATAGGTTTTTCATCTCTACCATTTTTTTTCCAGATTCTGAATATATGTGTTAATAGACAATATGCTGTACATTTTGATACAGGAAAAAGGAAATGATAAGAGCTAGGCAGTGTATATAGAATCCATCCAAACTCTGCAGACTTGAAGGATGAGTTCCTGACTTTAAAGAACAATAATAGATGATAATGGTGATTTGCTTGCATTTAGAATGCACCTATCTCTACTTTCTCACGTGCACTTCACTATTTTGAGACTGGATTCTGAGTGGGGGAAGCAGACAGACTACAGAATTAATATTAAGGCAAAGCTGAATCCTGACCATGTTATTTGGGGACTCTGTGCACATAAAATTTTCCTTCCTGGAGTATGTATTCCAGGCTCTATTTGGTTTTAGAGGGCTCTCGAGGGCAATGTGAAGTGAACATGCATTTTCTTGCTTCTGCTCAGCTGCATCCTCATCTCTGAACACTTTCCTTCTTGCTCATCCAACTGCAGCCTCAAACAGGCTGGATATGTTGCCATTAAGACCTTTGCACACACAACGATCCTTGCCTGGAAGGTTCTTCCTGCAAATGTCCACATGGTTTATTCCTTTACTTAGTTCAAGACTTTGCCCACGTTTCATCTTATTGGCGAAGATTACACTCTCTTTCCCCAGTTCTCTTTGTTTTTCTCCACAGCTGTTTTAATACTATGTATTTCTTTGTTGATTTTCTGTTTCCCAACACCAGAATGCAAACTCTGTGAGGCCAAGGCTTTGTTTATTGCTGTGTTCTCAGGGCCTACTACTGTGCTTGGCACATAGTAGATGCTCAATAAATACCAGATAAATATGTACCTGACTGTTAAAATTTAGATATAGGATGTCAGTGATTACCAAGACCAACCAAATGGTGGGGCCATGGTATCCATTATCTTATGTGCTTTAGGAAACTTAATAGGGCTGAGTCTGGTCTGTGGGGTTGTTAGTGGGCATACCAATAGAAGCTGTCATAGACAGATGCAGGAGAAACAAGGCAAGGACATGCTACATCATTTCTGATGGTACACAAGTTGGTTTGATCATTATATTCCTACATAATAAGCTCCTCGGAGATACTTATTCATACTTAAGTATTCTTAATAGCAACTGGCTAAAGGCAGTACATATATAGTACTCAATAACACTTATTGAATGAATGGATGATTTGAAGTTAAAATTACAGAGCTACATAGTTGACAGTTATTTGAAGGAAGAACATCCATAAAATGACTTTCTTAAAATGACAATTTGGGTACAGATTATTATAAAATGAACTATAATTGTTTCATTTTGGAAATAAGAAAGTCATAATCTGAAACATAAGCCAACATAACATGTAATCAGATAAATGGAATGCTCTGTCGCAGGACTCTGAGAATTAACGGTACTACCACATGGAATGCATTCAAACAACTGGACACATAGTAACATCTTGGTGAAAGAAACAATTAGTATTAGTGTTAGTAGTGGTGTGCTGTGGTGTGTATGTGTGTGGTATGTGTTACTTTCTCACATAGGGAGTAACTCCTGTATAGCAGAACCATGTAATGCATGTTTATGTGTAAAGATGAGGCTCAGTACAAATATATTGGAATAATGAATAAATCATTTTATTTGAAAATGTTTTCTCTCTGCATAACCTTTGGAATGTTGCTGTAATGGCTATTTGCAGGGAGGAATGGACAAGGGAGGCATAGTTTTGTGGTGAGGAATGTAGGCTTGAGAATTGAACAGTGTTGGGCTTCGGTCTCACTTACTAACTATGTTTTCATGGAAAAATTACTTAGTCTAAGACTTTGCTTCTCTCTCAGTAAAATGTGTAACACTAACATACCTCTCAGGATTGTCTTGCTGACTAAATGAGGCAATGTAGTGCCAGAATCATAGTATTGATATTTATTTGCATCTTATTTTGCCAATTATAACTGATTATAATCACTCAGGAATCCACAGTTATATCTTATAAGAAGGAAAGAAATTTAACAACCTTAACATATAACATACCACGTCCTTCCTCCTCTATCTTGTGGAGTTAGGAACACTGACAATAAAACAGCTTCTGTCAGTAAGTATTTCTCCTTCATTCATTTGGAAATGCATCATGGTCTATTTTGGGATTACTCCTGAATTCTTGTCTTGTGTTATTATGAAGAATTGCTCTTGTCTGGCCTGTAATCCACAAATTAGGTTAGGAGTTTGTGGGAAGACTGTGTCTCTGATCATGTTAGAGTTTCATCTGTGTCAGAGACTGTTCCTAATACTGGGCATTCTGGTGCTGTCAAGTGTGAAAGAGTGAACTTTAGGCTGCAGGTTCTGAATCTGGGTCTCAGTGCCCACACCCACCCAGCAGTAGACCCACAGATAGATCCCTAAGCTCTCTATGAAGCCACTTCCTTCTATAAAATGAACATAATCATCTGAGTGCTTTCAAAGGCCTATTGTGAGAAAATGGCTTGTTGTTGTTTAGTCACTAAGTCATGTCTGACTCTTCTTGACCCCATGAGCTGCGGCATGCCAGGCTTGCCTGTCCTTCATTATCTCCCCGAGTTTGCTCAAACTCATGTCCATTGAGTTGGTGATGTCATCCAACCATCTCATCCTCTATCATCCCTTTCTCCTCCTGTGCTCAATCTTCCTAGTATCAGGGTCTTTTCTAATGTGTCAGCTCTTTGCATAAGGAGGCCAAAGTATTGGAGCTTCAGCATCAGTCCTTCCAATGAATATTTGGGGTTGATTTCCTTTAGGATTGACTGATTTGTTTTCCTTGCAGTCCAAGGGATTCTCAAAAGTCTTCTCCAGCACCACAGTTTGAAAGCATCAATTCTTCGGCTCTCAGCCTTCTTTATGATCCAACTCTCACATCTATACATGACTACAGGAAATACATGACTAATAAATCAACCATGATTTATTGACCGATTCCAGAGGGAATAATTTCATTATTGCTTAAGGCATTTTGTAAGTTATATTTTTGCAGTATTTTTCACAATTCCATGAGCTATAGGCATGAAAAAATGGTTAACTTGGGAAAACTATTTCAAAGATATCTTATATTCTCTTATGTTAAGTCTCATACTTAGATTTTAGTTTTGGTTATTAATTATCTTTGGAATTTCTGCTTATTTCATAGTAATATTAAGGAAAAATAACTAGTGTGTAATTTACTATATTTCATACTTGAGAATTGTAAGAACATATTTACTTCTCAGATGGTTAAAATATACAAAAAATGCATTTTGTTCCTGTATCAAGAACACAAAATAGCCAAGATCAACAAAGATAAATGTAGTAGCACTTTTGCTTTAAGCATATGATTAATCACTTCAAAGATGCTAGACTGTTATCATAGACTGAGCAACAGCAGTAGAGGAATCAGAAGTAAATATCTTACAATCTATAGTTTTTAAAAATCATCATGTAGGCAGTAAAAGTAATCATTTTTCCTTGTATCTAAATCCATTACTAATGTAATAACTAAATCCTTTGCTATAACAAAATGAGAATCAGGACAATGTTGACTTAGTGAGTGTAGGAGTAATTATGTTGATACATTTTTAAGGTCCACATATTTTTGTATCCTTTGTCTTAACTTTAATAATTTCTACTATAGTTCTCTGTCCTTCGTTAAGATCAATACATGCTGAGAACAAGATTTCTTAAAATGGTATTTCATGTCCTTTGACGAATGGATGAATAGATACAGAAGATGTGGTACATACATACGATGGAATACTGCTGCTGCTGCTGCTAAGTCATTTCAGTCGTGTCCGACTCTGTGCGACCCCATAGAAGGCAGCCCACCAGGCCCCTCTGTCCATGGGATTTTCAGGCAAGAGTACTGGAGTGGGGTGCCATTGCCTTCTCCACGATGGAATACTACTCAGACATAAAAAGGAAGAAGATAATGCCACTTGCAGCAATACAGACGGACCTAAAGATTCGCATACTAGTGAAGTAAGTCAGAAAAAGACAAATACCATATGATATCACTTATATGTGGAATTTAAAATATGACACAAATACACCTATCTACAAAACAAAAACAGACTCACAAATGCCAAGGGGGAGGGGGGCGGGTGAAGGATGGATGGAGTTTGGGGTTAGCAGATGAAGCTAGTATATACAGAATGGATAAACAACAAGGTCCTGCTGTATAGCACAGCTAACTGTATTTGATATCATGTGATAAACCATAATGGAAAGGGATATTAAAAGAATATATGTAAATGAATCACTTTGCTGTATAGAAATTAAGACAATATTGTAAATCAAGTATATTTCAATAAAATATATTTTAACAAAAGATTATTTTGGTGCAGAATGTCATATACTACTGAAATGATAAAAAAAATTCTGAAAAATAAGATCCACAAAAGTATCAGCATCTGCTTTTTTAGATATGAATCTTAAAGCATCAAGTTATATAACAAACAAAAAAGTGACTTTTTATATGCACAATTTCAAGTATACACAAATTAAGGAAAAGAAGAACCTCAATATAACAATTATCCACATTCTAACACTATCAAGATTTTCCCATTTGGGCTTTCTCTGTCCTTCTGTCCTTTCCTTCTCTCCTACGTACCTCCCCTTCCCTTCTTTTTAAAAGCCAACTTGGTGTATCATGCCATTTCACATCCATACCTCTACAAAATATGAACCTTTTATTATGTAACCATGATGCCATTATATTGTATGTAATTAACTTAAAAATAACATTTCTTGGACTCCTTTAGTAACCAATTCATACAAAATTTCTCAGAAATGTTTTTTGCAATTGATTAGTTTGAATAAGAATCCAAACAATGCCCACAAATCGTATTTGGTTGTTTTAGCTCTTTAAATATCTCAGTCCCCGTCTTCCTACCCCTGCCTCCTTTTATCCACTGCAATTGATTTAATACTGAAACTGAATTGAGTAATATTGAATTTATTGTTGCCTTGCAGAATTTCTCATATTTTGGATTTGTCTGTTTGCTTTGTTGTGATATCATTTTATTTGTCCCTCTATCCTCCATAATTTTTATAAATGGAGATTAGCTCTGGAAACTTGAATAGATTTAGGCACATAGTGTTTTGGCTGAAGTACTCAGGGAAACTGTGGGCTATGTGTTATATCTTATCAGAAGGACTAATGTTTCTCGTTTTCTGTTTTCAATTGGGTAGCCAGAACCCTCCACTGGAAATTTCCAATTGAAGTTTCATCTAATGGTTTCATCCACTGATAATTGTTGCTTGGATCAATTATTTTCTTAAGGGTTGCAAAATGTAGTTTCTATTAATATCATCTTACCATCTATTTTAGCTGTAGTTCAACTCGAAAAATAACTTTCTCACATCATTTAGGACTATTTGGTTACCCTGAAATACAGTTTAGGCAGAAAAACAAGACAAATGACTATTTCTTTATCACCTAATTGCTAGTTTTCTGAATAGTAACAAGTGCTGCCAAATCCACTGTTAGTCTTAACTTTTCCCTCCAGTTCCATTGACAAAGCCCAGTTGCACTATTGCTGTAACTTCAATAAGAGTTTCTTTCTCTAAACTGTTCTTTCACTCCCCATTTTTTTTTTAAACTACCCAAATGGTGCTTCTAAAATCTTCAATGGATTCAAAAGAAGCCTGAACCTTACGTTCAGAAGAAAGATCAGTCCTTTGCTAAGACTTTTGGAACTCAGATGCTTGCTCATGGACCTGCCTTTCTACTTTCTTTCTTTTTGTGTACTGAAGTGAAAGTTGCACAGTCGTGTCCGACTCTTTGTGACCCAGGCCAGAATACTAGAGTGGGGTAGCCTTTCCCTTCTCCAGGGGATCTTCCCAACCCAAGGATTGAACCCAGGTCTCTCACATTGCAGCAGGTTTCTTTACCAGTTGAGCCACAAGGGAAGCCCAAGAATACTGGAGTGGGTAGCCTATCCCTTCTCTAGTGGACCTTCCCAACTCAGGAACTGAACCATGGTCTCCTGCATTGCAGGTGGATTCTTTACCAACTGAGCTATCAGGGAAGCCCTTTCTTTTTCTAAAAAATATTTATTTATTTGGCTGCACTGAGTCTTAGTTGTGGCCTGGAGGCTTACTTGTCCCATGGCATGTGGGATTTTAATTCCCCGACCAGGGGATTGAACTCACATGTCTTGCACTGTTAGGCGGATTTTTAACCACTGAACCACCAGGGAGGTCCCCCTACCTTTCCACTTTCAACAGTCACCACATTCTGAGAACATGTGGTACGTGTGTGCTCAGTTGCTTCAGTCATGTCCGATTCTTTGAGACCCCATGGACTGTAGCCCATCAGGCTCCTCTGTCCATGGGATTCTCCAGGCAAGAATACTGGAGTGGGCAGAGGATCTTCCTGACTCAGGGATCAAACCAGCGTCTCTTAACGTCTCCTGCATTAGCATGGAGGTTCTTTACCACTGCGCGGCCTGGGAAGATCCTGAGAACACAAGGGAGCTCAACAAACACTTCCTTCAGGCTCCCTGCATAATCCCCTCAGATGGCTGTGCCATTCTCCCTATATTTTTTCTCTCTAAATCCTACTGATCCTTTAAGACCCACTCCTATGCCACTTCTCCAGAGAAGACCAATTTCCACCAGTCTCCTCTCGCATCTCAACATATAGTGATCACTTTCTCCTCTGAACTGCCATAGTATTTCTAAGAACCTGGATTTTGAAAAATATTGCTGTAACTGTCCTTCCTGTACCTGGTCGCACATGCGAATCTTACTTAAGAGATCATGTATTCTTACGAAGCTTCATTTGTGTAACCTGCATACCCCTGTCACCATCACTTATATTCTGTAATGTTCAGACTACCATCATGGAATTATTTGCACATGATCTCTTGTGATTTGTTGCCTTTGTATCAAGAATGTAGTTAGTATAATGAAATATAGTTAAATTCTGATAATCATGACTAAACATTTTAACAAAATGTACTGAGTACCTAAGCATCAGGCAATATGCCAATGTTTTACAGCCCTTCCCTTACTTATTATCATAAGAACCCTATGAGATAAGTTCTGCTATTATCTCCATTTAGCAAAGAGGAACTAAGATTTAAGAAATTACTTAAATTGTCAACAGCGTAAAGCAGTAAAAGAAAGATTTAAATCCAGCTATTTCTGAAAAAAGTCTTTGTCTTTAACATCATTTAGATGCTTTGCTCCTCCAAGATTGTTGAATGAACTGGTGTGAGGTGTGAGCTCAGAAAGTTGTTACCTGACAATAACTTGGTATGAGCTCTGTAAGTTCAAAACAAAATTGTGTGCATTTGCAGTCTTACTAAGGACAACAATTGCTATAATAAGCACATTAGTGATAAGTCTGGCAACACCATAAAATGGTAAAGTAGTAAAATTTGGGAAAAAAAGATAATTTACTTATAAGAAAATATTCTGAATTTATTAGTAATTTTTCATCACTTTTAAAATTTATGTTTGCTAAGATATTTTCAATATACTACTTAAAGAAGATGTAGCAGTAAACTATACAAACTTTAAATTTTGATGCATATATTCAATGGTTTCAAATTGTGTTACTGGAGAAGACTCTTGAGGGTCCCTTATACAGCAAGGAGATCAAGCCAGTCAATCCTAAATGAAATCAACTCTGAATTTCATTGAAAGGACTGAGGCTGAAACTGAAGCTTCAATAGTTTGGCCACCTGATGAGAAGGGAGTCAACTCACTGGAAAACACCCTGATGCTCAGAAAGATTGAGGGCATGAGGACAATTGGGCAACAGAGGATGAGATGGCTGGATGGCATCGCTGACTCAGTGGACTTGGGTTTGAGCAACTCAGGGAGATAGTGAAGGACAGGGAATCCTGGCGTGCTGCAGTTAATGGGGTCACAAAGAGTCGGACAAGACTTAGCAACTGAACAATAATAACAATTCAACAACAAATTCAGTTCTGTTCAGTTCAGTTCAGTTACTCAGTCGTGTCCGACTCTTTGCGACCCCATGAATCACAGCGCTTCAGGCCTCCCTGTCCATCACCAACTCCCAGAGTTTACTCAAACCCATGTCCATCGAGTCAGTGATGCCATCCAGCCATCTCATCCTCTGTTGTCCCCTTCTCCTCCTGCCCCCAATCCCTCCCAGCATCAGGGTCTTTTCTAATGAGTCAACTCTTCGCATGAGGTGGCCAAAGTATTGGAGTTTTAGCTTCAGCATCAATCCTTCCAATGAACACCCAGGACTGATCTCCTTTAGAATGGACTGGTTGGATCTCCTTGCAGTCCAAGGGACTCTCAAGAGTCTTCTCCAACACCATAGTTCAAAAGCATCAATTCTTCGGCGCTCAGCTTTCTTTACAGTCCAACTCTCACATCCATACATGACCACTGGAAAAACCATAGCCTTGACTAGACGGACCTTTGTTGGCAAAGTAATGTCTCTGCTTTTCAATATACTATCTAGGTTGGTCATAACTTTCCTTCCAAGGAGTAAGAGTCTTATAATTTCATGGCTGCAATCACCATCTGCAGTGATTTTGGAGCCCAGAAAAATAAAGTCAGACAGTGTTTCCACTGTTTCCCCATCTATCTGCCATGAAGTGATGGGACAAGATACCATGATCTTCCTTTTCTGAATGTTGAGCTTTAAGTCAACTTTTTCACTCTCCTCTTTCACTTTCATCAAGAGGCTTTTTAGTTCCTCTTCACTTTCTGCCATAGAGTGGTGTCATCTGCATATCTGAGGTTATTGATATTTCTCCTGGCAATCTTGATTCCAGCTTGTGCTTCTTCCAGTCCAGTGTTTCTCATGATGTACTCTGCATATAAGTTAAAGAATATTTATACTGTGTTAGGTGCTGTGAGAAGGCACAAAACTATATACAAGTTGACAGTTGTTGACAAGTTGCTTATAATATAACAGCTGCTGCTACTGCTAAGTTGCTTTAGTCGTGTCCGACTCTGTGCGACCCCATAGACGGCAGCCCACCAGGCTCCCCCATCCCTGGGATTCTCCAGGCAAGAACACTGGAGTGGGTTGCCATTTCCTTTTCCAATTCATGAAAGTGAAAAGTGAAAGGGAAGTCACTCAGTCGTGTCCGACTCTTAGCGACCCCATGGACTACAGCCTACCAGGCTCCTCCATCCATGGGATTTTCCAGGCAAGAGTGCTGGAGTGGGCTGCCATTGCCTTCTCCATAATATAACAGAGAGGAAAAGAAATATGCTTGGCCATGGACAAGAGTTAGCAATAACCCACCACTGCTACAGCAGGGTTTCCATTCCAGCCATAACTCCTATGGGAATTCTATAGACGAAGAGAAAACCCTCCACACCATTAGAGGTATATAAAATGGATTTTTTTCTGAAGAAAACAGTTGATGGCAAAGTTAAAAAAAAAATAGAAACAATTTTCCTATGATCAGATTTCTATCTTAAATAATTACTTTAAAGAACTCGCAAAAAAAAAAAAAAAGTCCCTTTTAAGCATTTCAGGCTCAGTTAGTTAAATAATCAATATGTCCAGTTTGGTTAGAATTGTATAAGAAAGTCACATATTTAAAAAATATCTCCACTATTCCAAGAAAGTTACAAATGATGGAGTCTGTCAATTGTATTCAAAGTACAAACTTTAGCCTGATTATGGCAGGCATTCCATGAGGTAGCATGGAGACTGACTCATGTTTAATGAAAGGAACACGCCATCATGGCAGACTGAAAGCTGTCTGGGTTCTACCTTATGTCCTGCCAAGAACTAGCTGATCTTGAGATTTTGCACAAGTCACTCAATCTCTGTTATTTAAACTGAGTAGTTAAGTTATTTCTAACGTCTCCTCTGTCAGTTAAATTATGTGAGTTGATATCATCTCATTTAAGCACCTGCTAATAATGGAGATGTTCTCTAACTATTGCAAACCTATATGCAGATTTATTATTGTATGGCAAAAAGAAACAAAATGTTTCTGTTCTTAGAGCTGGAACATACTTTGCTGCTGCTAATTTGGACTTTGGGAAGTCATGTTAAAAAAGGAGATTTTTTTTCCTCAGTAATGAATAAATAGAACAGAATTAATTCATCTAACAAGTATTTGTTGAGCACATACTATGTTCCAGACACTGTTGGGTACTGAGAAATGCAATAGTGCACAATTGTCTCTGCCCTCATGGAGCTTTCAGTCTGGAGGGTGGTGTTGGAGGTGGGGGGTGGGGATAAAAATAATGTACAAGATGCAGTAAAGGGGCTCTTTTTGTCCTTGCATCCTCTCTCAAAAATGAGAGACTTCCAAGCTACTTAATATCCTTAAGGGAAGGGAGAGATTACTCATGTAGCAGACACCAGTGGTCAAACCCTTTCTGCCAGAGCAGTATCAACTATGGTTAAAAAAAAAATATTTCATGATACTTGTTACAGACGCTAAAATAGAGTTTATTGAAGACCGTCACAATAGCTATAGGGACCACAGGAATGCAATTTTCTGGTGAGAAAGAGATAGAGAGATTGGGGTCAACCCCAAATACAGCATAGGCAGTAGGAATTTGTAGCCAGAGACCAGGGTTGGGGGTCAATGGATGATAAGTTACTAAGAGAAAACATCAAGGGTAAGGGAGTTATGGTTAAATCGATCTAACAAGATTCTTGGTGGAGTTAGGTCAGGGTAATCAAACACCATCTGGGAAATGGTGGAGGAGAGGAACCTGCTTAGATATTGAGGGTGATCAGTTACCAAGAAATCTTTCTACAACTAGATTTTACAAGGAAATGCACAGGTGGGCTTAAAAGAGGTCTCAGGAATTTGACTGGAGAAGGCAATGGAAACCCACTCCAGTACTCTTGCCTGGAAAATCCCATGGATGGAGGGGCCTGGTGGGCTGCAGTCCATGGGGTCGCTAGGAGTCGGACACGACTGAGCGACTTCACTTTCACTTTTCACTTTCATGCATTGGAGAAGGCAATGGCAACGCACTCCAGTGTTCTTGCCTGGAGAATCCCAGGGACAGGAGAGCCTGGTGGGCTGTCGTCTCTGGGGTCGCACAGAGTCAGACACGACTGAAGCGACTTAGCAGCAGCAGCAGCAGCAGGAATTTGACTGAAGTTTGATTAAGCAAAGAGTCTTTGTCACTGCCTCTCACCTCCCACCCAGAAAACAGTGGAGAAGAAACTGAAATCAAGAACAAGGGTGAGAACAAGAGAGAGAGAGAGAGAAATAAGAGAATTCCTTAGGGACCATTGTCAGGGCTTTAAGAGAGGGCTTGATTGACCTGCAGGGCTTGATTGACATGTGTGCCCGGAAGATGTGGAAGACACTGTTGCTCCTTCCAAGAGACTAGAGGTGGGTGTGCCTATCTGGTAGCAAAGAGAAAAATACTGCTCTGGGAGAAGCTTCTCTTCTACCAAAGTGCTGGGTAAGGACGAGGAGTTCTCTTTGTGGGCTCAGTGGCTACTCACGAGAGCTCCAGCACGCTGCCTGGAGGAAGAGACTGACCTCCAAAAGAAAGGTGGGGGGTGGATCAACCAATGCCCCCGAGGGCTAAAGGAGGGGATTTTTTTTAATGTCTTTATTTTTTATTTTATTTGTTTAATATAAATTTATTTATTTTAATTGGAGGCTAATTACTTTACAATATTGTATTGGTTTTGCCATACATTGACATGAATCCACCACAGGTGTACACTTGTTCCCTATCCTGAACCCCCCTCCCACCTCCCTCCCCATACCATCCGTCTGGGTCATCCCAGTGTACCAGCCCCGAGCATCCTGTATCATGCATCGAACCTGGACTGGTGATTCGTTTCACATATGATAAGGGAGGGGATTCTAAAGTCTGTTGAGGAGTGTTATAATCTACCCCAGAGAGATGATGCAGGATTACCCTACCTTCCCTCTGGTAAAATATACCCCAAAAGGGCACTCCATGAAAGTGAGGGGGTAAGGGGAGACTGAAGAGTAGTCCCTGTGTAGAAGGAAATAATGGTTAAGTACCAATACCTCTGCACCCCAAGAGCATGTTATTTCCCCAGAGACTCTCTCCTGCTTGGTATGATGTTGGCTGGTGCGGGTCGAGGAGCTGGAGTTAGGAGACATGGAGCAAAGTTTCTTCAACAGCAGAGAAAAAGCTTTGAGTAAGGGTATTAAAATTTGTCCTCATTTAATCAATCTGCTTATTTTCCTAGCCGACATGGGATTTTCTAATGACTCAGAGGGTCTTGAAAAGTTTTAGAACCTGCCTGAGATATCTTCAAGGGAGGGGAAAAAAACCCCCCACAAATTCGGAGAGAGGGTTTAGAGGGACCATCTAAGAAAGAATAAAGTTGCTTCATGATCATAAATCAGGTACATTTAACAAAAAGGTTTCACATTACACAAACATACTGATTATAAGAAGTTACTGAATAGCATTATCATGAAAATGTAATAATACATGAAAATGGGGGTTTAGACTGGGAGGCACTGACCGTTTCTTTCAGAAACCGAATAAAACAGTGAGCACTGCTTTTCTTTCTCTTTCCTCCTCCCATCACTTCCTCTCCTCCATCTCCTCATTCATTTCCATCATTTCCAGAACTCAGGGACATTTTTAGCTTAGTGTTTGTTATTTCAGATTCAGTCCCACAATGGGGCTGTATAAATATATCCATAAGCCAGAAACATTACAAACTACCAAGGCGAATCATCAGATTGCCTTGTCATGTTGCTCTCAGTTGGGAAGAAGTGTGTCGAAGATAGAATTATCCTTAATCGGCAATTCTCTTCTAGGGACAGAATTTGATGTTAGATCTATGGTGATGTTGTTTGGTGACAAGGGATCTTTTATATATCACCTTTAAAGCATTGATAGAATTAAATGAGAATGAGCAAGTTGAAGAAAAGGAAATGTAAAAGGTCTTCTTTTCAGTAATGGTAGATAGGAAATGACAGGATACTAGGGGCTTTCATATGGATCTTTGCACATTTTAAAGTATTACAATCTAATACAGTTATGTTAAGTTTAAAAATAAAATAAAATTAAAAAAAAATAAAAAGACCAACAAACCTAAAAAAAAAAAAAAAAAAAAAAGTATTACAATCAATATTTAATTGCCAAAAGCTGTACAACTTCATCTGCGTATCTGTAATTTAACTGAAATCTTGGTGTTCCTCAGACTTACCTACTTCTATATATGTTCATTATTTTACAGCCCTTCATCCTCTTACAGTCATAGGAAGAGGTGTTGGTCCTTGTAATCAAGGTTACCCCCTGTCCCCACCATAGGATCGCCTCCATGACCTCTGTTCCTAGACTGATTCCTACTCTATTCTGGACCCATTCTATCTATTATGGCTTCTCCTGCTCAGCCTGTAAAATATGATTAAATCTCCTCTGCTCCTAATATCAGAACAAAAATCTTCTTTGATGTTCCATGTCTATTTAGCCACTATTCAATTATTCCTGTGTTTTCAACCAAACCCTGGTTAAATTCAATGGGCAATTTTCAGTTTTTATTGTATTTATGATGATGCTACAGACTATCCCTGACTTAAGATGACTTATGACTTTGTGAATTCACAATGCTGTGAAAGCTATATGCATTCAAAAGAAACCATACTTCACATTTTGAATTTTGATCTCCCGGGCTGGTGATATGTAGTAGGGTACTCTCTCATGATGCCACGCAGGGCAGAGGGCCGCAGCTCCCAGCCAGCCACCCCATCATGAGGGTAAACAGTTGATAAACTAATGACAACTCTGTGCTCATGCAGCCTTTCTATTTTACACTTTTGGGACAGTTCAGTTCAGTTGCTTAGTCATGTCTGACTCTTTCCGACCCCATGGACTGCAGCACGCCAGGCCTCCCTGTCCATCACCAACTCCGAGAGATTACAAAAACCCATGTCCATCGGGTCGGTGATGCCATTCAACCATCTCATACTCTGTTGGCCCTTCTCCTCCAGCCTTCAACTTTCCCAGAATCAGTTCCAGTTGCAGTTCAGTCGCTCACTCGTGTCTGACTCTTTGTGACCCCATGAATTGCACCATGCCAAGCCTCCTGTCCATCACCAACTCCCGGAGTTCACTCAAACTCATGTCCACTGAGTCGGTGATGCCATCCAGCCATCTCATCCTCTGTTGTCCCCTTCTCCTCCTGCCCTCAATCCCTCCCAGCATCAGGATCTTTTCCAATGAGTCAACTCTTTGCATGAGGTGGCCAAAGTACTGGAGTTTCAGCTTTAGCATCAGTCCTTCCAATGAACAGCCAGGACTGATCTCCTTTAGAATGGACTGGTTGGATCTCCTTGCAGTCCAAGGGACTCTCAAGAGTCTTCTCCAACACCACAGTTCAAAAGCATCAGTTCTTTGGCGCTCAGCTTTCTTCATAGTCCAACTCTCACATCCATACATGACCACTGGAAAAACCATAGCCTTGACTAGATGGACCTTTGTTGGCAAAGTAATGTCTCTGCTTTTCAATATGCTATCTAGGTTGGTCATAACTTTCCTTCCAAGGAGTAAGCATCTTTTAATTTCATGGCTGCTGTCACCATCTGCAGTGATTTTGGAGCCCAGAAAAATAAAGTCTGACACTGTTTCCACTGTTTCCCCATCTATTTCCCATGAAGTGATGGGACCAGATGCCATGATCTTCGTTTTCTGAATGTTGAGCTTTAAGCCAAACTTTTTCACTCTCCTCTTTCACTTTCATCAACAGGCTTTCTAGTTCGTCTTCACTTTCTGCCATAAGAGTGGTATCATCTGCATATCTAAGGTTGTTTATATTTCTCCTGGCAATCTTGATTCTAACTCATCCTTCATCTAGCCCAGCGTTTCTCATGATGTACTCTGCGTATAAGTTAAATAAGCAGTGACAATATACAGCCTTGATGGACTCCTTTCCCTATTTGAAAACAGTCTATTGTTCCACGTTCAGTTCTAACTGTTGCTTCCTGACCTCCATACAGATTTCTCAAGAGGCAGGTCATGTGGTCTGGTATTTTCATCTTTTTAAGAATTTTCCAGAGTTTGTTGTGATTCACACAGTCAAACTCTCTTGCTTTTTTGATGATCCAACGGATGTTGGCAATTTAATCTCTGGTTCTTCTGCCTTTTCTAAATCCAGCTTGAACATCTGGAAGTTCACGATTCCCATACTGTTGAAGCCTGGCTTGGAGAATTTTGAGCATTACTTTACTAATGTGTGAGATGAGTGCAATTGTGCAGAAGTTTAAGCATTCTTTGGCATTGCTTTTCTTTGGGATTGGAATGAAAACTGACCTGTTCCAGTCCTGTGGCCACTGCTGAGTGTTCCACATTTGCTGGCATCTTGAGTGTAGCACTTTCACAGCATCATCTTTTAGGATTTGAAATAGCTCAAGTGGAATTCCATCACCTCCACTAGCTTTGTTCATAGTGAGGCTTCCTAAGACCCATTTAACTTCACATTCCAGGATGTCTGGCTCTAGGTGAGTGATCATACTATCGTGATTATCTAGATCATGAAAATCTTTTTTGTACAGTTCTTCTGTGTATTCTTGCCATCTCTTCTTAATATCTTCTGCTTCTGTTAGGTCCATGCCATTTCTGTCCTTTATTGAGCCCATTTTTGCATGAAATGTTCCCTGGATATCTCTAATTTTCTTGAAGAGATCTCTAGTCTTTCCCATTCTATTGTTTTCCTCTATTTCTTTGCATTGATCAACAAGGAAGGCTTTCTTATCTCTCCTTGCTATTCTTTGGAACTCTGCATTCAAATGGCCATATCTTTCCTTTTCTCCTTTGCTTTTCTCTTCTCTTCTTTTCACAGCTATTTGTAAGGCCTCCTCAGACAGCCATTTTGCTTTTTTGCATTTCTTTTTCTTGGGGATGGTCTTGATCCCTGTCTCCTATACAGTGTCATGAACCTCCGTCCATAGTTCATCAGGCACTCTATCTATCAGAGCTAGTCCCTTAAATCTATGTCTCACTTCCACTGTATAATCATAAGGGATTTGATTTAGGTCATACCTGAATGGTCTATAGGTTTTCCCTACTTTCTTCAATTTAAGTCTGAATTTGGCAATAAGGAGTTCATGATTTGAGCCACAGTCAGCTCCTGGTCTTGTTTATGCTGACTGTATAGAGCTTCTCCAACTTTGGCTGCAAAGAATATAATCAATCTGATTTTGGTGTTGGCCATCTGGTGATGTCCATATGTAGTCTTCTCTTTTGTTGTCAGAAGAGGGTGTTATCAGTGTGTTCTCTTGACAAAACTCTGTTAGCCTTTGCCCTGCTTTATTCTGTACTCCAACGCCAAATTTGCCTATTACTCCAGGTGTTTCTTGAGTTCCTACTTTTGCATTCCAGTCCCCTATAATGAAAAGGACATCTTTTTTGGGTTTTAGTTCTAGAAGGTCTTGTAGGCCTTTAAAGAACCATTCAACTTCAGCTTCTTCAGCATTACTGGTTGGGGCATAGACTTGAATTACTGTGATATTGAATGGTTTGCCTTGGAAACGAACAGAGATCATTCTGTCATTTGTGAGATTGCATCCAAGTACTGCATTTCAGACTCTTTTGTTGACTATGATGGCTACTTCATTTCTTCTACGGGATTTTTTGCCCACAGTAGTAGATACAATGGTTATCTGAGTTAAATTCACCCATTCCAGTCCATTTTAGTTTGCTGATTCCTAAAATGTCAATGTTTACTATTGTCATCTCTTGTTTGACCACTTCCAATTTGACTTGATTCATGCACCTAACATTCCAGGTTCCTATGCAATATTATTCTTTATAACATTGGACTTTGCTTCTATCACCAGTCACATCCACAAGTGGGTTTTGTTTTTGCTTTGGCTCTGTCTCTTCATTCTTTCTGGAGTTATTTCTCCGCTCATCTCCAGTAGCATATTGGGCACCTACCAACCTGGGGAGTTCATCTTTCATCTTTTTGCCTTTTCATTCTGTTCATGGGATTCTCAAGGAAAGAATACTAACGTGGTTTGCCATTGCCTTCTCCAGTGGACCACATTTTGTCAGAACTCTCCACCAAGACCCATCCATCTTGGGAGACCCTACATGGCATGGCTCATAGTTTTATTGAGTTAGACAAGGCTGTGGTCCATGTGGTCATATTGGTAACTTTTCTGTGACTGTGGTTTTCAGTCTGTCTGCCCTCTGATGGAGAAGGATAAGAGGCTTATGGAAGCTTCCTGATGGGAGAGACTGACAGAGGGGAAATTGGGTCTTGTTCTGATGGGCGGGGCCATGCTCAGTAAGTCTTTAATCCAACTTTCTGTTGATGGGTGGAGCTGTGTTCCCTCCCTGCTATTTACCTGGGACCAAACTATGGTGGACTTCCCTGGTGGCTCAGAGGGTAAAGCGTCTGTCTACAATACGGGAGACCTTGGGTTCGATCCCTAGGTTGGGAAGATCCTTTGGAGAAGGAAATGGCAATCCACTCCAGTACTATTGCCTGAAAAATCCCATGGACAGAGGAGCCTGGTAGGCTACAGTCCATGGGGTCACAAAGAGTAGGACACGACTGAGCGACTTAATGAACGTATGTACGTACGTAAACTACGGTGGAGGTAATGAAGATAATGGCAACCTCCTTCAAAAGATCCCATGCATGTACTGCTATACTCACTGCCCCCAACCCTGCAGCAGGCCACCACCAACCCAAGACTCTGCTGGAGACTCCTGGACACTGACAGGCAAGTCTGGGTCAGTCTCTTGTGGGGTCACTGCTCCCTTTTCCTGGGTCCTGGTGCACAAGGTTCTGTTTGTGCCCTCCAAGAGTCTATTTGCCAGTCCTGTGTAAGTTCTGGCAGCTCTATGGTGGGGTTAATGGCGACCTCCTCCAAGAGGGCTTATGCCATACCTAAGTCTGCTGCACCCAGAGCCGCTGTCCCTGTGGGAGTCCCCTGCTGACCTGTACCTCTACAGGAGATGCTCAAGCACAGTTCTGTCTCAGTCTCTGTGGGGTTCCTGGGTCCTGGTGCACACAAGACTTGTTTGAGCCCTCTGAGTGTCTCTGGCAGGAATTGGGTTTGATTCTAAAGGTGAATTTGCCCCTCATACCGTCTTTCTGGGGCTTCTCCTTTGCCCTTGGGTGTGGGGTATCTCCTCACAGCTGCTTCAGCACTGTGCAGTCGCCTCTTCAGTGCCTACCTTCTTGCTGGGATTTCTCTGACCTTGGACATGGGGTATCTCCTCATGGTCGCTCCAGCGAAGTGCAGCTGCTGCTCCTAATCTTGGACGTGGGGTATCTCCTCACTGCCTCTCCAACGCCTCACAGCTGCACGGTATTCCATAAATTATGTAAGATATTCAACACTTCATTATCAAACAGGCTTTGTGTTAAATGATTTTGCCCAACTGGAAGCTCATGTAAGTGTTCTGAGCACATTCAAAGTGGGCTAGGCTAAGCTGTGATGTTTGGCACGTTAGATGTATTAAATACATTTTGGACTTGATATTTTTAATTCACAGTGGGTTTATGATGTAAACCCTGTGATAAGTTGAGGAGGATACATAGAGTCCTGGATGGTTGGCCAGTACAATTTCTACTAAGGAAAGGGAAACACACATATTTCAATGGAGAGTCACCTGTTTGACCCAGGGATTTTTGCCAGTACGTATTTCTTAAAACTGTCTGCTCTTTTACATATTTTCTCAGTGTTTCTTCCTGCTTCTCCTTCCACATCTCTGACAGCTTTTCCTGGTTTCCTCTATGGCACTCTCTTTTTATTTCCTCCTCTCTCTTCACTGTGTGCAATGCTCTTCACTATTTCCACTCTACACTGCCCTCTCCACATGAACACTTAGTGGTTCAATTAAAAATCCATATTCTGAAAGTTTAACAATATGTATCTCTGCCCAACCTTGCCTTTGAACTTCCGAGTACATTGTAAATAAATCCTGGACACTGAAACACCAATTCTCTCCTTAAATTTGCTACATCTGAAACTAAACTTACTTTCTTCCATCATTTGAATCCTCAAATGGAATCCTGCTTCTTCATTAGCCAGTCTATAACATCGCCTTATATCTAGTCAACCAATAGACACTCCTGGGAGTCATCTTAAAGTACTTCCTGTTTCTCGCCATTCTCTCACTTCCTGCTTTCCTCTCCCACCCCATTAAAAGTGAAGCCCTAAATGATAATGATATACCAACAGTATTTTGATTCTTTCACCTCTTCTCTAATCCTGCTGTCACTACCTAGTAATACACTCTTGATGCCCATTCCAAAGCTCAAGAATGTTATAATGGCATCCTAACTACGTTCCAATCTCCAAATTTGCCCTTCTCAAATTTACCAGCCATACAAATATTAGCATGACCTATCTAATATTCATCTAAAATGAATATAAACTAAACCCCTTACTCCACTAAAATATATCAGTCGTTCTCCATCACTTATCAGATAGCATTCAATTTCTTTGATGAATTATACAAAGTTGGCAATTTGCTGGTCCTTACTTTCCTCTTTTTGTTCACTGATGTTCACATCAGAAGTCCAAAAACACTAAATTATCTCCTCAAACAGTATACATTAGTATATAAACCAGTGGTCTTGTTTATGCTCTATTATGTGAAATATACTCTATTCCTGTTTCCCTTTCCTCACCAAGTAATGAAGACTTATTTCAGGTACTACATCCTCCAGGAAGGATTATCCAAACTTTTTTTTAACCATCGTGAGTCCCTCTTTACTTCCTTAGGATCCCTAAACATCATTATGATTAGCTTTACCATGATACATTTCAACTATGTATTTATTTTCCATGTCGACATAGTATGTTCTTCAAAACTATTTTCAACCTTATACACTCATGGCCCAGCATGGTGCTGCCCACAGATAGGTACACAGTAGATGTTATCAAACTGAAATTGAGCATTGCTCCATTATATTTCAATCATTTCAGCTCAAAACATTTTTTTGCACTCAACTTTCTTGCAGAAAGAAGAAGGACAGCAACTCTCTAATTTCCTATTTGGTAGAGATAGATAATTTTTCATCTATCTGATCATTTAATTTTCAAACTCCATCTAATATTCTACCTTTTACAATGATCTTAAACAAAATTGTGTGCATATCTGCCTTTGCACCATAAAGAGGAATATATAATCATTTTATTCATATAAAATGAGTTAACCTTATCAAAACAATTAAGGAAGTAAAAAGTTTGTGAAATACTTTTGAGGATTGCTACTAAATCCTGAGTTTCCCACTAAAATACTTGTATTCAGATCAGCTCAGTCAATCATTCACGTCTGACTCTTGGCGACCCCACGGATTGCAGCATGTCAGGCTTCCCTGTCCATTGCCAATTCCTGGAACTTACTCAAACTCATGTCCATTGAGTTGGTGATGCCATCCAACCATTTCATCCTCTGTCATCCCCTTCTCCTTCTGCCTTCAATCTTTCCCAGCATCAGGGTCTTTTCAAATGAGTCAGTCCTTCTCATCAGGTGGCCAAAGTATTGGAGCTTCAACTTCAGCAACAGTCCTTCCAATGAATATTAAGGACTGATCTCCTTTAGGATGGACTGGTTGGATCTCCTTGCAGTCCAAGGGACTCTGAAGAGTCTTCTCCAACACCACAGTTCTAAAGCATCAGTTCTTTAGTGCTCAGCTTTCTTTATAGTCCAACTATCACATCCATACATGAATACTGGAAGAATAATAGCTTTTACTAGATGGACCTTTGTTGGCAAAGTAATGTCTCTGCTTTTTAGTATGGTGTCTAGGATGGTCATAACTTTTCTGCCAAGGAGCAAGCGTCTTTTAGTTTCATGGCTGCACTCACCATCTGCAGTGATTTTGAAGCCCAAAAATATAAAGTCAGCCACTGTTTCCATTGCTTCTCCATTTATTTGCCATGAAGTGATGGGACCAGATGCCATGATCTTCATTTTCTGAATATTGAACTTTAAGCCAACTTTTTCACTCTCCTTCACTTTCATCAAGAGGCTCTTTTAGTTCCTCTTCACTTTTTGCCATAAGGGTGGTGTCATTTGCATATCTGAGGTTCTTGATATTTCTCCTGGCAATCTTGATTCCAGCTTGTGCTTCATCCAGCCCAGCATTTCTCATGATGCATATAAGTTAAATAAGCAGGGTGACAATATACAGCCTTGACATACTCCAATTTGGAACCAGTCTGTTGTTCCATGTCCAGTTTTAACTGTCCCTTCTTGACCTGCATACAGATATCTCAGGACGCAGATCAGCTGGTCTGATATTCCCATCTCTTTAAAAATTTTCCACAGTTTGTTGTGATCCACACAGTCAAAGGCTTCGACATAGTCAATAAAGTAGAAGTAGATATTTTTCTGGAACTCTCTTACTTTTTTGCTGATCCAATGGATGTTGGCAATTTGATTTCTGGTTCCTCTACCTTTTCTAAATCCAGCTGGAACATCTGGAAGTTCACGGTTCATGTACTGTTGAAGCCTGGCTTGGAGAATTCTGAACATTACTTTGCTAGAGTGTGAGATGAGTGTAGTTGTATTAGTCTGTATTAGAGAAACAGAATCAGAGCTTGATTTATTGTAAGGAACTGACTGACACAGTTATAGAGACAGCATGATCTGCTGTTAAGTCTTCCCAGTTAGCTCAGTGGTAAAGAATTTGTCTGCTTATGTAGGAGACACAGGATCCCTGGGTAGGGAAGATTCCCCTGGAAAAGAGAAAGGCAACCACTCTAATATTCTTGCCTGGGAAATCCCATGGACAGAGGAGCCTGGGGGGCTGCAGTCCATGGGGTGGCAAAGAGTTGGACCAGACTGAGCACACATGCACTGACTGATGTAGTCAGCAAGCTCGAGGTCCAGGTGAGCTGAGGCTATAAGTTCTAGTCCAAGTCTGAATCTGTCTTGAAGAAAAGAAAGGATTGCTGTCCCCCTTGAAGACTGTCTTACAGAGAGAGTGAATGAATTCTGTTTTACTCTACCTCTTTGTTCTAGTCAGGTTTCCAAATGGTTGAGGCTTACCCACAATGGGGAGGGCAATTTTCTTTACTTGGTCTACAAATTCCAACCAGAAAGATCCTCAGAGAAACACCTAGAATAATATTTAATCAAATATCTGGATATCCTGTGGCCCAGTCAAGTTGACAATCAGAGTAACCATCAGGAATGGTATATCATGTACATTTCTCATATGATTATTTATCAAAGCCATGATTTTATGATGACATAATTTTAAAGCTTATGGGCTATATCAGTAACTATTATTAAATATTCCCCTTGCTGGATGTGAAATTGGTATGAATTTTTGCAAATGTAAGTAATAATACAATAGGCATATCATTACAACATTATAATACATAATATAATAATGTAATGGACAATGCCTTTGGTTATGTATCTACCATTTTGTAGCGATATATTGTTAACTTGTCTGTCTATCCATCTTTGTCTCATTTGAGTAAGTACTCACCACCATATTATGTTGGTGGGGCTATTTAACCTATCATCTCCTCTCCTTTAACTACCACCACTTCAATAATGGAAATCAACATACCCCCATTAAACCAGATCAAGCTGGTCAATCAGAATGATCTGTTCTCATGGCTCAGGGATGATTCAGAGATGGGCACAGGGTTGGGAGTACTCCCTCAGATTCTGTTGCTAGAACTATCAGGGGGGTAGGTTTGCTATGTTAGACTGGCTGAACTGTGAGGATGTGATCTGGATTCTTGGTGGCCATCTCCCTGGCCTGTAGGTAGAACATTTTTATAGAATAAGGTCAATATACAGAGTGAAGAAGGATTGAGATGCAGCAAAAGATGGACCTCTTCCAAACTTTATTGATTCCATATGCAGGATTGTCAATAGCAAATTTGTTCTTGAATTCTCAGTTACTCAGACTATTATGTCCCCTCATGCATAAATAATCTTGAATTGTAGATCTCTCGGTTTCAACCTAAGGGGGTGGTTTCTTAGAAATGAGATTATTTAGACATAGGTAACACTGACTAATAATTTTACCAGATTACTTTTCAAAAAGATTGCATTAATTAATATTTTTTAATCATGTCATTAGAAATAATAGAATAAAAATAGAAAAAGAACAGAAATGATAGCATTAGCAATAAATATTTAATTGGTTATTGCTACATGCCAGTCATTAAACCTAGGTTTATATCTACCAAGAAGATATTATTCCCTTTCCATCCACACACATACTCACTGAAATGGACCTAGCCAAATGAGTCCAGAGTCTTAAATGTATATAATAAATCAAACAAAATGCAATTTATTGTGTTTGCTTTTGTTAAACTTTTAAAATGAAAACAGCCTGCTTAGCTATTATATGCTAAAGAAAATAAACAGTATAAAACAAATATAACAAGTGATTTAAATGAAAGTAATGTTATTTGTGGAACTTCTGTGGTGGCTCAGACAGTAAAGAATCTGCCTACAATGCAGGACACCCGGTTTGATCCCTGGATTGGGAAGATCTCATGGAGAAGGGAATGACTACGGACTCCAATATTCTTGCCTGGAGAATCCCGATAGACAGAGAAGCCTGGAAGGCTATAGTTCATGTGGTTGCAAAAAGTCAGACAAGATTGAGCGACTAACACTTATTTTACATGTAAGTCTCTGTGGCTAACACTTTGCAAAGATTACATTTTTTATTCAAACTGGATTGTTTTGAGAATGAAAGGGAGAACTTTTATCAAATATACTGGGATGACAAGTATAAACTGGGATGGTTCTGGGCATCGTGGGACATAGAGTCACTTTAATTCATACAATAGATGTCTATTTATCACTTAAATAAAGAGGAGCTGGTGCAGTGGTGGAAATTTGAAGTTCAGCCTATACAATTATTTGTGGGTCCAGGTTCATAGAGACATTTTTATCATCAACATGTGGCTTCTATGGGTACCCTGGGTGTTACCATCCAGGAAGATTTATGGACCTTGCCTGGAAATGATGCAATTGTGTTTGCCCACATTCCATTGGCAGAGACTCAGTCTTTTGGCCACATCTAAATACAGTGGGAGCTTTGAATTGTAGTCCTGTTAAGTACTCAGAGGAAAGGAGAAATGGTTCACCAACAGCCAGTCAGGATATTTCCACAGATAAAAATAGAGTATTTTAAAAAACACTTACATCATTATAGAAATAAGCTAAACTTTTTTGGACCAAGAGAAATACAGCTATAAAAAAACAGAAAAAGAGAAATAAAACTATAGATTAATATTATATTTTATCTCATGAACATTCTGATATTCTTACTTTACTAAATAACTCCTGAAAGAGAGTCAATTAAAGCATGTTGGGCAAACTTCATTTCCTGTTGGATTCCACTCTTCAAAAATTCCATTATGTATTATTATTATTTTTTTTTATTAGAACTCATGTGCCTATACCCAGTTTATTTAAACAGCTTTTATCATATAAAGAGCATAGGCTTCAGGATTTGAAAGACCTGAGTCACAATACTGATTACTATTTACTAGAACAAAAACCCTGGATAAGCTCTTTAACCTTTCTGAATCTCCGTTTCCTGTCATATAAAAGGCAGGCACACCTATCTCACATGATGGTTGTGATAACCCTTTATTAAGACAAAGGCTTAACATGTCAAGCTTAATGTTGACCCACGAGAGATGCTTCATAACGCCAATCCCCATCTCTTAGAGTATTTAACGTCTGTTGGATATACTTCATTAATTGCTATTCCAGACAAATGTTCACTTACTCTAATTAATAAAATGCTTCAACTGGAAATAAATAATTTAAAATCCCTGGAGTACAGAAATTGTAGCTGCCAAAGTGTTGGCAAAAGTTACTCTCCTTCAAATAAAAGGAAAAATATAATTCAATGCAACAAATTTTAGTTCTCTACACAGTCCTAATTTTGTATAGATGATGCAACACAGTGAGTTCATTGTTCAAAAGATTTCAGACACGTTGTGTGAGTGCAAAAAGCAGTCTTCATGGTGAAGGGTAGCAAAAAATGACAAAAATACATCACTTTGGCATAAGGCGCTTAAGGCAATTGCAAAGAAACTGATTTAAAACAAACGAACACACAAATATTAATAAGACCTCTCCCACTATTTGCCTAAAAGCAAGGACATACATTTTTGGGCTTACAGGTGGCCCAATGGTAAAGAATCCACCGAAAAATGGGCAAAAGAACTAACAGACATTTCTCCAAAGAAGACATACAGGTGGCTAAAAAACACATGAAAAGATGCTCAACATCATTCATTTTTAGAGAAATGCAAATCAAAACTACAATCAGATATCATCTCATACTGGTTAGAATGGCTATCATCATAAAGTCTACAAACAATAAATGCTGGAGAGGGTGTGGAGAAAAGGGAACCCTCTTACACTGTTGGTGGGAATGCAAACTGGTACAGTTACAATGGTGAACTGTGGAGAGTCCTTCAAAAACTGGAAATAGAATTGCCATATGACCCAGCAATCCCAGTGCTGGGCATACACCCTGAGGAAACCAGAATTCAAATTAAAAGACTCATGTATATCAATGTTCATTTCAGGACTATTTTCAATAGCTAGGACATGGAAGCCACCTAGATGTCCATTGGCAGTTGAATGGATAAAGAAGTTGTGATACATATACACAGTGGAATATTACTCAGCCATAAAAAGGAATGCATTTGAGTCAGTTCTAATGAGATGCATGAACCTGGAGCCTATTATACAGAGAAGTAAGTCAGAAAGAGAAAGACAAATACTGTATATTAACGCATATATATGGAATTTAGAAATACGGTACCAATGATCCTATCTGCAGGGCAGCAAAGGAGACACAGACATAAAGAACAGACTTTTGGGCTCAGTGCGAGAAAGTGAGGGTGGGATGATTTGAGAGAATAGCACTGAAACATGTACATTATCATATGTAAAATAGTTAACCAGTGCAAATTCAATGAATGTAGCAAGGCACCCCAAAGTCGGTGCTCTAGGACAACTAGAGGATGGGGAGGGAGGTGAGGGAGGGATTCAGGATGGGGAGGACACATGTATACCTGTGCTTATTCTTGTTGATGTATGTCATAAGCCATCACAAAACAGTAAATTAATTAACTTCTAATTAAAATGAATTAAAAAAAAAAAAAAGAATCCACCTGCTAGTGCAAGAGATAGATGCAGTTTCCATCCCTGGGTTGGGAAGATCCCCTGGAGTAGGAAATAGCAACCACTCCAGTATTCTTGCCTGGAAATTCCCAAGGACAGAGGAGCCTGGCAGGCTATGGTCCATAAGGTCACAAAGAGTTGGACATGACTGAAGCGACTGAGCACACACGTGGCTTTCTTTGGAGATGAGCAGTTCTCAGGAACAGACTAAGAAATATGCCCGTAGGCCTTTGAAGAGTTCACTTAAAGGTCTTCTTTCACTCAGACAGATGACTTGGCAAGAGAGATGGGCTGTAGAAAATTTGCCTTTTCCAATTTCACACTTTGCTTTCCTCAGTCTTCATAGCTAACATAGATCTAATTTCCTCTCCTTTCTCATGTCAATTTTTGTAACTTGACACAGGGCATCTTCCATATTTTTTCTCATATCAAGGGCAGAGCTAGGCAGAACAAGGCAGAGCAAGCCTCAGCAGAATACTTATGCCAGTTTTTCAGATTTACAGGTTGCATGGAGCACTCAAAGTGGTCAAAGGAAAAACCAGTTTTGTTTCTTACTTATTTTAATTTGGTCTAATAAACTGATAATCAAATGTTATCATAATTTTCCAGGACAAAGTTGAAATTAATGCTCAAAGAAAAGACTAGATGGCATTCCAGTGTTTTCAAAATGGAAGATAAAAATAATCTTTTATTCTTATCAAGCAAAATATTCCTTTTGAGAAGAACAGTGTGATACAGGCAGACTTCACAGCCTGATGGGTGGCCTTGTATAGACAAAATAGTGGAATATCTGACTAAATTTTGTACTTCGGTTTTGGGTAGACACAACAAAAATAAAAGACAGCTAATTCTACAATGAGTTCTTTATCTTTTCCAGATTCGTATGATCAACCTACTTAGGAAGTTAAGGGACTATATTTTAAAAATGACAATAACCAAAATACGATATGCTCAAATAGTAGAATCATAAATAAAAGATTGAAAGTTTATATTTTCAAACATCTGCATGGGTTTGTGCTGTGATATATGTCTTAAAATTATTAAACTCAACAGTATCCAATTTTAATATTTACAATAAATGAGACCTCTGCAATTTTATTGATGTAATCAATGCATATGTTTGATACTCAGTTAACTAGTTGTAAGAGTGGCTTAAAATTTACCCAAGTTCTAGAATCTGGAAGTTTTTTTAAAATATACTTTTGATTTGAGTACTAATATTCTTATCATCCCAGTAAAATCAGCACTGGTTTTTACATTTATTCTGGTGAGTGTTTGTAAACATGTCTGTGTGTGTGTGTGTGTTAAGCATTGACCAAGGGTAGCAGCTGATACAGATGGCTAACAGGCTCTTTCCCTTTGAGAAATCATAGATTGTAGGAGTTTTAGAACATCAGTTGTAGACTTTCCTTCATTTCTATTGTCATAGAGAGAAAGTGGGGGCTTATCATCTCTTGAGTTGATTGCAAAAGAGCTTTCCTGATATTTCTCTGTAACCAAAGTGTTCTCATTCTCTTTCTTTGCAGGCCCCTAGGCTCTTGTTTTCTGAAATAAATCACTCTCTTTCCTCCCAAAGCAAAATGAAAGGGGCAATTATACCCTTGGTGATTCTTAATTGTCCCAATTAACTAAGTCAGTTTCTGGAGTCTGAGCTGAAAATGAAGCTTAGGATGTGCCTTCAATAAATGGAATTTGTTAAGTCAACTTGAGTCTTTTTTTTTTTCCTCCAGAAAAAGCCAGCTATTTGATTATTGAATTGCAGTCCCTCTACTGGTGCCCTCAATTTAGGTTAGAATGAAACTAACGTGCTCTTTCCCTAACCCTCAGTTAAAGGGAACAACAAACAAAAATCCAATACTGAGTACCTCTTAAATGGATTTTATTTTAGGCAAGAAGTTTTCATTTCTTTAACATATGTTACCCTTACATCAAATTAACATTTACAGTGTTCATGCCAATTTATTTGCCAGTGAGTAATAATATATCCATTAAGTTTTACTAAGTACTGATATAAAAAGCACTGCTGGCCCAGTAGAGACAGTAAAACCTGGCTTATGTAACCTGCATGTGCTCTGATCTTACGAACGGAAATATGAGGAAGATTCATTCATTAGTTATTCTGATAATTAGAGGAATTTAAATTAATAATGTTTTAGAAAATCTTAAAGGTTATCACGAGGGTAATTAAAATAAAACGTATTTATTTCAAATCATTGCATTGGAAGAAAATAAATACAATATTCATTGATCTAAATCAAAAGAGGAGTGACATCATCAAGATGGTGATATAGGAGGTCATTTCTGGCTTCAGTTCCCATCACAAGGAAACAAACTAGCAACCATAGATGAGACAGCTTAGGGAAAACTCCAGAACATGGAGTTGAGGCTGAAGCACACCTCTGGACCACAGAGGCAAAGAAGGACCTCATTAGAAGGGTAAGAGAATGGGGGCACACTAGCCACATTGCCCCTCCTCCAGGCTGGTACAGGGATACACTGAGATGGTTCCTCTAGGCCTATGGCTTCTCCAGTGTGGAAAATAGAGCTCAAGATTGACATCCAGCTTCCCCAACTTTGTGGGATGCTACCAGAAGACCAACTTACATAACACCTCACAGGAAATACCTAGCAGAGAGCCCAGACAGTGGCTTTGTTCATCTGCAGAGCTGAACTGGTGACACTCTCTGGCCAGTGGTAGGCAGGAGCTGCCTGATTTGAGTCCCCAGTTGAAATATTCTGGCCTTAGAATGTTCTACAGCTCTGTCAGGGCAGGAAAACAAATTTGAAACCACATCTGCTACTGAATATAGCTTCCAACCCCATCTGAACAGGAAGCTTAAATAGAGCATCTGAGAAGCTATGTAGCTCAGCTTGTAAGGCCACTTATAACAGCATCTGAGCAGAGAACCCAGCCGATGGCTCTGTCCACTTTCGGATCCCAGTCCGTGGCCTTGTCAAACTATGGAACTTGGTGGAAAGTTCTGGCTAATTCATGTCCCCAACCACAAGTCATGCTGGCCTTGGGGCCTATTCTGCCACCATTCACAAGTAGGAAGGTCTGTGGCTCTGCCTACTGCTGAATATAGCCATCCCTTTTACCTGACCATGAAGTTTAAGCAGAGCACCTGGGAAGCTGTGGGGCCCACCTTACATCCCTGCTTGCAGTGGCCCTTGAGCAGACAGTTCAGCCATCAGCCCTGGCCATTAACAGAGTGAAGCTTGTAGCCCAGGCTGGCCAGAGAGCTCAGTGAACAGTACTGTCTGATTCAGCCATCAAGCCACACTAGTCATAGAGCCTGTTCCACAGCCCTGGTGGGGCTATGAAGCAAATTTGAAGCCTGCCTACAGCTCAATGTAGCCTAGAATATAGGACCTTTTCTAAGATTAATCAAATGTTACACCACAAAATAAGCCCTAACAAATTTAATAAGATTGAAATAAAACCAATTGTTTTTTCCAACCATATTGGTATAAAATTAAAAATCAATAGTTGGAGGAAAAATGAAAAATTCACAGGTACATGGAAATTAAAGAACACATTGTTCAATCAATAGATCAAAGAAGAAATCAAAGGGAAATAAAAAATTTGAGACAAACAAAAATGGAATGACGGCATATGGGATGTAGCAAAAGCAGTTCTGAGAGGCATGTTTATGGCATTAAATACACATGTCAAAAAAGGAGAAATATCTCAAATAGACAACTTCACTTTACACCTCAAGGAGCTAGAAAGAAGGAAAAAACTAAGTCCAAAGTTAGCAGAAGAACAGAAATAATAAAGATTAGAGTGGAAATAAATGAAATACAGAACAGAAAAACAGTGGAAAAGTTATGAAAACTAAGATTATGATCCTTAAAAAGATAAACAAAATTCACAAAACCTTTAGCTATACTAACCAATAATAGAGAGGGCCCAAATAAATAAAATTATGAAAGAAAAGGGAAATATTACAAGTCATATTACAGAGTATAAAGGATTGTAAGAGATTACTGTGAATTAACTATATGCTAATAAATAGGACAATCTAGAAAAATAAATAAATTCCTGGACACATACAACCTACTGAAACTGAATTATGAAGAAATAGGAAATCTTGACAGACCAATAACAAGTAAGGAGATTACACCAGTATTCAAAAACCTCCAAACAAACTAAAGTCCAGAACTAGATAGTTTCACTGTTGAATTTTACTGAACATTCAAAGAAGAATTAATGACTGTTATTTAAAACTCTTCCAAAATACTGAAGAGATGGGAACACTGAAACTCATTTTATGAGGACAGAATTATCCTGATACCAAAGTCAATAAGGACAACACAAGAAAACTAGAGAATTATGACCCTCATTAAAAAAAAATGCAAAAAATACTCAACAAAATACCGGAAAACTGAACCTTGCTACTGCTGCTGCTGCTGCTAAGTTGCTTCAGTGCTCATTAAAAGGATCATAAACTATGATCAAGTAGGATGATTCAATGCAAGCAAGTCAATCAGTGTGATATATCACATTAATAAATAAAAGAATAATTGAAAAAAATCATATGATCATTTCAATAGATGTGGAAAAATTATTTGCTAAGATTCAACTCTATTCATGATAAAAACTCTCAACAAAATGGGTATGGAAGGAATATAACTTAACATAATAAAGAACATATAAGACTAGCCCACAGTCAACATCATGTTCCTTGGGAAAGCATGAAAGCTTTTCCTCTGAGATCAGGAACAAGACAAAAATGTCTACTCTTACCACTCCTACTCAGAATAGTAGTGGAAGAACTAGCTAGAGATATCAGGCAAGAAAAGAAAAATTAAATGGCATTCAAATCATAAAGGAAGAAATAAAACTATCATTATTTTTAGATTGCATGATATTATATATAGAAAATCCTAAAGGCAACACCAAAAGACTTTTAGAACCAGTAAACAAATTTAGTAAACTTGGTGGGTATAAAAACAATATACAAAAATTGGTTGAATTTCTATGCATTAAAAATTATCTAAAATGAAATAAAGAAAGCAATACCACTTGCAATAATATAAAAAATAAAATAAACTGGAATAAATTTAACTGTTAAAAAAAATATATATATATATATGTATACTTATAGGAAAAGGAGTACGTCAAGGCTGTATATTGTCATCCTGTTTATTTAACTTATATGCAGAGTACATCATGAGAAATGCTGGACTGGAAGAAGCACAAGCTGGAATCAAGATTGCCAGGAGAAATATCAATAACCTCAGATATGCAGATGACACCACCCTTATGGCAGAAAGTGAAGAGGAACTCAAAGGCCTCTTGATGAAAGTGAAAGTGGAGAGTGAAAAAGTTGGCTTAAAGCTCAACATTCAGAAAACGAAGATCATGGCATCTGGTCCCATCACTTCATGGGAAATAGATGGGGAAACAGTGCAAACAGTGTCAGACTTTATTTTTCTGGGCTTCAAAATCACTGCAAATGGTGACTGCAGCCATGAAATTAAAAGACGATTACTCCTTGGAAGAAAAGTTATGACCAACCTAGATAGCATATTGAAAAGCAGAGACATTACTTTGCCAACAAAGGTTTGTCTACTCAAGGCTATGGTTTTTTCCTGTGGTCATGTATGGATGTGAGAGTTGGACTGTGAAGAAGGCTGAGCACCGCAGAATTGATGCTTTTGAACTGTGGTGTTGGAGAAGACTCTTGAGAGTCCCTTGGACTGCAAGGAGATCCAACCAGTCCATTCTGAAGGAGATCAGCCCTGGGATTTCTTTGGAAGGAATGATGCTAAAGCTGAAACTCCAGTACTTTGGCCACCTCATGAAAAGAGTTGGAAAAGACTCTGATGCTGGGAGGGATTGGGGGCAGGAGGAGAAGGGGATGACAGAGGATGAGATGGCTGGATGGCATCACTGACTCGATGGATGTGAGTCTCAGTGAACTCCGGGAGTTGGTGATGGACAGGGTGGCCTGGCGTGCTGCGATTCATGGGGTTGCAAAGAGTTGGACACGACTGAGTGACTGATCTGATCTGAAAGCTATAATATATTGATGAGCAAAATTGAAGAATATGCAAATAAATGGAAAGATATCCCATTTTTATGAGTTGAAAGAACTAATATTGTTAAAATGTCCATATTACCCAATGCGCTCTATAGATTCAATGCAACCTTTATCAAGATTATAATGGCATATTTCATAGAAAGAGAAAAATCAATCCTAAAATGAACATAGCACCATAAAAGACCCTAAATAGCTGAGGCATTATTGAGAAAGAAGAACAAAGCTGGAAGCTCACATGTCCCAATTTCAAACTATAGTACAAAACTATAGTAACCAAAACAGTATGGCACTGGCATTCAAAACAGACACACAGACCAACAGAACAGAATCAAGACTCCAGAAATCAAACTGTTTATATACCTTCAACTAACATTTGACAAGGGAGTCAAGAATAATCATTGAAGAAAAGATAGTCTCTTTCCTAAATGGGGCTTCCCTGGTAGCTCAGATGGTAAGGCATCTGTGGGAGACTTGGGTTTGATCCCCGGGTCAGAAAGATCTCCTGGAGAAGGAAATGGCAACCCATTCCAGTACTCTTGCCTGGAAAATTTCATGGATGGAGGAGCCTAGTAGGCTATGGTCCATGGGATCACAAAGAGTCGGACCTGACAGAGCAACTTCACTGTTTCAGTTCAGTTCAGTTCAGTTCAGTCGCTCAGTCATGTCCGACTCTTTGCGACTCAATGAGTTGCAGCACGCCAGGCCTCCCTGTGCATCACCAACTCCTGGAGTTCACTCAAACTCATGTCCATCCAGTCGGTGATGCCATCCAACCAGTGATGCCATCCAGCCACCTCATCCTCTGTCATCCCCTTTTCTTCCTGCCCCCAATCCCTTCCAACATCAGAGTCTTTTCCAATGAGTCAACTCTTCACATGAGGTGGCCAAAGTACTGGAGTTTCTGTTTGCTGCGGCTGCTGCTGCTAAATCGCTTCAGTCATGTCCGACTCTGTGCAACCCCATAGATGGCAGCCCACCAGGCTCCCCTGTCCCCGGGATTCTCCAGGCAAGAACACTGGAGTGGGTTGCCATTTGCTTCTCCAATGCATGAAAGTGAAAAGTGAAAGTGAAGTCGCTCAGTCATGTCCGACTCTCTGCGACCCCATGGACTGCAGCCTACGAGGCTCCTCTGTCCATGGGGTTTTCCAGGCACGAGTACTGGAGTAGGGTGCCATCGCCTTCTCAGGGAGTTTCTTCCTAAATAGTGCTGGGAAAACTGGATATTCATATGCAAAAGAATGAAGCCAGACCCTTATTTTACATGCTCCAAAATTAACTTGATAAAGATTAAAGATGTAAATACTGCTGCTGCTAAGTCGCTTAGGTTGTGTCCAACTCTCTGGGACCCCATAGACAGCAGCCCACCAGGCTCCCCTGTCCCTGGGATTCTCCAGGCAAGAACACTGGAGTGGGTTGCCGTTGCCTTCTCCAATGCATGAAATTAAAAAGTGAAAGTGAAGTCTCTCAGTCGTGTCTAACTCTTAGCGACCCCATGGACTGCAGCCTACCAGGCTCCTCGGTTCATGGGATTTTCCAGGAACGAGTACTGGAGTGGGTTGCCATTGCCTTCTCCGAAGGTGTAAATGTAAGACCATAAAATTCCTAGAAGAAAACATTGGGAAAATCCCTTTATATTGGTCTTGGCAGTGATTTTTCTGGATGTGACACTTAAAGCACAAGTAAATAAACCAGTGGGACCACGTCAAACTAAAAAGCTTCTGCACAGTAAAAGAAATTATTTACAAAATGAAAAGCAACCTATAGAATGGGAAAATCTTTTTTCATATCATATATCTAATAAGAGGTTAATATTAAAACTATATAAGGGACTCATACAACCCAACAGTAAAAAAAAAAAAAAAAAAAACTCCAAATACTCCAATTTAAAAATGGACAAAGAACTTGAATAGATATTTTTTCCCAAAAAGACATTCTATTGGTAAGCAAATATATTAAAAGGAGTTCAGTGTCACTAATCATCAAGAAATGCAAATCAAAACCACAATGAGATATCACTTTATATCTGTTAGAATGGCTATCATCAAAAAGATATTAGATAACAGGTGCTAGTGAGGATGTTGTGAAAAGGGAATCCTTGTGCATTATTGATGGAGATATAAATTATGACCACCACATCATGGGGAATACTATGGGGCTTTCCTGTTGGTGGATCAGTGGTAAAGAATCCACCTGTCAATGGAGAAGACACGGGCTTGATCCCTGATCTGGGAAGATCCCACATGCCATGGAGCAGCTAAGCCTGAGTGCCACAACAATTGAGCCTGTGCTCTAGAGCCTGAGTAGTCAGGTATGAATGTGAGAGTTGGACTATACAAAAAAGATCTTCATGACCCAGATAACCACAATGGTGTGATCACTCACCTAGAGCTAGACATCCTGGAATGTGAAGTCAAATGGGTCTTAGGAAACATCACTATGAACAAAGCTAGTGGAGGTGATGGAATTCCAGTTGACCTATTTCAAATCCTGAAGGATGATGCTGTGAAAGTGCTGCACTCCATATGCCAGCAAATTTGGAAGACTCAGCAGTGGCCCCAGGACTGGAAAACGTCAGTATTCATTCCAATCCCAAAGAAAGGCAATGCCAAAGAATGTTCAAACTACTGCATAATGTACTCATCTCCCATGCTAACAAAGTAATGCTCAAACTTCTCCAAGCTAGGCTTCAACAGTATTTGAACTGTGAAATTCCAAATGTTCAAGCTGTATTTAGAAAAGGCAGAGGAACCAGAGATCAAATTGCCAACATCCATTGGATCATCGAAAAAGCAAGACAGTTCCAGAAAAAAATATCTACTTCTACTTTACTGACTACACCAAAGCCTTTGACTGTATGGATCACAACAAACTCTGGAAAATTCTTAAAGAGATGGGAACATCAGGCCACCTGACCTGCCTTCTGAGATATCTGTATGCAGGTCAAAAAGCAAAAGTTAGAACTGGACATGGTACAGACTGGTTCCAAATTGGGAAAGGTGTACATCAAGGCTGTATATTGTCACCCTGCTTGTATAACTTATATGCAGAGTACATCATGCAAAATGCTGGCCTGGATGAAGCACAAGCTGGAATCAAGATTGCCAGGAGAAATATCAATAACCTCAGATATGCAGAAGACACCACCCTTATGGCAGAAAGTGAAGAACTAAAGAGCCTCTTGATGAAAGTGAAAGAGGACAGTGAAAAAGTAGGCTTAAAACTCAAACATTCAGAAAATGAAGATCATGGCATCCAGTCCCAACACTTCATGGCAAACAGATGGGGAAACAATGGAAACAGTGTCAGACTTTATTTTTTGGGGCTCCAAAATCACTGCAGATGGTGAAGTAGCCATGAAATTAAAAGATGCTTACTTCTTGGATGGAAACTTAATGACCCACCTAGACAGCATATTAAAAAGCAGAGACATTACTTTGCCAACAAAGGTCCATTTAGTCAAAGCTATGGTTTTTCTAGTAGTCACGTATGGATGTGAGAGTTGGACTAAAAGAAAATTCAGTGCTGAAGAATTGATGCTTTTGAACTGTGGTGATGGAGAAGATTCTTGAGAGACCCTTGGAAACAGCAAGGAGATCCAACCAGTCCATCCTAAAGGAAATTAGTCCTGAATATTCACTGGAAGGACTGAGGCTGAAGCTGAAAGTCCAATACTTTGGCCACCTGATGTGAAGAACTGACTCATTGGAAAAGACCCTGATGCTGGGAAAGATTGAAGTTGGGAGAAGGAGATGGATGTCAGATGAGATAGTTGGATGGCACCACCGACTGGATGCACATGAGTTTGAGCAAGCTTTGGGAGTTGGTGATGGACAGGGAAGCCTGACTTGCTGCAGTCCACAGGGTTGCAAAGAGTTGGACATGCTGAGAGACTGAACTGAACTGAATTTTGCCTTAGAGCCACAATTACTGAGCCCATGTGCTGCAGATATTGAAACCTGTGCTCCCTAGAGCCTGTGCTCTGCAACAACAGAAACTACCTCAATGAGAAGTCTGTGCACCAGAAGTATAGAGTAGCCTTTGTTTGTCCCAACTAGAGAAAATCCCAAACAGCAATGAAGACACAGCGTAGCCAAAAATGAATAAAAAAATAAAATGAAAAAAAAAAGCAAACTATGGTGTTCCTCAAAAAGTTAAAAAATACAGCTACCATATGATCCAGCAATTCCACTTCTGAATGTATATATATGAAGGAAATAAAATCACTGTCTTAAAGAGGTATCTGCACTTCTGTGTTTATGGTAGCATTATTTACAATAGCCAAGACATGAAAATATCCTAAGTGTCTATTCACAGATAAAGAAACATGGTAAATATACACAAAAGAATATTAATCAGCCATAAAAAAGAAGGAAATCCCGTCACTTGCAAGTACATGGATGAACCTGGAAGATATGTTACATGAATTGTCAGACAGAGAAAGATAATATATGTTCTCACTTACATGTGGAACCTAAAAAAATCCAAATTCATAGAAACAGAACAGACAGGTGGTTGCCAGAGACCGGGGCTGGCAATCAGGAAAATGGGTAAAGGTGGTCAAGAGGTACAAACTTCCAGTTACTATAGGAGAAATAAACTCTGATGATGTATTGCACAGCATGGTGACTAGTTAATAATACTTTATGGCATGTTTAAAAGTTGCTAAGAGACTAAGTTTTAAAGTTTTCAACATAAAAAAATGCTAATTACATGTGGTGACAATACTCTATTGTGTATTTGAAAGTTGCTAAAAGAGTAAATCAGACATTTCATCATAAGAAAAAATTGTAAATGTGAGGTGATAGATGTATTAAACTGAATTTATTGCGGTAATCATTCCATGATATTTACATGTATCATTATGTACACCTTAAATTTATATAATGCTACATGTCAATTAAATCTAAATAAAACTGGGAAAAGGGGAAAATCTAAGTAAAAAATAAAACAAATAGCCAGGAAATGCAAAAAGCTATTATGTATTCATAAACTGACATGGATTCATTATTTCAAGAAATATAGTTTATACTCTTTATATGTTCTTAAAAAGCAAAGACTTTTAGAAAGATTTAAAATGTAACTGTATGCTGTTTTACAAGGGATGCATTTAAATCTACATGATATAGAAAAGTTTAATATAAAATGGCCAGAAAGAATTTTTACACAAATGCAAACAGAAAAGATAAGCATAACATTCTTTGTTTCAGGACACAAACATTAAATAAGACAAAAGGCAACGTTTAAAATTGTTAAATGGAGCAATTTTCCCTGTAGCTCTTCAAGTTGTGATTATTATAAAAAATAGTGTATCATTATAATACTTGAAGCAAAAAAAAAAATAGAAATGTGAAGCAAAATGAAGAGAAATAGAATTATGGGAAAATTAAGAGAACCTTCCCAGGCTCATTCAGAATGATGCATATATGCCCTATTTTCTTGGTCAGTTTTGTTGGAATATGACCCATCCTGTTCCTGGCTGGGTTTTTGAGTGAACACACTCAGAAACTTATCTCAGATTATGTTACTTCCTGTTCTAAAAATATCACCCTTATTAACAGCTATTGTAGGTTTACCAGCATTTATAGAAGGGATTTCATCATTTTTCTCTTCAAAATAAATTGTCTTTGGTTTTAGAACCCATTTTATTGTAACAAAATTCACTCAAGCTATATGCCACGCTATATGCCTGACTGCCATGATTCTCCTCATCCCTTCAATCTCTCTATTGAATCTGGCTCTTATTTTCCTCCTCACTATCATTACCTTATCATGGCTTCCCAGGTGGCTTTAGTGGTAAAGAACCTCCTGTCAATGCAGGAGAGGACGTGTTGATCCCTGGGTTGGAAGATCCCCTGGCGGAGGAAACGGCAACTTACTCCAATATTGTTGCCTGGAAAATTCCGTAGATGGTTTGGAGACTGTCTATGTAGTCTAGGCAGACTACAGGCCATAGGGTCACAAAGAGTTGAAACAACTGAAGCAACTTGTTCTCCTCTTCACTATCTTATTTTAGTCTCTCTCTCTCTCTCTTTTTTTTTTTTTTGGTCTAATTCATACTGTCCCTGGCACTGGACTCTTGTAAACCTGATTACATCACTTTCTTTAGAAAGCTCTGTTAGTTTCCTTTGCCCAAACTATAGGACCAAATTCCAACTCATTATACTGTTATATCCTTAACAATCTGCTCATCTCCCCACATCTGTCCAGATTTCTCTCTCACCATTCTTCCTCTAATCTTCAGTTCATTATGATATGTGTCTTAATGAATTGAAAATATTAATCAATTCAATAAGATGCTTTGCTTAAATTTTTACAATTAACCAAACACCAGACCCACTTACAACTGTTCTTCTAACTGCTATTCTCTCCTTTGGAATAGCCTTCTCTGACTCTGTTTTATTTATTTTTAATTTATTCTTTAAGATGCAGACTTAACTGTCTCCTCATTTCAGAAACATTCTACCACTTCCCTGGAAAAATTCAGCTCTGTGCTGTTCATGATTTTATCCAGCTACTCAACTGCCTTCTTCACTAATAGTGAAACCACGGAAGAAATATGGAAATTTTAAAAGTTAACAGAGGTAGCAGACAAGAAACTTGAAAATTCTGGCCTTCTGTATTTATGATCTAAACCCTGTAGACTGGAGAAACCCATACCACCAACTGTTGATAAGTGGAGTAACCATCAGTCCTGGTTTTTTATCTACTATTCTGGTATAATTATGAGTAGCACCCCTTTCATTCTCAAGAGTCCCAGTTTGAACAATGCTCACTGTATGTATACACAAAATGAGTTTTTAAAGACAGTAATTTTATACCTTTTATTAAAAATATCCATTGATAATATCTGCCTCTAACTCAATTTCTGTCTATTAGAAATTGAGTTCATTTACATTTACTGTAACATTGAAATGATTGGATTTAAGTCTTCCATCTTGGCTTTTGGTTTTATATACCCCATTTGTTCTTTGTCTCAGTTCTGCTCATCTTACCTTCTTTTGAATAAACTACATACTTCTTCATATTTCACTTTTTCTTAAGAAATGCTTTTCTAAAGTTACATCTCTTTGAGTGTGTGTTCACAGTTGCCCTAGAATTGATATGGTTATTACTGTCAATAATAGTAAGCTGCTTTGGTCAATAAACCTCATGCTAGTATCCAGAATAATATCAATCAATCAATCATTAGGAAATATTGCTCCTTAATTGTCATTACTATGTTCTCATTTCCCTCTTCTTTCTACTCTTTTGTACTTACCCCCTCTGTAGATAGCAAATCTATTTAGTTCCTGATTTACACTTCCTGCATTTATTTTGCATATGAGTGTAATGCGTAGTTTCTAATATCCCTTTTTAATAATACAACTTTGTTGACATAGTTCTCTTTCCACAAAATTTACTCATTTCAAGTATACATGCTGTTGGCTTTTAGTGTATTCACATGGCTGTTCAATCATTTATTTTAGAACATTTTCATCTCCCAAAGAAATCCTGCACCCATTCACCATCCTCTCCCACTCCCAGTCCTAGATAACCACTAATCTATGTGATCTTTGGAGAAGGCAATGGCAACCCACTCCAGTACTCTTGCCTGGAAAATCCCATGGATGGAGGAGCCTGGTAGGCTGCAGTCCATGGGGTCTCACAGAGTCGGACAAGACTGAAGCGACTTAGCAGTAGCATGTGATCTTTGATAACCAACTTCTTGTATTTCAGTTCAGTTCAGTCACTCAGTTGTGTCCGACTCTTTGCAACCCCATGAATTGCAGCACGCCAGGCCTCCCTGTCCATCACCAACTCCTGGAGTTCACCCAAACTCATGTCCACTGAGTCGATGATGCCATCCAGCCATCTCATCCTCTGTCGTCCCCTTCTCCTCCTGCCCCCAAGCCCTCCCAGCATCAGGGTCTTTTCCAATGAGTCAACTCTTCGCATGAGGTGGCCAAAGTATTGGAGTTTCAGCCTTAGCATCAGTCCTTTTAATGAGCACCCAGGACTGATCTCCTTTAGAATGGACTGGTTGGACCTCTTTGCAGTCCAAGGGACTCTCAAGAGTTTTCTTCAACACCACAGTTCAAAAGCATCAATTCTTTGGCACTCAACTTTCTTCACAGTCCAACTCTCACATCCATACATGACCACTGGAAAAACCATAGCCTTGACTAGACGGAACTTTGTTGGCAAAGTAATGTCTCTGTTTTTGAATATGCTATCTAGGTTGGTCATAACTTTCCTTCCAAGGAGTAAGTGTCTTTTAATTTCATGGCTGCAGTCACCATCTGCAGTGATTTTGGAGCCCCAAAAATAAAGTCTGGCACTGTTTTCACTGTTTCCCCATCTATTTGCCATGAAGTGATGGGACCAGATGCCATGATCTTCGTTTTCTGAATGTTGAGCTTTAAGCCAACTTTTTCACTCTCCTCTTTCACTTTCATCAAGAGGGTTTTTAGTTCCTCTTCACTTTCTGCCATAAGGGTGGTGTCATCTGCATATCTGAGGTTATTGATATTTCTCCTGGCAATCTTGATTCCAGCTTGTGCTTCTTCCAGCCCAGAGTTTCTCATGATGTGCTCTGTATATAAGTTAAATAAGCAGGGTGACAATATACAGCCTTGACGTACTTCTTTTCTTATTAGGAACCAGTCTGTTGTTCCATGTCCAGTTCTAACTGTTGCTTCCTGACCTGCATACAGGTTTCTCAAGAGGCAGGTCAGGTGGTCTGGTATTCCCATCTCTTTCAGAATTGTAGTTAGCATAATATTAATATTTTCAAAGTTCACCCATGCTTGGATCAGTACTTTAATTTTTATGGTTGAATAATATTCTGTTGTATGGATATACTCCATTTTATTTATCCATTGATCAGTTGATGGACATTTAGATTGTTTACACTTTTGGGTTTTCATAAATCATGTTGCTCTGAACATTTGCATAAGCATTTTGTATGGATATATGTTTCATTTCTCTTGAATACATAACTAGGAGTGAAATTGCTGGCTTATTTGGTAACTTTATGTTTACCCTTCTGGGGACTTGCCAGACTATTTTTCCAAAGTGGCTGCATCACTGCATTTTACATTCTCCTTAGCAGTCCTGTGAGAGTTTTAACTTTTAAACATTTTTCAACTTCTTATTATCCATCTTTTTTTTTTATAGTCAAGCTAGTAGTCCCTTCTTTCTTACATGAAGTGTAGAATACTATAGCTACTCCTTTGCATTTTACTTCCTCATTTAACAATATGTCCTAGAAAATACCCAAATCAGTATAGAGGAATCTTTCTTATTCTTTTATACCTGCAGAGTATTGTGTTATAAAAATGTATCTAATTTATTCAATAATTATCCTATTTATGGATATCTGATTTCTTTCTAAAATTTTCAAATACAGTTGACCCCTGAACAACATGGATTTGAATTGCCTGGGTCTACTTATATGTGGATTTTTTTTTTGTATAAACACTGTAGTACTACATAATCTGTGATTGGCTGAACCTACAGATGCAGAACTGTGGATGTGGAGGGCTAACTGTAAAGTCCTTCAAATTTTCAAGTGCACAGAGGACCCCTGGAACCCTTATCCAAGGGCCAACTGTGCAAACAATACTGCAATACATAACCTCACACATATGTACTTGTATACTGTTTGAGGGTTGTCTGTGCAAACAACACTGCAATAAATAGCCTCATGCATATATATTTTTATATTGCTAGAAGAGTATCTCCAGGGGAGATTCCCAGAAGTGGGATTGCTGAGTCAGAAGGTAAGTGCATAAGTAGCTTTGTTGAAGATTGCCACATTTTCCTCCAGAAGGGATATAACAATATCCCAAGAACAACATATGAGAGTGTCCATTTCCCCATATCTTGCCAAAAGAATGCATTTTCTTGGTTTTTTTTCTTTTAAACTTTTTCCAGTCTGATATATGAAAATAATACTTTAGTATTGTTTATATTGGGCTTCCCTGGTGGCTCAGATGGTAAAGAATCTGCCTGCAATGCAGTAGACCTGGGTTCCATCCTAGGAAGATCCTCTGGAGAAGGGAATGGCAACCTACTTCAGTATTCTTGCCTGGAGAATTTCATGGACAGAGGAGCCTAGAGGGCTATAGTCTACAGCGTTGCAAAGAGTCAGATATGAGTGAGTGACCAACACACACAAACACACACATTATTTACATTTTAATTTCTCTAATTTGAGTGAGGTTGAAAACATTTCAATTTTAAATCTTTATTTTTTAAATCTTCATTTTCAAGTCTTTTTAGTGAGTTTTCTGTTCATCCCTTAATTAAATTTTAAAGAGGTAATGAATGACAAAAATGCCTTTCCTATTTATTACAGACTTACCATTTGTAGAACCATTTACTTTCTATGGATCCAAGTTTTCATTTGGCAGCATTTTCTATCAGTTTGAAAAACTATCCTTATCATGTTTCTTATTACAGGTCTGCTGGTAACACACGTTTTCATCTTTTGCTTTTCTAAAAAAGGTCTTCTCTTTACCTTCATGTTTTGACAGATATTTCTGCTAGATATAGAAATCTAGGTTGCCAGCTGTTTTCTTCCAGGCCTCTATGTTGTTCTGTTGCCTTTTGGCTCACCCCGTCTCTGACAAGAAGTCTGCTGTCATTCTGTTCTTGTTGCCCTGCCTGCCTCCAGGTGGTAGTGCACAATCCCTGAGCACTTAGTGAGCATCTCTGGGAAAGAGTTTTCAGGTTTGTTCAGTCTTCTATTGTGTCTGTACTGCCTTAGAATGTTTATGTCATGCTTGCTCACACTTTACCATTAAACACCTATTAATGGTTTGGCTGGTTACCTTATTCTAGTTTTCTAAGGAGGAGAGTAGACTCAGGTCTTTCATAGGAAAAGTTTATCACTTTCTGGGATTTTGTTCATTGATGTCTCTTTGTGTACTCAACTTTGTGACAAGTTTAAAAAAATAAAAAAGAGGTTATGACTTTGTACTTTCTCCAGCTTGTTAGTGTGGGAGCAATAATGTCTTGGTAATGTGATCTGGATCTAATAGAGCAGAAGTTCATGGATTCCAATGAAGAGTGTTTGCTGTTAGTCAATTTAGCTCACTTGTGCATGATGTTTGCTTACTTTTCATTAAGGCGTTCTGTTGAGATGTGATCATCTTTTATTATAGGAAATGTGGATTTTAGCAAAATGATGTAAAGTATAATTATTAAACCTAGAAATAATTAATATATATTCTTCCATGGTTAACTGAAGAGTGATTGACTTTTGTGTTCAAAACTCTGTATCGTCAAAGGATTTGAAGTTCTGTTTTTCTTTTGCATTTCTGTTGAGCTGACACTCCTCTTGCACAGATGTCTAGCAAACTCAAATGCAGGTGTCTACTAGAAAGTGGAATTTTGGGGAATAGGTACAGATTTCCAGTTTGTCTCAATTTCGCTTTTCTCTTACATTATATGCATGAGGTTTCCTCAGTTTCACCACCAAGATTATGTAATCTCCACAAAAATTTTAATGGCTAAGAAAAGTTTAGACCATACTTTCAACTTGTATTAGATAGTGTATGTTATGTTATTACATTTGGATTCAAGATGCTATTATTTGCACAAATAGGTTAAGTATTTCATTTCTAGGAGTGAACAAAGTCTCTAACACTTCTTTTGCTTTCTGAAAGAGTAGCAATTGAAGAGGGTTATGTTACTTTTCATTCAAATAAATGTCAGATAGTAGGAGGTGCAATGAAATGCCTTTACATTTAATTGCATCACAGCTGATTTTGGAATAACTATATATTTTTATTGTTTCCAAAAATATTAGTGTGCTATGAAATCAATATCTTTTTATTACTCTTTCCTAGGTGAATATTCTAAATTTATTAGTTTTTATTTAGGGATCAATTATTTGATAGTATAAATCTATTTATAACCCACTCCAGTATTCTTGCCTGGAAAATTCCATGGACAGAGGTGCCTGGTGGGCTGCAGTTCAAGGGATTGCAAAGAGTTGGACATGAATGAGGAATTCAGCACATTCATAACTAACTTAGAAAAGCATCTGAGTATTCCACTCTCCTCATGTTTATAAATCATGTTGAATATTTTTATGTTTGGGCAATGTTTGTATGAGACGTGTCTTCTGTCCAAGGTATACTTTCCCCATGTTTATTTCTTACCTATTGCTTGAAATGAAGTGGAATGAGGTACATAAGGAGAAAGTTGCTTCCTTTCTCCATTCCTACCTATGCCAATAGAAAGAACAGTCATGAACTACCAACACTTTGGCCTTTGAGGAAGGTGTGCTTGGCAGAGGTAGGATGAGATATGCAGAGTGAGAAATTAGCTTCCTTTTCTCTTCTTTTCCTGAACCCTTCCCTCATGTGTGGGGATTTACCTGCATTCTCTATCACCCTTTCTATTACAGAATAACTGGAGGGAAGCCAATGAAATAGACAGAGGGTACAAGGTTAAACCAGCAAAATCTGTCCTGAGCCTTGAGTTTTTAAAGCTTTATTCTACCTGGACTAGCTGGAAAGGGAGATGTAGTCTGTGACTTCCATCTTCCATCACCATCACAGGCTGAGTGGCTCTAGAAGTGCACTTAACTTCCCATTGACAAATAGGTAGAGTGGATGATAAAAATGCTTTCAGTTTGCTTAGGACTTTATCATTTATTTTATTATTTTTACAACTTACTCTTAATAAATTTATAAAGTAAGCAGAACCCAGACTGTTAGTTCAACTTTACCTATGAGGTAACTGAGCTGAAAGGCTTATTAAGCAAGTTCACACAGTGTGCAAATGGCAGGAGCATATGTAAAATCAAGGGTGCAGACTTTGGATTCTTCTATTATTAATAGATAGAGCTGCTTTTCCACTTTGCAACCAGCAATTCACTTACCTGGGTAATTGCAGGTTTGAACTTCTAGGGGAGCCTAGTACTGACATCTATATATTCTGCTCTTATATATACATGTGTGTGTATACACATATGTACATATATGTATATATGTATGCATATATATACATATGTATATATATGTGTGTGTGTATATTAGCAAAATGACTAAAAGCAGAGAGTTTTAGAAGAAGAATAAAAGCTGTATTGGATGGATTGAGAAGAAATACAAAGAAAAATCAAGGGAGAAAAGAATTCCCAAGTGCTTTTAATTTTTCTACTTGTACCTTTTTCTTTGGTCTCTTTTAAGATCTCAACTCTGTTTGGCAGTTTTACTATCAATTCTTGTTTTCCATATCCTGAAGTCACACATATATTTACCTTGTTGTTTGTAAATTCACTCATTCAGCATCTGTTGAATCCCAACTGTATATTAACCACTGTATTTGGCCTAGGAATTAAAAAATAATTTACAAGTATTTCCTGCATGCAAGAAGTATGCGTAACAGCATAGTAAGCAGGACACAAAATTTAGCAGAGAACATAGTCTTTCTATTGATTACAAATAATGATCACATGCATTAATTTTTCCCTCCCTCTGCCATTGTCCTTTCCCATTGCTGCTTAACCTAAGAATTCTGTTTTCTTGAGTAAATGGTCTTTTAGAAAATGCTCTTTTAGAGCCTATTCATTCTGAACAGGCTTTGCAAAGGCACACGGTTCTATCTACTTATTTTATAAACTCAGAAAAAGTATGACTTTCAGTCAGAGAACTTCTACAAACACTGTTTATCCTCTTTAGAAAAGATTCTAAACAAGGACCTACTTACTTATGGCACATGAAACTATATTCAATATCCTGTGATAAACCATTATGAAAAAGAATGTGTGTGTGTGTGTGTGTGTGTATATATATATATATATATATATATATATATATATCAGAATCACTTTGCTATACAGTCAAAATTAACACAGCATTGTAAATCAACTGCATTTCAATAAAACAAATTTTTAAAAATTCCATATCTTTCTCTGTGTAAACATTGTCTAGTATTATTGGGTTGACCAAAAAATTTGGGTTTTTCTGTAAGATTTTCCAAGAACTCTTTGGCCAACCCAACATTTTGTAGAATGACACATTTTGCTTTTATGATAGAGTGGAGGCTCTCAAAGTGTGGTTCATGGAGGCCTGGGGGTCCCTAGAACCCATTTAGAAATCTAGAAAGTCAAAACTATTTTCATAATTAAAGGAAAACATTCTCTATTCAGGAGAAGGCAATGGCACCCCACTCCAGTACTTTTGCCTGGAAAATCCCATGGATGGAGGAGCCTGGTGGGCTGCAGTCCATGGGGTCGCTACAGTCAGACACTACTGAGCGTCTTCACTTTCACTTTTCACTTTCATGCATTGGAGAAGGAAATGGCAACCCACTCCAGTGTTCTTGCCTGGAGAATCCCAGGGATGGGGAATCCTGGTGGGCTGCTGTCTATGGGGTCGCACAGAGTCGAACACGACTGAAGCGACTTAGCAGCAGTAGCAGCAGCATTCTCTATTCACAAGACTTCTGACACCAAATGTGGGTTTTTTTCCCATACTGATGACTAATTCTCTGACTCTCCCTGGACATCAGTTGGTGTTTAGTGATTCAGTTCAATGCTGACATTAACTACCTAGGCTGAGATCCCACATGTTAAGAGCTCATTGCCACAAGACTGCCTCCACTTCAGACACTATCACAAGCCCCAGGCCTCATGTACTTATTCAACAGACAGCTACAAATTGGGGATTCCCTGATCCTCTCCTCAGGTGGATAATTTTCCAGAGAAGCTGACAGAACTCAGGAACAGTTTATTATATGGGGCTCCCATGCCCTCAATGGGTAAGCCACTCTCCCCAGCTCCTCAGTGTGTTCACTGATTCAGATGCATTCTGAACACTTTCATTTGGGATTTTTATGGAGGTTTTATTATGTAGGTTACACTGATTAAATTATCGGTCATTGATGTTTAACTCAATCTCCAGTCCCTCCTAAAGGAAATTATCCTGAATATTCTTTTGAAGGACTGATGCTGAAGCTGAAGCTCCAATACTTTAGCCGCCTGATATGAAGAACTGACTCTTTCATTGGAGACCTTGATGCTGGGAAAGATTGAAGGAAGGAGAAGTGGACGACAGAGGATGAGATGGTTGGATGGCATCACCAATTTGATGGACATGAATTTGAGCAAGCTCCTGGAGTTGGTGATGGATCTGGAAGCATGGCTTGCTGCAGTCCATGGGGTCTCAAAGAGTTGGACACGACTTAGTGACTGAACAACAACCATCTCTCTCCCTTGCCTGAAAGAAATTTAATTTTTGTTAAGATTTATGTTGTAAAATAATATACTCATGGTCTCCTTAACATGAGAAAAATTGACATTTTAAGTACAAAGACCACTTAAAAGAGACCAAAATATCATGGTAAATAGCCAAGAAAGAAAAAAAGGTTTGATTATGATGTCATCTTAAAATGAAATTATATATTAAACAATGTTATGTATGTTATATTTGTATTACCAAGAATGATTCAAGGTTTGATTTTAATGGGTATAATTTTTCAGACAAAATAGTATGAAAACAGATAATCTTCACTTCATCCTTATGCATTATAATCATGAAGAGTCATTTGTCCTGAAGATCAGTTGTCTTAAATGTCTCTTTTAATCCTTTTTTAGTCATTATTCTTGTCTCTTCCTATCATTCTTTCCTTTTTCTCTAGACTGATTGTTGACCAGTCTAATTTTGCTGGACATTAATTTATCAGTAACTTTGTGTATGTTTTAAGTAATCTTTCAACTTCAATTTCCATTTGCAAAGGAAATGTATAGCATTATCAGATATCCCAAAGTCATCAAGAGACCTGTGCTCCCATGTATCAGCAGACACCAGAGTTGCCTATGGAATGGTGCTGGTTTATTAAGGAAACTTTCAGATTAGGACGACATTTGCTTCTGTATGCAACCTCAGAATACAAAGCACTCACAGAATGGATACTTAGATAAAGATAACAAGTTCAAGTATATGCTTAAGTATAGAAACTAGCAAGCTTACTGAATTCCACCTTTTAAGCATTTCTGGAGCCCTGTTTTCTTGGACAGAGAGACATAATACTCATGCTGAGATAGACTGAACTGATGGATACTCTTCCAAAATAGCAGAACATCCTGTTTCTTTGCACAGCTATTGCTTATGGAGGATGCTCATTATTAAATAATAAGCAAATCAATATGCATTTTATATTAAAAGTAGAAAGAAAAAATTTGATAAATAAAACTTTAGGAAGGTAACTGAATATGTCAGTCAGTCAGTCAGTTCAGTTGCACAGTCGTGTCTGACTTTTTGTGACCCATGGACTGCAGCACGCCAGGCCTCCCTGTCCATCACCAACTCCCAGAGTTTACTCAAACTCATGTCCATTGAGTTGGTGATGTCATCCAACCATCTCATCCTCCGTCACTCCCTTCTGCTCCTGTCTTCAATCTTTCACAGCATCAGGGTCCTTTCCAATGAGTCAGTTCTTTCGATCAGGTGGCCAAAGTATTGGAGTTTCAGCTTCAGCATCAGTCCTTCCAATGAATATTCACTGATTTCCTTTAGGATGGACTGGTTGGATCTCCTTGCTGTTTCCAAGGGACTCTCATGAGTCTTCTCCAATACCACAGTTCAAAACCACCAATTCTTCTGCACTCAGCTTTCTTTATAGTCTAACTCTCACATCTATACATGTAGAAAATACAATCTTATTGTTCATTTTCCTCAAAGTAACAAATGTGTATATACCAGAATTATAATCTGTGTTTCTAGACCTATGTTTTTAAAAAAAGAATTAGGAACACTTTTGCTTTCCTTTGGAAGTATATTGATTTAATGATACTATTTAAATTTAAGATTTTAAAAGAAAAATGTCTATCATAAGTCTCTTTTTTGCTGTTTGGTTTAGTGTAGATTCCAATTTGTATCTTAACCAAAATATGTAATAAGTCATATATCATACAATGTTTTGTAATCATCTACTTGATTTTTTAAATTTAAAAACATTATGTATGTATCAAAAAGAAAACAAGAAGATGGAACTTTTAAAAGAAATTCTTTATATCTTAAAATGATGGTAATATTTCATTGTGGGAATCAGACAGGCCCACTAATAGAAAATATAAGGAGGCAGGAAAGTAGGAAAAAAGCCCACCAGAGCAACTATTGACAATTTCCAATATTTTCTTTCAGTTTTTCCCTATGCTTCATAAATTTTATATATTTCAAATCAAACTGCAGATGGTATTTGTTTTCCTTTTTTCTCTTTATAGTAAGAAGAAGAAAGCTTAAAAAACCCTTGAGTGGCGTCTTACACACACTAAAGCCGCCTTCTCCATTATTTTTATCAGAGGAGAATAGTCTGACTTAGTTCATGGTGGTCATGTTTACAATGATGTTTTGAGTCTATTTACCTGCATCATATCATCCCATTTCCTGAAGAATGAAACAATGGCATTGCAACCCACTTCAGTATTCTTGCCTGGTGAATCCCCATGGACAGAGGAGCCCGGCAGACTGCAGTCCATGGTTCACAAAGGACAGACTGAGCGACTAAGCACAGCCCTACTATATTCATCTTACAGGCAAGAGAAGACTCTTAGAGATTTGGTGATTTGTCCAAGGTTTTATTGTCATTAGGGCTTCCCTGGTGGCTCCGATGGTTAAGAATCTGCCTGCAGTGTGGGAAACCTGGGTTCGATCCCTGGGTTGGGAAGATTCCCTGGAGAAGGGAAAGGCTATCCACTCCAGTATTCTGACCTGGATAATTTCATGAACTGTGTAGTCCATGGGGTTGCAAAGAGTTGAACAGTACTGAGCAACTTTCACTTTATTGCCATTAAGTGCCTGGGGCTGGAACCCAGATTTCATTTGCTTTCAAAACCTTTCATTTTAACCTTGATCTTTGTTGCTAGCCATGTCAAGGTGGTTGATTACTATTGAAAAGAAAAAGAGGCCAGGTGGCTTAGTGGTCATCCCAATCATGGAGACCACCTTTCCAGATTTGTACTTTCCTGGTTGAGGGATTGATACATTACCTTTTGGAAGGGGAGATCTGAGTGTATCTTACTAAGCTGGGGCTTTCTCCATGGGCTAGGATAATTGAGACAGTAGTTCCCCAAACCCCTGGAGAGTGCTGGCTGCTGCAGGTGGCCCTCTGCTGGAGGGCCAGAGGAGTGCATGGTGGCCGCCTGCACAAGGGTGCGAGGTTTAAGTCTGCGGTGGTGCACGGGTGAACCAGAGCACTGCCGTGGTGACTGGCCAGTGCTAGTCCACCTGGGGAAGGTCACTGTGATTAAGACAGCAGTCCTCAGAGTCCTCTCGGGGAGATATGACCAGGATGACAACTGGGATGAAAAAATTTTCCAGAAACTGCAGATTTCTGCTGTCATTCTGCAGCCCAACTACAACCCCATCCTGCCCAATGCTGACATTGCTACTCTGAAGCAACCTCCTAGACAAGACCCACACCAGCCCCTGTGTCCAGCCCATCTTCCTCTCTGCAGACCTCAACACTTTTTCCCAAGAGTCCCACATAGAGAGGCTACTGGAAGGCTCTGGCAACATGAGGAGCACTGGCTTCAAGAATCATCACTGTGCTCTGGGGGTGGTCTGGATGGTAGACTTGTTGCTGTGTGAGGGGTGGCATGAAGACCACTGCATCTAATTGAGTGTCATGGAAAGCATGTTCCTACTTGCTGGGACCCTACCTCCTTTTCCCATATCTGCATGGCAGAGGTGTGTGTGTATGTGTATGTGTGCGTCAATGTGTGTGTGAATGTGTATGTCTGTGTGTGGTCCACCCATTCATCCATCCATGTGTTGCATGAGCCAGTATGGACCTGAAATGTGATTTTTTCCCCTGTGAATTTGGCTGTTCCAGGAAAAGGCTTCTGATTTCAGAGACAAAACTCAGTGGAGGACTGGTAGAACTCAGTTTCTGGTAGACCACTGCCTCCTGACTGCTTAGACAATCATCAGGAAGACATGAGGTTGTGCAAGAACGGAATTCTTTGAAAAGAGACCATTATGAATATCAAAGCAAACTTCCCCATTCAACTAACCCGGTGGCCCTCTCCATCCTCCAGTGGAGTGAAGGACATGAGTAACTCTGGTCGACAGAAGGCTAACTGGAAGAGCTGGATTTCAGGAGACCTGTTAGGAGACTCCAGTCTCACCAAGTTCCAAACTGCTGCCTGCAGACAGTCTAGGACTGTGGAGTCTGGTGGGGTGCATGCCTTTGTGCACGCTGTCACACTATAGTGTGGTCCCTTTACTTTCCAATCTCCTGTTCACATACAAATAATTTTAAAAAGGCTGGTTTCTTATCTGTCAAAAACAGACTAGAAAGCAACCCCCCCTCACCTTCTCAAACAAACAAATGAAACAACAAGAAGGAAAAAAACCTTTGGGTGGAGTGAATGCCTGGTAGCTTGGTATTTGAAGGCATTGAATGCATGGAGAAGAAACTAGAGAAGGAACCTGAGTCTGTTGAATGAACACAAGGGGAAATGCCCTCAGGAAGTCAGAGGGAAAAGTGTTTTCTCGAGGGAGTGGAAGAGAGGAGCCCAGCTAAGAATCTCATGGGTCACAGCAGAAGGGAGGAACAGGAAGACTAGAAAGTGACTGAGATAAAAACTGAAGTAAAGCAGCTCAAGACTTTCCGTGATCCAGTTCCTGGCAGTGGCATTAGGGGATGATTTCCTCTGAAGGGAAGAGGAAGAGAAGATGGTATGAAAGGCTCTCCAGGGACTGAGTGGGTGGTGAAGCATTAGTACTTGAGATGCCAAGGACACATGCAAATTCTCTAATGAGGATTTTCCAACATCAAGTTCAACTGGTACTGAAGATATTTTAATTTGGCATGTGGCTAGAGTTTGATTTAATCTATCTTGTCACTTGATGAGTTGAACTGCCTTTGTCCCCATGATTATAGCCAATGCATGTCTCTATTTATGTAAGGAAGCAGGACCTTATGGGGCCTTGGTGGGGCAGACACCCACTCATTTCCTCTGCTTCAGCTCCTCTCTAAAGTACCTAGGTAATAGTATCTGGTGCATATTCCCTGAGCTGTTTTACAGATGCTAAAACCCCCATCAAATGCAAGAAATTAACTACTTGATGACCGTGATCACATATTACATAGCCTGAAATGACCCTCCCTCACCTTGTCTCTAAAAATGCTCTGCTGAAAACAGCACTATTTCATCCCTTTTTATGGTTGAGTGATATCCCATGGTATACATGTACCACATCTTTATCCATTCCTCTGTTGATACAAAACAGTGCAATTTGCAGAAATGCGGATAGATCTAAAGACTGTCATGTAGAGTGAAATCATAAAGAGAAAAACAAATATTGCACAATATGGCTTACATATGGAATCTAAAAAATGGTACAGGTGAACTTGATTTATAAACTTGGTGTCCATAAGCTGTAGAGAACAGATACAGAGAACAAACTTATGGACACCAAGGTGGGAAGTGGGGGGGGGGGTGGAATGAATTGGGAGATTGAGACTGACATATATACACTGCTATGTATAACAGATAACTAATAAGAACCTACAGGATAGCACATGGAACTCTACTAAGTGCTTTGTGATCATCAAAATGGGAAGGAAACCTAAAAAAGAAAGAGGGGATATATGTATCTATATAACTGATTCACTTTGCTGTACAGCAGAAACCAACACAACATTGTACAGCAATTATACTCCAATAAAAAATTTAAACAAATGCCTTGCTGAAACCCATTGAGGAGCTCAGGTGTCCTGTGTACTAGCTGCTCTGGACTCTGCTTGATACCCTGCAATAAACACTGTATTTTCCTTCACCACAAACTCATGTCATTTTGTTGACTTTACTGCATGTGGGAGAGGGGATCCAAGTTTGGTTGAGTAACACTTTCAAGACAACAAAAGATACATCTCACTTTAAATATCCTAAAAGTTTATACAACTTCAGATTTTAAATATCAGTCTTTGATTGACTCTCTTTGCTTAATGTTTTCTGGAGGTCAGAAAGAGTGGTTAACTGTTTATGTTGACTATAGGGAAAGCTACTGCTTATTTTAACCTATGTTTGTAGGTTTTGAGGAGGGTATTCCTAGCATTTGCTGCAGTTGACTTCCTCAAGTTTAAATGGGAACCAAGATTCAGAACCAAGATTTTGTTGGACCAGTGGGAAGACTCCGGAAATTAAGCCATTGGTTAAGCTGAATCTGGCCCAGATACTTTAAAGCCTTGGGGGAATAGTCATAAGATCATAATTTTGGCCTAAAAATATTGTAATGCTGTTTTTTCATAAGTCAGTTCATAGTAAACTTTGTTAATTTTTTTCCTGAAACATTTTAGTAATATACTGTCCTTAAGGAAAAGTTTATGTAATGCTTATGTTTTGACTTATTTTATAGAACACTCATGGAGGAGGAAATGGCAACCCACTCCAGTGTTCTTGCCTGGAGAATCCCAGGGATGGCGGGGCCTGGTGGGCTGCCGTCTATGGGGTTGCACAGAGTCGGACACGACTGAAGCGACTTAGCAGCAGCAGCAGCAGCAGCATAGAACACTCAAGTAATATTTAACAAAGACTTTTTCTCAAGTGTTTACTATTTTGAAATCACTGTGTTAGATGCTATCTTTAATTTCTTTCTCAATATGCCCCATTTTGAAACTTATACTATTCAATATTTTGGTATTTCCAAGGTCACTCATTTTTTCTCATAATAAATCTGACAACAAATCTTGATTTTTGAGGTGTTACATTTCATATCCATGTGTCCACACAAAATTAATGTATTGTGTGTATTAAATATTCTTCATCAATGAATATTCTTCATCCTTAGTTTTTATAAGCCTAGAGTACTTGCAAAAATATTTTGGTGAATGATTTAACCCATGGAAATTGTGTGTCTTAATGGAAATTTATTGAATGGGCAAAAAAATGAATAAATTTGGACTGACTACCAGTGCATTAAAAATAGAGGAGAATCAAGAATGGGAAAATAACCACATTCTTTTTTTAAAATTTAAATTTATATCAAAGGAGTGAAAAATGGAAGAGCTCACAGTGCCATTATAATAGTGCAGGTATATTTTCAGCACCTAAGAACTTTAAGTTGAAATACATCATGTGGAATGCTATTTCTACAACTGCATTTTTGGAGATAATTTAGAAAATAAACATATATCAGTGTACTCATTTGATCACATGGAGAACAGTAAACAGAAGTTCTACTTATCCCCCAGGGCCTTTGTCATGATTAAACAGGAATAATCCATCCAGAGCTTCTGAACTAAGTTATCCAATAAGCATAGGGGTTAAACATTACCTAAGATTGCTAGAAAAATTTCTAGGCATTCATTTTCAAAGCAGATAAACTATGATAATCACTACAGCATTATTGCAGGTTTAATTCCTTAAACATTTTGCGGTTATTAGATTCTAAGTAGGGGCTTTCCAGGTTGCCTTAGAGGTAAAGACGTCGCCGGCCAATGCAGAGGACATAAAAAAATGCAGGTTCGATCCCTGGGTTGGGAAGATCCCTGGGAAGAAGGTATGGCAACCCAATCCAGTATTCTTGCCTGGAGAAACCTGATAGAGGAGCCTGGTGGGCTATAGTCGCATGTGGTCGCACACTACTGAAGCAAAAAATTTTTACTTGGTGAAACAGTGTTGTGCTGTGCTTAGTTGCTCAGTCATGTCTGACTCTGTGACTCCATGGATGACCCCGTGTGTGACCCCACCAGGCTTCTCTGTCCAGGGGGATTCTCCATGCCCTCCTCCAGGGGATCTTCCCAACCCAGGGATGGAACTTAGGCCTCCCACATTGAAGGTGGATTCTTTACTGTCTGAACCACCAGTGAAAAGTGAACTCCCTTAGTCGTGTCCTACTCTTTGCAACCCCATAGACTGTAGCCTACCATAAACTGTAGCCTACAGGTTTCTCCATTCATGGGATTTTCCAGGCAAGAGTACCGGAGTGGGTTGCCATTTCCTCCTCCAGGGGATCTTCCCGACCTAGGAATAGAACCTGGGTCTCCTGCATTGCAGGCAGACGCTTAACCCTCTGAACCACCAGATAAGCCCATAAATACTGGAGTGGGTAGCATATCCCTTTTCCAGGGGCTATTCTCTACGTAGGAATAGAACCCGGGTGTCCTACATTGCAGGTGGATTCTTTACCAGCTGAGCTACCAGGCAAACAGTGTTAGGTGATATAAATGAGTGGGCTAGTCTTCATTCTCTTTAACGTTATGAAACCAATTAATGAAACATTCAAAACTTCTTTTATAATATATAGTCTAAATGAGCAGAATTTTGAGGGGTATTGAGAAGCTAATCACTTTAATTCATTTTTAGCATCACAAACATAAGATACAGATTAATAACAAATAAGGTATTCTATACTTGAGTAACTGGAGAATGGGATGTTTTGCCAGTTAAACTGGTTAGCTTCTGGATATCCACTCAAAATTCTGTTCATTTAAACTACGTATTATGAAAGAAGTTTTGAACGTTTCATTAATTCCTAGGAGAGTCTCTTTCTTGTTAAGGTACAAGTAATATATATCCTAATACGAATCAAATCATTTGGGGGAAATCCTTCCTAAAGGTTTAAGCTTGGCCATGAGTACAGCTTTGAAGACCTTAATTAGAGAAATAGCCCTGCATTATTTAAACAGTTCCTATATAGACCTGTATGCAAATCTATTTTTCAGGTATTCAAAGAGATTAAGAAAAATTCTTGCAAAAGCCAACTTCAAGATCTTCAGAAAAATATTCCTAACTGAATGTAAATCTGCAAAGCTGCCCAGTTAGCCTCATTGATTAGCTTCTAATTCAGCATTTCCTGGCTGACTTGAGAAGTGTTGGTGAATCTCAGTGACTGAATGAATCTTGACTCTGATGCTGGGCATCGCTTCCTGTTTTTAGTCCAACCCTCAAGAAAAGGTGGACTTCCCAGGTGACACAGTGATAAAGAATACTCCTACTAAGAGACATGTGTTCAATCCCTGGGTAGGGAAGATCCCTTGCAGTAGAAAATGGCAATCCACTCCAGTATTCTTGCCTGGAAAATTCCATGGAGAGAGAACCCTGGCGGGCTACAGTCCATGGGTTTGCAAAGAGTCAGACCTGACTGAGCACACGCACACAAGCAAAGGCTTTCAAACATCACTGTTCTGTTTTCTATGCTTGCCAATGAAAAACATCACCAAACAGGCTAAATAAAAAACAAGATTTCAAGAAATATTTTCTAAACAGAACAGCCAATTTCAGTGATGGATTAGGCAAAATGGTAGCCAAGCTTTTCTCTTGTCATTATTTGACCAATATTTCCAAATATATTATTCAGTATTCTCAGTTGTAAAGTTCCTGAAGCATCTCTTCAACTGCTAATACACCTCCCAATTTGTGATTAATGAACAAAGCATGTACACATAATTCCTTTAAAATAAATACAGCACCTGGGGGATTTTAGAAAATTCAGGGAATTTCAAGTAATTGAGAGCTTTGAAAAGAACACTTTAGAAGTCAAACCTTAGAATCAGTTTGTAGTGAGGGAACTATAAGCTTTTTGGTAAAGAGACAGAAAATGGAAAGCAAGAGAATTCTCATTCTATAAAGAGGACTCAAATCAGTCCAGAATATGATTTTTTTTTCTTGAATTGAGTAACTCAATATTCATAAGAGGTAGATTTCCACCCCTCCCCCACCCTCCTCTGCCCCCTCACAATATATCTTGCTTTTTAGCCTTAGCAGTGAACTCTACTATAATTAATGTCTTTTACATATGTGTGAAATTAGTCAGGAATGAAATGAACTCCAGATCTCTGGATCCTTGCCTCTCTTCCATAGAATTACTGGCGGACTATGAAGTCCTGTACCATGAAGGAAGAATATGAAGGCCACTGTGTCTGCTTATACGTGTCTGCAGATATCTTGTTATTATTTGCAAGTCTTAATGCCAACCATCACTTCTAGTTTTATAGGATGTAATCTGGTACATGTAAATAAAACTCAGGGTTCTTGAAACCAAAACATAAAAGTAGCATATCGCAATCAAAGAGCAGATGTTTTGTGATGTCAAGCTGAATATTTATGGTCTTGTTTCAAGCCAATCACTGAAACTGACAATTTGTCACAAATTATTTGCCTGTCTAAAGAAGCAATTTCATTAGAAAGATGTTTAAAAGTTTGATTTTCAAACAAACCAATTAAAAAAAAAACCCAGATTTTTAATCTTATGGAAAGGAAAGAAATTCAATACAAGACTGAGGTAGAAAAAGTCTACAAATACATTCAAGAGTTTCTGATTAGTAGTAACAAGTGACCCATAAACAACTAGCTCAGATATCTCTTAGTTAGATTGTGCTAAACACTCCAATTTACATGAAAGTTGAAAAAATTACTCTCAATTTGGTTTCTGCTAATTTAAATGCTCAATCAAATTAACTTTAGTGATTAAATTTGATATAAAAAACATGTTTGATGAACATCTTATTTATTAGTTGGTCTTGGAAGTGCTTCCAGTTTATTCTGGCTCTTTAGAGAAGGGCTCAGAAAGAAACTGGAGAATCTATTTTTTGTAGACAAACACATCATTTTTCCTTCTTATTTTAGATGAGGGATACAATTACAGTACCCACTCCAGTGTTCATGCCTGGAGAATCCCATGGACAGAGGAGCCTTGTGGGCTGCAGTCCATAGGGTTGCAAAGAGTCAGAAATGACTGAAGCGACTTAGCATGCACACACAATTACAGTAAGTCTCCTATATAGGAACAAGTTCCATTCTGAGAGCATATTCATAAGTCTAATTTGCTAATAAGTCCAACTTGTTCATAAGTCCAACAAAGTTAGCCTTGGTACCCAACAAACACAATTGGTTATATAGTTCAGGTCAGTCTCTTGGTTGTGTCCAGCTCTTTGCGACCTCATGGACTGCAACATGCCAGGCTTACCTGTCCATCACCAACTCCCAGAGCTTGCTCAAACTCATGTCCATCGAGTTGGTGAGCCAGCCAATCATCTCATCCTCTGTCATCCCCTTCTCTTCCTGCCTTCAATCTTTCTCAGCATCAGTTATATAGTGCTGTACTTTAATAGGTTTATGGTACTTTTCACACAAATAATACATAAAAAGCAAACACAAACACACAAAAATAAAATATTTTGAATCATAGCCTACAGTACCTTGAAAAGTGCAATAGTATAGTACCACAGCTGTCATGCCAGGGCTGGCATCAAGTGAACGGGCAAGAAGAGTTACTGACTGCAGGAGGGACAGGAGGTGGGAGATGGCAGAGCTGAAAGATCGTCAGCAATAGGAGATGGAGGGCAAGCTGGAATTTTACTCATGCCCGACACTGATGGCACAGGTTCTGGCTCCTTGCTGGATTCAATTCTATCTACCGACTTGACACTTTGGTAACCTTATTACCAAATTCACTTAAATTGAAAAAAGTAGGGAAAATCACTAGACCATTCAGGTATGACCTAAATCAAATCCCTTATGATTATACAGTGGAAGTGAGAAATACATTTAAGGGCCTAGATCTGATAGATAGAGTGCCTGATGAACTATGGAATGAGGTTCATGACATTGTACAGGAGACAGGGATCAAGATCATCCCCATGGAAAAGAAATGCAGAAAAGCAAAATGGCTGTCTGGGGAGGCCTTAAAAATAGCTGTGAAAAGAAGAGAAGTGAAAAGCAAAGGAGAAAAGGAAAAATATAAGCATCTGAATGCAGAGTTCCAAAGAATGGCAAGAAGAGAAAGAAAGCAAGAAAGGCAAGAAAGCCTTCCTCAGTGATCAATACAAAGAAATAGAGGAAAACAACAGAATGGGAAAGACTAGAGATCTCTTCAAGAAAATTAGAGATACCAAGGAAATATTTCATGCAAAGATGGACTCGATAAAGGACAGAGATGGTATGGACCTAACAGAAGCAGAAGATATTAAGAACAGGTGGCAAGCATAAACAGAAGAACTGTACAAAAAAGATCCTCACAACCCAGATAATCACAATGGTGTGATCACTGACCTAGAGCCAGACATCCTGGAATGTGAAGTCAAGTGGGCCTTAGAAAGCATCACTACGAACAAAGCTAGTGGAGGTGATGGAATTCCAGTTGAGCTATTTCAAATCCTGAAAGATGATGCTGTGAAAGTGCTGCACTCAAGATGCCAGCACATTTGGAAAACTCAGCAGCGGCCACAGGACTGGAAAAGGGAAGTTTTCATTCCAATCCTGAAGAAAGGCAATGCCAAAGAATGCTCAAACTACCGCATAATTGCACTCATCTCACATGCTAGTAAAGTAATGCTCAAAATTCTCCAAGCCAGGCTTCAGCAATACGTGAACCATGAACTTCCAGATGTTCAAGCTGGTTTTAGAAAAGGCAGAGGAACAAGAGATCAAATTGCCAACATCTGCTGGATCATGGAAAAAGCAAGAGAGTTCCAGAAAAACATCTATTTCTGCTTTATTGACTATGCCAAAGCCTTTGACTGCGTGGATCACAATAAACTGTGGAAAATTCTGAAAGAGATGGGAATACCAGACCACCTGACCTACATCTTGAGAAATGTGTATGCAGGTCAGGAAGCAACAGTTAGAACTGGACATAGAACAACAGACTGGTTCCAAATAGGAAAAGGAGTACGTCAAGGCTGTATATTGTCATCCTGTTTATTTAACTTATATGCAGAGTACATCATGAGAAACACTGGAATGAAAGAAACACAAGCTGGAATCAAGATTGCTGGGAGAAATATCAATCACCTCAGATATGCAGATGACACCACCCTTATGGCAGAAAGTGAAGAGGAACTAAAAAGCCTCTTGATGAAGGTGAAAGTGGAGAGTGAAAAAGGTGGCTTAAAGCTCAACATTCAGAAAATGAAGATCATGGCATCTGGTCCCATCACTTCATGGGAAATAGATGGGGAAACAGTGGAAACAGTGTCAGACTTTATTTTTTGGGGCTCCAAAATCACTGCAGATGTTGATTGCAGCCATGAAATTATAAGACTCTTACTCCTTGGAAGGAAAGTTATGACCAACCTAGATAGCATATTCAAAAGCAGAGACATTACTTTGCCAACAAAGGTCCGTCTAGTCAAGGCTATGGTTTTTCCAGTGGTCATGTATGGATGTGAGAGTTGGACTGTGAAGAAAGCTGAGCACTGAAGAATTGATGCTTTTGAACTGTGGTGTTGGAGAAGACTCTTGTGAGTCCCTTGGACTGCAAGGAGATCCAACCAGTCCATTCTGAAGGAGATCAGCCCTGGGATTTCTTTGGAGGGAATGATGCTGAAGCTGAAACTCCAGTACTTTGGCCACCTCATGCGAAGAGCTGACTCATTGGAAAAGACTCTGATGCTGGGAGGGATTGAGGACAGGAGGAGAAGGGGATGCCAGAGGATGAGATGGCTGGATGGCATCACTGACTCGATGGACTTGAGTCTGAGTGAACTCTGGGAGTTTGTGATGGACAGGGAGGCCTGGCGTGCTGCGATTCATGAGGTCGCAAAGAGTTGGACATGACTGAGCGACTGAATTGAACTGAACCCACTTGACAAAATGGTCCAGTGATGTCTGGGTAGTAGCTCTTTTTTTTTTATCATAAAAATGAAAGTCGCTCAGTTGTGTTCAACTCTTTGTGACTCCATGAATCGCAGCACGCCAGGCCTCCCTGTCCATCACAAACTCCCGGAGTTCACTGTCTGTGGGATTCTCCAGCGTAGAATACTGGAGTGGGTAGCCTTTCTCTTCTCCAGGGGATCTTCCCAACCCAGGGATTGAACCCATATCTCCCGCATTGCATGCAAATTCTTTACCAGCTGATCCACGTGGGAAGCCCAAGAATACTGGAGTGGGTAGCCTGTCCCTTCTCCAGCGGATCTTTCCGACCCAGGAATCAAATTGGGATCTTCTGCATTGCAGGCGGATTCTTTACCAACTGAGCTATCAGGGAAGCTTTTCTCATCACAGATGACACGGTAACACTGGACTGCATTCTGAATGGCTGCTGCAACCTTTGTGTACCAGTCTATATTGGGGTGCTTTGCCTCAAAAATTAGCAGTGCCTCTCAGATGAAGAAAACCCCCTTGCCGTTTCCTGCATCATGAGTCTCTTTGGTTCTTCAGTCTCTTCTACTTTCTCTTGACTCTCTTGGTTCTTTCTCTGGGACTCTTTTCCAACAGTACTTCATCAGTAAGCTCCATGTTTACATTTTTGAAAGTTCAAAACATGAAGGTTCATATGTAGAAGACTCACTGTACTCACCATGCTTCTCTTATGCTAAGACATGGAAGTTCATAATTAAGTAGAACCATAAATAATGGCACTTAAGTCTAAATGGTTTAGTGAAACTTGAGCCCTCCATTCAACATTCTAGCCCCTTGTTATTCTGTCTTTACAGGAGTGTTCCAGCAACATGTTGTCTGACTGAGCTTTAAAGTTGTGTCAGTCACAAATCCACTCAGATTTTTTTGAGTGCCTACTATATGACACAAACATAGTCCATTTAAGCAAACACAATCCCTGTCTGTGTGGAATATATAGACTATTTTTTTCTGTTTTTTCATTATGTCAAATCTTATATCTCTGCATCTATCTTTTGTTACCAGTTTTCATCATATCTACCTTTTGCTCCTCTCATCTGAAAACTTAACTAGGCCTTCTTTTGTTTACTGATCTATACACTGATCTTTACATGAAATCTGATTTTTAAGGCATTTTGAAGGTGAAAATTTGAGTTAGCAGTGGTATAATTTACCTGTAAAACATTTCAGCTAAATCCTGCATGATTCTGAGGTGTTAAAACAGATGTACTGAAAGTTTTACCATTTTCTCTCCTCTGGTTCACATTCCTAAGTGAAAGTGAAAGTGAAAGTGAAGTCGTGTCCGGCTCTTTGTGACCCCATGGACTGTGGCCTACCAGGCTCCTCTGTCCATGGGATTCTCCAGGCAAGAATACTGGAGTGGGTTGCCATTTCCTTAAGCTTGCTTCGTTAAAGCTCAGTGAGTAAAACTGATTGACAAGTAAAGCAATGTAAATGCAAATGCCTCAATCTGTAATAGGGCAACCCCTTTAGAAGGGAACTGATGGCTCTGTAAATACAATACTCACTAAGTACTTACTCATATATTGAGAATCACCTGCAAAAAATATCATTTTGTCCTTAGAAATATTTTGTTGTTGCTTTATTGATAGTCACTAAAATTATTTTTTAATAATTTAAAACCTTAATTTTCTGCAGGTTATATATGAGAAAGAATCCAGCATATAATCTCATGCACTAGAAGACTAATTATTCTTTGAACCAAAGCTACCACCACCAATAATGGAATGCCAACCATATTTTCTTAACTGGCTCATGAATATGTTAAAGGGCTAGAGTTATGACTCTGCATATTTATTAATCCTATGTTTTCCTATTTATCTAGTGAGATGAACTTTGACAAAGAACTTATATTGACTTGATTTATTTTTAACTTATGAAAAACCGTATTTTATGTCTCAATTTAATATCTTCACAGTGTATACAGAATAATTAATGATTTTATCATTCCAAAACATGGTATATGGATTATATTCAGACCTGACCTTTATTTTATATTAATGCAAAATCTCCTCTTCAATACTTCTAAATGTTACTTCTACTTTGTCAAGTAGATCCAGATGTTGTAATTGTCCTTATACAGAATATTATCTGTCATCATTGTTTTCATTATAGATGAAAGCATCAATTTTATTAGCATAATCCTCTATCAACACTCTGGTGCTAAATATGTTCTAGTTGATAAATATTGGCAATAGAGATCATCTGAATAAAAGGAGGAGAATGCTTCTGGAATCTTTTTATTTCTGTTACAATGACTATCTTTTTGCTTTCAGACCAGGAAGAACCAGAGGAAGTACGGAAGCATTTGTCATCCTGCAATAGAAGGTCACAGAGAAGGCAATGGCACCCCACTCCAGTATTTTTGCCTGGAAAATCCCATGGGCGGAGGAGCCTGGTAGGCTGCAGTCCATGGGGTCGCTAAGAGTTGGACACGACTGAGCGACTTCACTTTCACTTTTCACTTTCCTGCATTGGAGAAGGAAATGGCAACCCACTCCAGTGGGGATTCTTGCCTGAAGAATCCCAGGGACCGGGGAGCCTCATGGGCTGACGTCTATGGGGTCACACAGAGTCGGACACGACTGAAGTGACTTAGCAGCAATAGAAGGTCAGGCACCAATCATGAGGATGATTCTGTTAATGATGGAAGAAAAAGCAGAAAGGAGAGAAAAGTTCCAATGTGTGAACAGACCTAAGTGGGGAATTGAGTCATCAACCAAAGCGTTGTTTGCTGTACAATTACTCTTCACTCCCAAGCACAGTTGCCACGTCCAGCTGTCAGAATGAAAGGACTGTTTCCTAATGTATTGTCCTATCCAGGCTGAATCCATGGGAAACTGGCCTGTTGATATGGTAGGATCACATTTTTACCTACTAGTGAGTGAGATATGAAAATCTTCACTACTGTGTACCAGCTCAGTGCTTCTCAACCTTGGTTCCCATCATGGGCATTCTTAAGATAAAATCAGATAAAAGATATAAACCCTCTTCTCAGAAAAGTGCACACACATGTACAAATTTCTGTAAACAATTTGTAGTGATTTCACTTGTTTCCAAATACTCAATTATGATTCTCCCTTGGGCCATAGATTTCAGGTTAAGGATCTCCTATATTAGAGACGAGGAAGTAGTTTTTATCAGTATTCCATGTACAAGATATAATAATAATATTTTGTTGTTGTTGTTCATTTGCTATGTATGACTCTTTGCAACCCCATGGACTACAGCATGCCAGGCTTCTCTGTCCTTCACTGTCTCCTGGAGTTTGCTCAAACTCAGATACATGGAGTTGGTGATGCCATCCAGCCATCTCATCCTCTGTCGCCCCCTTCTCCTCCTGCCCTCAATCTTTCCCAGCATCAGGGTCTTTTCCAATGAGTTGGCTCTTTGCATCAGGTGGCCAGAGTACTGGAGCTCTAGCTTCAGTATCAGTCCTTCTAATGAATACTCAAGGTTGATTTCCTTTAAGACTGCCTGGTATGATCTTCCTATCCAAGGGATTCCAGCACCACAGTTCGAAAGCATCAATTCTTCTACACTCAGTCTTCTTTATGGTCCAACTCTCACATCTGTACACGACTACTGGAAAAACCATAGCTTTAACAATACAGACCTTTTTGGCAAAATGATGCTTCTGCTTTGTAATATGCTGTCTAGGTTTGTCATAGCTTTCCTTCCAAGGAGCAAGTGTCTTCTAATTTCATGGCTGCAGTCACTGTCTGCAGTGATTTTGGAGCCCAAGAAAATAAAGTCTGTCACTGTTTCCATTGTTTCCCCATCCATTTGCCGTGAAGTGATGGGACCAGATGCCATGATCTTAGTTTTCTGAATGTTGACTTTTTAATAGTAATAATAAGCTATAAATTATATTATAATAAGCACTTTATATGGACTATCTTTCAATAACCCAATGAGTTAGTTTTATCATCCTCATTTTTTAAATAAGCTGATGAGTATCAGAGATTTGTTTGTAGTTAAGCAACCCATCATTGAGGACTTCAGAATACTAAATAGTCTCTTCATTGGTACTTACTGCTACATTTTCCCATTCTCTTTTCTCTGCTTTCTATCCTGTGTAGCTAATATTCCAAATTGTGTTCAGGACAGATTCCTGGCTCTCAGATCCCTAGAATATCACTTTGTTTCCCCGTGCATTCACCCAGGCCAATATTTACTCATTTCCCCACTGCAAGCTCCTACTCTGCTTTATGGCTGGCTTTCTGTGTCACACTGTCTCTAATTTCACCAGCTGCCCAGCATTTAGATCTTCTGATATATAAGCCTCATACCCTCATGTACCCTCCCCCCACCAAAAACCCCTACAGGTTTAGTTCCACATCTGTTCCTAAGCCAATGCTAATTGAGGCAGGAAGTAGATCTTGGCATAGTGAGTCTTGGAATTAAATTACTTTAACAAGATCCATTGATCTAAACTCCAACAGCTGGGCCCCCAAAGTGTCCATGTCTGCCAACCAGATAGGAATCCAATGTGTTTTGTTTATGCTTTATGTGCCTCTGTAGTTTCCAGTTCAAGGTATTCCCTTTGACAGCCTGTGAAGACTTTTACTCTCTTGCAAATTAAATAAAAGAATATCCCTTGAGAGTTAAAATGTTAGGTAATACACCAAAGCACAGATAAGTTATGGGAAAAGCAAAGGACAGTTTTCATGCTAACAGGATCTGATTGTGATGTGGTTAGCAAAATAGATTTATTTAAATAAAGACTATCTCTTATAAAATCAAGCCTTGCCAGTCATAGAAATATAGAATATGAAGAGTTACTGGAGGTAAATCTTGGTAGTACTAATGCAAGAATAGTCAAGGGAATGGTTGCCTTCTAAATACCCACTTTGAGACTCAAAAACTTCCTTCCCAAGAAAGACATCCCTCTTATGAAGAGAGAAGCAAGGAACTGAAGGTTATGGATGCATCAAGTTCTGTATCCATTCACAACAAGAAAATTTTATAATAAAGTAGATGTGTTTTATGTTATCTTAGCCTAATGGCATTAAGCAATTTATACATCATATCACCCCTGCTTACTTAGTTACTATCTAATTATGATTTGATTTTTCAATTAGTTTTTTCTGCAGGCAAACATTAATTGCTCATACAGATGATAAATATCTTTGTTATCTATGGCAATGATTTTTCAAGATGACTTAATAAAGTGGTCTTTGAATATTATTTGATTTCTCTGAAAACCAGACTGTGGCTAAACACTTGCTGAGGCCAGAAATCTGCTGTGTGTCAGTTAGATTTCTCATTGAGTATTTGCAAGTCAGGATTTATGTGACTTCTATAGTCTTAGATGCGTTTGAGTTACAATCTTTCAGTCTCTTATCACCTATTTTTATGACCACCATCAAGAAGGGGAGGTTGTATATTCATTGCAGAAGGCAGATCTCTTAAGTGACTTAACTAATTGAAGCAGCTCCTAGGGAGATCCCATCTAGAACCAGGTAGCCTTCCTTTTATGGTACCACAACCAATTTTATCCTTCTGAATATGTTTTTACAGTGTTTGCTCTAAGTTAGGATCATGTCTATATTTGCTCCCAACTCTTTGGTCAATCTAATTCTTTGGCTTATTATGTATCCAGCCCCATGGCTTTGCCATGAACTCTAGCCATTTGGATGGTAACCAGAGGCCTAGAGACAAAGATTTGGCTTGACTGTGAATTGATGATAAACTTGCCGAGTGCCTGGCTCAAGAACTGTGCTATAGCTCATCCCTGTCTCTATGGATTCCTGGCTGAGGGCCTTTCATATAGAGAAAAAACTGCAAATTATGCCTCTTGGCCACTGAGTGTTTGATGACCATCTGGATCCTCCCTTCTGGTGTCCAATATTCTAAGAGAGGTGAATGGGCATAGTGACCTGGTTTATGTCTGAAGTTTCTATATCTTTTGAAAAGTCTCCTTGAACTGTCCTTACGAAAGCCAGAACCTATGGGCAGATCAGTTTTCCCAACACTTTCTTCTGCTTGGTTCCAGTTTTCTTTCCCTTACTCGTTAGGTCATCTTGTAGAGGATCTTAAATAACATATACACAATGGAGTATTATTCAGCCATTAAAAAGAATACATTTGAATCAGTTCTAATGAGGTGGATGAAACTGGAGCCTATTATACAGAGTGAAGTAAGCCAGAAAGAAAAACACCAATACAGTATACTAACGCATATATATGGAATTTAGAAAGATGGTAACAATAACCCTGTGTACGAGACAGCAAAAGAGACACTGATGTATAGAACAGTCTTATGGACTCTGTGCGAGAGGGGGAAGGTGGGAAGATTTTGGAGAATGGCATTGAAACATGTAAAATATCATGTATGAAACGAGTTGCCAGTCCAGGTTCGATGCATGATACTGGATGCTTGGGGCTGGTGCACTGGGACGACCCAGAGGGATGGCATGGGGAGGGAGGAGGGAGGAGGGTTCAGGTTGGGGAACACATGTATACCTGTGGCGGATTCATTTTGATATTTGGCAAAACTAATACAGTTATGTAAAGTTTAAAAATAAAATAAAATTAAAAAAAAAAAAACCAATATGAGAGATATTAATAGATCCATACGTAAGTCATGTCATCTCATCAGGGGAAGTTGTACCCTCCACAGACTCATAGGACAGAAAATGAAGAATGGATTAAAAAGGGAGGACACTTTTAGATAGCATCTGGATAGCCTAAATAGGGGTCTGACATCTGCTCTGTGTGTGTGTGCGTGTGTGTGTGTAAATAATGTTTAATAGAATGCAGCCATCTTCAGCTGGGATTCCCTGGTGGCTCAGAGGGTAAAGATCTTCCTGCAATGTAGGAGACCTGAGTTCAATTCCTGGATCAGGAAGATTCCCTGGAGAAGAAAATGGCAACCCACTCCTTTATCTTTGCCTGGAAAATCCTATGGACAGAGGAGGAGCCTGGTGGGCTACAGTCCACAGGGTTGCAAAGAGTTGGACATGACTGAGCGACTTCATTTTCACTTTCTTTCATACTCATTCACGTGTGTATTTTCTATGGTAGCTTTTGCTATGCTCCAGAAGAGTTGAGTTGGAGAAGGCAATGGCAACCCACTCCAGTATTTTGCCTGGAAAATCCCGTGGATGGAGGAGCCTGGTAGGCTCCAGTCCATGGGGTCACTAAGAGTTGGACACGACTGAAGCGAGTTAGCAGCAGCAGCAGCAGAAGAAGAGTTGAGTAGTTGTGACAGAGACCTATGCAAAGACCAAAATATTTACTATCTGGTCATTAACAGAAAAAAGTTTTCAGACTCTTGGTCTACATGACAATCATGGAGACCTAGACTAATTACAGGGTTAGCAGTAAGAATGAAAGAAACAGTTATGAAGAACATCAAAGAATTTTTATTGCAATTTTATTGAAATGCCTAAGAGTTTTTTATATTTAAGTCTGCTTCAGTTCAGTACAGCTCAGTCCAGTCACTCAGTCATGTCTGACCTGTTGCAACCCCATGAATCACAGCACGCCAGGCCTCCCTGTCCATCACCAACTCCCGGAGTTCACTCAGACTCATGTCCATCGAGTCAGTGATGCCATCCAGCCATCTCATCCTCTGGCGTCCCCTTCGCCTCCTGCCCCCAATCGCTCCCAGCATCAGACTCTTTTCCAATGAGTCAGCTCTTCGCATGAGGTGGCCAAAGTACTGGAGTTTCAGCTTTAGCATCATTCCCTCCAGAGAAATCCCAGGGCTGATCTTCAGAATGGATTGGTTGGATCTCCTTGCAGTCCAAGGGACTCTCAAGAGTCTTCTCCAACACCCCAGTTCAAAAGCATCAATTCTTTGGCGCTCAGCTTTCTTCACAGTCCAAATCTCACATCCATACATGACCACAGGAAAAACCATAGCCTTGACTAGACAGACCTTTCTTTGCAAAGTAATGTCTCTGCTTTTGAATATGCTGTCTAGGTTGGTCATAACTTTCCTTCCAAGGAGTAAGCGTCTTTTAATTTCATGGCTGCTGTCACCATCTGCAGTGACCTTCGAGCCCCAAAAAATAAAGTCTGACACTGTTTCCACTGTTTCCCCATCTATTTGCCATGAAGTGATGGGACCAGATGCCATGATCTTAGTTTTCTGAATGTTGAGTTTTAAGCCAACTTTTTCACTCTCCTCTTTCATCTTCATCAAGAGGCTTTTTAGTTCCTCTTCACTTTCTGCCATAAGGGTGGTGTCATCTGCATATCGGAGGTTATTGATATTTCTCCCAGCAATCTTGATTCCAGCTTGTGCTTCTTCCAGTCCAGCATTTCTCATGATGTACTCTTCATATAAGTTAAATAAGCAGGGTGACAATGTACAAACTTGACGTACTCCTTTTCCTATTTGGAACCGGTATGTTGTTCCATGTCCAGTTCTAACTGTTGCTTCCTGACCTGCATGCAAATTTATCAAGAGGCAGGTCAGGTGGTCTGGTATTTCCATCTCTTTCAGAATTTTCCACAGTTTATTGTGATCCACACAGTCAAAGGCTTTGGCATAGTCAATAAAGCAGAAATAGATGTTTTTCTGGAACTCTCTTGCTTTTTCCATGATCCAGCAGATGTTGGCAATTTGGTCTCTTGTTCCTCTGCCTTTTCTAAAACCAGCTTAAACAACTGGTAGTTCATGGTTCACATATTGCTGAAGCCTGGCTTGGAGAATTTTGAGCATTCCTTTACTAGCATGTGAGATGAGTGCAATTGTGTGGTAGTTTGAGCATTCTTTGGCATTGCCTTTCTTCATGATTGGAATGAAAACTTCCCTTTTCCAGTCCTGTAGCCACTGCTGAGTTTTCCAAATTTGCTGGCATATTGAGTGCAGCACTTTCACAGCATTATCTTTCAGGATTTGAAATAGCTCTACTGGAATTCCATCACCTCCACTAGCTTTGTTTGTAGTGATGCTTTCTAAGGCCCACTTGACTTCACATTCCAGGATGTCTGGCTCTAGGTCAGTGATCACACCATCATGATGATCTGGGTCATGAAGATCTTTTTTGTACAGTTCTTCTGTGTATTCTTGCCACCTCTTCTTAATATCTTCTGCACCTGTTAGGTCCATACCATTTCTGTCCTTTATCGAGCCCATCTTAGCATGAAATGTTCCCTTGGTATCTCTAATTTTCTTGAAGAGATCTCTAGTCTTTCCCATTCTGTTGTTTTCCTCTATTTCTTTGTATTGATCACTGAGGAAGGCTTTCTTATCTCTTCTTTCTATTCTTTGGAACTCTGCATTCAGATGTTTATATCTTCCCTTTTCTCCTTTGCTTTTCGCATCTCTTCTTTTCACAGTTATTTGTAAGGTCTCTCCAGACAGCCATTTTGCTTTTTTGCAAAAAGTCTACTTCAGACATTTTGCTTTTTTGCAAAAAGTCTACTTCAGATATTACATTTCAACTTTTTGGATAGTTTTCTCAGTGTGAATTATAGGCACTTCACTTACTCCCCACTCCCCAAAATACACCCCCCCCACAAAAAAAAAAAGGAAAAAGGAAAAGAGTAGACAAAAAGAAAAAGAAGAAACTATTCTGATATTCTAGCTTGTCAGAAAATAGTAATGTATTACCTATGAAACAATGCCTGTTTTCCTCTGGAATCCTATGATTTGGGGTATAAACAAGGTAACCAATGAACTCAATCATAAATAAAATGGAATGATAGTGAAGACAGAAGAAATGCATGGTGGCTTTGCTAAGGCACAGCTTCAGACAAAGTGGGAAAATGGTGAAACTCTGAGAAATAAGCAATGGACATGTCTGAATTCTCTAGAGAAAAAAAAATAGTTCTCTAGAAAGATAAATATATGAATATGCAGTTGGCTAGACAGATGCATAGAATCCTATTATGTTAACTGAAATTCTTCTCTATGTGATGTGATCTATTTCCCTTTTTTTCCAGTGACCTTTCCCCTATCAATTCATTAACACGCAATGTCTCAGGGGATAAATTACGTTGAATATAGTGGACAAAATGTCAATACCTTGGCTTCTGGGTTCCAAAATACACTCTTGAGACTCATAGTAGAGACATAGTCTCGAAAGCTAGAGCTTTTGACCTGTAAGAGTCAGCATATTGTATTTCTAAAAGGCTAAGCCAGAAGACCTACTGTTGCTTCTCTAATAGTGTGGAAAAATAACAAAAGCCTATCCTTGGACCTTAGGTTAAATATTGTCGAAACTGCGGGAGGGAGGAGAACTGAAGAGGAAGCCACCACTCTGTTTTAGAAGCTTGTATTGAAACTGTGACTTCCCTAAGATAACCTAGAAGTGAACTGCTGGTGGGTAGAGTGCTCTACCACCTCTTACTGAGCTTGGGGCAGGGATACAGAGAGTGCCTGTGACTTGTATTTCAGAGGGTGACTGGAGAGCAGGCAAACCTTGTATGTCGGCATGCCTTGTATGTTGGCATGCCCTGCGTCCTGCATAATCCCTAAGCTGTGGAGTGGCAATGGCTGCAGAAGTTACCAGGCTGATGGATTTCAGGCAGCTCCAGAGTTTGAGGAACATAGTCAATTACTAATACTTGCTTCTGTATCCCTCAAACAGGGTCTGGATGTAGCTGAGAGCTGAGAATCAAAAGGGTTTGTTGTGGAAAGAGGATATAGAAGGCTTGACCTTGGTAAGGAAGACTAGACGGTATGTAGGAGATCTCACTGAAGACCAACAGGAGTAAATGTGAACAAACAAATGTGTGAACAGATGACATGGGAGAGGATCTGCCTCTACTCCTCCACCCCTGTGTGGTATTGTGAACTAAGAAAAATACTGGATGCAATTCTAGAGATAAGAATAGTGGGAAAACCTAACTGACTGAAAAAATTCTATTTTTTCTGTGAAAATACTTCACTGACTTCTCAAACTCTGGTGGGAATGAATTAACAGTGAATTAAATAAGATAAGGTTTTGGCTAGTGGATGGAATGTTTACCTGAAGGTGAGAACTACTATTTTAAAAATATATAGTAGGGATTTTATATTCTGAATGTTTGCACTCACGGTTTATCAACAGAATTTTCCAAATTGTTTGCCTTTAGGAAGTAAGATAATGACCATTTTTGGGGCATGTTTTGTAATATGCTTAAGATTATGACTATTCTGAATGTTTTGTATTGTGCTTAAAATTTTACCATGGGTATGTATTATTTTAGTAAATATGAACACTGATCTGTTCCAGAAATACTGTGTTGGCTTTAAAGTTTTTTTTTTTGTTTGTTTTAAGTGTACAGAGATTGTACAAAGAGAATTTTGGTCCTATTGGTAGCTTATGGTGAACGATGTTGGATTCATGTTCTCTGAAGAAGATTTAGCATCGTGACTAGGGACCAAGGACCAGGCTTGATCACTTAAGAGCTTTTGTTTGTAGCAGAGTTTTATTGAAGTGAAAAAGGGATAGAGAAAGCTTCTGACACAGACATCAGAAAGGAGATGGAGAGTGCCCCCCTCGCTAGTCTTAGCAAGGGAGATATATACTTTTTAAATTGGTTATTACAGTAAATCAAAAGAATGTTTCAAGGTTGTAAAGATCTTACTAGACCCACTCCCACAGTTTACATTTTAAGATAACAGGGTTAGAATGTAACAATAGAAAGATTTTACCAGACCCACTCCCATTCTAAAATATCAGGACTAGTCAGAAGGTTTTCAGGAAGGAGAAACTGTCCTTAAGCTGGATACATTGTTGTTGTATAATCCTTAGTACAGAGTTTAAAATTAGAATTCAGACTTAAATTCAGCCTTAAATTGAAGAAAGTAGGGAAAACCACTAGACCATTCAGGTATGACCTAAACAAAATCCCTTATGATTACACAGAGAATGTGAGAAATAGATTTAAGAGATTAGATCTGATAGATAGAGTGCCTGATGAACTATGGATGGAGGTTTGTGACATTGTACAGGAGACAAGGAGCAAGACCATCCCCAAGAAAAAGAAATGCAAAAAAGCAAAATGGCTGTCTGAGGAGGCCTTACAAATAGCTGTGAAAAGAAGAGAAGTGAAAAGCAAAGGAGAAAAGGAAAGATATGCCCATTTGAATGCAGAGTTCCAAAGAATAGCAAGGAGAGGAGATAAGAAAGCCTCAGTGATCAGTGCAAAGAAATAGAGGAAAACAACAGAATGGGAAAGACTAGAGATCTCTTCAAGAAAATTAAAGATACCAAGGGAACATTTCATGCAAAGATGGGCTCAATAAAGGACAGAAATGGTATGAACCTAACAGGTGCAGAAGATATTAAGAAGAGGTGGCAAGAATACAGAAGAACTATACAAAAAAGATCTTCATGACCCAGATAATCATGATGGTGTGATCACTCACTAGAGCCAGACATTTTGGAATGCAAAGTCAAGTGGGTCTTAGGAAGAATCACTACAAACAAAGCTAGTGGAGGTGATGAAATTCCAGTTGAGCTATTTCAAATCCTGAAAGATGATGCTGTGAAAGTGCTGCACTCAAGATGCCAGCAAATTTGGAAAACTCAGCAGTGGCCACAGGACTGGAAAAGGTCAGATTTCATTCCAACCCCAAAGAAAGGCAATACCAAGGAATTCTCAAACTACTGTACAATTGCACTCATCTCACACTCTAGTGAAGTAATATTCAAAATTTTCCAAGCCAGGCTTCAGCAATACGTGAACCGTGAACTTCCAGATGTTCAAGCTGGATTTAGAAAAGGCAGAAGAACCAGAGATCAAATTGCCAACATCCATTGGATCATGGAAAAAGCAAGAGAGTTCCAGAAAAACATCTGTTTCTGCTTTAGTGACTATGCCAAAGCCTTTGGCTGTGTGGATCACCACACGCTGTGGAAAATTCTTTAAGAGATGGGAATACCAGGTCACCTGAACTGCCTCTTGAGAAATCTGTGTACAGGTCAAGAAGTAACAGTTAGAAGTGTACATGGAACAACAGACTGGTCCCAAATGATCAAAGGAGTTTGTCAAGGCTGTATATTGTCACCCTGCTTATTTAACTTATATGCAGAGCATATCATGAGAAATGCTGGGCTGGAGGAGCACAAGCTGGAATCAAGATTGCCAGGAGAAATATCAATCACCTCAGATATGCAGATGACACCACCCTTATGGCAGAAAGTGAAGAAAAACTAAAGAGCCTCTTGATGAAAGTGAAAGAGGAGAGTGAAAAAGTTAGCTTAAAGTTCAACATTCAGAAAACTAAGATCATGGCATCTGGTCCCATCACTTCATGGCAAATAGATGAGAAAACAGTGGCAGACTTTATTTTTTTTGGGCTCCAAAGTCACTGCAGATGGTGACTGCAGCCGTGAAATTAAAAGACGCTTACTCCTTGGAAGAAAACTTATGACCAACCTAGACAGCATATTCAAAAGCAGAGTTATTGTTTTGCCAAGAAAGGTCTGTCTAGTCAAGGCTATGGCTTTTCCAGGAGTCATGTATGGATGAGAGAGTTGGACTATAAAGAAAGCTGAGCGCTGAAGAATTGATGCTTTTGAACTGTGGTATTGGAGGACTCTTGAGAGTCCCTTGGACTGCAAGAACATCCAACCAGTACATCCTGAAGGAGATCAGTTGTGAATATTCATTGTAAGGACTGATGCTGAAGCTGAAAACTCCAATACTTTGGCCACCTGATTGTGAAGAACTGACTCACTAGAAAAGACACTGATACTGGGAAAGATTGAAGGCGGGAGAAGGGGGCAACAGAGGATGAGATGGTTGGATGGTATCACCGACTCTATGTACATGAGTTTGAGTAAACTCTGGGACTTGGTGATGGACAGGGAGGCCTGAGGTGCTGCAGTCCATGGGGTCGCAAAGAGTTGGACAGGACTGAGCAACTGAACTGAACTGAAGAGTGTTTAAACTGAGTTATTTGTTGTGTAACCATCAGTTTCAGACTTAAAGAAAAAAAAAATTTATGTGACTAAGACTAAGGAATGTAAAGAAAAAAAGTTGTTTGTCCTTTGCTCCTCCTTGAGAATTCTAGACCCCTATCTCCTCCTTGGGTACCCAGACTTGTTATCAACTTGCTAGGAATTGACTCTCTCACTATCTATTCACAGAGACCATGACTCACTAATGGCTATAATCTGGAAAAGGAACTCAGCCTCTCATTCTCTGAAGGAACACTTATGAAGGTCTCTTTCAATCAAGGCAAATATGGGGCAAGTATGCACAATTTGCAATCTGGCAACCTGAGGGAATGGGGATGATATTATAAAAGGGTGTTCCTGTGGTGACTATTTATTTGGTCATGCAAGTTGGTTAATGAGAAAGAGAGAGAGAAGGTAGGGGGAGACAGAGAGAGACAGGTAGGGGAGGCTGACTCAATGACAATCAACCTGATAGAAAATGATACCCTGCTCAGTGCTGCTGCTACGGCCACCAGAGGATACCTTAAACACCAAATACATTGCCCTGACCAATCTTCACATTGCTTGTCTTTAGTGTCAAAAACAATTATAAACAAAAGCAAAATCTTGCTTTAGCATTTTTGCAGAAGACTCATACCTTTAATATCCTTACTATAAAACGAGAACAACCTTGAAACTGACCTAGAGTTTCTTTTTTGTGACTCAATAGGAAACGTTTTTTTCCCAAGAAGCATATAATGCCTTTATCAACATTAATTTTACAGGTTGTTGATGATAATGGGAAAAATTTCTTATTACAATGTAGAAATATTTTGAGGACATAAGTTTTTTTGGCACCACTGAGTACAGTTTACTAAAATTTCATTTTGCTATTTTTAAGTTGATTTAAAATATAGTTGTTAAAATGATTTAGTGTCAAATAATGACATGCAACATGTGCTTTATGCTAATTTACAAAAACTTAAGATTATGTGTCTGTGTTGGTGTGTAGGGGGTCGTGGTGACAGGGAGAGGGGACTGTGTAATTCATTGACATATATTTGCAAATATCCTGGGAGGTGGAGAGGTTTATTTCTGTTGAATAATAGTAGACCCAAGAAATACATAAATCAGTAATCATAAAACAAAATGAAAAGAAGCTGGAATTGAGATGTTTTCCTTTCTTCTACTCAGGTGCATATTTCAGGTATAATTATTACCCAAAGGGGTGACATTACATGGCTGATTTAGGTTACCTAAACAAAAAGAATATTATACTTCAGAGTTGAATAGGAATAGGCAATGACAATTTATGTCTTTACTGCCAAAGAAACAAGGAGCTTTAGGAAAAAGATTAAATGTAATGACAGTTTAAAATCTTTCAGTATTGCTAATAAAATTGTCAAAATTGAAAACTAAGACCATATATAAGGGAACTTGCATAAACTTTAGAAATAAAATGCATAAAACTGGAGTGGATAATTTATTTCTACCTTAAATTCATTGCTTCTATTTTATTAATCAAACTTGGTTTGTATTTTTTTCTTTTCTTTTTCCATATATTCCTAGACTTTTTATTTTATTAGCTATATATATATATATGTTGAAGCTTACTGATAGGTGTATTCTTACAAATAAAAACACCAGTGACACCCCATTAGATAAACTCTTTGGAAATGCAACAATTAGTTATGCAAATCAATAGCATTTGGGCTTCCCCAATGGGGATAGTGGTAAAGAACCTGGACGCCAATGCAGGAGACATAAGAGTTGTGGGTTCGATCCCTGAGTCTGGAAGATCCCCTGGAGGAGGGCATAGCAACCCACTCCAGTATTCTTGCCTGGAAAATCCCATGGACAGAGAAGCCTGGTGGGTTGCAGTCCATAGGGTTGCAAAGAGTTTGACACAACTGAAGTGATTTAGCATGCTAGCATCAATAGTACTTATGAAACAGTTCTGTGTATAATACTTTGCTATTATAAAATAAGGAATTTTACATTGTCAGTCATTAATCACTTGATCCTTAAAATAGCTCTGTTAGTTAGGGACTTGGTTGTTATTCCCATTTTATAGATGAATAAACTGAGGTCAGAGTTATATACTTAAGGCAAGGGATTATATTTTCTTTCATGGAGAAAAGAAATTGATCAGAGAAATGCAAATCAAAACCACTATGAGGTACCATTTCACACCAGTCAGAATGGCTGCGATCCAAAACTCTAAAAGCAATAAATGCTGGAGAGGGTGTGGAGAAAAGGGAACCCTCTTACACTGTTGGTGGGAATGCAAACTAGTACAGCCACTATGGAGAACAGTGTGGAGATTCCTTAAAAAACTGGAAATAGAACTGCCTTATGACCCAGCAATCCCACTGCTGGGCATACACACCGAGGAAACCAGAACTGAAAGAGACATGTGTACCCCAGTGTTCATCGCAGCACTGTTTATAATAGCCAGGACATGGAAGCAACCTAGATGTCCATCAGCAGACGAATGGATAAGAAAGCTGTGGTACATATACACAATGGAAGTCCCATGGACGGAGGAGCCTGGTAGGCTGCAGTCCATGGAGTCGCTAAGAGTCAGACACGACTGAGCGACTTCACTTTCACTTTTCACTTTCCTGCATTGGAGAAGGAAATGGCAACCCACTCCAGTGTTCTTGCCTGGAGAATCCCAGGGACGGGGGAGCCTGGTGTGCTGCTGTCTATGGGATCGCACAGAGTCAGACACGACTGAAGCGACTTAGCAGCAGCAGCAGCACAGGGTTCTTGGGGCTGGTGGACTGGGATGACCCAGAGGGATGGGATGGGGAGGGAGGTGGGAGGGGGGGTTCAGGATGGGGAACACATGTACACCTATGGCAGATTCATGTCAATATATGGCAAAACCAATACAATATTGCAAAGTAAAAAAAAAAAAAAACCTAAAAAAAAAGAAAGAAAAGAAATTGAAGGGACAGACTAATGCTTGCTTAAAGCTGAAGAACAAAATACCAAACCATGTCCAAGCAAGGTCTTGGGGTGAAAGATAAAAATTATTCTGAGGGACTTTCAGTCGAATATATCATTAAAATTGATTCCCAGATACTCTTACTTCATCAAAATGGTGGATGGACTGAGAAGGTTTACCAGATTTGCTTCTGAGAAACTGAAAAATTCAAGACTCAAGAATCTTCTCAAGAAGATGAAAATTTTCATCTTTAAGCATGTGTGAAGATTTCACCCCTTGCTTAAAACAAAAAAAATCTTGGCCTTGAAAAAAAAGAATTTAGTATATTTGAGTGTTTTCTTTAAGACACAATTTAAGTACTATTTCAAGGGTATATACTTACTTATTCATCAAGTATTTATTAAGCATCTATAATACACCTGTGATAGATGAGAAATTCTGTTAGAATCTTTGGATGGAGCACAACTCAATGGGAAAACAATCTATGCCTTAAAAGAATTTAAAAATGGGGAAGATGAATAGTATACAAATACATTAACAAATACTTAATTAGAAGATATAGTTTTAATTGAAGACATTTAAAGAGTAGGGTGATTCAGGCAGGTGACTTAGATCTGAGATTGTAAAGACTCCCTTGAGAAAGTGCTATTAAATTTAAAACCTGACGGAAAATTAGGAATTAGGGTAAGTGAGGAGAAAGAATCTCCAGATAGAGCAGACGATGAGGGTGGAGATAAAGCCTGCTCCATGTCCCTGACAAATTTAATTCTTTTTCCTTGGTGAAGTATTGTAGATTTTTAAACTGAAGATTACAGAGTTAAACTAGCATTTTTAGTTAATTTAGCTCCTGGAGAGAAAATGGATTGAAGGAAAATAAAAGAAGATGCAGGAGGCCTAAATCAGAGGTTTTGGTGGGTTGGACTAGAGTCATGGGAAGATAGAGACATTAACCTATTTGTGATTTATCTATTTCATCAAAAAAGAAAAAAAGAGAGCACTGCATAGACAAATGTGTGTGTGTGTCTTCAGTCTCTTAGACGTGTCTGACTCTTTGTGACACCATAGATTGCAGCCCGCCAGGCTCCTCTGTTCATATAATTCTCCAGGCAAGAACACTGGAGTGGGCAACCATGCCCTCATCCAGGGGATATTCCTGACCTGGGGATTGAAACTGTGTCTCCTGCATCTCCTGCAGAAGCAGGTGGATTCATTACCACTGAGCCACCGGGGAAGCGTGATACTGATTATTATCATTTGGTTAAACTTATATCTTTTCTGGACTGAGGCTGAGGCTGAAACTCCAGTACTTTGGCCACCTCATGCGAAGAGTTGACTCATTGGAAAAGACCCTGATGCTGGGAGGGATTGGAGGCAGGAGGAGAAGGGGACAACAGAGGATGAGATGGCTGGGTGGCATCACCAACTCGATGGACATGAGTTTGGGTGAACTCCGGGAGTTGGTGATGGACAGGGAGGTCTGGCGTGCTGTGATTCATGGGGTTGCAAAGAGTCGGACATGACTGAGCGACTGAACTGAATATGTAGCAACACTTCGAATGAAATCTATAGTCTGAAATATTAATGGGATAGTATTGTCCCTATAACTTTGTGGATCTGATGTCATATATATGGAGAGCAGTTGAAAAGAAGATGCTGAATGCCTGAAATTTTTTAAAAACTGCATATCTGGCAAAGTGTTATAGAGATTTGCGTCATCCTATAATTTTGTAAGTCAACTACTACTTTAATTACAAAAAAAAAAAAAAAGATGTCCCAGATTTGAGATCTCACAAAAACTAAGTACCTAAAAAACCAGTAGTGTAAATACCACCCTGGCAGTGTTCAGGAAGTTTAGTCTTTTACCAGTTTTATTCGTCAGGGAAAATGAACTTGTTTCCCAAATCTGTCCTGGCAGCCATCTGCCGCTTGAGCAAACCAAGGGTCTCTAGACCCAGCCTGACTTTTGTATGAGTCACCTGTGGTCCTGAGGCTGGATTCTCTCAACAGGCTATCAATCCTTTTCCATCTACCCCCCATGGGTTACATTCCCTGGCCTCTGATTCCCCACAGTGATAAGTGAGTCCATAATCCTTGAGAAGATTTTCTGAAGGTTTGGTGATAGCAGACAAGATTTGCAATTCAGAGGGAACAAAGCTGGAAACTATAAATAACCTTTCCCAGTTCATAACCCAGGCTCTCCCAGCAGGACCACCTTTTCTCCCCAGCCTGTAGTCTGTAGCCTGAGTACCTGCAGGTACTTCTTGCTTCCAAAGTGACTTCTTCCACTTATTCCTCCCCCACGGTAGGTCTATCCCCTCCCCTTGACTGCCACAACCAGAGAGAAAAGCATATTTCTCAGTAAAAAGTATCAGCAAGTGTACAATTCCACCCCTGGTGAAGGGCATCTCAATGTTATTTTGCACAGCACTTAAACCCGTTAATCTTGTGTTATGCTAAGTCACTTAAGTCGTGTCCAACTCTTTGGGACCCTATGGATCCAGAGAGCCCGCCAGTCTCCTCTGTCCATGGGATTCCACAGGCAAGAATACTGGAGTGGGTTGCCACGCCTTCCTCCAGGGAATCTTTCCGACACAGGGATAGAACCTGTGTCTGTTACATCTTCTGCATTTGCAGGTGGGTTCTTTACCATTGGTGCCACTTTGGGTCTCACCACTGCAGGGTGAGATTTATGTTTTACATTTGCCAAGGCAGAAAAATTGTAAAATGATTACCCCCTGGACAAAAATCACAATTTCTCTTCAGTTTGGATTCAATCTTTAGAAAAATAGACACCTGATCAAGTGCCAAAAATATTTGAGTCTATATTAGATTCCTAGGGCTACCAAAACAAAGTACCACAAATTGGGTAGCTTAAACCACAACATTATTGCTTACAATTCTGGAGACAATAAATAAAAATTCTAGAAGTCCACGATTGAAGTGTTGGTGAAGTGGTAAGCAAGATGCTCTGCCCTCCCTTCTCTGGCTTTCCTTGCCTGGGCATCACCTCAGTCTCTGCCTTCATCTTCATGTGATGTTCTTCCCAGGTCTTCCATTCATCTTTCTTCTCTGCATATCTCTGCATCCAAATCTTTCTTTTTATAAGGATACCAGTCATGTAGATTGTGTGCGCGCGCGCGCGTGTGTGTGTATACGTGCTCAGTCACTCAGTTATGTCTGACTCTTCGCAACCCTGCCAGACTCCTGTCCATGGGATTATCCTGGCAAGAATACTGAAATGGGTTGCCATTTCCTATTCCAGGGGATCTTCTTGACCCAGGGATTGAACCCACATCTCTTGAGGCTCCTGAATTGGTAGGTGGATTTTTAACCACTGAGCCACCTGGGAAGCCCATAGTGGATTAGAGGCACCCCATTCCAGCTATCCTAATCCAGTATAGCCCCATCCAAGTTAGCCAAATACATCTGTGACCGTCCTATTTTCAAACAAAGTCACATTCTGAGGTACTAACTAGAGTTAAGACTTCAAAATAGAATTTTTTGGGGGGGACACGACTCGACTCATAACAAATTCTTATATCTGGTGAGGAACTATTTGGAGGACTTTGGTGAGGAGATATTACAAATCACATCACTTTACACAGTGACTTGCTGAACAAATCTTTGGCCTAGAGAAAAGGGGGAACCCTGGAGAAAACTGCCTTCCTCTTCCTATGAAAGAAATCATTTGTTTATTTTTGCTTTTATTTCCAATATTCTGGGAGGTGGGTCATAGAGGATCCTGCTGTGATGTATGTCAGAGAGTGTTTTGCCTATGTTCTCCTCTAGGAGTTTTATAGTTTCTGGCCTTAAGTTTAGATCTTTAATCCATTTTGAGTTTATTTTTGTGTATGGTGTTAGAAAGTGTTCTAGTTTCATTCTTTTACAAGTGGTTGACCAGAATATTGGAAATAAAAGCAAAAATAAACAAATGGGACCTAATTAACCTTAAAAGCTTCTGCACAACAAAGGAAACTATTAGCAAGGTGAAAAGACAGCCTTCCAAATGGGAGAAGATAATAGCAAATGAAGCAACTGACAAACAACTAATCTCGAGAATATACAAGCAACTCCTACAGCTCAACTCCAGAAAAATAAATGACCCAATCAAAAAATGGTCCAAAGAACTAAATAGACATTTCTCCAAAGAAGACATACAGATGGCTCTCAAACACATGAAAAGATGCTCAACATCACTCATTATCAGAGAAATGCAAATTAAAACCACTATGAGGTACCATTTCACACCAGTCAGAATGGCTGCGATCCAAAAGTCTACAATAATAAATGCTGGAGAGGGTGTGGAGAAAAGGGAACCCTCTTACACTGTTGGTGGGAATGCAAACTAGTACAGCCACTATGGAGAACAGTGTGGAGATTCCTTAAAAAACTGGAAATAGACCTGCCTTATGATCCAGCAATCCCACTGCTGGGCATACACACTGAGGAAACCAGAAGGGAAAGAGACACGTGTACCCCAGTGTTCATCGCAGCACTGTTTATAATAGCCAGGACATGGAAGCAACCTAGATGTCCATCAGCAGATGAATGGATAAGAAAGCAGTGGTACGTATACACAATGGAGTATTACTCAGCCATTAAAAAGAATACATTTGAATCAGTTCTAATGAGGTGGATGAAACTGGAGCCGATTATACAGAGTGAAGTAAGCCAGAAAGAAAAACACCAATGCAGTATACTAACGCATATATATGGAATTTAGAAAGATGGTAACAATAACCCTGTGTACGAGACAGCAAAAGAGACACTGATGTACAGAATAGTCTTATGGACTCTGTGAGAGAGGGAGAGGGTGGGAAGATTTGGGAGAATGGCATTGAAACATGTAAAATATCATGTATGAAACGAGTTGCCAGTCCAGGTTCGATGCACGATACTGGATGCTTGGGGCTGGTGCACTGGGACGACCCAGAGGGATGGCATGGGGAGGGAGGAGGGAGGAGGGTTCGGGATGGGGAACATATGTATACCTGTGGCGGAATCATTTTGATATTTGGCAAAACTGATACAATTATGTAAAGTTTAAAAATAAAATTAAAAAAAAAAAAAAAGAAATCAGCAAGGAATCCTTTGAGCACAGAGACTGTGGTGGCCGTCAGAGTCAATGGAGTTATACCAAGTTTAGTTCGTTTTTCCCCTACTTATAATCTCATTGTTTTCTTTTAGATTATGAAAGCATTATATGACTGTTACCAAACCCAAGTTCACATGTCTAATGCACCGTGAGGCCAAATAACCTGAAACATTGGAGTTTGGACTGGAGAAAGGTTTATTGCAGGACTCAGCAAAGAGAACAGGATGGCTCATGCTCAAAAAAAGACATGAACTCCCTGAAGGTTTTTAGGGAGGAGTTTTTATAGGCAAAGCTTGTGGGGGAGGGCTACAGGGTGTGTGACCTTCCTCTGATTGATTGGTGGGGAGGTAACAGGGTGGTGTTCTAGGAATCTCAATCATCAGCCCTTTGGTGGGGGCCCCAGCTCCGACAGAAGAGCTCAGAGATTTCTATCAGGTTGTTATGCAGGGTAACCAGGACCTGCCCAATTGCTGTACTTTTTTTTCCTTTTGGTATTCTCTCACTGATGCTAAAGCTCCAATACTCTGGCCACCTGATGTGAAGACCTGACTCATTGGGAAAGACCCTCATGCTGGGAAAGATTGAGGGCAGGAGGAGAAGGGGATGACAGAGGATGAGATGGTTGGATGGCATCATTGACTCAATGACATGAGCTTGAGCAAACTCCAGGAGATGGTGAAGGACAGGGAAGCCTGGCTTGCTGCAGTTCATGAGATTGCAAAGAACCAGACACAACTTAGTGACTGAACAATAACAGTTCTCTCACTTCCCTATTTAGTAGCAGTTTGAAGCTGCTCTTTGGAACCTAGGGATGGAGGATAAAACCTTTTTCCTGCAAACAAGAAATAGGGGATACAGAAAAACTTCTGAACCTGGGAGGGCTCTTCAGAATCCTGTTTGGTTTCATGATCATTGTAGAACATGTAGAAAATATAGGTGATTTTGTTGTTCTTGTTTAGTTGCTAAGTTGTGTCTGACTCTTTGTGACCCCATGGACTGCAGCCCACCAGGCTCCTCTGTCCATGGGATTCTCCAGGCAAGAATACTGGAGGGGGTTGCCATTTCCTTCTCCAGGGGATCTTCCTGACCCAGGTAATGAACTGAGTCTCCTGCATTTACCACAGCACCACCTGGGAAATCCAAAGGTAATCTTAGAGGAGAAAAATAATAGATAATTATACAGGATGAATAATTCCGATAGCCATTATTTAAAAATGGAATCTTGTTTATTAAAAATTGAAATTGCCTTGTATAAACAGTTCTACATCCTGCCTTTTCCACTTAACATTATATCATGGACATTTAAAAATACAGTAATATGCTTCAATACTATGATTCTTTAAATAAAATGAGTCATGGTATTTTGTTACTGGATACATTGTAATTTATTTAACCATTCTTCTCCAGTTGGTTATTTAGATGTTTTCTGGATTCATATTAAATGTAGCAGGGCCATAAAAATTTTTGTACATTAATCTTGGGTGCATCTCTGATTATTTCTCTGTGTACATTCCTAGAAGTGGAGTCTCAGGTCACATTTTTAAAGCTTTTGTTTTGTACTGTGATATAACACCCCAAAGAGTGATTTATATGTTGCATTATATCAAATAATACTTATTTTGCTGATCTTTTGTCAACATTGGACAAGAGTAACACAAATCCCAAACTGAAAAGTAAAATAACCTCATAGAAATGGAGCAAGACCTCTGGGGCCAGTGTGCAAAACCTTTCCATGTTTCCCATTTCTTGTTTGTAGGAAATAGGCTTCCTTCAGCTTCCTTGGCCTTCCCTGAGTACAAAAGAAAGTAAAAGTGAAAGTGAAGTCTCTCAGTCATGTTCAACTGTTTGTGACCCCATGGACTGTAGCCTACCAAGCTCCTCTGTCCATGGGATTTTCCAGGCAATAGTACTGGAGTGGATTGCCATTTCCTTCTCCAGGGGATCTTCCCAACCCAGGAATCGAACCTAGGTCTCCCACATTGTAGACAGACCCGTCTGAGCCACCAGGGAAGCCCAAAAGGGCAGATTCAAATAGTTGCTAATCAGAAAAGGGAAGGAATGCAGAAACAAAGGAGGAGCAGTCAAGATATAGTAGTGAAGAGATAAAGCAAAGTCCTGGTTCCTTCTAAAGGAATATGCATAAAAATAACTTTGAAAAGGTAAGATATACCCATCTGAATGCAGAGTTCCAAAGGATAGCAAGGAGAGGTAAGAAAGCCTCAAGTGAACAGTGCAAAGAAATAGAGGAAAACAATAGAACAGGAAAGACTAGAGATATCTTTAAGAAAATTAAAGATAGGAACATTTCATGCAAAGATGGGCACAATAAAGGACAGAAATGGTATGGACCTAACAGAAGCAGAAGATATTAAGAAGAGGTGGAAAGAATACACAGAAGAACTATACAAAACAGAACTTAGGGTAGTGCTAGTCACTCAGTTGTGTCTGACTCTTTGCAGCCACATGGATTGTAGCCTGCCAGGCTCCTCTTTCCATGGGATTCTCCAGGTAAGAATACTGGAGTGGATTGCCATTCCCTTCTCAAAACAAACAAACAAACAAAAAAACTTAAGTGACCCAGATAACCATGAATGTGGGGTCACTCATCTAGAGCCAGACATCCTGGAGTGTGAAGCCAAGTAGGCCTTAGGAAGCATTACTACAAACAAAGCTAGTGGGGGTAATGGAATTCCAGCTGAGCTATTTCAAATCCTAAAAGATGACACTGTTAAAGTGCTGCACTCAATATGTCAGCAAATTTGGAAAATTCAGCAGTGGCTACGGTACTGAAAAAGGGTCAGTTTTCATTCCAATCCCAGAGAAGCTCAATGGCAAAAATATTCAAACTAACACATAATTATGCTCATTTGAATGCTAGCAATGTAAAACTAAAAATCCTTCAAGCTAGGCTTCAAAAGTACGTGAACCAAGAAGTTACAGATATCCAAGCTGGATTTAGAAAAAGCAGAGGAACCAGAGATTGAATTACCAATATCTGTTGGATCATAGAAAAAGAAAGGGAATTCCAGAAAAAACATCTAATTCTGTTTCATTGACTATGCTAAAGCCTTTAACAGTATGGATCACAACAAGCTGTGGGAAATTCTTAAAGACACGGGAATACCAAGCCATCTTACCTTCCTCCTGAGAAACTTGTATGCAGGTAAAGAAGCAACAGACATGGAAAAATGGACTGTTTCCAAGTTGGGAAATGAGTACATTAAGGCTGTATATTGTCACCCTACTTATTTAACTATATGCAGAGTACATCATGTGAAATACAGGCTAGATGAAGCACAAGCTGGAATCAAGATTGCAGGCAGAAATATCAAAAACCTCAGATATGCAGGTGACACCACCCTAATGGCAGAAAGTGAAGAGGAAATAAAGAGCCTCTTGATGAAGGTGAAAGAGGACAGTGAAAAAGCTGGTTTAAAACTCAACATTCAGAAAACTAATATCATGACATCGGGTCCCATCACTTCATGGCAAATAGATGGGGAGAAAATGGAAACCGTGACAGCCTTTATTTTCTTGGGCTTCAAAATCACTGCTGATGGTGACTGCAATCATGAACTTAAAAGACACTTGCTCCTTGGAAGAAAAGCTATGACAAAACTGGATAGCATATTGAAAAGCAGAGACATCACTTTTCCAACAAAAGTTCATACAAAGTTATGGTTTTTCCTGTAGCCATGTGCAGATGGACCATAGTCATGGGAAAGTTGGACCATAAAGAAGTGCTGAAGAATCAATGCTTTTGGACTGTGGTGCTGGAGAAGACTTTTGAGAGTCCCTTGGACTGCAAGGAGATCAGACCAGTTAATTCTAAAGGAAATCTACCCTGAATATTCATTGGAAGGACTGATGCTGAAGCTTGAAGCTCCAAAACTTTGGTCTCCTGATGAGAAGAGTTGATTCAATAGAAAAGACCCTGATGCAGGGAAAGACTGAAGGCAGGAGCTAAGAGGGTGACAGAGGATGCGATGGTGGGATGATATCATCAACTCAGTGGACACAGTTTATTGTGATCCACACAGTCAAAGGCTTTGGCATAGTCAATAAAGCAGAAATAGATTTTTCCTGGAACTCTCTTGCTTTTTTGATGATCCAATGGATGTTGGCAATTTGATCTCTGGTTCCTCTGCCTTTTCTAAAACCAGCTTGAACATCTGGAAGTTCACGGTTCACGTATTGCTGAAGCCTGGCTTGGAGAATTTTGAGCATTACTTTACTAGTATGTGAGATGAGTGCAATTGTGCGGTAGTGTGAGCATTCTTTGGTGTTGCCTTTCTTTGGGATTGGAATGAAAACTTCCCTTTTCCAGTCCTGTGGCCACTGCTGAGTTTTCCAAATTTGCTGGCATATTGAGTGCAGCACCTTCACAGCATTATCGTTCAGGATTTGAAATAGCTCAACTGGAATTCCATCACCTCCACTAGCTTTGTTCGTAGTGATGCTTTCTAAGGCCCACTTGACTTCACGTTCCAGGATGTCTGGCTGTAGGTCAGTGATCACACCATCATGATTATCTGGGTCGTGAAGATCTTTTTTGTACAGTTCTTCTGTGTATTCTTGCCACCTCTTCTTAATATCTCTGCTTCTGTTAGGTCCATACAATTTCTGTCCTTTATCGAGCCCATCTTAGCATGAAATGTTCCCTTGGTATCTCTAATTTTCTTGAAGAGATCTCTAGTCTTTCCCATTCTGTTGTTTTCCTCTATTTCTTTGCATTGATTGCTGAGGAAGGCTTTCTTATCTCTTCTTGCTATTCTTTGGAACTCTGCATTCAGATGCTTATATCTTTCCTTTTCTCCTTTGCTTTTCGAATCTCTTCTTTTCACAGCTATTTTTAAGGCCTCCCCAGACAGCCATTTTGCTTTTTTGCATTTCTTTTTCTTGGGGATGGTCTTGATCCCTGTCTCTTGTACAGTGTCACAAACCTCCATCCATAGTTCATGAGGCCCTCTATCAGATCTAGTCCCTTAAATCTATTTCTCACTTCCACTGTATAATCATAAGGGATTTGATTAAGGTCATACCTGAATGGTCTAGTGGTTTTCCCTACTTTCTTCAATTTCAGTCTGAATTTGGCAATAAGGGGTTCATGGTCTGAGCCACAGTCAGCTCCTGGACTTGTTTTTGCTGAGTGTATAGAGTTTCTCCATCTTTGGCTGCAAAGAATATAATCAGATTTCGGTGTTTACCATCTGGTGATGTCCATGTATAGAATCTTCTCTTGTGTTGTTGGAAGAGGGTGTTTTCTATGACCAGTGCATTCTCTTGGCAAAACTCTGTTAGCCTTTGCCCTGTTTCATTCTGTACTCCAAGGCCAAATTTGCCTGTTACCCCAGGTGTTTCTTGACTTCCTACTCTTGCATTCCAGTTCCCTATAATGAAAAGGACATCTGTTTTGGGTGTTAGTTCTAAAAGGTCTTGTAGGTCTTCATAGAACTGTTCAACTCAGCTTCTTCAGCATTATTGGTTGGGGCATAGGATTGGATTACTGTGATATTGAATGGTTTGCCTTGGAAATGAACAGAGATCACTCTGTCATTTTTGAGATTGCATCCAAGTACTGCATTTCAGATCCTTTGTTGACCATGATGGCTACTCTATTTCTTCTAAGGGATTCCTGCCCACAGTAGTAGGTATAATGGTCATCTGAGTTAAATTCACCCATTCCAGTCCATTTTAGTTAGCTGATTCCTAGAATGTCGACGTTCACTCTTGCCAACTCCTGTTTGACCACTTCCAACTCTGAAGTATTGACTTTAGAGCAGCAAGTTGCTGAACTTGAGTTTGTTTACATCATTGTTGCTTTGTTTGCTTATTTTCCTTTTTATAATGCTGTTGAACTTTTCCCTTTTATCCACATTCCCGACTGTGAATTGCCTTTCTGTATTCTTTGTTCATTTTTCATTCAAGATTATTATTTCTATAATAATAATAATAGCCATTATTATTAATAATTTTTTTTTTTACTGATTTGTGAAAGCTGTTTTTCTGTCATACGTGACACAGTGTATTTTTTCCCAGGATGCCACTTGCCTTTTCATTATGTTTATGGTTTGTTTTAAAGTATAAAAATTTAATTTTTATGCCACTGATGATATCAGTCTTTTCCCTGTGGTATCTATCTTTGATTTTATGCCTTGAGATTGCTTTCTCAACCCAATAGCATATAAAAACTCATATATATTTCCTTCCTGTTTTCTGTTTTGTGGATTTTGTCCCTTTTTTTTTTTTTTTTTTTTTTTTACTACATTTGACTCTTTGGACTATCTGGAAATCATTTTGTGTGTGTGAAATGAGAAATGAAGCACATTTATATCTTTTACATGTTTTACACATTTGTCTGGGCTTTGTAGGTGGTACAGTGGTAAAGAACCCAGCTGCCAATGTAGGAGATGCTGGTTCAATCCCTGGGTCAGGAAGATCCCTTAGAGGAGAAAATGGCACCAACCTCTAGTATTCTTTCTGAGATAATCCCATAGACAGAGGAGCCTCGCTGGCTACAGTCCAGTGGGTCCCAAAAGATTTGGACACTACTAAGCGACTGTACTCACATGCACCTATGCATACTGCTACCCCAACACATAGTTCTCCTTTTCCTAACTTGAAATGTGATTTTTGTCATAGACCAAATTCTTAATTGACTAGAGATGGGTTTTGCATTCTGTTCCATGGAGTGATCTTCAAGGTCTCCTATTTTGTATTTTATTTTTATATATTAGTATAGACATAAATACTTGAAGAAGTAGTTCAAGTATTTATGTCTATAAATACAAAAAATAGTCAAAAAATAGTCTTCTGTATTGTGGTAACTTAGACTCAGTTCTCTAGTGTGCCCTTTTTCCTAAGACAGCCTTGGTACTGGCTGCCTTTTAGCTTTTGGAAGTTGGAGGTGGACCAAAGTTGAGGTTCTGGGAGTGGTCAGCTTGGGTGTAGACAATAAGGGTGTGCATTTACTGCAGAGAATCCACACAAACAACAAAATAACTGACGAATGTTAATCTGCTTTTTATTATTCCTATGTACCAGCAAATTTAAACAAAGTTAATGATAAAATAGGACTTCCCTAGTGGCTCAGCAGTAAAGACTCTGCTTGCAATGCAAGAGAAGTGGGTTTAATCTCTAGGTTGGGAAGAAACCTTCCTGGAGGAGGAAATGGTAACTCATTCCACTAATCTTGCCTGGGAAATCCCGTGAACAAAGGAGCCTGATGGGCTATAGTCCATGGGGTTGCAAGAGTCAGGCATGACTTAGCAACTAAACCACCACAGTGATAAAATACTCCTCTCCTAAAAAATCTTTTGTTGATTTATTTTATTTATTTATTTTTTTGTGAGGAAACAGTCAAGTTTTTTATTTATTTTATATGTGGTGGTGTTGTATTTATTTATTTTTTTCTAAAGCATTTGTTTTTTTTTTTTAATTTTATTTTATTTTTGATTTAAGTTCTAAGCAACTGACACGATTATGGTTGAGATTTAATAACATATACAGGGCTACAAATTAGTACATTTTAAAATTACTTATCACTGGATAACCATCGTATTCTCTATGGAAGGTAATTCAGAGAACTCCAAATTATATAGTTAGCTCCTAACACAGAGATTAGCTACAAATGCTTGTTTGAAGAGTAAATTTTAAAACTTCATGATAATTTAAGCTTGCTTGGGGAGTCATTTCCCAGCTCCTGAGGAAGTGGATATTCCAGCATTTAAATAGTAGATACAAAATGAACAAAGGAGCATGTGTGTATGTTAGCTGCTCAATCGTGTCCAACTCTTTCTGACCCCATGGGCTGTAGCCCGTCAGGCTCCTCTCTCCATGAGACTTCCCAAGCAAGAATACTGAAGTGGGTTACCATTTCCCCCTCCAGGGTATCTTTCCAACCAAGGGATTGAAGCCAGGTCTCCGTATTGCAGGCAGATTCTTTACCTTCTGAGCAACCAGGTAAGCCCCTCAAAAGAGCATAGTGGTTTTAAATGAGAAGAAACAGGACATAATGAATTTTCTGGTGAAGCAATTTTGGTGGAAATTTTTTGACTGTGGAGAAATTTGAAGTCTGCTTTAATCAATTTTGAAGAAGCAATGACACAGGCAGTTTGCAGGTTATGGAATTTATTGTTAAATGAAATTTTTATAACTATTTGAAAAAATTATCTTTATATTTAAAGTATGTATATCATCACTTTATTAAAAAATATTTTTAAATGGAAATTAATACAAATACTTTTTGCTCAATTAAGAACAACTATAGAAACAAGGCTGCACTGTCTATGAATGTGAATATGTGAAGGAAAAATAGTTTTTTAAGCATCATTTTCTAATCGGTTTAAGTCCTGTTATTGTTTTTATTACTTACTGCAACAGACCTGTATATAGATTTATGTTTTATTTCTAGTTACACTATTTCTCCAATATTGATTTTTCTTTAATTAATAAGTTTATTTTATGGGGATAATTATGACAAAGTTACTGAAAAGGAATTTTCTATACCCATGGCTTTTTTGTTGGTCATTATTGTAATTTGCTTCTTTTCATGATTATTACTGAAAATAATTTTATTGCATAGAAGAAAGGGTGTAAAAAAGTGCTCTGCTCCAAGATTTAAATGTGCTCTGTGTACCTGCTACTAGGTAGCACTCCTTTCTGGAGGAGGCCCCTCCCCAATGTCAGCATGTCTGGCCACTAGCTCAGAGAGGAGTTCCTACTATATTATTATTTGTATCTGAAGCAGCCTCCCCTCTCCCTTGGGTTTAGAGGATGTAAGGATATTCTGCTTTGTCTCCTCCATTAACTTTCAAGACATGTTAGCTAATGATTACTCTGTCCAGTCATTCCAAACACCTCAAAATTTCTCGTATACAGATAGCATTCTTCCTAGTATCATGTACTATTGTACATTTCTACCACCTTCCTGTGAAATTTACATCTTGTAGGTTGGTCCCATGGCACTACCTTTCCAATGTCTTATCTGGAAGGCAAATACTGACCATTAGCAATAGAAAAGAGAAGATAGGGAGGTAGCAGGAAACAATTTCCCATGTAAAATATGATCAGAGAACTCCATGGGCTTTTCTGGGCAAAAGGGAGTGACCTTCTGATGCATAAAAAGAAGGTAGTTCATCCATCCTTAAGCAATGATGCTTAAGCCACCTGTGTTATTTCTATCTTTAGTAATAAGAATTCTTGCTTTGAAATGAGTGGCTGTAATGCATTTTCTTTGATGAAAATGCACACTGAATTTTAGAGCTAGATCTTGCTGTCTAAGCCCTTCATTTTATAGATGAGAAAATTAAATCCCAGAGGAGCCAAGTAACTCAAGTTAATTCCTCAAGGTAGTTAGTAGCAGAATTGGAACCAGAGCTCAAATCTACTTATTCCTAATTAAGCATATTTTCTATTAGAGATACTGTTGTGCTCACATTGACGTCACTCTTAACCTTTCTCCACAGTTCCAACCATTGTGAGGATTAAGTACAATAATATATATTAAAAATGGGCCTGAACTTCTATCAGTCCTAGAAAAACCTGGCAGCCTTGCTCTTATTCTAATAAGTGCTCCATGTGACACAGATTTTAAAAAAGATGAAAACTGTGCCTGTTTTTTCAGCTCTGTATCGGCTATAGCTGATTATTATTATTTTTTTTTTCTTCTCGAGTGTTATTGACATACTTCTGCTCCAATGAACTAATGTTCCTATCTCAAATGACTGCTTTGGCAGAAAGGAAAATTAACATGTTAATCCAAAAAAAAAAAAAAAAGAGAGAAAGATGGGAAGAACTCAACATGGGGAATGGTAGAGTGTCTTATAAAAGCTATCAGGAGTCAAATGCCAGTGCCTGATTTTAATTTTAAATGAATGCGTTGGGTGTCTATATAATAGCCTGACATATGCAGATGGTTGTTCATGACCATGATCATCACCCCTCCTTTTCTTCCTTCTACTTATCTACTTAAAGATTTAATAGTCTTTTCATTAGTTTCCATATCATCCAGTCCTTCCTTACCTCATACAGCTATTTACTGAAATTTTATTACAGTCTACATGATATAAGCATAGCTTAGAGAGAGAACAGAGGTGATCATAGCAAATTATTAAAAGAATTAGGTCAGCAGAACTAGAATGTTAGAGAGGAAAGGAAGAGAAAATTTAGAAAACTTGGTACAGTCTGACCTGCTGTAAATAAGCAATGCTGTTAAAAGTGTTTATAGGGGGATACGAGTGAAACCAAAGGCTTAAGGATCATTTTTGAAGTCTGCTGCTGCTGCTGCTAAGTCGTTTCAGTTGTGTCTGACTTTGTGCGATCCCATAAGCGGCAGCCCACCAGGCTCCCCCGTCCCTGGATTCTCCAGGCCAGAACACTGGAGTGGGTTGCCATTGCCTTCTCCAATGCATGAAAGTGAAAAGTGAAAGTGAAGTCGCTCAGTCATGTCTGACTCTTAGTGACCCCATGGACTGCAGCCTACCAGGCTCCTCCATCCATGGGATTTTCCAGGCAAGAGTACTGGAGGGGTTGCCAGACAAAATTTTTTGTCCATCCTAACTGAGGATAATAGGGAGATGGCAACTTTTTGAACTCATTTGAAACATCTTCTCTGAGAGATTCTTCACTTTGCAAGTGTGACTCTGGTTTCTTTGCTTTGAGAGCTGGATTCTAAATAGCTTGGTTTGAGAGCTCATAAAACATTTTCCATTCAGAAAATATTATATACTGAAACAAAGCATCTTGAGTGGAATATTTGGAAATATCTATAATATGACCAATGTACAACAGTGACATGATAAGGCAAAGATGGTTGATAGGTATGGATTCAGAAATAAAAAAGAAGTGCCTTGCAGGAAGGTTAGACAGTGGTGGTAGAAAGCATGTTTATAAGAAATTAGTTTATTAAAATGTGATTTTGACTAATACACTAGACTGGTTGACTGTTATTGCAAGAATGAGAACCAGAAGGGAATTATTGTGTAGTACTCAGGTGAAAGTGAAAGTCACTCAGTCATGTCTGCCCATGGTTATAAGGGCATAATTCAGTGATGAACAGATAATTCCTTTCCATGGATGAATTTCACAGAATAATAAATTTTAACAATGGGCAACCTTAATGTAGATGATTAAGAAATACCACAAAGTAATTGAGAATAAAAACAGAAAAGAATTTGGAACTTCTCTTATGATCCAGTGGTTAAGAATCTGCCTTGCAATGCAGGGGATGTGAGTTCAATCCCTAGTCTGGGAGCTAAGATTCCACATACCAAAACTAGAGAGTCTGTGTGCCGCAGTGAGGATCCTGCAAGCCACAACTGATGCAGCCAAAAAAATAAATAAAAAAAATAAATAAAGGAATTAGAAATGCAGCATCATAAAGGGAGGAAAGGGAGGGATAAATAAATCTAAGTAAAGGCAAATAAGGGCACTCGGATCTGTCTTATGCTCCCATCATGTACAATAGAAATGAATAAAGTCAGCAATAAAGACAACGTGAACACCGGGAGATATTGGAGAATATTTTATGCCTTGTACACAGCCAGTTATTCAAAAATATAATGAATGTATTATGCATTAAAAAGACTGTCAATTGATGTAACTACAGATGACTAGCAATAAGTAAGACTTGCCCTAAATAAAAATTTAAAAATTGATGTAAATTGTTTATATACATGCAAAGATTTAGGCTACAGATTTAATCCTTGAATTGATCATAAACCAAAGCAAGATAGCAGAAAATAAGTGAGATTGAATTTTTCACATACCCTCAAATCCTATTATTTTGAGCTGGTAATGCAGACATAAGAAATAAAATTTAGTTGTCTGTTTAGGAAGCATACTTCTTACATACTTGAACAACTTTACCATTTACTTTGTGGCATCATTGCTGATGGATGGGGAAGGAGTTCAGAGGGAAAGAGAGAAGCATGTTTTCCATGTTGTTGACAGTCTGATCACCTCTGATGTTGACCCTTCTCCAATACCCATAAACACATACAAGTTATATACTTCATTTTCATTTTGTAACAGAGAGAGAAAGAGAAGAGAGAGAAACTTCTACTATCACATGCTGGCCCGACGTGGGACCAGGTACAAATCCAAGCTATCTGATTTCCGATCATGTCACTATAATGCCTCTCTGATGTGAGTAAAAACAGAATGAACTATTGAAAATCTTTTTACATGTATTTATCCATTAATTTTGTTTCAGAAAAGAAGCCACTTCTGACTCCATGTTGGAAACTGTTTCTTTGACTTGCTTTCTGTTGCTTTTGTTATTATAAAAACATAATCGCCTGCCTTTTAAAAGACCCTGCCCCTCTGCTACTGCTCCTGCTGCTAAGTTGCTTCAGTTGTGTCTGACTCTGTGTGACCCCATAGATGGCAGCCCACCAAGCTCCGCCGTCCCTGGGATTCTCCAAGCAAGAACATTGGAGTGGGTTGCCATTTCCTTCTCCAATGCATGAAAGTGAAAAGTGAAAGTGAAGTCGCTCAGTCACTTCTGACTCTTCGCAACCCCATGAACTGCAGCCTACCAAGCTCCTCCGTCCATGGGATTTTCCAGGCAAGAGTACTGGAGTGGAATGCCATTGCCTTCTCCTCCATGCCCCTCTGCCTGACTGTAAACTAAAGTGGTTTTGTTCAGCTAATAGATAATCTGACCCTGTCCACCTATGAATAGAAGAGATCAACACACCCTCTCCAAAGGCTGACCCTTCTTGGAGATGTTTTGTAAGACTGAAGACCATTTTAACTTTACTTCCTCACTGCCTCTCCCTCTCTATTCTTCCTTTTGATTTTAGTTCCTCATTGTCTGTCTCTGACTCTATAAAAGAACCTGGCATCCAGGCCCCAGCAAGATGGTTACGCTGAGACATTAGTCTGCCATCTTCTTAGTCAGCTAGCTTTCCAAATAAGGTCGTATTCCTTGCCTAAACATCTTGTTTAGATGTTTGGATAAGAGAGCTGTGGTACATATACACAATGGAATACTACTCAGCCATTAAAAAACAATACATTTGAATCAGTTCTAATGAGGTGGATGAAACTGGAGCCTATTATACAGAGTGAAGTAACTTAGAAAGAAAAACACCAATACAGTATACTAATGCATATATATGGAATTTAGAACGATGGTAGCGATGACACTATATGTGAGACAGCAAAAGACACAGATGTATAGAACAGTCTTTTGGACTCTGTGGGAGAAGGCGAGGGTGGGATGATTTGAGAGAATAGCATTGAAACATGTGTATTATCATATATGAAACAGATCGCCAGTCCAGGATCTATGTGTGAGACAGGGTGCTCAGGGCTGGTGCACTGAGGGATGGGATGGGGAGGGAGGTGGGAGGGGGGTTCAGGATGGGGAACACATGTACAAAGAAAAAAAAAATAAATATCTTGTCTCTTGGATTCATTGGCCTGTCATATGGTGAGCAGAGCAAGCTTGGACTCAGTAACAGTTTGAAATATAGAACGATGTAGTTTAGTCTGTGCAGTTGCTCATTCGTGTCTGACTCTTTGCGACCCCATGAACCACAGCATGCCAGGCCTCCCTGTTCATCATCAACTTCCAGAGTTTACCCAAACTCATGTCCATTGAGTCGGTGATGCCATCCAACCATCTCATCCTCTGTCATCCCCTTCTCCTCCTGCCCTCAATCTTTCCCAGCATCAGGGTCTTTTCAAATGAGTCACCTCTTTGCATGAGGTGGCCAAAGTATTGGAGTTTCAGCTTTAACATCAGTCCTTCCAATGAACACCCAGGACTGGTCTCCTTTAGGATGGACTGGTTGGATCTCCTTGCAGTCAAAGGGACTCTCAAGAGTCTTCTTCAACACCACAGTTCAAAAGCATCAATTCTTCAGTGCTCAGATTTCTTTATAGTCCAACTCTCATATCCATACATGGCTGCTGGAAAAACCATAGCCTTGACTAGACGGACCTTTGTTGACAAAGTAATCTCTCTGCTTTTTAATATGCTATCTAGGTTGGTTCTAACTTTTCTTCCAAGGAGTCTTTTAATTTCATAGCTGCAATCACCATCTGCAGTGATTTTGGAGCCCAGAAAAGTAAAGTCTGACACTGTTTCCGCCGTTTTCACAGTTTCTCCACCTATTTGCCATGAAGTGATGGGACCAGATGCCATGATCTTCGTTTTCTGAATGTGGAGCTTTAAGCCAATATTTTCACTCTCCTCTTTCACTTTCATCAAGAGGCTCTTTTGTTCTTCTTCACTTTCTGCCATAAGGTGATGTTACCTACATATCTGAGGATATTGATATTTCTCCTGGAAATCTTGATTCCAGCTTGTGCTTCATCCAGCCCAGCATTTCTCATGATGTACTCTGCATATAAATTAAATAAACAGGGTGACAATATACAGCCTTGATGTGCTCCTTTTCCTATTTGGAACCAGTCTGTTGTTCTATGTCCAGTTCTAACTGTTGCCTCCTGACCTGCATACAGGTTTCTCAAGAGGCAGGTCAGGTGCTCTGGTATTCCCATCTCGTTCAGAATTTTCCACAGTTTATTGTGATCCACACAGTCAAAGGCTTTGGCATAGTCAATAAAGCAGAAATAGATGTTTTTCTGGAACTCTTTTGCTTTTTCCATAATCCAGCAGATGTTGGCAATTTGATCTCTGCTTCCTCTGCCTTTCCTAAAACCAGCTTGAACATCTGGAAGTTCATGGTTCACATATTGCTGAAGCCTGGCTTGGAGAATTTGAGCATTACTTTACTAGCATGTGAGATGAGTGCAATTGTGTGGTAGTTTGAGCATTCTTTGGCATTGCCTTTCTTTCAGATTGGAATGCAAACTGACCTTTTCCAGTCCTGTGGCCACTGCCGAGTGTTTCAAATTTGCTGGCATCTTGAGTGCAGCACTTTTACAGCATCATCTTTTAGGATTTGAAATAGCTCTACTGGAATTCCATTACCAACAACATAATCCTCCCTGCTAATTCAGTGCATAGATTTTTTTCTTCTACCTTACACCATTTCTTTATCTCTTTTAAGGGAGATAAATTTTCTAATCCATTTAAAACATTGACCAATGAGTTTGTGATAAATGTCTAATCTGAGGGCTGCCAATCTGTAAGAAAGAATCACTTGATTTAGTTAGAATTATTGAATTAGCCATACTTCCAGGGTGTATTCTTTTATGTAAACAACCACAATAACAAAAAAGTTCAGAAAAGATTGTCTGGAGAAAGCACAAAATTCCTAGAGCCCAAGATACTGCCATCTTTCTGTGATCCTTGATTTGCATCAGCAAGATAATTTCAGCGATTTTATCTGCAATAATGAGATAGCAAAAGGAAAGAGAGAGAGAAGGGTAAGAAGAAGAGGAGAAATTCCCTGGATATGTTCCAGTGTCTCCTAACTTATAGTCTATGGGAACTTGAATAGAATTTGTATCCTACTGTTGTCTGAAAATTGTATAAATCTTAATTATGTTGAATTGGTTTATGGTGCTTTTCATATATACCAAGGCACTTCCGGTAGCTCAGTTGGTAAAGCATCTGCTGCAATGCGGGAGAGATCTAGGTTCAATTCCTGGGTCAGGAAGTTTCCCTGGAGAAGGAAATTGTAACCCACTCCACACCTGGAGAAACCCATGGACAGAGGAGCCTGGCAGGCTACAATTCATGGGACGGCAAGAGTTGGACATGACTTAATGCTATCTTTCTCTCAGGTCTGCTATATCTTTCTACTTTTCTATATATTCATTCTGCTAATTTTTGAGATTTTGATATTGAAACTTCAACTAAAAACCTTACTTTATCAAAAAAATAATTGTAATACATAGTGTAACTATATGTATTAATAACTTTGTTCCACATTTTCCAAGTCTCTGTAAATGCATTATCATACATTCATAATTTAAAAAATAAGAAAGAAGAGGAGAAAGTATTATTTCCCTTCTAAAGAAATTTCCTAGAAAATCAGCAGTGTACTTGTATTTGATCAAAAATTAGTCATTGGTTACATCTAATAAAAACATAAAACATAAAACATAATACAACATAAAAATATAAATTTTTTATATAAAATATAAATATAAATATTTATATATTTATAAATATTTTTATAATATTTTATAAATATAATATATAAATTTATAAATATAAATATAAATATTTATATAAAATATAAATACAAATATAAATAAAAAATATAAAAATTCCATAATAAAACATAAAAAACAATACAAAACTAAAAACCTGGAAACTATAGTCTTTGACCTGAACACACTGTCATCTTGAATAAAACTTGAGTTCTGTTACTAAGGTGGACAGTGAAGATGGATGTTGGTGAAAGAAACTAGCAATGTGTTGTAAAGTAAAGAAACTGATGTGACTCTAGAGGTCTATGAGAAAGGGGACTGGGAATCAAAGCCCAATTCAGAAATCCACATTAAACCTAAAAGAGTAAATGGGAGGCAACTGTGTGCTAGGAAACTGAATTAGGTCTATTTGCACTCATTTATAATGGATTAAAATTTTAATTGTTGAGAGTCAACTTCTACCTAAAGGGGCTTCTTATAGGTTGGATTAATGTAACAATAGTTACTTTAAAACTTTAAAATTCTTTTAGGAATGAAAGAAAGCCCCAATCTAATTATTCTAAGCCTGCATTCCCTGAAATCAATCAGACATGGACTCAGCCCTCCCCTTTCTGTTCCTGAGAATATAACACAATGGCTTAAGAGGCAAGTAAAGAACCTCTCTTCCTTTTCTTTATTTTTATCTGCTGCAAACAACCATTGCTGAGTTCCAAGGTACAGTGGAAATATATGCCAAAGAAATCTGTAGATAGTTACAGTCTATTCATTTCATCTTACTTCAAATTATAGAAATGAAACTACCACCGAATAAAGACATTTTCATAACCATTTTACTTCTGTGTTCCAAAGGATGCTGATGAGAGAACATATGTATGCACAGCCATATTCACAAACATTTATAACCTCCAGCAACTATAAAGTCTCATCTGTTCTATAAAGAAAGGCACTGTTCCCAGTGCCATTTGCCGGTGGACGCTTATCACTTGACAGTTAACACTTAGAGGCAGAAGGTTCTTGACTCTGAATCCTATGCACTAAACACCTGTTCCCTGTCAGATGTTGCAGCTGACATTTTTTCCAAGAGACCAGATTATTTTGTTGGGACAGTTCCTTGCCTTATGAACTGCATAAAGAATAATCAGTGGATTGCCTGAGACTTCAATAGGCTCTAAGTTGAAAACAGAGCCCTCAAGGATTTTGACATGTGAAAATCATCACCAGAAGATCCAAGTTTACCAACAGGCGAAGTCTCTTTAGCTGTCTCACCCCGAGTCCTGCCGTGTAGATCCTCTGATGCTATTAATGGCACATTATTGAGACATTGCCCCTGGCTTTATGATTCTTTTAAAAAGCAGCATTAAACATCTGTTTCTATATGTATTTGTTATAGTAAGATTGCAGCATATAAAGAGTCACAAATTTCAAAACCTACATTATTAACAACTGCAAGCTGCAAACTCAGCCTGTCATAGTTTTATGGATGCTGGTAGAAGACATGAGTCTTCTATGTTAGAGATAAAGGACAGTTTATTACAATAGAGTATCAGCATGTCCTGATCTAGTTCCTGAGCCTTAGTTGCCACGGGGTCACACAAAGAGGGCCCAAGAACACCCCTACGCACAGTGGACTGTACTACAGAAGATAGACACTGAACTTAGGGAAACTGAATCATTTCTTATGGGCAATAGCCTGTCAGAACTTGGTCTCAGAGGAGACACTATCTGTATTAAACTGAATAGTACTACCTGTATCTTCCAAGGCTGTTCACAATACAAGCATTCCTAGAAAGACAGTCTAAAAAAAGAGTAGTCAGTACCTCTACTTGCAAAATAAACAGAAATGCAAGAGACCCATAAAAAGAGATCCCCAAATATATAAACAAATTACAACTAAAATATGTAGTAAAAAGAATGACATGGAATCTTGGGGGGAGGGCAGATATGTATAAACAAACATATATTTACTTTAAAAAGTTAGACCCTTCAGTAATACTATGTCATAAACTTAACGAGAATATTTTGTGCTTTTTGCTCAATAATTTTATAAGATGCTGTGTACATAAATATAGATTTACTGTTCAAAAAAGATTCCTAATTTGGGACATTTTCAATGTTTCTAAAGTTTTACTATTATAAGAATTATCTACTGAAAAAATTTTGTGCACAGGCATAATGGTTTTCTTAGTGTAAATTCCAAAAGAGATGTTTCTGGGTGAAAGTTAGTGGTTATTTTTGAAGCTTTTGATAAATCTTGCCAAATTATTCTACAAAAAGTATGTATCAATTTACACTCCCACCAACAGTGTATAAAGGGATTTCTATTTTTAAGAAGACATTTTAATTTGAAAACTAAAGCTAATATTCGAGTAGTAGTTGTGATTTCCATCATTAAATAAATTATATATATTCATGAAAGTGAAAGTCACTCAATTGTGTCTGACTCTTTGCGACCCCGTGGACTGTGTCTGAATTCTCCAGACCAGAATACTGGAGTGGGTAGCATTTCCCTTCTCCAGGGAATCTTCCCAACCCGGGGATCAAACCCAGGTCTCCTGTATTGCAGGCAAATTCTTTACAGCTGAGTCACAAGGGAATTGAATACTAGCTTCCTTCCTTTTAAAAGCATCCTGTCAAGGTTCCCTTTGAATGGTTCAGAATTCAGGATCATTGATTATTGGCATCTGCATCCAGCAAGCACTCAGTTAAGAGAGGGCTGGGAAGCACCTCCAAATGATCATCCTGTTTATTTTAGCAAATAAATGTAAATGCTAAGCTAGATCGTAAGCACAAGAAAACCAAAAGGAATAGGCTTCCTACTCTTTGCATGCGTGTTCAGTTGCTTCAGTCATGTCCCACTCTTTTTGACCCTGTGGACTATGGCTCGCCAAGCTCCTCTGTCCATGGGATTCTCCAGGCAAGAATACTAGAGTGGGTTGCCATGCCCTCCTCCAAAGGATCTTCCCAACTCAAGGACTGAACCTGTGTTTTCTGCATTGCAAGTGCATTTTTTTTTACTGCTGAGCCACTGAGGAAGCCCTTCCTACTCTATAAGAGCTTGAGATCTAGGGTTTATTAGGCATCAAAGAAGCTTCAAATAAACCTTGGTGTGGTATTACACCGCATAATCTGACAATATAGTTTTGAGTATGGAATTTGCTCAGAATAAAGTACGTTTCAGTTCAGTTCAGTTCATTTCAGTTTCAGTTCATTTCAGTTCAGTTCAGTCGCTCAGTCATGTCCAACTCTTTGCGACCCCATGAATCACAGCACGCCAGGCCTCCCTGTCCATCACCAACGCCCAGAGTTCACTCAAACTCATGTCCATCGAGTCCGTGATGCCATCCAGCCATCTCATCCTCTGTCGTCCCCTTCTCTTCCTGCCCCCAATCCCTCCCAGCATCAGGGTCTTTTCCAATGAGTCAACTCTTCACATGAGGTGGCCAAAGTATTGAAGTAGCTTTAGCGTCAGTCCTTCCAATGAACATCCAGGACTGATTTCCTTTAGGATGGATCTCACAGACAAAAGATGTATACTCATATGTACATAAAACATGTACACTCATTTGCAACCATCTAGCAAGCATCATATGGCTTCATTTAAATAAGCATCTATGTAAAATTGTTCTGCTAACAAGTAATAAGAGGCATTTGTTTATTTGCCTATCAGTTTACCCATCCAACAAATATTTTTTCAATCCTTCTTTCCTTGCTTCCTCCTTTCTCCCTCTCTCTCTCTCTTGATTCTCATTTTTCTCACCAGGACTTTGTTTCTTTGACTGAGATTTTACAGAGAACTTAATACATAACAGTTCTTTCCTATTCCCTCAAGTTTAGAGCCAATGGAGAGAGAACCATAGGACTCAGGCAAAAAATGAACATCAAGGTACCTGCTTTATTACCTATTCTCTACAGAATGTGAAGATACACTTACACTTTACCTCGGAATTAAATTTACTCACCCAGTCATATTCTGAGTTACAAAACACCAGGCTTTTCCACCAGAGGTCTGAACTGGAAAACTTGAGCCTTAGAAAAATGGGGGAAGTATGCTTTGTGGGGTCAGGCTGATGCCTCCACAGGAATGGACTTCCAAATTCATTAATTAGGAGAGATGTGAGGGTGAGACCTGGAATTATCATTTTTGGAAGTCTTTCCCTATGTATAGGTGAGAGGAGGGAATTTAGTGTTCTACCTGATGTCCAAGGGATAAGAAAGCAAGGGATGATGCTAGAGTTCTATGAAACTATTTAATGGTGTAGAAAATCAGGGAGACTAAATTGTCCAGAATTCACAATGAAGAAGAGATAAAACTAGGATTAGATGCCAATTTCTATGGATGTCAGTACAATGATATTCCAGAACACATTCGTCAATCTGGGGGAAAAATGAGTCTGCATTTTAAAAAATTAGTCAACATTCAGGCTTAGCAAAATTTTTGATTTTTTCAATTTCCCAACTACTCAGGTGGTTGTTTTGCTGTTGTTAATAATGAATATTTTTACACAATTTAGATTTAAAGTATTTAAATATAAAGTGTGAAGAATGTGTTTCATCCTTATTCATATTTTCAAAGAATAAGTTTATTATACAAGGAACTTACATTTGCATTATTTCAGAATCCAATGCCCTAGGATGAGTAAAAATGAAACTTGGCCCAAGGAGGAAGAATGGAGGCTGATAATCAAGAGCTAAACTCTACGTCTATGACCGTTTTGATGAACTGACTCATTATTATTTATACTTTAGTGGAAGATGCTTAGAATAGAGAGAAATATGCAGGCAGCATCCTGGGATAAAGCTTTGAAGAATTCACAGTAGAGTGGAGAAATTGGCTAAACCACCCTATAATTTTTATTTAATGACTTTGCTCCACACTAGGAGAAAGGCGATTTCTCCAAAGTTCTTTGTTAGGAGAGAAGGAGGGTGTGGTGCAGGCAAGGAAAATGACAGAGGAGATGCTTATTGTTGCTGGTTATTTCATAGGTTTCAGGCACTCACTTGCCACACATATGTGTGTGTAAGAAAAATGGCAAAATAGAGGGCAGAACAAGTGATCATCTTGGGATTATCCTATGAAACAGAAACTGGATAAGAGAAGAAAATGACTGGCAATCAAACCCCTGAGTGACTTTTCATTGCCTTTAATACTTTTCTAATCAAAGGGCAGCACGCAGTAGAGAGAGCTGGCCAGAGCAGGCAAGATTATGCAGACAGTGACTCCATTCAGTGAAATCTTGGCATGATTCCTAATCTTTAGCCTGAGGGAGCAGTTCTAAATTTTATTTGTGTTCTTCACCTGAGAGAATTGATGCCTTCAAGAGAGCACAAGACAGAGGCTAAACAGACACACAATAAAATTATCCTCCTTGGATGGGGTCAGGAGCCGCCTGATAACTTAGTCTACGCCTACATCAATCCCAGAGCAGAAAGGAGCGTCCGCCCTCAAGGAGAGCTGAAGGTGGCAGGGTTTACAGTGGCAGATCTCCTGAAATAAATACACAGAAGGCAGACCCTCAACGAAGAAGCCAGATATGGAATGATTAGTAATGACCTCTGTTTATCATTCTGTATGGTTCGCGACTTTCACCATAAGCAAGTGTTGTTTTCTTAAAGAAAAGTCAATAGTAAATTAATAAAAATATGGACTCAATTGTCACTGACTACTCAGAGGAAGCTGTAATTTGCCTGCACTTTTGTGAAGATCACAAGCAGATTTCTTCCTTTTTCTTTATAAAAGTACATTGAGGCTGATCATCCAGTTCATGCATTTGGGTAAATGGATAAGCAAAGATTACATTTGGCATCATCGTTTTCATTATTCCTTGCTTAGAAATTTAAGTTTAGGGAGGAGCCAAGATGGTGGAGGAGTAGGACGGGGAGAACACTTTCTCCCCCACAAATTCATCAAAAGAGCATTTAAACGTCGAGTAAATTCCACAAAACAACTTCTGAATGCCGGCAGAGGACATCAGGCACCCAGAAAAGCAACCCAACTCTTCGAAAGGAGGTAGGAAAAAATATAAAAGACAAAAAAAGAGACAAAAGAGGGAGGGACGGAGTTCCATCCCGGGAAGGGAGTCTTAAAAAGAGAGAAGTTTCCAAACACCAGGAAACCTTCTCACTGCCGAATCTGTGCCGAGGTTTGGAAGCACACAGGGCAACATAAAAGGGAGAAAAAAAATAAATAAACAATTAAAAATCGCAGATTGTGAGCCCTACGGTAACTCCCCCAGCGGAGAAGCAGCGCAGACGCCTGCACACGGCATTAGCAAGCGGGGGCTGGGCAGGGAAGCGTAGCGCAGGCTGTGTCCCTTAGAGTAAGAATCGGCCTGAATGTCCTGAGCGCTATCTGAGCAAAATAATTTGGGCTAGCAAACCAGACTGTGGGATATCTACCACACGAAAAGCCAGCCCTAACCTAAGACATCGCCAGGCCCGCGCACAGAACAAAGGACTGAACAGAGATAGCCGGCTGCAGACCTTCCCCCTCCGGTGACAGGCAGCCAGAGCCAGAAGGGGGCAATCGCAGCCCCAGAGAGACACTATCTATAAAACTGCAAGCAGGCTTCTTTGCTAACTAAAACTTCTTGGGGGTCTGGACGGTCAACATCTGCCTGAGAAGGTGCGCCGGTTTTACACCCAGATAACCGAGTGGCGGGGAGGCGATAAGTCGCAGCATTGGCGCTTGCCAAATATCTCATCACCTGAGCTGCTCGAATCTGGGAAGAGCACAAAACGCAGGCCCAACCGAGTCTGCGCCTCTGAGGACTACCCGAGTGCCTGAACCACCCAAGTGCCTGAACCTGAGCGGCTTGGACCTGGGAGCTCAGCCCAGGGCAGGCCTCTGATTGTTCCCGGTGGAACAACCTAGAGCCCGAGCAATGTGGGCAGGGAGGCTACACGCGCCGTGAGCGGGGGCAGACCCAGTGTGGCTGAGGCACTGCAAGCGCATGCCAGTGTTATCTGTCTGCAGCATCCCTCCCTCCCTCCCCACAGCGCAGCTGAACAAGTGAGCCTAAAAAAAAAAAAAAAAAAAAAGTGTCCTCCACCATCCCCTTTGTGTCAGGGCGGAAACCAGACACTGAAGAGACCAGCAAACAGAAGAAGCTATAACAGAGGGAAACGCCTTGGAAGCTACAGGCCATAGATTAAAACCCTGTGGTTACTACAGACTACATAGGAAGGGACCTATAGATCTTGAGAAATATAAGTCGGACCAAGGAACTAGCCAAAAATGAACTGAACCCACAATACTCACAACAAAAACAGAGAAAGACCTAGATATATTTTTACTATTTTTACCATCAATCTTTCTTTCTTTCTTTTTTTTTTAAATTCTTTAAAAAAAAAAATTTTAAGTCCTCTATTGTCCTTTAATTTTCACTTTTATAACTATTACTTTGCAAAAAAAAAAGACCCTATTTTTTTTCTTCTTCAGCAAACTTCATATATATATTTTATAATTTTTTGACCGTGTTTTGTTTTGTTTTTCTTTTTCTTCTTTTCTTTAACAATGTATTTTTGAAATTCCAAACTCTACTCTGGATTTTTAATTTTAGCCTTTTGGTATATGTTACCAATTTTGTACCTATAGTTTTTTTTAATAATTTCTGTGACTTTTTTTTCTCTGTTTCTTTCTCTTCTTCTTTTATATAACATCGTATATCTGCAATTCCAAACTCTACTCAAGATTTTTAATTTATGCTTTTTGGTATTTGATATCAATTTTGTATCTGTATTTTCTTCATAATTTTTGCGACATTGTTTTTGTTGGTTTGTTTGTTTTCTCTCTTTATTTTTCTTCTTCTTCTTTTTTTTAACATTGTATTTTTGAAATTCCAAACTCTACTCTAGATTTTTAATTTTTGCTTTTTGGTATTAGTTATCAATTTTGTACCTGTAGTTTCTTTATAATTTTTGCAACCTTGTTTGTTTTTCTTTGTTTGTTTTTTCTCTCTTTCTTTTCCTTCTTCTTTTCTTTAACATCGTATTTTTGAAATTCCAAACTCTACTCTAGATTTTTAATTTTAGCCTTTTGGTATATGTTATCAATTTTGTACCTATAGTTTTTTTAATAATTTCTGTGACTTTTTTTTTCTGTTTCTTTCTCTTCTTCTTTTATATAACATTGTATATCTGCAATTCCAAACTCTACTCAAGATTTTTAATTTATGCTTTTTGGTATTTGATATCAATTTTGTATCTGTATTTTCTTTATAATTTTTGCGACATTGTTTTTGTTGGTTTGTTTGTTTTCTCTCTTTATTTTTCTTCTTTTTTTTTTTTTAACATTGTATTTTTGAAATTCCAAACTCTACTCTAGATTTTTAATTTTTGCTTTTTGGTATTAGTTATCAATTTTGTACCTGTAGCTTCTTTATAATTTTTGCGACCTTGTTTGTTTTTCTTTGTTCGTTTTTTCTCTCTTTCTTTTCCTTCTTCTTTTCATTAACATCGCATTTTTGAAATTCCAAACTCTACTCTAGATTTTTAATTTTTGCTTTTATGTATTTGTTACCAATTTTGTACCTTTAAGAACCCAATCTTCAGGACCCATTTTTCACTAGGGAACGAGATTACTGGCTTGACTGCTCTCTCTCCCTTTGGACTCGCCGTTTTCTCCACCAGGTCACCTGTATCTCCTCCCTAACCCCTCTCTACTCTACCCAGCTCTGTGAATTTCTGTGTGTTCCAGACGGTGGAGAACACTTAGGGAACTGATTACTGGCTGGATCTGTCTCCCTCCTTTTCATTTCCCCCTTTTATCCTTCTGGCCACCTCTGTCTCCTGCCTCCTTCTTCTCTTCTCTGTATAACTCCGTGAACATCTCTGAGCGGTCCAGTTGTGGAGTGCACATAAGGAAGTGACTACTGGCTAGCCCACTCTCTCCACTATTGATTCCACCTCATCTCATTTGGGTCACTTCTAACTCCCTCCTCCCTCTTCTCTTCTCCATGTAATGCTGTGAACCTCTCTGAGTGACCCTCACAGTAGAGAAACTTTTCATCTTTAACGTAGATGTTTTATCAATGGTGCTGTATAGAAGGAGAAGTTTTGAAACTACTGTAAAAATAAGACCAATAACCGGAAGTAGGAGGCTTAAGTCCAAACCCTGACTCCAGGGAACTCCTGACTCCAAGGAACATTAATTGACAGGAGCTCATCAAACGCCTCCATACCGACACTGAAACCAAGCACCACACAAGGGCCAACAAGTTCCAGGGAAAGACATACCAAGCAAATTCTCCAGCAACAAAGGAACACAGCCCTGAGCTTCAAGATACAGGCTGCCCAAAGTCACCCCAAAACCATAGACATCTCATAACTCATTACTGGACATTTCATTACACTCCAGAGAGAAGAAATACAGCTCCATCCACCAGAACATCGACACAAGCTTCCCTAACCAGGAAACCTTGACAAGCCACCTGCACAAACCCACACACAGTGAGGAAACGCCACAATAAAGAGAAACTGCCAGAATACAGGAAGGACATCCCAAACTCAGCAATTTAAACAAGATGAAGAGACAGAGGAATACCCAGCAGATAAAGGAACAGGATAAATGCCCACCAAACCAAACAAAAGAGGAAGAGATAGGGAATCTACCTGATAAAGAATTCTGAATAATGATAGTGAAATTGATCCAAAATATTGAAATTAAAATGGAATCACAGATAAATAGCCTGGAGGCAAGGATTGAGAAGATGCAAGAAAGGTTTAACAAGGACTTAGAAGAAATAAAAAAGAGTCAATATATAATGAATAATGCAATAAGTGAAATTAAAAACACTCTGGAGGCAACAAATAGTAGAATAACAGAGGCAGAAGATAGGATTAGTGAATTAGAAGATAGAATGGTAGAAATAAATGAATCAGAGAGGATAAAAGAAAAACGAATTAAAAGAAATGAGGACAATCTCAGAGACCTCCAGGACAATATTAAACGCTACAACATTCGAATCATAGGGGTCCCAGAAGAAGAAGACAAAAAGAAAGACCATGAAAAAATACTTGAGGAGATAATAGTTGAAAACTTCCCTAAAATGGAGAAGGAAATAATCACCCAAGCCCAAGAAACCCAGAGAGTCCCAAACAGGATAAACCCAAGGCGAAACACCCAAGACACATATTAATCAAATTAACAAAGATCAAACACAAAGAACAAATATTAAAAGCAGCAAGGGAAAAACAACAAATAACACACAAGGGAATACCCATAAGGATAACAGCTGATCTTTCAATAGAAACTCTTCAAGCCAGGAGGGAATGGCAAGACATACTTAAAATGATGAAAGAAAATAACCTACAGCCCAGATTATTGTACCCAGCAAGGATCTCATTCAAGTATGAAGGAGAAATCAAAAGCTTTTCAGACAAGCAAAAGCTGAGAGAATTCTGCACCACCAAACCAGCTCTCCAACAAATACTAAAGGATATTCTCTAGACAGGAAACACAAAAATTGTGTATAAATTCAAACCCAAAACAATAAAGTAAATGGCAATGGGATCATACTTATCAGTAATTACCTTAAACGTAAATGGGTTAAATGCCCCAACCAAAAGACAAAGACTGGCTGAATGGATACAAAAACAAGGCCCCTACATATGTTGTCTACAAGAGACCCACCTCAAAACAGGGGACACATACAGACTGAAAGTGAAGGGCTGGAAAAAGATTTTCCATGCAAATAGGGACCAAAAGAAAGCAGGAGTAGCAATACTCATATCAGATAAAATAGACTTTAAAACAAAGGCTGTGAAAAGAGACAAAGATGGTCACTACATAATGATCAAAGGATCAATCCAAGAAGAAGATATAACAATTATAAATATATATGCACCCAACACGGGAGCACCGCAGTATGTAAGACAAATGCTAACAAGTATGACAGGAGAAATTAACAATAACACAATAATAGTGGGAGACTTTAATACCCCACTCACACCTATGGATAGATCAACTAAACAGAAAATTAACAAGGAAACACAAACTTTAAATGATACAGTAGACCAGTTAGACCTAATTGATATCTATAGGACATTTCATCCCAAAACAATGAATTTCACCTTTTTCTCAAGTGCACATGGAACCTTCTCCAGGATAGATCACATCCTGGGCCATAAAGCTAGCCTTGGTAAATTCAAAAAAATAGAAATCATTCCAAGCATCTTTTCTGACCACAATGCAGTAATATTAGATCTCAATTACAGGAGAAAAACTATTAAAAATTCCAACATATGGAGGCTGAACAACACGGTGCTGAATAACCAACAAATCACAGAAGAAATCAAAAAAGAAATCAAAATTTGCATAGAAATGAATGAAAATGAAAACACAACAACCCAAAACCTGTGGGACACGGTAAAAGCAGTCCTAAGGGGAAAGTTCATAGCAATACAGGCACACCTCAAGAAACAAGAAAAAAGTCAAATAAATAACCTAACTCTACACCTAAAGCAACTAGAAAAGGAAGAAATGAAGAACCCCAGGGTTAGTAGAAGGAAAGAAATCTTAAGACTTAGAGCAGAAATAAATGCAAAAGAAACAAAAGAGATCATAGCAAAAATCAACAAAACCAAAAGCTGGTTTTTTGAAAGGATAAATAAAATTGACAAACCATTAGCCAGACTCATCAAGAAACAAAGGGAGAAAAATCAAATCAATAAAATTAGAAATGAAAATGGAGAGATCACAACAGACAACATAGAAATACAAAGGATCATAAGAGAGTACTATCAACAATTATATGCCAATAAAATGGACAACGTGGAAGAAATGGACAAATTCTTAGAAAAGTACAACTTTCCAAAACTAGAGCAGGAAGCAGTAGAAAATCTTGACAGACCCATCACAAGCACGGAAATTGAAACTGTAATCAAAAGTCTTCCAGCAAACAAAAGCCCAGGTCCAGACGGCTTCACAGCTGAATTCTACCAAAAATTTAGAGAGGAGCTAACACCTGTCCTGCTCAAACTCTTCCAGAAAATTGCAGAGGATGGTAAACTTCCAAACTCATTCTATGAGGCCTCCATCACCCTAATACCAAAACCTGACAAAGATCCCACAAAAAAAGAAAACTACAGGCCAATATCATTGATGAACATAGATGCAAAAATCCTTAACAAAATTCTAGCAATCAGAATCCAACAACACATTAAAAAGATCATACACCATGACCAAGTGGGCTTTATCCCAGGGATGCTAGGATTGTTCAATATCCGCAAATCAATCAATGTAATACACCACATTAACAAATTGAAAATAAAAACCATATGATTATCTCAATAGATGCAGAGAAAGCCTTTGACAAAATTCAACATCCATTTATGATCAAAACTCTCCAGAAAGCAGGAATAGAAGGAACATACCTCAACATAATCAAAGCTATATATGACAAACCCACAGCAAACATTATCCTCAATGGTGAAAAATTGAAAGCATTTCCTCTAAAGTCAGGAACAAGACAAGGGTGCCCACTTTCACCATTACTATTCAACATAGTTTTGGAAGTTTTGGCCACAGCAATCAGAGCAGAAAAAGAAATAAAAGGAATCCAAATTGGAAAAGAAGAAGTAAAGCTCTCACTATTTGCAGATGACATGATCCTCTACATAGAAAACCCTAAAGACTCCACCAGAAAATTACTAGAACTAATCAATGACTATAGTAAAGTTGCAGGATATAAAATCAACACACAGAAATCACTTGCATTCCTATACACTAATAATGCAAAAACAGAAAGAGAAATTAAGGAAACAATTCCATTCACCATTGCAACGGAAAGAATAAAATACTTAGGAATATATCTACCTAAAGAATCTAAAGACCTATATAGAAAACTATAAAACACTGGTGAAAGAAATCAAAGAGGACACTAACAGATGGAGAAATATACCATGTTCATGGATTGGAAGAATCAATATAGTGAAAATGAGTATACTACCCAAAGCAATCTATAGATTCAATGCAATCCCTATCAAGCTACCAACAGTATTCTTCACAGAGCTAGAACAAATAATTTCACAATTTGTATGGAAATACATAAAACCTCGAATAGCCAAAGCGATCTTGAGAAAGAAGAATGGAACTGGAGGAATCAACCTGCCTGACTTCAGGCTCTACTACAAAGCCACAGTTATCAAGACAGTATGGTACTGGCACAAAGACAGAAATATAGATCAATGGAACAAAATAGAAAGCCCAGAGATAAATCCACACACCTATGGACACCTTATCTTTGACAAAGGAGGCAAGAATATACAATGGATTAAAGACAATCCCTTTAACAAGTGGTGCTGGGAAATCTGGTCAACCACTTGTAAAAGAATGAAACTAGAACACTTTCTTATACCATACACAAAAATAAACTCAAAATGGATTAAAGATCTAAACGTAAGACCAGAAACTATAAAACTCCTAGAGGAGAACATAGGCAAAACACTCTCTGACATACATCACAGCAGGATCCTCTATGACCCACCTCCCAGAATATTGGAAATAAAAGCAAAAATAAACAAATGGGACCTAATTAACCTTAAAAGCTTCTGCACATCAAAGGAAACTATTAGCAAGGTGAAAAGACAGCCTTCAGAATGGGAGAAGATAATAGCAAATGAAGCAACTGACAAACAACTAATCTCGAGAATATACAAGCAACTCCTATAGCTCAACTCCAGAAAAATAAATGACCCAATCAAAAAATGGGCCAAAGAACTAAATAGACATTTCTCCAAAGAAGACGTACAGATGGCTAACAAACACATGAAAAGATGCTCAACATCACTCATTATCAGAGAAATGCAAATCAAAACCACTATGAGGTACCATTTCACACCAGTCAGAATGGCTGCGATCCAAAAGTCTACAAGTAATAAATGCTGGAGAGGGTGTGGAGAAAAGGGAACCCTTTTACACTGTTGGTGGGAATGCAAACTAGTACAGCCACTATGGAGAACAGTGTGGAGATTCCTTAAAAAACTGGAAATAGAACTGCCTTATGATCCAGCAATCCCACTGCTGGGCATACACACTGAGGAAACCAGAAGGGAAAGAGACACGTGTACCCCAATGTTCATCAGAGCACTGTTTATAATAGCCAGGACATGGAAGCAACCTAGGTGATGAATGGATGGATGGATGGATGGATGAATGGATAAGAAAGCAGTGGTACATATACACAATGGAGTATTACTCAGCCATTAAAAAGAATACATTTGAATCAGTTCTAATGAGGTGGATGAAACTGGAGCCGATTATACAGAGTGAAGTAAGCCAGAAAGAAAAACACCAATACAGTATACTAACGCATATATATGGAATTTAGAAAGATGGTAACAATAACCCTGTGTACGAGACAGCAAAAGAGACACTGATGCATAGAACAGTCTTATGGACTCTGTTGGAGAGGGAGAGGGTGGGAAGATTTGGGAGAATGGCATTGAAACATGTAAAATATCATGTATGAAACGAGTTGCCAGTCCAGGTTCGATGCACGATACTGGATGCTTGGGGCTGGTGCACTGGGACGACCCAGAGGGATGGCATGGGGAGGGAGGAGGGAGGAGGGTTCAGGATGGGGAACACATGTATACCTGTGGTGGATTCATTTTGATATTTGGCAAAACTAATACAATTATGTTAAGTTTAAAAATAAAATAAATAAAAAAAAAAGAAATTTAAGTTTATAAAATGTATTCTAGCAGAGGTTTAAGGAAATCAGGCTATCTTGTGGTCATCAGAATTTATGGAACTCTGTCCAAAATCCTCCACTGGATTAGATTTTAGCTCTGCAAACAGTCTTATCTCTTAAGAGCTAGGACCTGAAATTAAATTATAAATTGATACTATCAATAGCAGGAATGTTATCTTCAGCCTGGAAGGCCAGAAGGCTGATTGAATCTCATTCATCACTGATGGCACTTTGCTAGTGATGGCCGTGTTTAGGTGTGAGGGTGTGTTTATGTGTTATAACCAGTGGGCTGGTTATCTGAGCTGGTTAGCTGTGCTAATGGGCACAGCAGGAAAAAGCACCACAGCTCCATAAGACGGTTAACTCTGCTTTGTTTAGTGATGATTGATGGTGATTCAGTCCTACATGGCAGTCACATATCTGGCTGATGATCCCAATAATAGAACCAACTTTATAGATAAAAACTTAAAGCTGTATTTTCTTTCTGGATTCAGAGAGGTGCGAAAAGTTGAATGGGTAAGCCAGGCAAAGCGCTTATAGCCTGTTTTTGAGAATCTGCATATAACTTTTCATGCCCACATTGTCTTCTTAGCAATTTCTACACAAAGTATATATAGTAACTATACGTTGGTTCATTTGACCTGGAAATACTAGCATTCTTGAACTAGACTTGAAACGAATGTCAACTAAAACCCAACCATTTGTAGACTAGTCAGTGGTCTTAATGAGGGGGCCTGCCATGAGAGCTAGACCCCAAAATTAAGTAATAAAACTGCTAAAATCTTCTTTTTTAGGGGTTTTAGAATAAAAGACATAGAGAAGGACACAAACACATAAGTGATGCAGGAATGGAGCTTGATGAGGGAGAAGGTAGTAAGAAGATGTGATAATCCAGTAGAAATTACAAGGTAGCAGATGTTGTGAACAAGAAAGAATTGTGCAGCAGATTGCAGAGCAGAAGATATTTCATCAGGAGCAGTTGCAGCACAGGAAGCAGTGGCAGAGAGGATCGGAATAACCATGCTGAGCAGTGCATAAAGGGAGCCTACTACCAGTGGCATAAAATGACAGCAAGGTCTTTCCAGCCATGTTGTATTCTGAACAGCATTTCTTTTCTCCATGAGCCCCAGCTCTGTTATTGTGGAAGGATTCTGGAAGTTATCCTAGTCTCTTGAAAACCTAGCTATACAGCTGTTTCTTGTCTGTCTTACTCCCTTGTGCATCCTTTAAAATAAAACTCTATTATGTGAGGTATCTGAAGGTGGCTTTGCATTTGCTGCTTGAAAGGTCCTAACGTGCAAACATTACTTATTTTAACAAAGATATTTTATTGCTTTGGGAATTAGTTTTAAAATCTCAGATTATCCTCAAGTTTAACCAGTCTACAGTTGTCACTAGCCTCTACTCCCATTCGGCCTGCAAGTCAATGGTTTTACATTAAATCACTGAGAAACAACACATTCACAAAGTCCTAAAATAAATTCAAAATATTATTGAAAAGATTCCATCCACATTTGCCACACATATTAAGTAAAGACTCATTGTATTCTTGGGCTCTTAGAAACCATTTCTCTTGACTTTGGAGTATTATATAACCAATAATATTTTGACAAAGGCTCTGACGGTGGTATTTGGAAAGATTTCATAAAGAAATATAGAACACATTCAAACTGTGTGGGGACAATCCCTAAGCACAAGTTCTTGAGGTACAGATTTCTATGTAGGTTATTGATTATGACTCTCTCTCTCCACTGGAAAGGTATCAGAAACCAAATCAAGTTATTGTATTGATCCATGGTCATATGGTTGGTCAAATCTTTCTCTAATTGTGCACATCATTTGAAGGCTAAATTTTATTCTGTAGGAACACAGACACAATATATACAATGAAAATCAATTAAAACAGATGATCTCATATGCAGAAATTCATTTTTCACAGCACATACTTACATACTTTGATTCTGTATATGTAGGAAGATTAGCGGAGAAGGCAATGGCACCCCACTCCAGTACGCTTGCCTAGAAAATCCCATGGATAGAGGAGTCTGGTGGGCTGCAGTCCATGGGGTCGCGAAGAGTTGGACACGACTGAGCGACTTCACTTTCACTTTTCACTTTCCTGCATTGGAGAAGGAAATGGCAACCCACTCCAGTGTTCTTGCCTGGAGAATCCCAGGGATGGGGGAGCCTGGTGGGCTGCCATCTATGGGGTCGCACAGAGTCAGACACGACTGAAGCGACTTAGCAGCAGCAGCAGCAGGAAGATTAGAATTGAGCATTTATTCAGGAAAGAATAGAGATACACAAGAGAACAATGTAGAAAGAAAATCACATTACTCTTAATCATAAGATGAAGAAAGAATGAAAAATAATTTCCTAACTTAAAAAAATGAAATGAATTTCTTTTTACAAGATAAATATATAATTAACAAATAGTTGTGTATTTGAAAATATCATTTATTTGGCTAATTGCTGTTTCAACTAGAAACTGAGGCATAGAATTAATGGCTGTTTGTCTTAACAGATTTCAGTCTGTTCAGTGCTGCTGTGTCAAAAATACCATAGATGGAGTGGCTTAAACAGTGATACATTTCTCATAGTTCTGGAGGCTGAGAAGTCCAAGATTAAGGTGCCTGCAGATTTGGTGTCTGTGAGGACCTGCCTCCTGGTTCATAGACAGCTATCTTCTGTGTACTCACATGTGGAAGAGGTGAGACTTCTCTGGGGTCTTTTTTATAATGCACTAATCTCCTTCATGAGGGCTCCACCCTCATAACATAAGCACCCCCAAAGCTCCCACCTTTTAATACCCTCACTACAGAGGAAAGAAATTCAGCTCATGAGTTTGGGGAGAAATAAACATTCAGTCCATAACAGCAGGCTTAGCTGTGAATGGAGCTCAGTTCAGTTCAGTTCAGTTCAGTCACTCAGTCGTGTCCGACTCTTTGCGACCCCATGAATCGCAGCACGCCAGGCCTCCCTATCCATCTCAGTAGGGTCAATGAAGTTACCTAGAAATAGAGAGTAATTATGTTGGCAATATCACTTGGAGAAGCAAGAGCCCTCTCTTCTCTCTCTCCCTTTTTTCTTTCTATTCTGAATATTTTTAAACTTTTTATTTTGAAATATTTTAGACTTTCACAAAGAGTTGTAAAAATAATACTTGGAGTTCTCATATACTTTTCCAAAATGTCAACATCTTCAACAATTAGAGCACAGCTACCCAAACCAGTAAGTTAATAATGATTGTTGTTCAGTCACTAAGTCATGTCCAACTTTTGCAATTCCATGGACTATAGTACACTATGCTCCTCTGTCCTTCATTATCTCTGGTAGTTTGCTGAAATTCATATCCACTGAGTCAGTGAAACTACCTAACAATCTCATCCTCTGCCACTCTCTTCTTTTGCCCTCAATCTTTCCCAGCATCCAGGTCTTCTCCAGTGAACCAGATCTTGGCATCAGGTGGCCAAAGTATTGGAGCTTCAGTGTCAGCATCAGTCCTTCCAATGAATATTCGGGGTTTATTTCCTTTAGGGTTGACTGATTTGATCTCCTTGCTGTCCTAGGAACTCTCAAGAGTCTTCTTCAGCACCACAATTTGAAGTATCAGTTCTTCGGTGCTCAGCCTTCTTTATGATCCAACTCTCACATTCATACATGCCTATTGGAAAAAACAGAGCTTTGACTGTATGGACCTTTGTCAGCAAAGTGATGTCTCTGCTTTTTAAATATGCTGTCTAGGTTTGTCATAGCTTTTCTTCCAAAGAGCAAGCATCTTTTAATTTCATGGATGCAGTCACCATCTGCAGTGATTTTGGAGCCCATGAAAATAAAATCTGTCACTGCTTGCACTTTTTCCCCTTCTACTTGCCATTAAGTGGTGGGACCAGTGCCATGATCTTAGTGTTTTGAACATTGAGTTTTAAGCCAACTTTTTCACTCTCCTCTTTCACTTTCATCAAGAGGCTCTTTATTTTTTCTTTGCTTTCTGCCATAGGGTGTCGTCACCTGCATATCTGAGGTTATTGATATTTCTCCAGGCAATCTTGATTTCAGCTTGTGCTTCATCCAGCCTGGCATTTCACACGATGTACTCTGCATGTAACTTAAATAAGCAGGGTGACAATAGACAGCCTGGACAAACTCTTTTCCAAATTTGGAGGCTGCCAGCTGTTCAATGTCTGGTTCTAACTGTTGCTTCTTAAGTTGAATATAGGTTTCTCAGGAGACAGGTAAAGTGGTCTGGTATTCCCATCTGTTTAAGAATTGTCCACAGTTTGCTGTGGTCCAGTCAAAAGATTTAGTATAGTAAGTGAAGCAGAAGTAGATGCTTTTCTGGAATCTCTTGCTTTCTCTATGATCCAATGAATGTTGACAATTTGATCTCTGGTTCCTCTGTCTTTTCTAAATCTAGCTTGTACTTTGGAAGTTCTCAGGTCACATACTGTTGAAGCATAGCTTGAAGAGTTTTGAGCATTACCTGGCTAACATATGAAATGAGCAATAATATGGTAGTTTGAACCTTCCTTGGCATTGCCCTTCTTTGGGATTGGAATGAAAACTGACATTTTCCAGTCCTGTAGCCATTGCTGAATTTTTCAAATTTTCTGACATACTGAGTGAGGCACTTTAACAGCATAATTTTTTAAGATTTTAAATAGCTCAGCTGGAATTCTGTCAACTCCACCAGCTTTGTTCATAGTATTGCTCCCTAAGGCCCACTTAACTTCACACTCCAAGATGTCTGGCTCTAGGTGAGTGACCTAGATAACCATTATGGTTATCTGGGTCATTAAGGCTTTCTTGTATAGTTATTCTGTGTGTTCTTGCCACCTCTTCTTAATCTCTTTTGCTTCTGTTAGGTCCATACCATTTCTGTCCTTTATTGTGCCCATCCTTGCATGAATTGTTCCTTTTGTATCTCCAATTTTCTTGAAGAGATCTTTAGTTTTTCCATTCTATTGTTTTCCTCTATTACTTTTCACTGCTCATTTAATAATGGTTTCTTATTTCTCCTTGGTATTTTCAGGAACTCTGCATTCAGTGTGGTATCTTTCCCTTTCTCCCCGTCTTTCTCTTCTCTTCTCTCCTCAGCTATTTATAAAGTTTCCTCAGACAACCACTTTGTTTTCTTGCATTTCTTTTCCTTGGGGATGGTTTTGGTCACTGCTTCCTGTACAATGTTGCGAACTTTCATCTATAGTTCTTCAGGCACTCTCTCTACTGGATCTAATCCCTTGAATCTATTCATCACCTCCACTGTGTAATCATAAGGAATTTGATTTAGGTCATACCTGAATGGGCTAGTGATTTTCCCTATTTTCTTCAATTTAAGCCTGAAATCTGCAATAAGGAGCTCATGATCTGAGCCACAGCCAACTTCAGGTCTTCTTTTTGCTGACTGTGAAAACCTCTCCTTCTTTGGCTGCAGGGAGTATAATCAATATGATTTTGGTGTTGACCATCTTTCAATGTCCATGTGAAGAGTCATATCCTGTGTTGTTGGAAAATGGTGTTTTCTATGACTAGTATGTTCTCTTGACAAAACTCTGGTAGCTGCTGATTCATTTTGCACTCCAAATCCAAACTTGGCTGTTATTCTAACTATCTCTTGACTTCCTAATTCTGCATTCTGATCCCCTATGATGAAAAGGATGTATTGTAGGTCTTCATGGAACCAGCCAACTCCAGTTTCTTTGGCATCAGTGGTTGGGGCATACACCTGGATTACAGTGATGATGAATGGTTTGCCTTGAAAATAAGCTGAAGTTTTACCCAAGTACTGCATTTTGGACTCTTTTGTTGACTGTGAGCCCTACTCCATTTCTTCTAAGGGATTCTTGCCTGCTATAGCAGATATAGTTGGTCATCTGGATTAAATTTTCCATTCCCATCCATTTTAGTTCACTCATTCCTAAAATATCAATGTTCCCTCTTGCCATCTCTTGCTTGAGTGTCCAGTTTACCTTGATTCATGGACCTAACATTCCAGGTTCCTCTACAATATTGTTCTTAACAGCACTGGACTTTACTTTCACCACTAGACACATCCATAGCTGAGTGTCATTTCTGCTTTGGCCTAGTTGCTTCATTCTTTCTGGAAGAAAGGGAAATCACTCAGTCATGTCCGACTCTCTGACCCCATGGACTGTAGCCTACCAGGCTCCTTTATCAATGGGATTTTCCAGGCAAGAGTACTGGAGTGGGGTGCCATTTCCTTCTCCAATTCTTTCTGGAGCTATTAGTAATTTCCTTCTACTCTTCCACAGTAGCATATTGGATACTTTCCAACTTGGGGGGCTTATCTTCTGGTATCATATATTTTTATCTTCTCATACTGTTCATGGGGTTCTGGCAGCAATAATACTGGAGTGGTTTGCCATTCTCTCCTCCAAGAGATGACATTTTGTCAGAACTTCTTCACTATGATCCATCCATCTTAGCTGGCCCTGTACCACATGGCACATAGCTTCACTGGGTTGTGCAAGACCCTTTACCAAGACAAGGCTGTGATGCATGAAGGGGAATATTGATCCAATACTATTAGCTAATTTGCATACACTTTTTGAAATTTGCCAACCGTCTCATGTATCTTTTTATGTTTTACCATCCAACCTAGGATCTCATTTGTTGCATTTAGAGGGCACATCTCTTTTCTCTTCAGCATGGTGAATTCAATGACCTTTCTCTCTGTCTAATCAACCCGACAAATTTGAAGAGTACTAGCTAGTTATTTTGTAGAATTTTACCAAAAAGAAGTTTTGCATTATTGGCAAGAATGTCACAATAAAGATGCTGTGCCCTTTCCAATATATCACACCAGAAGATACATGATTTTTATATGTCTTATTGTTGGTGATGTTGACTTCAATCACTTGGTTAAAGTGGTACCTGCCAGTGTTCTCCATTGTAAATTACAATTTTCCCTTTGTAATTGATAAGCACCTCATGGGAAGATCATTTGAGATGTTACATTATCGTATTTTTGCCATCTAATTTTATCATGGACAGGGAGGCCTGGCGTGCTGCGATTCATAGGGTCGCAAAGAGTCGGATACGACTGAGCGACTGATCTGATCTGATCTGATCTGATAGATGATTCTTACCTGCAACAGTGATTTGTCCATGGTTTTGGACAAATTGTGATTTTCTATCTCCATTATTAATTTATTTTTATTAATTAGGATACTATTGTAGAGAAGAGCTATCCTTTTTTCTCATTTATTTATTCATATGAATTTTCTTTCATTTCAGCTCAGAAGTTCTCCCCATCCAAATGATTACTTTCATTAGACAATGTCATCTTTTCTTCACTGGGGGCTCTAGCATTGGTCATGAACATAGATTGTTACTCCATTCTCCCACTTTATTTTGTCATGGGTAGTGTCTTCACGGATTGACATGAGTAATTGCCTTGGGTTTCAGGCTAATTCACTTAACTTGACACTGAATTCTTAACTTTCATTAACTCTGTTGGTGTTGGTTCTGGTTTTCAGCATTGCATTCTTGACTACCCATTGTTCTTATTTAAGCCTGACTTTTACCAAAAAATTCCTCCTACTATTAGAAAAGTGATCTTATTTAATTTAGGAAACTGGAGAGTATGTTGCCATGACTCTCAGTGTGAATATTTTATCTGTTGGTTTCTATCCTTTCTTGTTTTAGTAATGAATTCAATTAGGGGTGACTTTTTCCTACTGTTTGTTGGTGAGGTGGGGTTCCCTGAAAAAGTCACCTGCCTTCCCTAAGGGATGGGGCATCATCATTCAACTGGTGATGCCCACACTCTCTCTGCCAAGATTCCAAACTCTGAGTAGGGTGAAGCAGAGACAGAGAACAAAAGCAGTTGGGACACGTTGATCCCCATGGTGGAGACCTAAAGATACTGTCACTTAATCCATGCTAACAAGGCATCTGAATCTCTCCTGGTATTTTTAAGCCTTGTTGTCCAAGCTCCTTTTGAATTTGTGAGTTTTATGGATTTTCTCAATAAATACGTTTCATATACCCTAGCTAGAATCATTTTCTGTAGGTTCGAGGGGAAAACTCACTAATTCTTTTTCTAAGAGAAATACAGAAAAGATGACTACCTTTCTGATGTTAAAGACTTCAAGAGAAGAAAATACTAGGTGTTCTGTTGATGGAAACTGTGTTGGCAGCAACGTCAGGAGGCTGACCTTTCCTCGCAGGATTGTCCTGGGCTGTTATACATGGCAAACTTGGGAAAACAACGAGTGAAGGCTTCAATGCTTCAGCCATCAGGAGATCTACGTGCATCGCTCCTGGACCTCCTTTTCTGGTTTCGCTCACACTGCTCCCAACCCTTCTGTGTGCCCTTTGGGCTTGGCTTGCTTCTGCCCCTCTCAGCTCCCATGCTCTGGACAAGGCCAGTTTCTGCTGCTTCTCTCAATCCAGTTCCCCCCCTGGGAACCCCATACCACTTTCAAATTATCCCAGTTTGTCAAATTGTAACCTTAAACTCTCCACTGAGAATGGAAGGGAAAATACAAGTCTCCAGTCTAGTACTTTCTCCCATCTTTACTACCTATGGAAGAAAGGGGATATCCTTAACAAATTCTGCAGTGACAGGAGAAAATCATGATTCCTTTAGTAATTGTCTGTGTGTCCCTGAGAAAGAGGTTTATGCTGTAAACTGAGCATCTGTTCTCGTTTCTGACACTGAGCCACTCACTCTCTGGGCTAGAATGGACCTCTTTTCTAGGTAAGTTTATGCTAATTTACAATGCCTTATAACATGTTACTCGTGCAAACCAAACAAAACATGTTACTCGTGGTAGCATGACCATGAGATAAAGACACGGTGTGTAAGACTTGTTATTATCTTGAGGAGATTATGAGGTTCAAGAGTAAAAGGCAAACTTTACACAGGCAAACATATGTAGGTTGGAACTCTGCAGATTCCTGCAGTATGCATAAACTAGAATTCTCCAAACAAAGATGTCAAAATAAATGAAATAATCTTATGACTCAATATTGAAAAAACATGTTATGCTCACATCATTTTCAAAATATTTTCCAAAGGCCAATACAGAAAACTGTGTCAAGATGGGGTCAAAATAAAGAAATAGTTACTGTAATATGCATGTTCCCAAATGAATATTACTTTGGAAAACTCTGATAGATGATCTAGAGGATGAGAAATGAAAGGGGTGGAGGCAAGCTCCATTGTATACCTTCTTTCAGGAGTGAGATGCCTGCTCTTCCTCTCAAAAGAATGTGTATGGCCAGTTATCCAAACATTTCTAGGGTGGCTATAGCCAGGATTGCTCAGAAATAGGGCAAATAAGATGGTGTTAATATACTAAATGGACATCCTACCTTTGTTTGAACTCATATAATACCAACTTCCTCCTTGAACAAAAAGTACCACAGAGACTTTGAGGAGGGCTTTCGCAGTGATGAGGTCCAACAAGACATTGTGCTTAAGTTGACCGAAATCCTGCTTAAGTTGACCGAAATCCTGCCTGTGTGCCAGGGGCAGATTCACATGGAAAAGCTACTCCCCAGACAGAGACAGGAAGCTTGTCTCTGTGAGACATTCTCTTCCCTAAACCCACAAGCTGAGCACCACCTACCTCCTCCTCTGCATTCCCTAGAGACTTACTTCACTGTTATCAGCACTGTTCATGTTGTATTATGATTGTTTGTTTATACATTTTTCTTCCCTGCTAAGCTGTGAATTCCTGAGACACAAACTGTGGCATTTTTGACATTCTAGCCAAAGCACCTAGCTGAGACTGGCTCCTGTACAAGACGATTAAGAAACAGATTAAAAATAATCTTCTGACCTCTGGTCTCATATTACCCTTGCTTTTCTGTACTGTCTTACACCATTATTTTAATTTTCTCATGCATAAATTCTTCTAAGTTCTATGTTCATTGTGAAAATTTTAAATTTTACATATAATAGGTAATGCTAAAGGAAATTTGAAAGCAGAACTTCGCTCATAGTGTTTTTATTTGAAATTTGTAAAAAGAAAAGAAAAAAGAAAAATTACTATTGTAGAATAGAAATTTATATACACTGTGAAAAAAGATTCAATGTTTATTTCTAGGAATGCTACTATTTCTCTCATTATACCATGATGGACTAGCCAGCAAAGGAAGGAAGTAACTTCCCAAAATTGCCCTGTCTGTCTGCCCTTCCTGGGTGTTCATAGCACATCTGTCCATCCTTGCTTCTGGAATTTTCTATCCCCGCAGTCAACTGTGGGCTGATGATCACCCAACTGGAAAGGGGAAAATATCTTTTCTGCTTAATTCAGCAGAGAAAAGATCACTTAAGAAAGTAGGAGTATAGTTGTTTCACAATGTTGTGCTTGTTTCTCCTGTGCAATGAAATGACTTAGCTATATGTACACATATATCCCCTCCCTTTTGAATCTCCAACCCCCATCTCATCCCTCTAGGTCACCACAGAGCACCTACCTGAGCTCCCTATGCTATACAGCAGGTTCCCACTAGCTATCTGTCTTATACTTGATGGTGGACATATGTCAATCTCATAATTAAAAAAACCACATTCACCCCAATGTTCATTACAGCACAATTTACAATACCCAGGACATGGAAGCAACCTAAATGTCCATCCAGATGAACAGATAAAGAGGATGTGGTACACACATATATAAAGAAGATGTGGTACACACAGCCATTAAAAGGAACAAAATTAAGTCATTTGTAGTGATGTGGATGAACCTAGAGTCTGTCATAGAGGGTGGAGTAAGTCTGAAAGAGAAAAACAAATATTGTATGTTAATGCATATATGTGGAATCTGGAAAAATGGTACAGATAAACCTATTTGCAGGGCAGGAATAGAGACCCAATACTTAACAATAAACTTATATTAGAAACTAAAAGTAAATGAACAAAACACAGATAAGAAAATACGTGAAAAGTAGCTTCTAGACGTTGCTTTTTCATGGATTAAGTAATCCTGGATCACTGGATACCTAGACCCAATTCCATACCTTTTCTACCCTTCTGGAGCTTCTATCCCATCTTACCCAGGGACATACTCTTTTATCTCACACTCCTGGGGAAATAAAGCTATGCTACTGGACTGTTAGAATCAGTGGTAGCAAAAGCACTTTTCAAAATGATGAGAGAGAACCTTTGGAAACCATTCCTCTGTAAAAGCAATGAGGACTCTGGCAAAATTGTCACAATCAGCTTTTTCAACAACTCTGAAAATTAACCAAAAATTTCCAACAATGAGAAGTATTTATTCAAGAAAAATGACAAAGTATCTGTAAGAGCAGTGAAGCTTTTGGTATTTTATGTGTCATATTCCCACACCCTCTACCCAGCTCTGCAGTATTTGTGAAAACCAGCATCCTCACAACTAATCTCTCTGTGAAAAACAACAGATTGGGAACCACTGGAGGATATGGACTAGATTTGGAGCTTCATTCAAAGCCTCATTCCTAGATAATTGTCGGAGAAGGCCATGGCACCCCACTCCAGTACTCTTGCCTGGAAAATCCCATGCAAGAACCTGGTAGGCTGCAGTCCATGGGATGGCGAAGAGTCGGACACGACTGAGCGACTTCATTTTTACTTTTCACTTTCTTGCATTGGAGAAGGAAATGGAAACCCACTCCAGTGTTCTTGCCTGGAGAATCCCAGGGACGGGGGAGCCTAGTGGGCCACTCTCTATGGGGTCGCACAGAGTCGGACACGACTGAAGCGACTTAGCAGCAGCAGCAGCAGATAATTGTCATTTGACCTGTCTGGCATTTCCCTGGAATTTCCTACTTGCAATGGTCATCCTTATTGGATTTGACTCAGAACTCACTCACTGTGAGGCAATTGATGAAAACAATCAATGGCAATCATTTAGTATAGTGCCTGAGGCAGAAATGGTATTTTGGGCAAACAAGAGGCAAACCAAAACACTTTAAAGGAGAATCTGGGCATGAAATATCCAAAGAGAGCTTTGAAATGCTCTGATATAATCCTGGGAAGCTAGAAGATCATCTACAAATACAGGCTGACCTTGAAGCTTAGCATACATAGAAGTGAAAGTTTAATACATATTGAACATGTGCTCTAATACTCATTCATAACACACTGACAAAGGCTATGAAACATATGGATCAAGGCATTTAAGAAAAGCTTTGTCTAAATATTTGCTGACCACTAAGCTAACTGACCAGAGTTTCCAGTGGCTACAGATGTCAAAGAATAGAAATTTAACAGAATTATCTTGGGAAAGTCACTAAACAATCAATCAGCAGCAGCAACAATAACAACAAACCCTGGGAAAAAAGAGTTTCTCCAGTTTCTGGAGTTGCCACATTATATTAATTAAAATGTCCAATTTTCAAGAGAAAATTATGAGACATCTCAAGAAACAGGAAGGTCTGAGCCATACACAGAGAAAAGAACCAACCATCCTAAAAAAGGCTGGATGTTCAAACTCAGTTCAGTTCAGTTCAGTTGCTCAGTTGTGTCCAACTCTTTGACACCCCAAGGATTGCAGCACGCCAGCCTCCCCAGTCCATCAATTCCCAGAGCTTGCTCAAATTCATGTCCATCGAGTTGGTGATGCCATCCAACCATCTGATCCTCTGTCGTCCCCTTCTCCTCCTGCCATCAGTCTTTCCCAGCATCAGGGTCTTTTCCAATGAGTCAGTTCTTTGCATCAGGTGGCCAAAGTATTGGAGTTTCAGCTTTAGCACCATTCCTTCCAATGAATATTCAGGACTGATTTCCTTTAGGATTGACTGGTTTGATTTCCTTGCAGTCCAAGGGACTCTCAAAGAGTCTTCTCCAACACCACAGTTCAAAAGCATCAATTCTTTGGTGCTCAGCTTTCTTTATGGTCCAGCTCTCACATCCATACATGATTACCAGAAATCAAACTCACTAGACAATTTAAATCAGCTATTATAAATATGTTCAAAGAAGGAATTAAAACAATGCCTAAGAAATTAAGAAATTATGAGCAGGATTTTATAACCAAGTAGAGACTATCAATAAAGAGATATAAACTATAGAGAAGAAATTCTAGAGTTGAAAAGTACAGTTTACTAAAGAGGTTCAATAGCAGAATTGAGTTGGCATAAAAAGGAATCAGTGAACTTGAAGATTGTCTGGTCAATTGAGATTACTTGGTTTAAGGAATAGAAATAAAAAAGGACAATGAAAAAATAAACAGCTTGATAAAGAACATCTACAAAAAATTTACAGCTAGCTCCAAACTTAATGGTGACAAAGTAAATGCTTTATCTGTAAGACTGAGAAAAAGATTGTATGTCCCCTCTCACTGCTCCTATTCAACATTGTACTGGAGATTCTGGCAAGAAAAGAAATGAAAGATATATAGAGTGGGAAAGAAGAAATATAACTGTCTTTGTTTGCAGATGACATAATTGTCTATATAGAAAATGTCACATGATTAACGAAAAACTTCCTGGAACTAATAAATTACAGCAAGGTTGTAGGATAGAAGGTTAATATATATATAAATCAATCCCTGGTGGCCTAGTTATAAGAATCCACCTGCTACCACAGGGGACACAGGTTTGATCACTGGTCTGGGAAGATTCCACATGTAACAGAGCATCTAAGCCCACAGGCACCACAGCCGCTGAGCCCCTATTCTGCAGCTACTGCAGCCCACTCACCTAGATCCCACGCTCCACAACAAGAGAAGCCACTGCAACGAGAAGCCTGAATACCTTAACAAAGAGTAGCCCCTGCTTGCCACAACTAGAGAAAGCCAATGTGCAGCAACAAAGACCCAGTGCAGCCAAAAAAAATCAATTTCTTTCTTATATACCAGCAATGAACATCTGGTTTTATAACTTATTCATATATCACTGGAATTAGTTGTTTTTAATCCAAAAAAGATTGTTATAAATTAAAATGTCAATTGTAATTCTCAGCACAAACACAAAGCAAATACCTCATGCACATGGAACATTCATGCAATAAATAAAAAATTATTAAAATCACATAAAGTATGTTATCCAACCTGAAGGGAATAAAATTAGAAATCAATAACAGAAATAAATCTAGGAAAATCACTGATATGTGGAAATTAAACATCACACTCTTAAATAATCAATGGGTCAGTGAATAAATCATGGGGAAAATTAGAAAACATGAATGAAAACAAAAATACAACACACCAAGAACTTATATAATGTAGCAAAAACAATGCCTAGAGATGTAAGTATCTGTATTAGAAAAGAAGAACTATGTAGTAATAAATTAATAACCTAACCTTCCATATTATGAAACCAGAAAAATAAGAAAAAACAGAACTCAGACAAGCAGAAGGAAGGACATAATTGAAGTAGAGAGTAGAAAAATCAATAAAACAAAAATTTAGCTATTTAATAACATGTGACAAATCAAGAAAAAAGAAAAAAATACAGATGACTCAAATGACTAACATCATGAATAAAAGGGGAGACATTATTATAATGCTACAGAAAAAATGAACTATAAGGGAATACTGTGAACAGCTATATGTCAACAAATTATGTGACCACAGTGAAATAGGCAAATTCTTAGAAAGACAACTGCTGAAACTGATTCAAGAAGAAATAGAAAATCTGAGCAGACTTACAACAAGTGATTGAGTTAATACTCAAAGAAAGAAAAGCTGATTTCCCTAGTGAATTCTACAAAATGTTCAAAGAAGAAATAGCTGCATACATAAAAATTCTTCCAAGGACAAGAAGATAACACTTCCTAAACACTTTGCAATGTTAGCATTAGCCTGAAAATAATACTATTAATTAATACACAGACCAGACAATTATATCAAGAGTAAACTCCAGACCTGTATACATTTGCAAATATGCATGTGAAAAGGTCCATCACCTTATAATGCTGCCGCTGCCGCTGCTAAGTCGCTTCAGTCGTGTCCGACTCTGTGCGACCCCATAGATGGCAGCCCACCAGGCTCCCCTGTCCCTGAGATTCTCCAGGCAAGAACACTGGAGTGGGTTGCCATTTTCTTCTCCAATGCGTGAAAGTGAAAAGGAAAGGGAAGTCGCTCAGTCATGTCTGACTCTTAGCGACCCCATGGACTGCAGTCCACCAGGCTCTTCCATCCATGGGATTTTCCAGGCAAGAGTACTGGAGTGGGGTGCCATTGCCTTCTCCCCTTGTAATGCTAAAAGCACTTAAAAACTAGCAATGAAACAAAACCTAACACAATAAAAGGCATTTACTAAAAACTCAACAGTTAATATATTTAATGTTGAAAGACTCCTCCTCCTCTCATTTCCTCCTGTTTCACCTCCTACTCCTCCTTTTTTTCCTCTCTCTCCCCCTTCCTTTCCCTCTCTCCCTCCAATATATCAAACTCAAAACTATACAGCAAATTAATTTACATAGTGTACATGTGGTTACTTCAGTTATGTCTGATTCTTTGTGACCCTATGGTCTGTATCCTGCCAGGCTCGTCTGTCCATGGGATTCTCCAGGCAAGAATACTGGAGTTGATTGAATTTACAGACTTTCATCTAAAACTTTCTCATAGTTAACCAAACCAATTCCTAATCCCTTTAAGAATGAATTTATGAGCTCTCACTTTGTATGTGTTCCATAACCACCTTGTGTATAGTTCTAGGTGAAAGTGTTAATCACTCTTTGGGGCCCCATGGACTGTAGCCCACCAGGCTCTTCTGTCCATGGGATTCTCCAGGCAAGAATACTGGAGTGGGTTGCCATTTCCTTCTCCAGGGGATCTTCCTGACCCAGGGATTGAACCTGGGTCTCCTACATTGCAAGCAGATTCTTTATGGTCTGAGCCACCAGGGAAGCCCATGGTTCTTTTTACTTACATACAATATTGTCATATATTATCAATATGATTTATTTAATAGTCTATTATTCTCACTAGACTTCAAACTTCTCAAGGTCAGGGACACATTATTATATTCCTGACAGTTAATCCATACTAAGATCCCCTGGAGAAGGGAATGGCTATCACTCCAGTATTCTTGCCTGGAGAATTCCATGGAGAGAGGGGCCTGGGCAGCGGCTATAGTGACTGAATGAGTAACAATTTCACTTAACAACAAATGCCTATAAGATGGCACTAGAGTCTTAAAAGCTTAGTTACTCACTTCTTAGATTTCAATTTTATTTTCATTTATATGGCAACCCACTCCAGTATTCTAGCCTGGAAAATTCCATGGACAGAGGAGCCTATAGTGTATAGGGTTACACTCCATAGAGTCACAGAAAATCAGACATGACTGAGCATAGCACACACACACATATAATCAAGGTTATAAGTGTTTTTGACATTTTAAAAATTTCCAATTACTAAAGACTTCTTTTGTATTAGGTAGAATCTAAATGCTTAGGGGAGGAACTGTGCCCTATTTCTTTATCTCCTCATAGGATACGTAGTACATGTTCAGTCAACATTTGTGGATTTTCAAAGCTGATGAGAAACACTCCAGTAATTCTAGAATCATGGTAGTTAAACACACTGGCAAAATCTTGACTGTTAGTTTGAATGTAGATGATTTATTTGTAATAAAATCCCTTCTTAGCAAAAAAGAGATGTGTATATTTTTGATCATATTTTTATGATTATATCCTTGTTGTTCAGTCACTAAGCTGTGTCTGACTTTTTGTGATCCTGTGGACTGAAATGCACCAGGCTCCTCTGTCCTCCATTATCTCCCAGACTTTGCTCAAATTCATGTTCATTGAGTTGCTGATGCTATCCTACCATCTCATCCTCTCCCGCCCCCTTCTCCTTTTGCCTTCAATTGATTATATCCTTAGAGATAATATATATTTTTAACTTCCTGTGTTCAATACCAGTTCTTATTCTCTTTAGCAGTGTGACCTTAGGCAACCTCGCTATGCCTTCATTTTCCCATGTGTAAAGTGGGAATGATAATAGTACCTTCCTCATAGTATTATTGCTGCTGCTCCTGCTGCTAAGTCGCTTCAGTCATGTCTGACTCTGCCCGACCCCATAAACTGCAGCCCACCAGGCTCCTCTGTCCCTGGGATTCTCCAGGCAAGAATGCTGGAGTGGGTTGCCATGTCCTTCTCCAATGCATGCATGCATGCTAAGTCGCTTCAGTCGTGTCCGACTCTGTGTGACTCCATGGACAGCAGCCCACCAGGCTCCTCTGTCCACCGAATTCTCTAGTCAGGAGTACTGGAGTGGGTTGCTATTTCCTTCGCCATCATAGTATTACTGGGGAACTTAAATGTACATTGATATGATCTGGCACATGGAATTACTCCACAACTGTTTGCTGTCATAATTACACTTAAGAAATCTTATCTAAGCAGTGTACTGAGTACAGAATCTGGCACTTCCTATGGGAAAATGTTTCATAATGTGGAAGAGGAACTTACACCACATTGTCTGTGATCACAGAGCTCTACACACCATATCTCATGTTATTCTAGCAACTCCAAGAGGTAGATCAGGCAGGAATTATTTATTAGTATACTAATTCTATAAATGTGGAAACAGACCAAGTTTAACTGACTCCATAGCTCTTCAGGATCCAGGTAACTAGTTTGTTTAAACTATATCCTGAAGAAAAATGAATGCTGAAAAAAAAATTACAAGTTTTGTTTTTATTTGGTAGAGCTTCTTACAGTGCATGAAATCCTCTTGTCCAGGTTTAGGGGTGTGAGGTTTGTTTGTTATATCTCTTTTAAAATTTTTTAATTCTTTCTATAATTGAATTCCTATTCTTTTTTCCCTCAGTTAAAGAAAAAAGTAAAATGCTTTTCAGCTTCAGGACTCACTGGCTTCTAGATATCCCTAGGCATATCACCTTAGTTAAAAGCATCATTTATGCTCTCTGTGCCTCACTTTGCTCATATGTAAAATGGGAATAACAGCAGTATCCACCTCCTTGAGGCTCATGAGTGCTAAATGAATCAATAAAAAGCACCTAAAAGAGTGTTTAGCACATACTGAGTGCTCAGACAGTGTTGGCTTGACCTTCAAGGTCAGAACTCTTCAGAGAGGCACCAGGGGCAGGAATGCACTTAAGCAGTGCTTCCTTTTCTATCTTCTCCCATCTTGGTGCCCCTGCCTATGTCAGTGAAAATTACACATTACCCAGTGCTTGAAGCAAAACATCAAAGAAGAAAGAATTGCTAATAATCAGAGAAATGTAAATACAAACCATAGTAAGGTATTACCTTACACCTCTCAGAATGGCTGACATCAAAAAGAGCTCAAACAACAAATGTTGGCGAGGATGTGGAGAAAAAGGAACTCTTGTGCACTGTTGGTGGGAATGTAAATTGGTACAGACACAGTATGGAGGTCCTTCAAAAAACTACAAATAGAATTACCATATGGCCCAGCAATTCCATTCCTGGGCTTATAGCAGAAAAAAATACCCAATAACTTGAAAAGATACATACATCCCAATATTCATAGCAGCATTATTTACAATGGTCAAGATCTGAGAACAATCTAAGTGTGCATCAACAGATGAATGGATGAAGATGTGACACACACACACACACACATATACACAAAGGAATATTACTCAGCCATAAAAAGAATGAATTTTTGCCATTTTCTACTGCATGGACGTACTTGGAGGGTATTATGCTAAAGTGAAGTAAGTCAGAGAAAGACAAATGCTGTATGCTATCACTTATATGTGGACTGTAAAAAAGATACAGAAAACTAGTAAGTATAGTAAAAAATGAAGCGGACTCACAGATATAGAGAATAAAATAGTGCTTACCAGTGGGGCGAGGGAAGGAGGAGGGGTAAGATAGGGGTAGGGGAGTAAAAGATACACGCTATTAGGTATAAGAAATGGTACAAAGATACATTGTAAAACATGGGAGCTTATAGCTGCTATTTTATAAGTACAAATGGAATATAACCTTAAAAATTGTGAGTCACTATATTGTACACCTATAATTCAATTGAAAAATAGAGTGCCATTAAATAGGAGAACGAGTAGTTTAAGAGAAATCAAGAGAAGAAGGAAGGAAGCTGTCACACCTCCCTGGTGGAAGAGGAGGAAGGTCAGAGAAGACCTTTGCAGGACTACAGGGAAATCTTAGGAAAAAACCAAGTAGAATCACTATTGGATGATTTGAATTTAAAACAAATTTTCTTCTCTTAACTTTTCCCCTTAACATTTTAATGGGTACTATTTGGACCTCTGGTAAAAGTTCTCATTTTTGCTACAAAATTGTGCATGTGCATATGTCAGTGTGAGGTCAAAATTATTCCATTTTTTAAGGTCAATTATCCTTGGCCATAAAGATTCAAACATCAAATACACCCAGGGATATGGACTACAACAAAGCTTTGGATTCACAAGAGTAAGAAAATTAAGCCTCTGGGGAAAATTAGCATACCCAGCCTCTGCTTTATCCTACTTTGCCTTGTGAAAGTATTTTTCATCTCTGTTATGTCCCAACCTACTGTTCAGAATTCTTAAATACTTTCAAATGCTTAGTGGTTAATATTGAGACACTGGGGCTTCCAGTAAAGCCTCCTTCTTCCTTCTTAGTTTCTAAAGCAAGTTTCCCTTCACAGAAATACTTAGTGCTGTTATTTTGGTAAAAATTTTCTATTTCAAGAGGATGACTAAAAGAAAACTTTCTGACCCACTACAAAATGATTTATGCATTTTATTCTAAAGAAAAGTTCCCATGTGCTTGAACATTATTTAAATACTATAAGTTCTCAGAACTCCAAAGTCAGTTGGGCACCATTAAAAAACTTTATTTTTGGGGGTTCCCAAATCACTGCAGATGGTGACTGCAGCCATGAAATTAAAAGACACTTACTCCTTGGAAGGAAAGTTATGACCAACCTAGATAGCATATTCAAAAGCAGAGACGTCACTTTGCCAACAAAGGTCCATCTAGTCAAGGCTATGGTTTTTCCAATAGTCATGTATGGGTGTGAGAGTTGGACTGTGAAGAAAGCTGAGCACCGAAGAATTGATGCTTTTGAACTGTGGTGTTGGAGAAGACTCTTGAGAGTCCCTTGGACTGCAAGGAGATCCAACCAGTCCATTCTGAAGGAGATGGATCCTGGGTGTTATTTGGAAGAAATGATGCTAAAGCTGAAACTCCAGTACTTTGGCCACCTCATGGGAAGAGTTGACTCATTGGAAAAGACTCTGATGCTGGGAGGGATTGGGGGCAGGAGGAGAAGGGGACGACAGAGAATGAGATGGCTGCATGGCATCAGTGACTCGATGGATGTGAGTCTGGGTGAACTCCGGGAGTTGGTGATGGACAGGGAGGCCTGGCGTGCTGCAATTTATGGGGTTGAAAAGAATCAGACACGACTGAGTGACTGAACTAAACTGAATGACTTCCTTTTGCTTTTTCTTCTTTTTTCTCTTAAACATTTTATTTTGTAATGAAGTGTAGCCGATTAACAATGTTCTGATAATCTCAGGTGTATAGTAGAGCAACTCAGTCATACACATACATACATCCATTCTCCCCCAAACTCTCCTCCCATCCAGGCTGGCACACAACATTGAGCAGGATTCCCTGTGCTATACAGTAGGTCCTTGTTGGTTATCTGTTTTAAATATAGTATCTCAAACTATATGTCGATCCCAAACTCCTCAACTATGACTACCCTCCACCCTTGCTTCTTCTTCTGAGTCACTATTCTGCCTTCCCTGTGTTTCTCAAACTAAGCATAACTTTATGTGTTTAGTTACATCCCTAACTACAGGGAAAGTGTACAAAGGAGTTAGTTAGGGAGACAAAGGAAATAAATTAATAACACAAAATTTAAATATGTAAGTTCCAGAGCCAGGACTCATTAAACCTACTGCAGGTAAGTGAACATCTTTAATAAAAAGAATGGAGGGACTTCCCAGTGGTCCAGTGGTAAAGACTCGCCTTTCAATGCAGGGGGTGTGAGTTTGATCCCTGGTCAGAGAGCTAAGATCTTACATCCCGTGGGGCCAAAAAACCAAAGCATAAAACAGAAACAATATTGTAGCAAGTTCAATAAAGACTTTAAAAATGATCCACATTAAAAAAATCTTAAAAAAATAGAGAGAATGGAGAATTTAAAGTGTATCCATACCTTTTGGATAAAGCAAGATCTCACTTCTATATCTGTTAATTAAAAAATAAACATAGCCTAAAATTTAAAGCTTTACTGGTTCCATCTTAGCCCAATACTTTTGCTCAGTGGCAGTAGATATGCAACAACACATTCTTTTTATAATTATCATAAAATTTGTAGTGTGTCTATTAAAAATTAGGTTCAAGTTTGTTATACTGATATGTGTACACTGCTGCTGCTGCTAAGTTGCTTCAGTCGTGGCCAACTCTGTGCGACCCCATAGACAGCAGCCCGCCAGGCTCCTCCGTCCCTGGGATTCTCCAGGTAAGAACCCTGGAGTGGGTTGCCATTTCCTTCTCCAATGCATGAAAGTGAAAAGTGAAAGTGAAGTCGCTCAGTCATGTCGGACTCTTAGCGACCCCATGGACTGCAGCCTACCAGGCTTCTCCGTCCATGGGATTTTCCAGGCAAAAGTACTGGAGTGGGGTGCCATTGCCTTCTCCGGGTATGTGTATGATGTGTTTATAATTAAAATCCTATGGATAACTGTGAGTGCTATGTTATCCTTAACAAAATATTAAAACTCCAAGGTAACTTGAGTTTGGTAGCTGCTGCAATTCAATACTTGCTCTTTTTCCAGTTGTCTGAACATCCTCACAATGAGCACATGCCCACAAAGGAGGCAGAAGCTGTTTTTGAACCTATGGTGTGATTTTCATGGTAAAGAATGTATGAACACGGGGTTTGGTTGTGCACTGAATAGAGCCCTTCCTGGAGTTTTACAGTAAGGACTTGATGGGAGAATTTGTTTTTTCCATCAGTCAAGGACCAGGTGGGAGAAGGCAATGGCAACCCACTGTAGTATTCTTGCCTGGGAAATCCCATGGACAGAGGAGCCTGATGGGCTCCAGTCCCAGGGGTTGCAAAAGAGTCAGACACAGTTTAGTGACCAAACAAAACAAGAACCAGGTTTTTGCCTCTAAGTTTGTTTGTTCCCACAAAAGAAATGATTATATTTTTAGGAATGACTTCCATGGGGGTGGGGGGAGGAAAGGTACTAGTCAAAGTACTATTTTCATATAAAGAATGCCCTTTAATATCAGTCCAAAAATTATAAATGCAGAATTTTAGTAACCAAAGTGAAACACTCAGTATTCGTCAGTAGGGGTGGGGAAATGGGCAGGAAGAAGAAAAGGGTGTGTGTGGCTGAGACAAAGGCTGGTAGATTGGGGTCTCTCCCTTCTCCTTTACTCATCTCTTCATGCTGATACCCCTGATTTGGTTCCCAGGGAAGTTTCTGTGCTTGTGTTTCTGTAACTGTGATTCTGTCATCTCCTATTGGTCTCTTTAATTTGGGGGCCAGCTGTTTGCCCTGTGGCCTCACTTCTTTTATGGATCTAAGAGGAGTTCATTTTTTCAGTCTGTAAAGCTTTTTTACTTTTTATTAGGGCAGAGTTGCAACTTTCACATTCTGGACCAGTAACTGCTCTTCAACTAATAGGAAAGGAAAGTTCTAGCATAACTAGGAGCTGTGAGTTCACCACGCCATATGAACAAGTGCGTGCATGCGTGCTAAGTCACTCAGTCCTGTCTGACTCTTTGCTACACCATGGACTGTAGCCTGCCAGGCTCCTCTGTCCATGGGATTCTCCAGGCAAGAAGACTGGAATGGGTTGCCGTTTCCTAGTCCAGGGTATCTTCTTAACCCAGGGATCCAACATGTATCTCCTATGTCTCCTGCACTGGCAGGCTAATTCTTTACCACTGAGATACCCGTGAAGCCCCCATGATAAAAAGAGAAAGCTTAATTTGGTGGTAGAATCACATTTATGAAGAATTTGAAAGATGGTAGCCTGAGAGCAAGATGGCTGCATAGGAATCTTAGCCCCACTCTTGTGGTATAAAGGATGTGACCAGAATCTTGGCAGTATTGCAGAGAGAGGGAAAAATAGAGCAGAGACAGGAAAGGGGCCCCCAGCTATACTGTTGGGGATGCGCTATATTGCATATGCACAAAAAGGGGCCCAGAGAGGAAAAATAAAGGAAAGGAAGACTGGGAAGGACTATTAATTAATATTTTCTCTCCAGAAATGTAATGTACCTCTCTCTACACATTTTGCAAAATTACAGGATACAACAGAGAGAAACAAAATAAAGTTCTGGTTCAGTTCAGTTCAATTCAGTCACTCAGTCGTGTCTGACTCTTTGCAACCCCATGGACTGCATCACGCCAGCCTTCCCTGTCCATCACCAACTCCTGGAGCTTACTCAAACATGTCCATTGAGTCGTGATGCCATCCAACCATCTCACCCTCTGTCATCCCCTTCTCCTCCTGCCTTCAATCTTTCGCAGCATCAGGGTCTTTTCAAATGAGTCAGTTCTTTGCATCAGGTGGCCAGATAAAGTCCTTGTGAAGTGAAAGTGAAGTCACTCAGTCGTGTCCAACTCTTAGCGACCCCATGGACTGCAGCCTACAAGGCTCTTCCATCCATGGGATTTTCCCGGCAAGAGTACTGGAGTGGGGGGCCATCGCCTTCTCCGAAATAAAGTCCTAAGTGGTGTTCAAATATGAACACACTTGAAATTCTATTCCTCTTAATTTTTTTGGTTGGTGTAACATCAAATTAAAAAAAAAGTCTTGTAAAAAATCTTATGTCCCACCATATTAAATTGTAAGCAATTTTATTTTAGGTGCATTTCTCCAATTTACTCCCCCTTTTAAGGACCTTTTGTTAAAATTTTCAGGAGAGGAGAATACTGTGAAGTTGGCGCAAACCCCACGACTTGGGGTGCAGCCCAGAAGCAGCTGCTTGGGTAGTTCCCTCCCTGCTGCTTCTTCCTCATTCACAGTCCCGGGGTTTTGCTAAATGCCGCGGGTAGAACAAAATTATCTCAGTGCTTGGTGCCAACCAAAGAAAGGCAGTTAGCTGATTAAAACAAAGCAGAAGATGTCTTCCTTCTTCCCTAAAGGTGTTAACACCAATAGCTATTTTTTGGAAAGGAATAACAAGAAGGGGAGGGCATACAGCAGGGTTGGTTGGAACCAGAAAGTCCACCTTTGAGTCTTTGTTGTAGAACCTGCCATGGCCGTCCTTTTGGGTGTGGTGGGCAAGGATGCCTGGGACATTTGTGTGTGTGAGGGGGGTGAGGTGGGGGGCTGGGGTCGGGTGGGGCTGGGGCTGGGTGGGCCTCTCTCAGGGGCCCACCCTGGGCTCCAGCTGCTCATCATCGTTTGTGCTGATTCCTATCAAATAGAACTATCCCCCTTGTTCCCTCCCTACCACCTCCATCATAAATATATTTCTCTTTCCCTCTCATCTCTGTTAAATATGGTCCAAATTGAACTTGTCATTTTTACCCTTCCAGTCCTACTTTATACTAAACAAAAATTTTTACTGGCAATCCGGCCTTCCCTGGGGCTGCCCAGCTGCCATTGGGGTGATTAGGGTGTTTCCTGCAGCTGAAGTCTCTTGTAATTAGCAAGCCCTTCAGGCAGTCTGGACTCTGAATTTAGCTGCCATCTGGTGTCATCTGTAAATGACAATGGCACTGTATCTTCTCTGTTGACTCAGCCCTGTCTGCACCACCTCCCCCCACTCCACCCCCAGCAATCCTCAGCTTCTCTTGTCAACCTATAACTATCAAGGCACCCCAGGCTCTAGTTAACTTGCCAGGAGTTTCCAGATTCTTCAAGAGGTTAAGGCAAAAGGCCCCCATGGGACAAGTAGCCTCTCCTGTCACTCTCTAGCAGTGCTTCTTAGAGTATGGCTTCAGGACTGGCAGCAGTGGAATTCAGCATTGATTTGCTTTGTCACTGAACTCCTTGTCTCTGAAATTTTAGGACTGGAATTATCTAGGGACTTACTAGAAACACAGATTCACAGGCCTCACCCTAGACCTTATCAGAAAGATTGGGGATGAGCCCAGCAATCTGCATTCTAACAAGCCTTCTAGGTCATTCTAACACATGCTTAAGTTCTGGCTTCCCACCAAGGCTCCATGGACATTTTGTGCAGGATAATTCTTTGTTGTGGGGGGCTGTTCTGTGCCTTGTAGGTTGCTTCACAGTATCCTTGGCTTCTGTCCACTAGATGTCAGATTCAGGAAATTTGAGTTGGATCCTAAGGTGGTACATTTTTAATAAGCTCTAAGTTTTGCCCCTGTTGCTGCTCTGAAAACTGCGCTTTGATTAACAACGTTCTACAGTCCCTTGAAAGATTTATTGAATAAAGAAATAAATAATTAAAAGACAAAGATATATATATTTTAGAATGTATCCTTTAGAATATACCCTTTCAGAAAGGATATCTATTTTTTAGGCATTGATTCTTTTTGTCCTTCTACTCCTCCATTCTGGACCTTTATCACTTTCATTATTTCTATGTTTAAATATTGAGAAAGATCAACTTCATTTTAGTAAATGAAGTTTATATATAAAAAAACACCAAAGACCTTTGCATATGAATTATGCTACATTTAGGCTTCCCTGGTGGCTCGTATGGTAAAGAATTACCTATAATGTGGGAGACTCAGATTCGATTCCTGGGTTAGGAAGATGCCCTGGAGAGGTAATGGCAACCCACTCTAGTATTCTTGCCTGGAGAATTTCATGGACAGAAGAGTCTGGTGTGCTACAGTCCATGGGGTTGCAAAGAATTGGACATGACTGAGAGACTGACACTTTCACTTTATACTACATTCAGAGATACATACAAGTAAATTCTCCAAACCTGTTTCCCAGCCATTGAAAGATATATCATAGTATTCTAAATTCTAATGCACTCAACTAATATCTGTAATAACACTTTCTCTGTGTAGAGCATGCTGGTCAACTGCTCATCTAAAAATATATGAATGCTGTTTGCAATAAATGCATACCTACACCTGTTTACTTTCATCATATATAATTCCAAAATGTCATGTTTACTGGGAAAGGTTAATGCCTCATGGCCAAAAAAATCCACATAAAAGAGAAAATTAGCCAGCAGGCCTAACTTGTTTTTATTGTCATCTCAGTTAGTGAGAAACTGATTTCAAATGATCTTCTATGCCTATGCGAGAATGATGACATTTGCAATTGCAGAAGTGGCGAAGTAATTCCCTTCTAGAGCTAATGAATTCCTGGTGCTTTCTTTGTTTCTCAGTTAATCCACTGACAGGCATGGCTCTGAGATGCAGAGAAGTCTGAAATCTTGGGGATGGAGCCATAGTTTCAGAAGTTAAAGGATTCTTGAGAGGACTTGAAATTGGAAAACCCACAAGGAAAGGCACACTACCAAATATTCCTGCATGCACAATGATATTGTGTGATGGATAATAAATAACATATCAAACCCGACATGCTGTTTTGTACCAAGACTTAAGACAGACTACATTGAATGTCTCAATTTCAGGAATATATAAATGCGCTCAATGGACACATTTTCATCATAGCATCTCAACATTCCATTGGCCTTCAAGTTAAATTGTGCTTGGGTTGCCAATAAGTCATTGGCCACTGATGAACACATTATACTTAAGTGCACTCTTTCTAGAAGCATATGCATTCTTATTTTACAATGTGTGTCAGAAACGTACTAGCTGTTCAATTAGCTGCCTTCCTTTCCCTCCTGGGCAAGTAGTCAGATTATATTTCCTAGTCTTCCTTTAAGTTAGGTCTGGCCATGTGGCTGAATTTTGGTTACTGAAATGTGTTCCACTTCCACACTTGGCCCATGACATCTTCCCAGGCACAAGCTTCCACACTCTCACATCTTGAGGCAGTTGGGCACAGTGAATTTGGAAGGCCTGTTTTGAAGATGGAGAAGCCAAAATATAAAGACGTCTGGGTCCCTATTCAAAGGAAGCTGTACTCTAGTTAGGAACACTTGCTTTGGTCTTTACATACACGAGAAACAATTTTCTCTTGTGAATGAGCCATTACACGTTTTGGAATTCATCTGTTCCAATTGCTGGCATTACTTTAATTAACATGCAATGCATTTCTCACATATAATTGGATACTCCACTAGAGATGCCCATTTACTATTGCAGATGCTGCTTTCATAAGTTGATTTTGGTTCCTTTCCCTCCTTTTTTTTTTTTAAAATACAGATCCTAGACCATATCACCCTCTTTTAGCTCCTTACCACTTCATTGTTCTCATTACTTGATCCTGGTCCTTGTCTCTATCGTCTTGTTTTAGAGCTCACTGGTGGCCAGGTGTGTGAGACAGCAAGAGAGAGGGCAAAGGCAACAGAAACCTCTACCTCACTACTCCTGTTCCTGCCCACTCTACCAATCATTCCTCCATCTATCCCTTTCTCTCCTTACTCTTATCTTCCTTGGATGCTATTCCTTTATGTCATCACTTCATAAAAATTTTATTCTTATTTCTCATGATGCTAGAGCCTCATTACTGCTGTTGGTTATAATCTTAACTCCCTCTGCTCAACCAGTCTCTCCGTTATACCTTATTCCCTCCATCATGAGCAATCTCATCATATGAATGTATAATTTTAGATGTAACAGAAGGCACAAGGGTAGGAAGATCATATAAAGAGTGCAGAACAAGAAGAAAAGAATCCTAAGACATATCAACCGGTGCAGTGTTGAGTCATAAAAGCCAAAGGAAGGGATTGTTTAATGAAAAGGAGAAGAGTTGATTATCTTGGGTGTGGCTGAGATGTCAGGACCCAGAAGAAATGTCTCTCCACTTTGGCAATGCAGGTCATCAGTGGCCTCCATGAGAACAATTTGGATGAAGTGATCAGAAAGATGTTATCCTGCAAATACATTAAAGAGTTAGTGGGAGATGCAGAAAAAAGAAGAAATTATGTATAGAAAACTCTCTTGAGTATTTTGTGAAAGATAAGAAAATTAGAGACCTAAAGAAACAGACCAAAAATATAAATGCCTTCATGGAAAAGTGGAATTGATGAAGGAAATGGTTGTCAAGACATGGATATGCAGACTTACAGACTCAGGTTGAGGGCAATGTATGGCTACAGGTAATGAAGACGGTCCTGATCAAAAGAGTAGATACATGAAAAGGAAGGGAGAAATAGAAAATAAAAATTGAGAGGGCTAGCAGCAAATTTTTCTACTAAATAATTATGCCTATAAATGAGCCTGGTGGCAATTTTTCCTCTAAGAAAGTCATAGTCTCATAAATAAGAAAACATTATTTTGAGTGATCAGAGAGAGGAAGAGGGAGATGAGAATTGTAGCAACATTTAAATTTATATATACACGTGTTTACATATATTTATTTACACGGTAGAGAGATTCACTGTTAAAAGCTTATTGAATTAAAAAAAAAAAAAGCCTATTGAAGTGGAACTGAAATGCTGAAAATATAAGTGGGTCTCCAGCTTTGTCAGAATATAGAATGAGGTGAAAAAAATATCATTCGCTTGTTCTTTGCATAACTGAGCATTCCATTTCTACTACCACGATTGTCAACGATGTTCTGGTCTTACTTGTTAACAATTACAAGACATTGACAAAATCAGTACTTTACAGCACAGGAATGCTATGTAACTTTAGCTCAACTACACAAAAATGGAATCAGAAAATATTCAGGAAAGACATTGACTTTCATTCTGACAAGCAGACTATATAATATGCATCACTCTGATGCCTGTACCTCAAAAAATGGAATCATCAGGGAATAAAATAAATTTATCTTTAGCTGCAATGATTCTAATATTGAAGTAATAGGACAGCAATGAACAAATCATTTAATAATAAGTGTGTCTATGATAAAAGCAGAATATTTATTAAAACTAATGTTTTTATTCTATTCTACAGCTAAAGAAGTGAAACGTTGTTGTTCAGTCACTATGTCATATCCAAGTCACACAACTTAATTTGATTCAATTCAATCCAATTTAGCTCCTAGTCAATCAAAAATATGCATTTATCTAGGAAGCCAAAGTCAAACCAAATCTTGGATCTTTAAAATAATTGATTTTTTCACACTTATAAATAATAATAATATAAATAACACATTATTTATTTTCAGTTCTGTTCAGTTCAGTCACTCATTGTGTCTGACTCTTCATGACCCCATAGACCACAACATGCCAAGCCTTCCTGTCCATCACCAACTCCTGGAGTTTACTCAAACTCATCTCCATTGAGTTAGTGATGCCATCCAGCCATCTCATCCTCAGTCGTCCCCTTCTCCTCTTGCTTTCAACCTTTCCCAGCATCAGGATCTTTTCAAATGAGTCAGCTCTTCCCATCAGGTGACCAAAGTATTGGAGTTTCAGCTTCAGCAGTCCTTCCAATGAACACTCAGGACTGATCTCCTTTAGGATGGACTGGTTGAATCTCCTTGCAGTCCAAGGGACTCTCAAGAGTCTTCTCCAACACCACAGTTCAAAAGCATCAATTCTTTGGCACTCAGCCTTCTTCACAGTCCAACTCTCACATCCATACATGAATACTGGAAAAACCATAGTTTGACTAGACGGACCTTTGTTGGCAAAGTAATGACTCTGCTTTTTAATATGCTGTCTAGGGCGGTCATAGCTTTCCTTCCAAGGATATAATATATTATATTATGTTTATTAAATATATTATTACATTTCTTTATTTTATTTAAATTTATTTTATCAAATTTATTTATGATATTTAATAATATATTAAGGATATAATATATCATATTATGTTTACTAAATATATTATTACATTTCTTTATTTTATTTAAATTTATTTTATTAAATTTATTTATGATATTAAATAATATAAATAAAATAAATAATATTTATTTAATATATTATTATATTAAATGTATAATATAAATACTATGTCATGTAACAATATAAATTATTACATAATTATATAATATAATATTAATACTAATAGTATTACATCATAATAATACATAATGTATAACCTATATTATGCAATAATATAAATAATAGTAAAATAAAATAATAAAAAATAATAAAAATTTCACAATTATATAAAAAGATTATATATATATATATAATGTTATATATCAAAGAAAGAGAAATGGCAGTCCAATCCAGTATTCTTGCCTGGAAAATTCTGTGGACAGAGGAGCTTGCTGGGCTAGAGTCCATGGGGTTACAAAGAGTCAGACATAAATTAGTGACTGAGCACAATGCTATATACACACACATGTATAATGCTCAAAGTTCTCCAAGCCAAAAAAAAAAAAATTCTCCAAGCCAGGCTTTAGTAATACATGAACTGTGAACCTCCAGATGTTCAAGCTGGTTTTAGAAAAGGCAGAGGAACCAGAGCATTCGCTGGATCATCAAAAAAGCAAGAGAGTTCCAGAAAAACATCTACTTCTGCTTTATTGATTATGCCAAAGCCTTTGACTGTGTGGATCTCAATAAACTGTGGAAAATTCTGAAAGAGATGGGAATACCAGACCACCTGACCTGCCTCTGGAGAAACCTGTATGCAGGTCAGGAAGCAACAGTTAGAACTGCACATGGAACAACAAGCTGGTTCCAAATATGAAAAGGAGTACGTCAAGGCTGTATATTGTCACCCTGCTTATTTAACTTATATGCAGAGTACATCATGAGAAATGCTGGGCTAGAAGAAGCATAAGCTGGAATCAAGATTGCTGGGAGAAATATCAATAACCTCAGATATGCAGATGACAGCACCCTTATGTCAGAAGTGAAGGTGAACTAAAGAGCCTCCTGATGAAGGTGAAAGAGGAGAGTGAAAAGTTGGCTTAAAGTTCAACATTCAGAAAACGAAGATCATGGCATCCGGTCCCATCACTTCATGGCAAATAGATGGGAAACAGTGGCTGACTTTATTTTTGGGGGCTCCCAAATCACTGCAGATGGTGATTGCAGTCATGAAATTAAAAGACACTTATTTCTTGGAAGGAAAGTTATGACCAACATAGATAGCATATTAAAAAGCAGAGACATTACTTTGCCAACAAAGGTCCGTCTAGTCAAGGCTATGGTTTTTCTAGTAGTCATGTATGGATGTGAGGGTTGGACTATAAAGAAAGCTGAGCGCTGAAGAATTGATGTTTTTGAACTGTGGTGTTGGAGAAGACTCTTGAGAGTCCCTTGGACTGCAAGGAGATTCAATTAGTCTGTACTAAAGGAGATCAGTCCTGGGTGTTCATTGGAAGGTCTGATGTTGAAGCTGAAACTCCAATACTTTGGCCACTTTATGCAAAGAGCTGACTTATTTGAAAAGACCCTGATGCTGGGAAAGATTGGGGACAGGAGGAGAAAGGGACGACAGAGGATGAGCTGGTTAGATGGCATCACTGACTCAATGGACATGAGTTTGGGTAAACCCCAGGAGTTGGTGATGGACAGGGAGGCCTGGTGTGCTGCGGTTCATGGGGTCACAAAGAGTCGGACACGACTGAGCGACTGAACTGAACTGAGGGTGCATTACCAGGGTATGAAAACATATTCTTGGAACTTGGTAATTTTAGCAAGAGATCTCATTATAGGAATGGCACCAGTAAAAAGAAAAGCATGTGCCAAATGTGTGTTTGGGGATATTCTGGAGAAATCGATATTTTTCTTAATTACAGCTACCATACAATTGATACCTTTTATTGTTGTTGGCAATTTCATATAGATGAAACTTTAGAAATTTTGTTTTGAAATTATGCAAGTTGAAATGGCATTCTGGAATCTCTGCTTTCTCTGTTGCTCTAGAAGAACACTGGGGAGTTGGGATGACAGAATACTTTGGGGAAAGATAGGATTGGTACCTTAACTAGAGGCTTAAGGACATTAGAAAGAAACCGGTGGTCTAGGGGAAACACCTCATGGCTGTGTATCACTTTTCCAGGCTTGCCATAGCTAAGTATCACAAACTGAGTGACTTAAAACAACAGGTTTGTCGTCTTACAGTTCTGGAGGCCTGTTGTTGCTGTTTAGTCATGAAGTCACATCCAATTCTTTACTACGCCATGGACTGCAGAATGTCGGGCCATCCTGTCCCTCACCATTTCTTGGAGTTTGTCCAAATTCATGTCCATTGAATCAGTGATGCCATACAGACATCTCATCCTCTGTTGCCCTCTTTTCCTGCCTTCAGTCTTTTCCAGCATCAGGGTCTTCTTCAGAGAGTCAGTTCTTCACATCAGGTGGCCAAAGTATTGGAGCTTCAGTTTCAGCATCAGTTCTTCCAGTGACTAATCGGGGTTGATTTCCTTTAGGATTGATTGGTTTGATCTCCTCACCATACAAGGGACTCTCATGAATCTTCTCCAGCACCACAGTTCAAAAGCATTGCTAGAAATCCAAAATGAAGGTATTAGTAGGGTTACGCTTGTTCTGAAACCTGTAGGGAAGAATCTTTCTTTGCCTCTTTCCAACTTCTGGGATCCTTGGTCATCCTTGGTGTTCCTTGGCTTTTTGCTGTATCACTGCAAACTCAGTCTTGATGGTTACATGATGTTCTCCTTGTGTGTCTGGAGCTCCACATGGCACTTTCCTCTTCTACATAAACACCAGTCATGTTGAATTAGGGCCCACTCCAAAGACCTTACCTTAAATTGATTAATCAGCAAAGATCTTATTTTCAAATAAGATCATGTTCACAGGTACCAAGGGTTAAGAGTTCAATATTTCTTTGGGGACACAATTCAGCCCATAAGAGCAGGTAGGACTCAGATACTTTTCTACAGAGAATGAGATGTAATATTCTGTATTGTGTTATTAGCAGAGCTGTTCTCTGTCTAATGTGACTAGTGCTGTTATCCCCAAATCTTCAATAAACTTCTATCACTTCCTGATTGAGTAGCATGTTCACAAAATCAAGGTAAAAGATCTTTGTTCCAAACCAGTACGGGACAGAGAGAAGAAACATAGTATGGGACAGAAGAGAGAAGAATTGAGTGCTTAGTAATATAGAATACAGGCTAAGTTTCTGTAACAAAGAACACACAAACACAGTGGTTTACATAAAACAGAAGTTCAATTCTCTCTCATCTCACAGTCCAGGGGGTCAGTCATTGGTCCAAGTCCGGCAGGCCACTTTCCACCAGATCATCAAGGGACCCATGTTAGTGAGCATTTATAGGTCCAAGTTGACTAAGTTATTGTTTACCAACTTCTAACTAGCATAAAGTGAAAAATAGAACAAAAGGCAAACAGCTCCTTTTTAGAAGGCAATGATTCAGAAGTTGCAAACATTGTCTCCTCTTAAATATCACTGGCCAAAACAAGGTCAGATAGTCCCATCTGGGTGCAAAAGAAACTGGGAAATGTAGTCTCTATCTGGCCAATGCTGTGCCTTCCTTAAGCCTGGTAGCAGGGGGATTCTAAGTCAAATGATGAGTGGGCAGTTAGCTAACTTTGCCAAGGATAACAATAACATGAGTGAGACCAGGAGTTTACTGAGAATAAGAAATTGTTAGACGTAGAAGGTGATGGCACCCCACTCCAGTACTCTTGCCTGGGAAGTCCCATGGACAGGGGAGCCTGGTGGACTATAGTCCCTGGGGCCGCTGGGAGTCGGACGCGACTGAGTGACTTCACTTTCACTTTTCACTTTCATGCATTGGAGAAGGAAATGGCAACCCACTCCAGTGTTCTTGCCTGGAGAATCCCAGGGATGGAGGAGCCTGGTGGGCTTCCGTCTATGGGGTCGTACAGAGTCGGACACGACTGACGTGACTTAGCATAGCAACCAAGGTAAACCCCAGGAATTCTCATAAATCCCAGCACTTTCAAAAGATAGCATAACAGTCAAAAGTGTACATTGGGGAGCTAAGTGTAGCATTTGGCAAGGACCTAATCAATGTTTTTTTTCTTTTTTTAAAAATTTTGAAAGCATGCAGTGACTATAGCTGGTAACTAGATTTTATATAGTGAAAGAGGGAGCGTTATGTTGGAATCAGCACTAGAAAAGTGAAAAAGAGGCAGCTACAGTAACTACAGTAAAGCAATGTAATAAATTTGGCTTTAGTAAAGGAGAAGAGTCTTCAAAGTTGATTTGTAATCAATTAACACATATTTATTGAAAAACAAGCAACAAAAGAATTTTAGAGAGAAGTTATAGAGAAATACAAAGGATAGGGATAAAAGCAAATGAAATCATCTTTATCTTGAGATTTACAGCAAGGCATTAAATTTCTAACAATAATGTTGATTTATTTATATATATATATATGATATGGATATTTATATATATGTATACATCCTATAGTATTATATGCATCTTATAAAGTTCTAGTAGCAAGACCCAAGAAGGAGATGAAAATTCTGAGTAACGAACTTAACATACTGTCTCCTAAACCACTTTGAAATAGACATTCATTTGGATATATAAATAATCTAACATTTGCTTAAAAAACAGTTTAAGAAAAACTACCAGAACTAACACACACACACAAAAATGTCCTTTTCAACATTGGGGGTTGGAATGCAAAAGTAGGAAGTTGAGAGATACCTGGAGTAGCAAGCAAGTTTGATCTTGGAGTACAAAATGAAGCAGGGCAAAGGCTAACAGAGTTTAGTAAAGAGAACACACTGGTCATAGCAAACACCCTCTTCCAACAACATAAGAGACAAATTTACACATGGACATCACCAGATGGTCAATACTGTAATAGATTGATTATATTCTTTGCAGTCGAAGATGGAGAAGTTCCATACAGTCAACAAAAACAAGACCAGGAGATGACTGTGGTTCAGATTATGAATTCCTTATTGCCAAATTTAGACTTGAATTGAAGAAAGTAGGGAAAACCACTAGACAATTCAGGTATGACCTAAATCAAATCCCTTATGATTATACGGTGGAAGTGACAAATAAATTCAAAGGATTAGCTCTGATAGAGTGCCTGAAGAACCATGGATGGAGGTTTGTGACATTGTACAGGAGGCAGTGATCCCCAAGAAAACTATCCCAAAGAGAAAGAAAGGCAAAATGGTTGTCTGAGGAGGTCTTACAAATAGCTGAGAAAAGAAGACAAGCAAAAGAGAAAAGGAAGATACATCCATCTGAACTCAGAGTTCCAAAGAATATCAAGGAGAGATAAAAGCCTTCCTAAGTGATCAATGCAAAGAACTAGAGGAAAACAATACAATGGGAAATACTAGAGATCTCTTCAAGAAAATTAGAGACACCAAGGGAACATTTCATGCAAAGATGGACACAATAAAGGACAGAAATGGTACAGACCTAACAGAAGCAGAAGGTATTAAGAAGAGGTGGCAAGAATACACTGAAGATCTATACAAAAAAAGATCTTCATGACCCAGATAACCATGATGGTGTGATCACTCACCTAGAGCCAGACATCCTGGAGTCTGAAGTCAAGTGGGCCTTAGGAAGCATCACTACGAACAAAACTAGTGGAGGAGATAGAATTCCAGTTGAGCTATTTCAAATACTAAAAGATGAAGCTGCGAAAGTGCTGCACTCAATATGCCAGCAAATTTGGAAAACTCAGCAGTGATCACCGGACTGGAAAAGATTAGTTTTCATTCCAATCCCAAAGAAGGGCAATGCTAAAGAATGTTCTAAGTACTGCACAATTGCACTCATCTCACACACTAGCAAAGTAATGCTCAAAATTCTCCAAGCCAGGCTTCAACAGTACTTGAACCAAGAACTCCCAGACATTCAAGTTGGACCTAGAAAAGTCAGAGGAACCAGAGATCAAATTGCCAACATCTGTTGGCAAAAGAATTCCAGAGAAGCATCTATTTCTGCTTCATTGATTACACTAAAGGTTTTGACTGTGTGGATCACAACAAACTATGTAAAATTCTTCAAGAGATGGGAATATCAGACCACCTTACCTGTCTTCTGAGAAACCTGTATGGAGGACAAGAAGCAACAGTTAGAACTGGACAAGGAACAATGAACTGGTTCTAAATGGGGAAAGGAGTACGTCAAGACTGTATATTGTCACCCTGCTTATTTAACTTATATGCAGAGTATATCATGCGAAATTCTGGGCTGGATGAAGCACAAGCTAGAATCAAGATTGCTGGGGAAGCACAAGCTGGAATCAAGATTGCCAGGAAAAATATCAATAACCTCAGATATGCAGATGACAACACCCTTATGTCAGAGAGTGACGATGAACTAAAGAGCCTCTTGATGAAAGTGAAAGAGAAGAGTGTAAAAGCTGGCTTAAAACTCAACATTCAGAAAACGAAGACCATGGCATCCAGTCCCATCACTTCATGGCAAATAGATGGGGAAATAGTGGTAACAGTGACAGACTTTATTTTTTTGGGCTCCAAAATCACTGCAGATGGTGACTGCAACCATGAAATTAAAAGACACTTGCTCCTTGGAAGAAAGGCTATGACCAACTTAGACAGCATTGAAAAGCAGAGACATTACTTTGTGGACAAAAGTTCATTTAGTCAAGGCTATGGTTTCTCCAGTAGTCATGTATGGATGTGAGAGTTGGACCATAAAGAAAGCTGAGTGTTGAAGAATTGATGCTTTTAAACCTTAGTGTTAGAGAAGACTCTTGAGAGTCCCTTGGAATGCAGGGAGTTCAAGCCAGTCAATCCTAAAGAAAATCAGTTCTGAATATTTATTGGAAAGATTGAGTCTGAAGTTGAAACTCCTTTGGCTACCTGAAACTCTAATAATGACTCATTAGAAAGGACCCTGATGCTGGAAAAGATTGAAGGCTGGAGGAGAAGAGGCCGATAGAGGATGAGATGGTTGTATGGCATCACTCACTGGATAGACATGAGTTAAGCAATCTCTGGGACTTGGTGATGGACAAGGAAGCTTGGCGTGCTTCAGTCCATGGGGTCACAAAGATTTGGAGACAACTGAGTGACTGAACTGAACTGATTACAAATATAATGCTTAATGGTGAAACATCCAAAGTTTTCCCTCAGCTTGAGAACAGCCAAAGATAATTACTATTACAATATATTGTAGGCTGTTGCCAACACAATCAGGCAAGAAAATGATTATATTCTATTCTCTCCAAAATGTAAAATAATTGAGAAATAGGACTGTAGGTTGTTTTTTGTTGTTGTTGTTCGACAACATAATTGTGTATGTAGAAAATGCAAAAAAAGTTTATAAGGAAACTACTAGCACTTAGCAACTGAATTGCTGAATAAAATGGGAATATAAAATCATTTTTATTTTTATATACCAGTAACAAAATGAAAGTAAAATTTTAAAAGATAGCACTTACAATATATTCAAAAAACATGAAGTATCCAGCAAGAAATCTATGAAAGATATTTAGCACTTCCACACTGAAAATAACATTATTAAAGATTTTAAGAAGTATTGAAATAAATGCAACTTGCTCATTGATTGGAAGACAAAATGTCAAATGTCAAACCTCTTCGAACTATTCTATAGACTTATCACAATGTCAATTAAAAGCTGAAAGTTGTTCATGGGAAATGACATTCTTTAATAACATTTATATTGATATGGGAAGACCAAGAAGAGTTAAGTCAATTTCAATTAGTAAAACAAAGCAAGAGGATTTACTCTACCAGATTTCAAGACTTATTGAAAACTAATAATGACAGTTGGTATTAGTTCAAGGATAGATAATTAGACGGACCAAGTAATAATAAAGAGAAAAATTACCATCTTCTTCCAAGAAATTAACCACATACACAGATGCCAGATTGATGTCAAAGGTGATACTATACTACAGTGGAATGTCTTTTCATTAAGTGATTCTGTTTCAACTAACATCCACTTGGAAAAATGTAAGCTTGATCTCACACCATACAGATCAGATCAGATCAGATCAGATCAGTCGCTCAGTCGTGTCCGACTCTGTGACCCCATGAATCGCAGCACGCCAGGCCTCCCTGTCCATCACAAACTCCCGGAGTTCACTCAGACTCATGTCCATCGAGTCAGTGATGCCATCCAGCCATCTCATCCTCTGTCGTCCCCTTCTCCTCCTGCCCCCAATCCCTCCCAGCATCAGAGTCTTTTCCAATGAGTCCACTCTTCGCATGACGTGGCCAAAGTACTGGAGTTTCAGCTTTAGCATCGTTCCTTCCAAAGAAATCCCAGGGCTGATCTTTAGAATGGACTGGTTGGATCTCCTTGCAGTCCAAGGGACTCTCAAGAGTCTTCCCCAACACCACAGTTCAAAAGCATCAATTCTTCAACGCTCAGCCTTCTTCACAGTCCAACTCTCACATCCATACATGACCACAGGAAAAACCATAGCCTTGACTAGATGGACCTTTGCTGGCAAAGTAATGTCTCTGCTTTTGAATATGCTATCTAGGTTGGTCATAACTTTCCTTCCAAGGAGTAAGCGTCTTTTAATTTCATGGCTGCAGTCACCATCTGCAGTGAATTTGGAGCCCAGAAAAATAAAGTCTGACACTGTTTCCACTCTTTCCTCATCTATTTCCCATGAAGCGATGGGACCGGATACCATGATCTTCGTTTTCTGAATGTTGAGCTTTAAGCCAACTTTTTCACTCTCCACTTTCACCTTCATCAAGAGGCTTTTTAGTTCCTCTTCACTTTCTGCCATAAGGGTGGTGTCATCTGCATATCTGAGGTTACTGATATTTCTCCCAGCAATCTTGATTCCAGCTTGTGTTTCTTCCAGTCCAGAGTTTCTCATGATGTAATCTGCATATAAGTTAAATAAACAGGGTGACAATATACAGCCTTGATGTACTCTTTTTCCTATTTGGAACCAGTCTGTTGTTCCATGTCCAGTTCTAACTGTTGCTTCCTGACCTGCATACACATTTCTCAAGAGGCAGGTCAGGTGGGTGGTCTGGTATTCCCATCTCTTTCAGAATTTGCCACAGTTTATTGTGATCCACACAGTCAAAGGCTTTGGCATAGTCAATAAAGCAGAAATAGATGTTTTTTTGGAACTCTCTTGTTTTTTCCATAATCCAGCAGATGTTGGCAATTTGATCTCTGGTTCCTCTGCCTTTTTTAAAACCAGTTTGAACATCAGGAAGTTCACGGTTCACATATTGCTGAAGCCTGGATTGGAGAATTTTAAGCATTACTTTACTAGCGTGTGAGATGAATACAATTATGCGGTAGTTTGAGCATTCTTTGGCATTGCCTTTCTTTAGGATTGGAATGAAAACTGACCTTTTCCAGTCCTGCGGCCACTGCTGAGTTTTCCAAATTCCATGGCATATTGAGTGCAGCACTTTCACAGCATCATCTTTCAGGATTTGGAATAGCTCAGCTGGAATTCTATCACCTCCACTAACTTTGTTTGTAGTGGTGCTTTCTAAGCCCCACTTGACTTCACAGTCCAGGATGTCTGGCTCTAGGTCAGTGATCACACCATTGTGATTATCTGGGTCGTGAAGATCTTTTTTGTACAGTTCTTCTGTGTATTCTTGCCATCTCTTCTTAATATCTTCTGCTTCTGTTAGGTCCATACCAATTCTGTCCTTTATCGAGCCCATCTTTGCATGAAATATTTCTTTGGTATCTCTGATTTTCTTGAAGAGATCTCTAGTCTTTCCCATGCTGTTGTTTTCCTCTATTTCTTTGCACTGATCACTGAGGAAGGCTTTCTTATCTCTTCTTGCTATTCTTTTAAATTCAGCATTCAGATGTTTATATCTTTCCTTTTCTCCTTTGCTTTTCACTTCTCTTCTTTTCACAGCTACTTGTAAGGCCTCCCCAGGCAGCCATTTTGCTTTTTTGCATTTCTTTTCCATGGGGATGGTCTTGATCCCTGTCTCCTCTACAATGTCATGAACCTCATTCCATAGCTCATCAGGCACTCTATCTATCAGATCTAGGCCCTTAAATCTATTTCTCACTTCCACTGTATAATCATAAGGGATTTGATTTATGTCATACCTGAATGGTCTAGTGGTTTTCACTACTTTCTTCAATTTAAGTCTGAATTTGGCAATAAGGAGTTCATGGTCTGAGCCACAGTCAGCTCCTGGTCTTGTTTTTGCTGAGTGTATAGAGCTTCTCCATCTTTGGCTAATCTGATTTCGGTGTTGACCATCTGGTGATGTCCATGTATAGAGTCTTCTCTTGTGTTGTTGGAAGAGGGTGTTCGTTATGACCAGTGCATTTTCTTGGCAAAACTCTATTATTCTTTGCCCTGCTTCATTCCGTATTCCAAGGCCAAATTTGCCTGTTACTCCAGGTGTTTCTTGACTTCCTACTTCCTACTCACACCATACACAAAAACCAAATCCAGGTGTATGGCATATCTAAATTCAAAAGGTAAAAGATAAAATGACTTTTAGAAAGAAATATGGGAGAGTATCTTTGTTACCTTGAGTATGTTACCTTGAAATTGGCAAAGAACTTTACAGAAAAGAAAAAAGTGGATAAATTGAACTATATTTACATTATGAACTTCATTTTTAAAAAAGACACTTTACTGAACTGAGAAGAAAAGCCTCATCAGGGGATATAATATTTCCATATATCTGAAAAAGACTGTATCTAGAATTCACAAAGAATGCCTACTAACCAGTAAGAGCTAATCACCTCAAAAGAAAACTGGACAAAAGCCTTGAGGGCATATCACAAAGAACATATCAAAATGGCCAATAAACATATGAAATAATAATGACATATGAAATAGCAACAAACATATGAAAAAGTACCGAACTTTGAGGGAAACTCATGAGGGAAATGTAAATTAAAAGCATAATGCTATAGCATTATGTATTATTATAATCCATACTCATATGAGTGATTAAGAAGGAAAAGTCAGACAAATTCAAGTGTTGAAAAGGATTTTAAATAATCTGAACTTTCCAGTACTGATGTGGGGGTAGAAATTGGTAAAACCATTTGGAAACTCCTTGGTAGCATCTATGGTTTTTCTAGCAGTCATACACAGATATGAGAGTTAGACCATAAAGAAGGCTCAGCACTGAAGAATTGATGCTTTTGAATTATGGTGCTGAAGAAGACTCTTGAGACTCCCTTGGACTCAAGGAGATCAAACCAGTCAATCCTAAAGGAAATCAACCATGAATCTTCATTGGAAGGACTGATGTTGAAGCTGAAGCTCCAATACTTTGGCCACCTTATGTGAAGAGATGCCTCATTGGAAAAGACCTTGATGCTGGGAAAGACTGAGGGCAGAGGAGAAGGGGACAACAGAGGATGAGATGGTTAGAAAGATTACCAACTGAGTGGACATGAATTTGAGCAAACTTTGGAAGACCGTGAAGGACGGGAAGCCTGACATGGTGCACTCCATGAGGTCAAAAAGAGTCGGAGATGACTTAGTGACTGAACAACAATTACAGTATCTATTAAGCTGAAAATATACATAACCCATGACTCAAAAATTCTGCTCCTAAATATATATTCTACTGAAATGGGTACATATTTTCACCAAAAGACATGTATAAGGATTCTCTTGGCAGAAATATTTATACTAGTCAAGAGCTGGACTTTGTCAAATGCCAGAATGTCAAGAGTAGAAAGATGAGTTAATTAATTGTGGTATATTCTGTCAATAGAATCTTATACAGAGATGAGAATTAGTGAACAGAAACTATTTGTGACAAGGTGGATGGATCTCACAAACATGGTAAGAAACACAAAAAAGGCCAGACACAAAGAGTGCATAGATGATTTTATTTTTTAGTGTTGAAAATCAGGCAAAAATAATCTGTGATGTTAGGAAGTCAGGACAGTGTTTACCCTTAGTTGAGGTCAAGTGATGAAGAGAAATATGAAGAGAACTTCTTGGGATATTGATAATGTTCTGTTTCTTGATTTGATAGCTGGTTACATGGACATATTTAATTTTTATAATTCAGTAAACTGTGCACTTAGGATTTTTGTATACTTCTACATTTAGGTTATACTTCAATACAATTAAAAACATCAATTATAGTATGGTTACATATGATACAAAATAATTACAAGGTGCAATTTTAGCTCTTAAGGAACTTCATAAATCCAAATAAGGAAAATGAAATTCATGCTGTAATATGATTCAAGGGACATAGAAGAAATAATTGCAAGAAAAATAATACGCCACAATTAAATGAGGAGGCTAAATCTAAAGAAAAGAAAACAGTAATAAAAGAATTGCAAAGATAAGCCTTTTCTTCAAATTTGATTTAGTTTGGCTACAGTGTTAGGAAAAGACATACAATGTTATATTTTTAAAATGCATATATCTTTTAGTTTTATAAAAAATGTGATTTATGCAAATGAAAACTTATAATAAAAGATTCTAAGGAGATAAAACAGGCTATAGGAATTCTGAAGCATTTTCAATGACCAGACAATAACAAAGTTTAAAAAGATCTCCCTATCAAGTGAAAGTTTGTGAAGAAGAAAGAAAAAGTCCATGATTTCATAACACTTCTGTAGCCATTGATCTCCTATGCAAGGATAAAATTTGTCCTTCCAGTCTACTAATTTTTTAGTAGTCTACTAATGACTTTTTCCAGTCTACTAATTTTTCATTCTTTTTTTCCCCTGTGCCTGCTCAAGTAGACATGTATATGTGGAATTGAAAGAAATGTTTTGCAATCCCAAATACAGATCAATTATTACAACTGCCATGGCTTCAACAGAAACCTAGAAATAAATGATCACAAAATTCAAATAGCATCACCTTATTCAACAACAAATTATAGCTCTTCTGAGTGACCTGACACGTTAACTGCATAGTAAAATTAGGGTTACAAAATGTAGACTCCACTATAACTTGTATGATATACTCTAAGACAGTTTGCATCATGGACTTTTATGAGATCTATTCTCAAAACAGGAATTGAGTCTCTTTTGGGAGGATCTAAAAGAAGCACCTGCATATGAGAAATGCTGGGCTGGAAGAAGCACAAGCTGGAATCAAGATTTTGGGAGAAATATCAATAACCTCAGATAATGCAGATGACACCACCCTTATGGAAGAAAGTGAAGAGGAACTCAAAAGCCTCTTGATGAAAGTGAAAGAGGAGAGTGAAAAAGTTGACTTAAAGTTCAACATTCAGAAAGTGAAGATCATGGCATCTGGTCCCATCACTTCATGGGAAATAGATGGGGAAACAGTGGAAACAGTGTCAGACTTTATTTTGGGGGGCTCCAAAATCACTGCAGATGGTGACTGCAGCCATGAAATGAAAAGATGCTTACTCCTTGGAAGGAAAGTTATGACCAACTTAGATAGCATATTGAAAAGCAGAGACATTACTTTGCCAACAAAGGTTCATCTAGTCAAGGCTATGGTTTTTCCAGTGGTCATGTGTGGATGTGAGAGTTGGACTGTGAAGAAAGCTGAGCGCTGAAGAATTGATGCTTTTGAATTGTGGTGTTGAAGAAGATTCTTGGGAGTCCCTTGGACTGCAAGGAGATCCAACCAGTCCATTCTGAAGGAGATCAGCCCTGGGATTTCTTTGGAAGGAATGATGCAAAAGTTGAAACTCCAGTACTTTGGCCACCTCATGCGAAAAGTGGACTCATTGGAAAAGATCCTGATGCTGGGAGGGATTGGGGGCAGGAGGAGAAGGGGACGACAGAGGATGAGATGGCTGGATGACATCACCGACTCGATTCACATGAATTTGGGTAAACTCTGGGAGTTGGTGATGGACAGGGAGGCCTGGGGTGCTGCGATTCATGGGGTCCCAAGGAGTCGGACATGACTGAGTGACTGAACTGAACTGAGAGCTTTGAAATTCTCTCTTTATTCTATCCCTGTAAAAATCATATTTGAAGGATCTGAGGCAAAAATGAGCTCCTTATTAGGTCTTCAGGCCACCTGAGAAATTCTAATGAGTTGAGAGGTTCTGTAAAATAGTTGCTCAGGAGTAAGGTTACATGTTTATTTTGTACATGTCATCAAAGACTTTGCAATGAGAGTATTTTCATTGTTCTAATAGATTTCCGGAGTTCTACCTTTTCTTTTTTCTATGCTAATGTCAAGAGGTCATTATAAAGGGAGAAATTTTAGAAAATCCTTGAATGAAAAACAAACTAAATATCCCTACCAGCCTGTGAATTAGCCAAAATTTCCAATTGACTTATTTTATTGATTTATTTGGATTATCCGGTTTATTGATAAGTAAGAACAGCTCCCCTAGTAGCTCAGATGGTAAAGAATCTGCCTTAAATGAAGGAGATTCAGGTTTGATTCTTGGTTCAGGAAGATTCTCTGGAGAAGGGAATGGCTACCCACTCCAATATTCTTGCCTGGAGAATTACATGGACAGAGATGCCTGGGGGACCCCTGGTCCATGGGGTCTCAAAGAGTCAGACGTGACTGAGTGACTAACAATAGAACAATAACGACCTCCAGTTTATTCTATCTGCTTTGTACAGCCAATCTTTAATGAGTAAGATCTGCTGAAATTCAGATGTCAGTAGCCAAGTCATACTTTGAAAAAAGTGAAGACAAAAAAATGACTGTGAAGTTTGGTTAGATGGAAACTTCTTTTAAAAAAGAGTGGAAGAACAATATTTTGAGGTGTGGTTCTTTCACTTCTTGCTGTCTCAAGCACTCAATCTCATTTTTCAAGTTGTGTACCTCCTCAGTGAAGGACAGAAAAGCAGCATTTATACTGCTTAAGTATGAAAAATATACAGTGAAAAGAAATACACAAATTTTATATTCCACAGAATATTGAGGAATATTCTGAGAAAATTCCTGAAATCAAGATTTGCTTTTGAAGAGAAAAATCTCTTTAGTTCTGTGGCTATTGTTAGCTCATTATGTGGGATTACCAAACCTGTCCAACTTGAGTTGCTTGTTTCAAATGCCTACTTTTCCTTGCATTTTCAAAGTGCATTATATATGTATTTAGATACAGTCAAGGGTAATGCCTTGAGGTTTCTGTTTCTTGGATTCTAACCTCAGTATCTAATATAAAGGTAGTAGTATAATGACCTCCATAAAGAATCCATGTGCAGTGTAGGAGATGCAGGAGAATCAGGTTCAATCTGATTCAATTCAATCAGGTTCAATTCTGGGTTGAGAAGATTCCCTGGAGAAGGAAATGGCAACCCACTCCAGTATTCTTGCCTGGGAAATCCCATGGATAAAGGAGTCTGGCAAGCTACAGTCCATGGGGTCACAAAGAGTCAGACATAACTGAAAAACAGCACACACAGGCTCGCGAGCATGTGCACCCTTCCACCACCCGCCCCCGGCACCCCCTGCACCCTACACACAATGATCTAGGAGATTTTTAAGACAGAGAGTTAGATTTTGAATAACCGTCTCTAGTCCTTATTCCAGAGAAGGCAATGGCACCCCACTCCAGTACTCTTGCATGGAAAATCCCATGGGCGGAGGAGCCTGGTAGGCTGCAGTCCTTGAGGTCACTAGGAGTTGGACACCACTGAGCGACTTCACTTTCACTTTTCACTTTCCTGCATTGGAGAAGGAAATGGCAACCCACTCCAGTGTTCTTGCCTGGAGAATCCCAGGGACGGGGGAGCCTGGTGGGCTGCCATCTGTGCCGTCGCACAGAGTCAGACACGACTGAAGTGACTTAGCAGCAGCAGCAGTCCTTATTCACATATCACCACTTCCACCTTTGATTTTCTGCTCCTACACATTCTCCAAATTAACTTTATTCTTATTCCTCATTTTCACTACAGTTTCACATGAATTTAGTCTCTCACATTTTTTTGAAAACCTCAATCTTTATTTATCTCAAATCATTTGTTTCTTTTCCTCTGTCTCTTAGATGGTGCCATTTATATATTTTCCTCATAATTAATCTTTTTAATACTAGATGAAAAAAATCTTGGTCTAGTCTGTGGAAAGAACTGGAGTTTGTAGTGGGAAGCTGCAATTGCATTTTGTTGGAGGCAATTTGAAAGCTAAGTTAGAACTTCACTACTGTATAGAACATTAGACTCAGCTGCTTGGAAGTTTGGGGAAAGAAAAACTACCAGAACTCTTCAAGATTGTTCTGGAGAAAGAGCCATTCCTTCTGAACATAGCTGTCTAAGGAGCCTTCATCAATTCTTAAGAGCATGTGTATTCTATGTAACTTTTTCATTTTTCTTTTTCTCTCTTGTTTCATGCTTACAGATGAGATGTAATCTTTGAGAAAACACATGATAAACCACAGATAGGCATAGCATTTAGAGAAGTATGTCTGAGAGGTCTGAGATCTTTTTATCTTTTGGCAACTTAGACTCAGGGAAGTGAAATGAATTGCTTAAGAATAGTATTTGGTGGACTAGGAACTGAAACACACAGCTTGACTGAGTCCACTGGCCCTTTCACTCTTTCACTCAATGGCCAGAGTCAGATATGGATGACAACACTTATTGTTGCTGCTGCTAAGTCACTTCAGTCGTGTCCGACTCTGTGCAAACCCATAGACGGCAGCCCACCAGACTTCCCTGCCCCTGGGATTCTCCAGGCAAGAACACTGGAGTGGGTTGCCATTTGCTTCTCCAATGCATGAAAGTGAAAAGTGAAAGGGAAGTCGCTCAGTCGTGTCCGACTCTTCGCGACCCCATGGACTGCAGCCTACCAGGCTCCTCCATCCATGGGGTTTTTCAGGCAAGAGTACTGGAGTAGGGTGCTAGTGTCCATGATTCTCATTACATTGCTGCTGTATGCTAAGTTGCTTCAGTAGTGTTGGACTCTGTGCGATGCTATGGACTGTAGCCCACCAGGCTCCTCTGTCCATGGGATTCTCCAGGCAAGAATACTGGAGTGGGTTGCCACGCTCTCCTCTAGGGGATCTTCCCAACCCAGGGATCAATCCCACGTCTCTTTTGTGTCTCTTACTTTGACAGGTGGGTTCCACCTAGTGCTGCCTGGAAAGCCGCTTTACACTGGGGTAGAAGCAAAAGAATTTTCCGTATCAAAAAAGTTGAGACTGCTCCAGATTGAATTCTGCTATCATTTCCAGCTGGCTGTAAAGAGGAAGCTACATGCTGGCACTGAGGAGAAAATGGTCTCCAGAATTCTCAGACTCAGCAAAAAGGTCAGGTTAAGATGATGAAATGAAAGGGTGATGTAGGGTCATCAGTTTTGATGTCTGGGCAACCTTTGGTAAAATATGGAAGGAACTAGGTAAGATAGGGATGAAGTTAGGAATAGTTTCCTTGCAGACAGGGCATCAGTGGTTACTTGGGATTTTATGCCCATGACCCCTGTTTTCCTTCTACAAGCTTGGTTACAGCTAGACTGGCCCTCCCTGGACACATTATGCTTTTAATTATTTGTTAAGGTCTCCATGTCTTTATTTCTAGGCAGTCACTGCTTTTCATCATTTCATCATGCATAAATTCAGTTACTATGGTTTATTTAAAACAACACCAGTCCCTCAACAAAACAGTTCAAAGTTCAAGTTACTAGGATAGCTCAACTATGAGTAGTTGTATAATGTACGGCCTTTGCTGCTAATTCTTCAGTGTACAAATCACAATTTGAATAATATACGTGCATCATGATCAGTGACCAGTTATGTTGCTTCTTGTAAAATCTGTTGGTGATAAGGCATTCTGTGTGTTTGTTGCTCAGTTGTGTTTGACTCTCTGTGATCCTGTGAACCATAGCATACCATGCTCCTCTGTTCATGGGATTTCCCAAGCAAGCATACTGGGGTGAGTTGCCATGCCCTTCTCCAGGGGATCTTCCTGAATTAGGGACTGAACTTGGGTCTCCTGCATTGCAGATGGATGCTTTACTGTCTGAACCACTAGGGAAGCCCACTGGACCTCCAGGCAAGTCTCAGTGATAGGTCATTACATAGCTCTTATTCAGTTCTGAAGAGACTGCAAAGCATGTAGTTTGATTGGCTTCTTGTTTTGAAGGGATAAACTCACATGATATTTCAAATAATGGATAATGAAAGTGGGATTGATCATCAATAAAGAAAGTGTAGCAAAGAAATAAAAAGTTATAATGCTTTAAATGAAATTAGAATTGAAGATAGTATTATAGCAGAAATAGTTGACCATGAAGTGTAGAACATGGCCACCGTTCAAGACACTCTAGATATACTGGCAAGAGATTCAGTAAAGGTGAACTGATAAACATAAATGAGGAAAGTGGTGAGGAGGAAAGGATGGCTATGTCCCAGAAGGAGTGACAATGGGAAAAGAATACTTTACACAAAAGGAATTCTTGAAGAAGTTTCATGACATTGAAAGCAAAAAGGATAAAATGTTGGAAGTTGATTCACATTTAGAAGGGAATATGGCAACTGACCACGGCATTAAAAAGATCCTTGCTCCATATCAATCAGAGGAAGGAAAACACTGTTTAAACTACTTGAACAATTTCTTAAAATGAGATGAAAGACTTTAGTTCTCAAAATTTCTGGTATGTAGGATGACAGTGTACTAAATAAATATTGATTTTATATTTTTTCAGTTACCTATATGTTTATAACCAACAGTAAGACAGCCTTAATGTTTTGAGAAAAAAATAGACTGGTCACAGAAAAATTGTAATATTTCCTATTGATTAATGTTTATCTGCATAATTTCAGCTTGCACAATCATTTTTACTGTTTCATAGGGCTGTACAAAATAAGAACTGCCTGTGATAGTGTTTTGTTGGGTTGTCATTATTTATATATGTCTGTCTTCCACATGAGACCATTGAGCTTCAGTGGAATAGGATCATCTTTTGTACATTTCCCCAAGATTGTCTATAGTAACTGTCACATAGTCTACTCTCAACAATTTTGTTGATTAAATGAAAGGAATATCTTCTACTTAAATCTCAAAGATTTTACATGGAAAGCATATTGAACAATATATACTTTCCACATTTGTATGTTCTTGTACCTAACATCACGGAAGAGCATAAGGATTAAGGGCTACCTTTCAGTAAGACTAAAGATTTTTGAACTCTGTGGGCTTCCTTTGTGGCTCAGCTGGTAATGAATCCACCTGCATTGTGGAAGACCTGAGTTCAATCCCTGGGTTGGGAAGATTCCTTGGAGAAGGGAAAGGCTACCCACTCCAGTATTCTGGCCTGGAGAATTTCATGGACTGTGTAGTCCACGGGGTCGCAAAGAATTGGACAGGACTGAGTGACTTTCACTTTTTGTCCTTCCAAAAGAAAAGTATAAATACTCATTATAAATAGTTGGTTCCTATTAACATTTGAATCAAGAATGTCTCAATAACAATTTTTTGACAAAACTTTTGATTTCAAACCAAATGCAAGGGAAAGTATGGCTTTATTAGGGGCTTGTCTAACTGAATACTATATGTTAAAATAAGCACATCTATGGACCTAGAGTGTGTTTAAAACACACCAGATCTAAAGTATATTTTTATTTTTGGCTATAACTATTTAATTAATTTTACTGGAAAGTTGGGGTAATAGTGGATCCAGTAGACTAGGCCAACTTGTTTAAAATTAATATTTGGCAAAACGCAAAAGTTGTTAGTATTTTGCCTTCTATGTTGTTTCCTCTGATCTGCACACATCAGATGAATTGTTAAAAGTCATTAGAGAACAAAGATTAGTGGAAAGTGAAAAGTTTTGCTCTCTGAAGGTTGTTATATATTTATTTTTAAAAATTATTTATTTATTTTATTAATTTAAATTTATTTATTTTAATTGGAGGCTAATTACTTTACAATATTGTATTGGTTTTGCCATACATCAACATGTATCTGCCACAGGTGTACACGTGCTCCCCATCCTGAACCCCCCCTCCCCCCCAACCTCCCTCCATGTACCATCCCTCTGGGTCATCCCAGTGCACCAGCCCCAAGCATCCTGTATCCTGCATCGAACCTAGACTGGCGATTCATTTCTTATATGATATTATACATGTTTCAATGCCATTCTCCCAAATCATGTCACCCTCTCCCTCTCCCACAGAGTCCAAAAGACTGTTCTATACATCTGTGTCTCTTTTGCTGTCTCACATACAGGGTTATCATTACCATCTTTCTAAATTCCATATATATGCGTTAGTATACTGTATTGGTGTTTTTCTTTCTGACTTACTTCACTCTATATAATAGGCTCCAGTTTCATCCACCTCATTAGAACTGATTCAAATGTATTCTTTTTAATGGCTGAGTAATACTCCATCGTGTATATGTACCACTGCTTTCTTATCCATTCATCTGCTGATGGACATCTAGGTTGCTTCCATGTCCTGGCTATTATAAACAGTGCTACGATGAACATTGTGGTACACTTGTCTCTTTCCCTTCTGGTTTCCTCAGTGTGTGTGCCCAGCAGTGGGGTTGCTGGGTCATAAGGCAGTTTTATTTCCAGTTTTTAAAGGAATCTCCACACTGTTCTCCATAGTGGCTGTACTAGTTTGTATTCCCACCAACAGTGTAAGAGGGTTCCCTTTTCTCCACACCCTCTCCAGCATTTATTGCTTGTAGACTTTTGGATAGCAGCCATTCTGACTGGCGTGAAATGGTACCTCATTGTGGTTTTGATTTACATTTCTCTGATAATGAGTGATGTTGAGCATCTTTTCATGTGTTTGTTAGCCATCTGTATGTCTTCTTTGTAGAAATGTCTGTTTAGTTCTTTGGCCCATTTTTTGATTGGGTCGTTTATTTTTCTGGAATTGAGCTGCAGAAGTTGCTTGTATAATTTTAAGATTAGTTGTTTGTCAGTTGCTTCATTTGCTATTATTTTCTCCCATTCTGAAGGCTGTTATATATTTCTTTTAAGCCAGTGCCTGAAACTATCTATTGAAAAATTGCTGAGGACTTACATGCAGCCTTACCAAGTTCATGTCACAGGCAATTAATGACATGAATTCAACCACATCAAATGAGTCATCCTGTTCAACGAGATGAATCCATTGATCACATCAGAGATGTGTCAGATTGAAGTTTCTAAGACTTACAAATTCTATATATACCTTATGTAGATGAGTTAGTGGTCCATACTGAGAGTGGCCCACTCACAGGCTAGTCTGTGTTATGCATGGTCAGCATTTTAAACTTTTTGGTCACTAGACCTTGAACTTCTCCCCTCTTCAGACATTTATTCTCATAGTCACATCCTTTCTCACACTCAGTACAAAACAGGTGTTCACAAAATGTTTATTAGATAGACAAATAAGCTAACAAACTAGTAAGTGATGGAGAAGCCACAAATTAAAACAGAAGTATCTATGAAAGGACTACTATGAAGGGAACAGAAACTCACAAGTGAGAAGTGAGATGCCACAAAGTGAAACTGTCATTGCCTAATTGTTGCTGAAGTTGGGATTTAACATTGTAGTGGATTCTTAAGCCACACCTCTATTCAAAATCTTTCAGGTCATATACACAATTTGTGATCCAGTAGGAATATTGTGAGGCATGGAGAGGGGTCCTTAATGATTTCAGGAAAGCTTTCTTTCAGGATAAGATTAACAGACTGACTTTGCTGCTGCTGCTGCTAAGTCGCTTCAGTCATGTCCGACTCTGTGCGACCCCATAGACGGCAGCCCACCAGGGTCCCTCGTCCTTGGGATTCTCCAGGCAAGAACACTGGAGTGGGTTGTCATTTCTTTCTCCAATGCATGAAAGTGAAAAGTGAAAGTGCAGTTGCTCAGTCGTGTCCGACTCTAGCAACCCCATGGACTGCAGCCCACCAGGCTCTTCCGTCCATGGGATTTTCCAGGCAAAAGTACTGGAGTGGGTTGCCATTGCCTTCTCCGAGACTGACTTTAGGTATCTATAAACCAGAAGGATTCTTCTGATTCCCTTTCCTGCCATGTAGTCTTTAAATCTCTGAGGCTTAAAATGGTGTTGTAAGTTGCATTGTGTGCAAAAAGAACAACTCACAACACAACTCTGCTATAATAATAAATTTAAAATAAGATTGAAACTTATTCAAGTAGATGTTAATAGTTTTCATACTCAGAAGATAGAGATACTGAAAACCTGATTTAGAGTAGATTGTTTTCTAAAATCTCCTTCCCTTTTTGGCATACCTATGTGTATGGCATATCTTTCCACCAGCTATATAAAAAATAGGAAACAAATATTTATTTTTTAAAGGAAATATTTTCCTTTTCAGTTCAGTTCAGTCACTCAGTCGTGTCTGACTCTTTGTGACCCCATGAATCACAGCACACCAGGCCTCCCTGTCCATCACCAACTCCTGGAGTTCACTCAAACTCATGTCCATCGAGTCGGTGATGCCATCCAGCCATCTCATCCTCTGTCGTCCCCTTCTCTTCCTGCCCCCAATCCCTCCCAGCATCAGAGTCTTTTCCAATGAGTCAACTCTTCGCATGAGGTGGCCAAAGTACTGGAGTTTCATGTTTAGCATCAGCCCTTCCAATGAACACCCAGGACTGATCTCCTTTAAGCAAATAATTTTCCTCAAAAGTATATTTTACATATGCAGACAGCCAAAAGAGTGAAAGTGGAATTAGCAGTGAATAAAGAAGTAAATATTTTAACCAGTATTCTGTAATTTGCACATACAAATAGGACAATGAATTATAGGATAATGAGCAAAGGAAACATAAAATGCTTAATGGCCCTGGTACTCAGTTCACTGTTGTAAAAACCACTTTGAGTCGTGTTTAATTGAAACATATGCTTTCCAACAGTTTGCACAATTGTTTTGAAAAGTTAACCTGCCTCATATTTTACCTAAAGAAAGGATAGATAAAAGTGTAAAAAATTTGGTTTTCTTAGGAATTTTTGTGATTTGTCATGAAAAAAATCTCTGTTAAATCTCTGCCAAAACTCTGTTTCCAGTATTCAAGTCATATTCATGTAACAGCTACCAGTCTTTCATCCCTTCTGAAGAAATAAAAATGCAGTTCAGGCCTCCAAGGGCTGGTTAACATCATGGTGACATCATTTCCACAAGTGGTCCAACTCCAAATGAACACAAATCCGTTTACAGTTAGGGATTTCAGAGGTAAAGAAAAACAGTTTTATCTTCCCATTGGATACTGTGGGCTATTCACTTAATTTCAACTTTGGCAGCAAACATGCAATTAAGATGCTGTGTAGTATATGATCATTTTTGACAAAATGAAAAGATTCAGTTTGGAGGTGAAAATAAGAAAGAAAGTCTGTCAGGTAATTATAAAATCTTAAGCATGAAAATGATCAGTATCCTTCGTTTTATATGATAGTGTGTCCATGAAATTTGGATGTAAATGGAAGCAGCTGGAATTTTAGTTTAAGGGAAATGGAGGATTTTGATTCTTAAGGAATCTTGCTTTACAAAAATTATTCTGCAAACTGAAAGCAATTCTACCCTAATTCATTTATTGTATGCTATAGACTATTTTCTACTAATTTACATGGCAGAATTTATAGATACATTTGGAATAATTTTGATTATATGACTCAACAACTGCACATTAGGTGTTGATAAACAAATATAAAAACAAAATAAATCTATAATCAAAATGCCTAAAAATGCAATCTACTGTCAGTATAAATTTTCTTTTTTATGCAAAGGGAAGAAATTATTTTCTTTGTTGGTCTCTTCACTGATTCAACAACAGCAAAAGTAATTTGATGGGTAGTTGTAGTTACAAGATAAGTTTTCAAAGTTTTCATTCTTTTGAAAAATAATTAAGGATTTGTAGTGTAATTTTGTCATTATTGTTTATACATTTTAAAAACTTGATACAGTTTAAAACTTCAGAAGCTATCAGCTAATATTTCTCTTCTAGTGTCATCTGATTGTGTACAAGAATTGTGGTTAAAATATGATCTTGTATAAGTATTTGGTGGCCAAATAAAGAGGAGCTATTAATTCTTTTAAACCCATAAATGCTATTTTAGAATAGTCTTTTTGAAACACAAAGACGATTGAATCTAGTTATGTCAATAAATGTGTAGATCATGGACAACTTTTGAATAGTATCATATATTTTGAGAATTACAAATGATGGGGCTAATGTCAGAGATTCTTGTTCCTAATTAATCATCTGTTTAACAAAGAGATGTTAATCTTAGACTAGATCAGAAACACGAGTTACAATGAGAAAGGACTGAGTGGATCCTCAAAGACAAAGTATACCATAAGAGTTGTAGAATTATCTTTATATTTCAAAGCAGAATCAGTTCCAGGGACATTATTTCCAATATGGATGCCATTCAGTTCCCTTTACAACACCCTGCCAACTTGTCCAGCCTCTGTTCATGTCTTTTATGAAAGGAAACCCAATGTCCCTGAGGACAGACAAATTCTGAGGCAGTCAGTGGTTTGTTTTCCTTATTGATTTGAAATCTTTCTAAGCTTCTCCCTAATGGGTCAGCATGGCCAAGTAATAGAAGAGAACTTATTTCCCAGACTCCTCTGCCTACTCTCAACCCCCTCCTTCCTCTGTTTGCACCAGCCCTTTCCTTTCTGTTCTCTTTTTGAAGTTTGAAAAAGGGCAGTAAGTACATACTCTTGGTGTTACAGAATATGTCAAAATGAGAAGAGAGAATGAGAGAATAATTAGGGGAGGAGAGAGGAATCAGAAAAAAGAGAGGATGTAATAGATTGAAGAAAGACCAGTAGTCTGTGGACCATTGGTCTCACACTCCCACTTGGTTGGAATTGCTCATCCAAAGAAGGTCTTAACCAGGAGGATTGGGGTCAATCAATGTGGGATGAATTAAAGAGTCCAGTGGTCTATACTTGATGTTGGTCAATACTCAAGGCTTTCTGAGTAACATCAAATACATTTTGATTGGCTTTTATTTCATTTATTTAAAAATTATTTTAATGTTAATTTTGTTTAGATAATATACCTACATATATTCATAAGTCAAATTTATGCACATGGAAAAATCTGTCTACTCTTTTCCCTAAACACCCACTTACTCACTCTGGTAGCCATCAATTTTATTAGATTTTCAAATAAAAACTCTCATTAGGCCACCAGTAAAGACTTATAGGTCTTTAATCCCCAAACTTTGATTTGGAAACTCTGGGACAGCCATGAGGCAATTTTGAGGTATACTCTTCACATATGTCTTTGTTACTTGTTTTTTCAGTTCTCAATAGTGGGTTAGTTATTCCCAGTGAGTATATTTTCGAAATTGAGATGCTGCTTTGTTAACCTGTCAAGGTGTTATGTGTTTCATGCAGACCTTATGCATTATCTATACCATCACAGAAAATCTTTTATGAAGAAAAACTGGATATGTTATGTTTCATGTTGCCCTTGATCTATGACTTTGTCTTAGACTTGTGTTTCATCAAAGGGAAAAAAAAAAGGCAGCTTGGTACAGTTTTGTCTGTCAAAGATAGCTTCTTTAACAAAGTCTGAGGAGAACCAATCATATTACTTTGGTCTGATTCGACTCTTCCAGGCAGTATATAGAAAGGTGAAAGGTCTCTGATTCTATCATAGGTGCCCTGAAAAATAAATCTTGTGATTTGTTCATCTTCTCTCCATCTATCAAAAGGAAACTAATAAACAGTCTCAGATGCAGTGGTAGAAAACGGAACATAAAATTTCCCCCATGCCAACCCAGTAGAAACTGGTATTTACCAGAAAGAGAGCTTATTGTCAGTCTCCCCACACACCCAACCCTACCGATTTGAAGAAGAATGAACACAAGTAAGAGAGCAAAAGAACTGAACTCTCTGATTAGTAGAGTTAGCACTATTAGCACTCTTTTATTTGCTGGTAAATATTGGATTTTGCCTAAAAGTTAAAATGTGGACACAAACTGAACTGGTGAATAGAGGCATGCATCTGTGAATTACTCTCTCCATGTTACTTTGCGGTGGAAAATTACTCTGTAAGCTCTGGATTTATAATCACGCATCTCACAGGTAGCTGACTTGTAGTGCAAATGGTTTAGAAATAAGTTATGTATGCAAGGCCATATATTCTTACATAGATGGATATGCAGAACAGCTAATATTATGGCATGAGGGCACTGCAATCCTATTTTGAAAGGCTATTTGTGTGTGTCACCCTCAGATGACCAAATTGGGCTCTATCTCCTTCACCAATGTGCTAGTTTCATCGGCTCTGTCTTCTTCATGATGTCATTGTGGAATGAATGGCCAAAATGATTCTCGGTTTACTAAAGATTATTACCCAGAAATGAGCTGGAAGAGTACATTGGTCAGGAGACGAATCCTGCTCTATGTCTGTAGTGTGTTCATAGGGGCCAGTGTGGCGGGAGGTGTCTGCCCCATATGGTCATCCAGGGATCCAGACTCAAAGGATCCACCATCCTGTGATTATATAACCTGGAACACACAGCCCCCTTTGTCATCACAGCAAGAGGAAAGACTGCAAGAACATCTCACACCCATGCTTGTGTGCTTCAGTCTGAGTCACAAGTTTACCAGAACCTGTCTTCTCGTCACAAATTACAGAGTTGACTCTTCCTATTAGTTGTGGAACACATACATCTCTTCCTCAAGACCTCCTCTAAGAGACCTCTTTCTCCTCCTTTGAGACAATTCAATCCCATTTAGACATAGCATTGAACTCAAGTCTTCAAATTTCTGGATTCACAACAGTCCTTATATTAGATGTGAATATAGTCTGTCTTGGTCTGGAAACTTTGATTGAAAAATACAAGTTATCTGCGTCCCTACACTCCCACTGTCCTTCAACACACACACACACAGTATAGTAGCAGAAAAGGGAAATTGTAAAAAAAAAACAAAACAAAAAAACCAAAACTCAAAATTTTAGTTGCTCACAACAACAAATACTTATTTTTGCTCTCAGATATTTCTAGAAATAGGAGTGTTCCATGATTGGCACTAACTGTAGTCTTTGGGAAAACTCCTTTATCAATTGAACCCTATGGACTCTAACTTTGCCTTCTTTTATAAAAAATTAGCATATTTTAAAATTGGAGTATAATTTACTTACAATGTTGTGTTAATTTCAGGTGTATAGCAAAGTGAATCAGTTATATGTATATATATACACACACATATAGATACATATATATCTATATCTATCTGTGTGTATATATATAGATATATGTATATGTATATAAATATAATAATATATATATATATATATATACTCTCTTTTGGATTTAACCTAAAAGTTAAGAATCCCCCTTGGCTCAGAGGATAAAGTGTCTGTCTGCAATACAGGAGACCCAGGTTCGATCCCTGTGTTGGGAAGATCCCCTGGAGAAGGAAATGGCAACCCACTCCAGTATTCTTGCCTGAGAATCCCATGGACAGAGGAGCCTGGTGGGCTATAGTCCACAGGGTTGCAGCGAGTCGGACACGACTGAGCAACTTCACTTCACTTCACTTCACTTAAAAGTTAAACACTTTTATCCAGTGACTTTCTTTTATATCTTCCAAAATCTCTGGTAAATCAAATTCCTGAAACTTTTTTTTTTTGGATAATTTGTTAAGCCTTCTTGGCACTTTTTCTTTCGGCCCTTATTCTTATTGGCCATCTCAGAAGTTGGCATTCAGTAATACGCCCATGTTGGGGGCTGAGCAACTTTTTCAGTCCACTTTCTTCTCAAGGAAATTTGAGATTCTACGAGTTGTTTAAAATATTCAAGAAGTCATTGATTTTTGTTTTATTTTGTTTTGTTTTGCTCTGGGCATTAACTTCTCTGTATTACACATTCCACAAAACTTATTAGTTAATCTATTTTGATTCCAGTCATTTCCAAATTCCAGAATCTACAAGTGCTGTTCTTTTGTAGATACACTACAGACTTGCTATATATTTTTGCTTTTATCTCTCTTAATATTCACTATCTCAGTATTAATGCTTCCCAGGTGGCACTAGTGGTAAAGAACCCACCTACCAATGCAGGTGATATAAGAGACCTGGGTTTGATCCCCAGGTTGGGAAGATGGGCATGACGAACTATTCCAGTATTCTTGCCTGGAGAATCCCCTTGACAGAGGAGACTGGTGGGCTCCAGTCCATGGAGTCACACAGAGTCAGACACGACTGAAGTGACTTGGCAACTCACACATGCACCTCAGTATTAGATAATGGCTTTTGGAAACAGAATTTGCCCATAATCTTATTTTTTACCTTAAGACTGCTTTAATTTTTATGGTTAACACCAAGTGGGATAGCTCCTCTAGGCCCTCCTGCACCCACGCAGCCACCAGTCCTTGGACTTGGGGTTGCTCCTCCTGGCCACCGCCCCTGGTGAGTACATCATGAGAAACACTGGACTGGAAGAAACACAAGCTGGAATCAAGATTGCTGGGAGAAATATCAATAACCTCAGATATGCAGAAGACACTGCCCTTATGGCAGAAAGTAAAGAGGAACTCAAAGGCCTCTTAATGAAAGTGAAAGTGGAGAGTGAAAAAGTTGGCTTAAAGCTCAACATTCAGAAAACGAAGATCATGCCATCTGGTCCCATCACTTCATGGGAAATAGATGGGGAAACAGTGGAAACAGTGTCAGACTTTATTTTTTTGAGCTCCAAAATCACTGCAGATGGTGACTGCAGCCATGAAATGAAAAGACATTTACTCCTTGGAAGGCAAGTTATGACCAACCTAGATAGCATATTCAAAAGCAGAGACATTACTTTGCCAACAAAGGTCCATCTAGTCAAGGCTATGGTTTTTCCTGTGGTCATGTATGGATGTGAGAGTTGGACTGTGAAGAAAGCTGAGCGCCGAAGAATTGATGCTTTTGAACTGTGGTGTTGGAAAAGACTCTTGAGAGTCCCTTGGACTGCAAGGAGATCCAACCAGTCCATTCTGAAGGAGATCAGCCCTGGGATTTTTTTGGAAGGAATGATGCTAAAGTTGAAACTCCAGTACTTTAGCCACCTCATGCGAAGAGTTGACTCATTGGAAAAGACTCTGATGCTGGGAGAGATTGGGGGCAAGAGGAGAAGGGGACGACAGAGGATGAGATGGCTGGATGGCATCACCACCTTGATGGACGTGAGTCTGAGTGAACTTCGGGAGTTGATGATGGACAGGGAGGCCTGGCGTGCTGCGATTCATGGGATAGCAAAGAGTTGGACACAACTGAGCGACTGAACTGAACACCAAGTGAAATGGACGTGTTTTGGTATGTGGAGTCTTTGAATTTTAACACATATAGATTACTGGAACTACCATCGCAATCAGGATAAAAAACAGTTCCATTTCTCCCCATATCCCCAAAATGCATCTTTGTAGTCCCACCTTCCCCCATGATATCAAAACAGGAGTGCCCTTTCCTGCTTTTTAATTCAGAATGTGAGGATATCTGCTATCATCTACTTTTAAGAGTCCTCAGATGGTTGCTTGACTTCTTTCAGGATTTTATATTTGCATTCAGTGGGATAAATGGAAAAGAATCAATTGCTTGGTCTTGTCTGGAACCAGAATTTCACCAAAGTGTTTTGAAGAGGGGACTTTTAAGCATAGCAGCTATAATGAAGTGTGGGGAAATAAAAGTCAATGGAAAGGATCTAGGTCTTTCCTTAGTTAAATTTCTAGTTAAGAAGACTAAGCAAATTCCCATATACCATCAAAGCAAAGCTATCTTTTTTTTTTTTTTTTTTCCTAGAGTGTCTAATCACTCAGTCATATTTGACTCTTGGCAACCCCATGGATTGTAGCTTGCCAGGCTCCTCTGTCCATGGGATTTTCCAGGTTAGAATACTGGAGTGGGTAGCCATTTCCTTCTCCAGGGGATCTTCCCAACCCAGGGATTAGACTTGGGTCTCCTGCATTGCAGGTGGATTCTTTACTGTCTGAGCCACAGAGGAAGTCCCTTTTTTTATAAAGAATTTTTTATTTAATATACTTTTTAAGCATCAAAGTAGTAAGTGTAGATAAAATATTGTTTGATTTCATTAAATTTATTTTTTAAGTTAGTATATTTTTATTTTGGCTTACAAATAGGGGCGTTGTTATATCCTGTGTTTAGAGCACCTAAAGTCAGGTCACTAGTGATAACATCAGGCAATTCCAGCTAATCCAGTCTTTAAACATCATTTCAGTATCACCAGAGAGCCCTGACAACTTGAATTTTGGAACAGTGGGATCAATTTTGGATCACAAATATCTTTACCTCTTCATCTTCTGTATCTTTCTCATCACCTACACTCATGATATGCAACTAGAAATTTTCACGTAGCAATTTACTTGGTACTCTCAGAACTAAGGAAGAGGAATAAAAGTGAAAGTGAAGTCGCTCAGTCATGTCCGACTCTTTGCAACCCCATGGACTGTAGCCTATAAGTCTCCTCCGTCCATGGGATTTTCCAGGCAAGAATGCTGAAGTGGATTGCCATTTCCTTATCTAGGGGACCTTCCCGACCCAGGAATCGAACCCGGGTCACCCGCATTGCAGGCAGACGCTTTACCGTCTGATCCACCAGGGAAGCCCAAGAGGAACAAAAGTTACCATTAAATAACTGAGTAGAATGTGAAGATACATTGATTATCTCCTTTATTCCCCACTGTTTTGTAGGTATTAGTTCAGTATTACTATTCTCAACATACAGGTGAGGAACATGAGACAGATATTCAGTAACTTGTCCAAGGTTATAGCACTAATTCCAAAGTTCATGTTCTCTCCTAATGCCACACGGGTCTATCCATCCATGCCACCTATGCTTGAGAAGACAGAAACAAACAGGTAACTTAGAGCTAACGATAATTCAGGAGATTAGGATCTCATGGAGTAGAGTGGAGTGGGAAGAATGTAGGAATTCTAATAAGAGACTGAAATCCTTTACATCTTTGTGTCTGTTTTATGGGCTTCTCAGGTGGCTCAGGGGTAAAGAATCTGCCTGCCACACAGGAAACCCGGGTTTGATCCCCGGGTTGGGAAGATCCCCTGAAAGAGGAAATGGCAACCCATGCCAGTATTCTTGCCTGGGGAATCCCATGGACAGAGGAACCTGGTGGGCTACAGTCCATGGGTCGCAAAGAGTCAGTCGCAATTTAGTGAGTGAGCATGTGTGCATGTCTGTTCTATGTTAAAATATCTATGATATTTGAAACAAGCAGTCTACTTCCAAATGTTTTTATGAACATATTTTTCTTGAGGCTGTGGTATTGGGTACTGATGTTATACCACAACCTTTCAAACCTGCTGTCCATTTGTTTTCTGAGACTTTCTGAAGCCTACCTATTAATCTTGCTTCTGCTGTTCGTTCTCTATTTTTTATGCCAACACGGAAAATAAAGGATGAAGGGTTGGTCTCCTGGTTAAAAACCTATGTGAGATTTTTTTTTTTAGGCTGGAACCTAGGCAATGACAATGGCTTTACTTGGCAGGCCTCCATGGGACAACTGCCCTCCCCACACCAGACTTGGTGCTTGGCCAGGGCAATATAGTCTCAGAAGGGAGTTGTGGTCAAGAATTCAGGTCCTTCTCGCTAGTAATGTTCTGTCATGTATTTTTATATGCAGTCCTAGGGCATTCATTCTTAGGTCTCTTTATCTGACATCTTGGGACAAGGTCTTCTTCAGATGCCTCTGCTATGGCCTTCTTATGAGGAGAGGAAGGAGAAAACTTGAAGATAATTTTCCCCACTCTGACTCAGTACCCACTTCTGTTCTACTCCTAGTCCTTCCCTTACATCCTCCCCCTTATCCTAGAGTCCATAAAACCTCCAGAGGCTTGTTCATGGAGATGACCTCCACCTCTGTGTTGTTCTACCTGACTCTGGACCAAAGTGACATTCCATGGAGGAAAATGGAACAGTGTTTCCTTGGGTATTAAACTTCTACTCATAGCATCCATAGTAAGTAGTTAAAGGTTTACTCTCTCATTTTTGACTTGTGCTTTGATTGGACTTCCCAGATGGCGCCAGTGGTAAAGAGTCCACCTGCCAAGGCAGGAGATGCAGGAGATGCAGATTTGATCTCTGGGTCAGGAAGATCCCAGGGAGTAAGAAGTGGCAATTCACTCCAGTATTCTTGCTTGGAAAATTCCATGGACAGAGGAACCTGGTGGGTTACAGTCCACAAAGAGTTGGACAGGACTGAGCAAGTGAGGACTTGACTGGCTACTCAGACATCTGACAGCTAAACTTATTCTTTTCTCTTCTATCTCATCCAACCTCAAGACAGAAAAATGCGCCCCCCCCCCCCGGAGTTTAAATAAGACTGGAAGTTGTGGACCCCACTGAATATCCCTGAAGCAAACTTATAGACCTGTTTTAGGAGAAGAAGAAGAATTAATCTCAACAAACATTCCCATTTATTTATCAAACTCCACTTAATTTCTCCTAAAATCTAAGTTTCATAATTGTCATCTTTGGCAAGCTTTTATGGTAGGAAATTGTTTCATAGTGATGTCTGCTATATGCTGACCAAATCATAAAGTCATTATGCTTTGACTTTATAAAAATATACAAAGAACATAAATATATTAATCAAATACAAGTATTCCATCTACTGTACGTACTCACATGTCTGCTGAACAGCTGACTGACAGAATAAATGAATGAATGATCAAATAACCAGACAGGGACGTCAAAAGTGAGCCTTGGAATGAGAGCAGAGAGTAGAGTAAGCAGAAAGAATGTGGTGATTATGGTTTCTGAAAGAGAAAGGAAAGAAGAAACAGAGCAGCAGGTAGTAGGGAGGAGAGGAGAGGAGAAAACACATGAAGGAAAATAGGCAATACCTTCTGTTTTTACCTCAAAAATCAAATTTTTTGTCTCCCGATTGATGTTTTAGAAAGCTTAATATGCTTCTGAAGAACAAGACCAGGAAATTAGAGAATGTCCCCAACACTACCCTGCTGAGTTCCACCAACTCTAGTTTGATTGAAATGAAAAAATCAAAGTACAGCTATGTTTCATTTCCAACAGAAGGTATAAGGCTTTTTCCCCTTCATTTTTTTTTCTTTCATAAAAAAATTTACCCTTTGAAAAACTCATAGTACATCTAGGTTCACATTAGTCATCTCCCTTCAGTAAAAATAATTTTGACCAATGTTATGCTGGAGATCTCATTGTCTTGTCAACAACAACATGGTAATTGGTATGAATGTCCGAAAATCAAAGCCTTTCAGAAATGATAGGCTTAATTTAGCCCCACTGGCATGGCTCTCATTAATTCAGTGAGGACTGTGTAGTACAAATGTACAGATTCCTTTATTCATCACAGTAATGACCTCAGGGAGCCTCATTGAAAATGTACATGACAGATCAGGTAGGGAATGCTGTTGCCCAAATGAACAGAAAATAGCAAATGAGAGCAAGATAATATGAAATTTACCTTAGAAAAAACATTAAGTAATCATTACTTGAATAAATTATGTATTTTATATAATCCAAAATATTCTGTACTTAAAAGCCCCAAAAGGGCAAATACACATTTCACTAAATGTTTAAAGATTCTGAATTAAATCTGAAAGGAATCTCTCTTCATTATTATGTGTTAACATAGGTCCCTTGGATTCCTTTGGGTGAGAATATTTAAATAATCTCACTTATAAAAACCATGCGGTAGACTTCTGCCTCAGTGACCACCACCATCACTGTCTCTACCTCTCACCCATGCCCACCACAAAAGCACATCTGCCCTGCTATGGACCTAATGTCCGTGACGCTCCAAATTCATATGCTGAAATGCTAATCCTCAATATAATGCTGTTAGGAAGTGGGGCATTGAGAGGTGACCAGGTCACCAGAGCAGAGTCTTCGTGAATTGGATTACTGCCTTTATAAAAGGGACTGAAGAGATCTCCCTTGACACTTCTGGGATGTGAGGATATGGCTAGATGATATCTGTCTGTGAACCAGGAAGCAGAGACTCACCAGTCTTGATTGTGAACTTCCTAGCTTGATAAACAAATGTTTAAGGCATCCAGTCTGTGATGAATGAGCTAAGGTATGCACCCATATGTGTGTATACACACAGATTCACAGATAGGAAGTGAGGATAAAATGTACAGAAATCTCTCTTGCTGTATAGTAGAGGCTTCCCAGGTGGTTCAGTGGTAAAGAATCCCCCTGCCAATGAGGGAGACATGAATTCATTCCCTGGGTTGGGAAGATCCCCTGGAGGAGGAAATGGCAACCCACTCCAGTGTTCTTGCCTGGAGAATCCCAGGGACAGAGGAGCCTGGTGAGTTGCCGTCTATGGGGTCGCACAGAGTCGGACATGACTGACGCGATTTAGCAGCAGCAGCAGCAGCAATGAGTTCATTTTAAATCTCATTCAATGAAATATAATTACTAAAGGAACAAAAGGCATTTTAATCTGTGAGACTGTCTTAGAAAAGTAAGTGAGAAAGGTGAAAAGTGACTCTTTCACAAAGTTGGCTCTTATTGGCATAACAGGGTTTAAGTTTTGAAAAGCTGATTGTTGTAATATTTTGAAGTTAGGAACAGCTATCCTCAGTCATAAGAGTCTTATTAGCCTAGATATCTAGTGGATTTCTTAGAATAAATAATATTGAGGATTTTGAAAAAGCTGATATCAAGGTGAGAGGATTAAGACTTGGAATGGGCTGTTTTAAACAACAGAGAACAAAATGAAGCAACTTTTGGGAGTCCCTCCAAAGAATTAAAATGTTCTTAAGAAGAACGCGCCCATATCTGCTTTTTTGGTGGTAACAGTATGTATAATGAACATGTATGACCATTCCACAGTGAAGGTAAACACAGGTATCTTGCTTCAGTGACAGGCTGGGTACATCAGTGAAGACCACAGGGGTGGAGGAAGCTCAGTTTTTGTGCCTAAACTGAGAACTTTCCACTTGTCTTGAGAGTTCTCTTGATGGGTTTTACAAACTCAAGACTATTTCCCCTTTTATTGTATTGTGACCAGTTCTTTTGATTAACCCCTTGTGATTCAAAACAACCTCAGGATTCCCAAACCAGGCAGTGATGGCCACAGGAGAAGCCAGAAGTTAAAGCTACTTGTGTAACAGAGGAAGCGTGGGTCATGCTCAGAGTAAAGTGCTTCAAAATTCAAAATAAACCAACATGAAAGAGAAAATCATCCTTGTTTCAGAGACTATAAATAATGCAGCAATCTTCCAGGAAGAAGCCAGTTTTAAGACCATGTTTGCTTGCTGAGCTGTGGAAAACTACATCATGTCCAGAAAGCTGGTAATCTTATTTTTTAAATTGTCTGAAATTCATATGTCACTGCCTCCCTCAGGAGATGGAAAAGCTGATTTTGGTCTGGAACTTGTTGCCTTATAGTTTTTCATCTTATGCGATGTGAAAATGTCCTCTCCTATTTATGTGACCGTGATACTTGCAAATGTTCCATTTAGCTATTTGGATAAATTCTGTTCTTATTTCTCACAAATTTTTCTTCATAACATGCGATAGAGCTTTTAGTAGCCAGATACTCAAATATCAGAAATTCACCCTTGCTGAGCTCAAACATGTTAGGATTATGAGTGATGGAAAAATAAAGTACACTGAAAAGTAGCTTAGATTAAGCTCGAGGACACTGGTTGAGCATGAGCGCCCAAGGATGCTTTTGAAAGATTCACGGAATCACAGCCTGAAGCAATGTAACATCACAGCAGAGAACAGAGAAACAACTAAAGCAGAGAGAATGTACTAGTATGCAACAGCCAAGGACAGGGTGACTTAGTTTGAGCAAAATTGCTGTCTAATGCACCAGGACACCATTCTTCAAATCGCAACAAGACCCACAGCATAGTTACAAGTGACAAATATTAGGAAAATCCTTTAAGTTTTATCAATGTGATGTGGCTTTACAGTATTACGTATTTAGCGATTCCTATATCCAGATGGGGCTTCCCTGGTGGCTCAGATGGTAAAGAATGTGCCTGCAATGCAGGAGACCTGGTTTCGATCTCTGGGTCAGGAAAATCCCCTGGAGAAGGGAATGGCTACCCACACCAGTATTCTTGCCTGGAGAATTCCATGGACAGAGGAGCATGGTGGACTATGGTTCATGGGGTGACAAAGAGTCAGACACTATGAGTGACTAACACACACACACACACACATATATATCCAGACAGAAGAATCACTAGTACATCGTCTTCATTTTCAAAATAAATTAGTTGTAAGTACATTGGACACATATAGTATTACTATCCAAGGATAACATCATTTGATGGAAAACAATTAGAAATGAGAAAATAGACATATTCATGCCAAATGAAATGGAATAAATGAAACAAGTGTTAAATTATGAGGGAAACTTACAAATTGCTTTTGTGCCATGGGCTCCAAATAGGGATAATATATCCCTAATATAATTAGGGATTTTGGTAGATCTTGGTGAAAATGTCTACCAGTCATTTCATACCCTTTATCCATGTCTTTGGCAGCGCTGTCCCACATAGATTCTATATCCTAGTGGTCAATCTGATGATTTGCCTGGCCATTCAGCACTAGCAAACATGATGTGAGCAGAGACTCAGAAAGCATTTGCATTTTGAGCCTTGCTTCCATGATCCTATTTGGAACTCTGAGACTCCCATTTGAAGAAGCATAGACTAGCTAGAACAGGAGATACTATATGAAGCAAAAATGAATTGTCCAAGCTGAGGTCCTCTTAGACCAATAAGGTACCAACTGCCAGACATGTGACTGAAGTGGTCTTGAACAAAATAATCTTAAATGAACTAGGCTTGAAGAACACCAAGCCGATCCATGGAATCATTAAAAAAAATTGCAACTAATTTGGATATGTTTAATTATGCAACAAAACCTTACCATTACATGCTCAATTTAATGATAATAATAATAATAACACTAACAATTAAGGGGCTACCATTTAATGTGTCAGACACTGTGTGAATATATTCAGTTCAGTTCAGTTCAGTCACTCAGTTGTGTCCGACGCTTTGCGACTCCATGGACTACAGCACGCCAGGCCTTCCTGTCCTTCACCAACTCTGAGAGCTTGCTCAGACTTCTCCATTAGTCGGTGATGCCATGCAACCATCTCATCCTCTGTCGTCTCATTGTCCTCCTGCCATCAATCTTTCCCCAGCATCAGGGTCTTTTCAAATGAGTCACTTCTTCGCAACAGGTGGCCAAAGTATTCAGCTTCAACTTTAGCATCAGTCGTTCCAGTGAAAATTCAGGATTGATTTCCTTTAGGGCTGACTGGGTTGATCTCCTTGAAGTCCAAGAGACTCTCAAGAGTCTTCTCCAACACAACAATTTAAAAGCATCAGTTCTTTGGAACTCAGCTTTCTTTATGACACAACTCTCACATCCATACACAACTACTGGAAAAACCATAGCTTTCACTATATGGACCTGTGTTGGCAAAGTAATGTCTCTGCTATTTAATGACAAAGTGTCTAGGTCATAATTTTTCTTCCAAGGAGCAAGTGTCTTTTAATTTCATGGCTGCAGTCATCATCTGCAGTGATTCAGTTCAGTTTGGTCGCTCAGTCGTGTCTGACTCTTTGTGACCCCATGGACTGCAGCACACCAGACTTCCCTGTTCATCGCCAACTCCTGGAGTTTACTCAAACTTGTGTCCATTGAGTTGGTGATGCCATTCAAACATTTCATCCTCTGTCATCCCCTTCTCCTCCCACCTTCAATCTTTCCCCAGAATCAGGGTCTTTTCAAATGAGTCAGTTCTTTGCAGCAGGTGGCCAAAATATTGGAGCTTCAGCTTAAGCATCAGTCCTTCCAATGAATATTCAGGACTGATTTCCTTTAGGATTGACTGGTTTGGTCTCCCTGCAATCCAAGGGACTCTCAAGAGTCTTCTCCAACACCACAGTTCAAAGCATTAATTTTTCTGCGTTCAGCTTTCTTTATAGTCCAACTCTCACATCCATACATGAATATTGGAAAAATCATAGCTTTGACTAGATGGACCCTTGTTGGCAAAGTAATGTCTCTGCTTTTTAATATGCTGTCTAGGTTGGTCATAACTTTTCTTCCAAGGAGCAAGTATCTTTTCATTTTATGGCTGCAGTCACTATCTGCAGTGATTTTGGAGCCCCCCAAAATAAAGTCTGTCACTATTTCCACTGTTTCCCCATCTATTTGCCATGAAGTGATGGGACCAGATGCCATGATCTTAGGTTTCTAAATGTTGACTTTTAAGCCACCTTTTTTGGTCACCTTTTTCAATTTCATGAAGAGGCTCTTTAGTTCCTCTTTGCTTTCTGCCATAGGGTAGTGTCATCTGCACCTCTGAGGTTATTGATATTTCTCCCGATAATGTTGATTCCAACTTGTGCTTCATCCAGCCTGGCATTTCGCATGATGTACTCTGCATATAAGTTAAATAAGCAGGGTGATAATATACAGCCTTGACATACTCCTTTCCCAATTTGGACCCAGTCTGTTGCTCCATGTCAAGTTCTAACTGTTGCTTCCTGACCTGCATACAGGTTTCTCAGAAGGCAGGTCAGGTGGTCTGGTATTCCCATCTCTTTCAGAATTTTCCACAGTTTGTTGTAATCCACACAATCAAAGGCTTTAGCTTAGTCAATGAAGCAGATGTTTTTTCTGGAATTCTCTTGCTTTTTCTATGATCCAATGGATGTTGGCAATTTGATCTTTGGTTCCTCTCCCTTTCCTAAATCCAGCCTAAATATCTGGAAGTTCTCAGTTCATGTACTGCTGAAGAGTAACTTGGAGATTTTTGAGCATTACTTTTCTAGCATGTGAAGTGAGTGAAGTTGCTCAGTCGTGTCTGACTCTTTGCGACCCCATGGACTGTAGCCTACCAGGCTCCTCCGTCGGTGGGATTCTCCAGGCAAGAATACTGAAGTGGGTTGCCGTTTCCTTCTCCAAGAGATCTTCCCAACCCAGGGATCGAACCCAGGTCTCCCACATTGCAGGCAGATGCTTTACCATCTGAGCGTGTGAGATGAGTGCAATTGTGCGGTAGTTTGAACATTCTTTAGCATTGCCTTTCCTTGGGATTGGAGTGAAAACTGACCTTTTCCAGTCCTGTGGCCACTGCTGAGTTTCCCAAATTTGCTGGCATATTGAATGCAGCACTTTAACAGCATTATCTTTTAGGATTTGAAATAGCTCAACTGGAATTCTGTCACCTAGCTTTGTTCATAGTGATGCTTCCTAAGGCCCACTTGACTTTACATTCCAGGATCTGGCTCTAGGTGAGTTACCATCTTGGTTATCTCGGTTGTGAGGATCTTTTTTGTATAGTTCTTCTGTGTATTCTTGCCACCTCTTCTTAATATCTTCTGCTTCTGTTATGTCTATACCACTTCTCTCCTTTATTGAGCCCATCTTTGCATGAAATATTCCATTGCTATCTCTAATTTTCTTGAAGAGATCTCTAGTCTTTCCCATTCTATTATTTTTCTCTAGTTCTTTGCATTGATCACTGAGGAAGGCTTTCTCCACTCCTTGCTATTCTTTGGAACTCTACATTCAGATGCTTATATCTTTCCTTTTCTCCTTTGCCTTTCACTTCTCTTCTGTTCTTAGCTATTTGTAAGGCCTCCTCAGACAGCCATTTTCTGTTTTTGCATTTCTTATTCTTGGGGATGGTTTTTTTCACTGCCCCCTGTACCATGTTACAAGCCTCCATCCATAGTTCTTCAGGCACTCTGTCTATCAAATCTAATCCCTTGAATCTGTTTGTCACTTCCACTGTGTAATCATAAGGGATTTGATTTAGTTCATACCTGAACACTCTAGCGACTTTCCCTACTTTCTTCAAATTAAGTCTGAATTTTGCAAAAAGGTCAGGAATTTCAAATATATATATAATACATATAATATATATTTATATATATTAATATATTTAATTATATATTAAACATAATATATTAATATAATATATAAATATAAATAATATAAATATATAAATAATAAAATATAATATATTAAATATAATAATTAATATATTAATATATATTTATATATTGTATGTATTATATAATATTATTATATATTATTTAATATATAATATTTATATATATTTATAATTATAAATTATATTATATTATATATATATGTATTATATATATATATATTTGAAATTCCTGACCTTTAAATAAGGTAGGTGTTCATAACACCATTTTACAGATATTATAATTTATGTTGTGAAGTGTGAATATAGCCATGCAAATAGGAAATAACAATGCCAAGATTCATTTTCAGCCTGTGAGTTCCATGTCCTTTCCATTTTGCCAGGCTGCTGACTGCATGGCCTCTTGAGTAGGAATGAGGCACAGCCTTAGATGGGCTGCTCAGGTTTCCTCACAGTGGTAAAGCCTTTCACACGCAAACTACTCAAGGATTCTTCATTCACCTCATGCCAAGCTGAGTAAAATATTTCTTAATTGAAGTAGAGTTGTTTTGCAATGTTATGTTAGCTTTACTTGTACAACATAGTGCTTCAACATTTTTATAGATTATATTCCCTCTGAAGTTATTACAAAATAATGCATGTATTTCTCTGTGCTATAACAATCTATCCATGTTGCTTACCTATTTTACACATGGAAGCTTATGTCTCTTAATCCCATAGCCCAATCTTGCCCCTTTCTGCCTCTCTCTCTCCACTAGTAACCACTAGCTTGTTTTCTATATCTTGGAGTTTCTTTTTATTTTGTTATATACACTGTTTTATTTTTTAGATTCCACATATCAGTCTATTAGTCTTTCTCTTACTTCACTAAGTCTTACTTCACTGAAGTCTTACTTCATTAAGCAGAGTACCCTCCATGTATATTCATGTTGTTTCAAATGGCAAAATTTCAGTCTTTTTACTGCTGAGTAATATTCCATTGTGTATATCACGCCTTCTTTACCCATTTAACCTAAATGGACATTTAGGTTGTTTCATATCTTGACTATTAAAAATGACACTGTTATAATCATTGGACTACATGTATCTTTTCAAATTTATATATTTGTTTTCTTTGGATATATACCAAGGAGTAGAATTGCTAGATCACACGGTGGTTCTAATTTTAGTTTTTTTGAGGACCCTCCATAATGTTTTCCATAGTTGTTGCACCAATTTGCATTTTCGCTAACAGTGTACAAAATTCTTCTTTTCTCTTCATCATCACCAATTTTTGTTATTTGTCTTTTTGATGACAGCTATTCCAACAGGTGTGAGTTGTTTCTCCTGTTTTGGAAGCAGATTCTTAACTACTGGATCTCCAGAGAAGTGCCAAGCTTGTTACAGTATTACTGACTACAGTACCTCTGTGTATATTATACCCTTGTGATTTATTATTTTATAGCTGGGTGTTTGAGCCTCTTAATCCTTTTCCACTTTGGGGAATTTATTTAAAAAAATGAAAACACAAGTTCAAAAAGATATATCTACCCATATGTTCATTATAGCACTATTTACAAAAGATAAGATACAGAAATAACCTAAGTTGTTTAGCAGTGGGAGCATGGATAAAGAAGATGTGGTACACAAATACAGTGGAAATCTACTCAGCCATAAAAAGAATGAAATGTTGGCATTTGCAACAACATGGGTGGACCTGAGGACATTATGCTACGTGAATCATTGAATTTTTAAAAAATGAGTTTTAGTAGGAGAACAAGCATTCCATGGAGGTGTGTCTAACTTGTGAACATGACTCAGCATACTCTACTTCAAAGTTCATAATTAGTGATATCTTTTTGGCAATTAGTTTTGTTCTTGGTAAATAACTGAATCACCAGTTTAAGTGTAGATGGAAATTATTGCACACACTAGTAGATTATATAGAGAATTAGACTAAATTATCCACTATACCTGGGGGTCCCCAGTGCCTGGGGCAAACCAGGCTGTATAGTAGGAGGTTAGTGGCCAGCAAGTGGGCAAAGCTTCATCTGTTGCTCCCCATGACCCACGTTACTGCCCAAATCATCCGTCCCCCTCCCACTCCCATCTCTGGAAAAACTGTCTCCTGCAAAACTGTTCCCTGGTGCCAAAAAGATTGGGGACCACTGCTCTATACAGCATTAAGGGGATTATTACGTTGCTTTAAGCTCATAAGCACAATGGGGTTTAAATTTAGTGAATGAGTTCAAACAAAAAAATAAATTCCTCTGATGCAATGTAATATTTTTGATGTCAACCAGAATTATGTTTGAATCTTGATTCCATACATAACTTGTGTGTCATTTGGGGCAAATTACTTTAGTTATACAGAGCCTCAGTTTCTCATCTCTATTGTGGGGAAAGTAAAATTTCCTTTGCAGGGTTATTGAGAGTTTCAACAGGGAAAATTAAGTAGATAACTTAGTATGGTGTTTGATTGGTAAACAAAATAAAGCAAAACACCACCTCAATAATTCATAGCACATTCTTTTTATTAAAAAGGGTAAGGATTGAAATCTAATGCAGGCGTTAGACTGTGCACTGGTGCCTTTCTGAGCTCTGCATCAAGCATATAATTTGGGGAATGAAATATACTCTTAAAAATAATTTAACCTCTTAGGACCCCTAAGCCTTTATGAGAGAAAAAACAATCAGTGTATAAATAAATAAATAAACAGGCTAACAACTCCTCTAGATTTTTGAGTTGGAGAATATGCCAGAGGGAGAGCCTAATTAAAGTCACTGGAGCCTTAACAATCAATCAGAGACAGAGAAGGAAGCAGGGGAAGAAAAAGAGATATGGGAAAGGAGGAGGGGAAATGCAGTTTCTAAGAGTGATGAGTGAACACCAAGGTCATGGTTCAGTGGACTGTGGAGCAACTTGTAATGTCTACCTCTGTTTCTCACAAGAGCAATAGTTTCACAGCACCTCACCTCTATCTCCATAACTGAGAATTAATGCCATAGTGGATTGTTTCAGCCCAGTTATGATAATCAAAACAGCTTATCTTTTTATGATGTGCTAAGGTTCATAGAATGCCTTCATAACCACCATCTCATTTAATTCCTACAGCATCTGGAGAATATGCAGCATTGGTAACTTCATAATTGTAAAAGTGATCATTTATGGAGAAGAAGGGCAAATGAGAATGTTTAAAAACAGCAATGCTCTAATGTCCTCAATAGTTACCATATCTTGGTTTATTTATACTGTTTATCAGAACTATCCAATGCAATTTACAGTTCTTGAAAGACATAGTACTGATGCTGAGTTTTACATTAAAAAAAATACTTCAGGGCTAATTTCTTCTTTGCCTTCATTTAGCAAAAAAAGATCAAGAGTTCACAAGTATTGAGTCATTCAAAACTGAACTAGAATTCACTCCAAACTCTTGACTATTATCTTATTTCAAGATAGCAAGCCTTCTTATGTTCTTTTATATTTCCCCAGAGGACCCAGGAGTCCATTGGCTTGTTTTAAAATGTAATACCCAACATGCTTTGATCTGGGGCCTAAAGGAGATCATCAAGTGAAGGTAGAAAGATGCAAATTAACTCAAAAATAATGAAAATAAGGCTTACACATTAAGGGTGGGAAGAAGAGATGTCTTCCCCATATTCCATGGGTTCATAGAAGTCAGTTCTCCCATGTAACTTTTTCAGACTATTAAGAGACAGACCATATCAAAGAGATGAGAAATGTAGGAACTATCACTTAGAAACCCAAAGTGTTACAACTTTGGGAAACTTGTTTAACCTCTTGGGCTTCATTTTTCCAACCTGTAAAATAGTGCCAAGTATAGTATCGTTTAGAATAGATAATTATAGTGTTTACTGCAGAGGGTTATAGTGAAGATTCACTAAATATTGCATGACAAACATTTTGAATATTAGCACAAAATAAGAGTTAAATCAATCTTGCTGTTACTTACTATTTTTACTATGATTATTTATCATTCTTTAGTAAAAGCTACAATTAGGCACATGATAGCTTGACCATTTGCTGCCTAATAATCCAAGTACTGGTATGCTTCACTGGATTTATCATTTCTCGTCAGCCATATTTTCTCTCAGAATTGGCTTCTTTCAAAAGAACAAAACAATAACAAACCATTTGGTTGTCGTTTCTAGGGTTATTTTTTTTGTGGAAAGAAACCAAGATTCCATAAAATATTTATATAGATATTCTGTGAAATTTTTAGGAATCTCTTTTAAGCCTCTTGTTATAAATTGACATGTTCACAGTCCTTTTAAATCAATAAGAACTGATGACAAGATACTAACTATATAATCTCCTTTTTGTTGTTTGATCACTAAGTCATGTCTGACTCTTGTGAGCCCATCGACTGTAGCTCACCTGGCCACTCTGTCCATGGGATTTTCCTAGCAAGAATATTGGAGTGGTTTGCCATGTCGTTCTCCAGGGGATTTTCCCCACCCAGGGATCAAATCCCCATCTCTTGCATCTCCTGCATTGGTAGTCAGAGTATTTACTATTGAGCCACCAGAGAAGCCCAGCCTCCCTATTACTTTAACTGATAATATAACCACATTTATGTTTAATTTTTTCATGCTCATATTAAGAACTAAAATTTAAAGTGTATTGTATTTGATGCTACAAGCTTAGGGTTACTTTGCAAGTGTTTCTTTTGTTGGATTGTCTTCCACCGTTGACCAGTTTGTTTGGCTTTGTAAAAAGGTTAAAGTAATGCTTTTTTAAATCTTAATTGGAGATTCTGAATCCAAATTCATAATGCTAGTAGGAAGGTAATGTCCAAATATTTTATGAATTCAGTTCTAAGTACTATGTATACGCCATAGTGACTGATTATAGCAATAGTAAATTTAGGGGTCATATGGTGAAAACTGGAATGAGAAATCCATTTAGTTGTTGCAGGTCACTAATTGATAACTTTGCAGAAAACTTATTGCCAGAGAGGAACTTAGAGCACAAGGAAATGTCCTATTGCAAACGCTATTCAATTTGCCCATTAATTAAACCCTTGGGAAGCTTTGTTAACTTGGACAGGACTCAAGACCATTATTTTGGTCACTAGAGCAGCACTGACTTAAAAGCGTTAATTAAATTTCCTAATATGCTCATAAGCTAGCTGAATGACAACCTGCATTATTTTTTATACCTCAGATGAAGAATCAGAGGGCAAAGCTGATTCAGATAAAATGTCTTTATGGAGCCTGTATAATATTATAATTAAAACAAGAACAATTAAGACAGCATCTGGCAATGTTGAGGTAGAAAGCACGTCAAGTAATAACATCACTGTTAGCAGCCACACCCTGTGGCTGTTTCTGGTCCTTTTCAGAGCTACCTTTTCTGAAACATTTTGCCGGGTTACTACATCCTCTTGCTCAGTGTTTTATTTCCCTCTGACACTCTCATGTCTTACTCTTGCTTCCATTCCTCTTTCTCTGACTGATTCTACTCTATCCTTAGTTACTTATAACTGTGGCTGCCACCTGCCATACACACACATCATGAAGGTTTGTTTTTATAGATATTTTCTCATCCTTTTTCTCTTTCCCCACCTACTTTATTCCAAGGCAAGTTCTATGGGCTGAATGTTTGTGTCTCCTCCCAAACTCATATGTTGAAACCCTAATCCACAGTGTTATCATGTTTGGAAGTGAGGCCATTGGGAAATTATTAGGTTTAGATGAGGTTAGGTGGGTGGGGCCTTCCATGATGGGCTAAGTGCCCTTATTTGAAAAGGAAGACATAGAGATCTCTCTCCACACATGTGAAAAGAAGAGGTTCTGTGAGCACACAGTGAGATAGTGGCCAGCTGCAAGTGAAGAAGTGGGCTAACACTAGGAACTCAATCTACTGGCACCTTGATCTTGGAATTCACAGACTCCAAAACTGTGAGAAACAAATGTCTGTTGTTCAAACCACCACTCTATGGTACTTTGTGAGAGCAGCCTGTGCTAAGACAGGAAGTAAATTGTGTTTACTTCTGGCTTTTATAGTCAATTTCATGGGCTGACCCTCCAGTATAGATGCCCATCCAGATACCTAGTTCCAGTTGCCAGCTAAGCCAGGTTGGTACTTTAGCATCAAGAGCTCTAAACAGATGCTATTAATCCCAACTCTCTACCTTCTTTCCTACTTCAATTACTGAGACCATTATCCTCCTTCTAACCCAGATTCCAAAGTCTGGAGGCTATTTGTTTTCTTCTGACCCATTACCCTTTACTCTGAACCCTTTTAATCAATTAGCAAGTACTACTGATTATGTGGGCTTCCCTGGTGGCTCAGATGGTAAAGAATCTGCCTGCAATGTGGGAGACCCAGGTTTGATTCCTGGTTGGGAAGATCCCCTGGAGAAGGGAATGGCAACCCATTCCAGTGTTCTTGCCTGGAGAATTCCATGGACAGAGGAGCCTGGTGGACTGCAGTCCATGGGGTTGCAAAGAGTTGGACACAGCTGAGCAACTAATACCACCACCACTGTTGATTATGTAGCGTGCTGATAATGCACAATGAACGTGTAACTTCACACCCTACATAATTCTTTTATATTTTTTACAATTTTTTAAAAAGTCTTTATTGAATTTGTCACAATATTGCTTCTGTTCTATGTTTTTATTTTTTGGCCACAATGCTTGTGGGATCTTAGCTCCCCACCTAGGGATCAAACCTGCATGCTCTGCCTTGGAAAGTGAAGTTCTAACCACTAGACTAACAAGGAAGTCCATCTATATAATTCTAATATCATTTTTGAGCTCACAGCTTATTTATTCTGGTGATGGTGGTGGGTAATCAGGTGTTGTGAGTACTTAAAACTGCAAATTTGAGGCATATCATCTCTTCCTATTTAAAGTAGTTCCTCAAGTTCACAATGGTCTCTTTTGTAAAAGTGATCTATCGTTCCAGGTTTCATCCTGTCTCTTTTTCATAAGTGATCTTGATATGACAGAGCTAGTCTTAAAGGTTATTGTCAAAATTTTCCCTTAATGGTTAAGGGCTCAATATTGCCTTTTAGGTTCTCTTTCACTTTTATTATTACAGTCCTAATAATTCCTAAGTCAAATGTCTGCCACTAGCTGAAGAGGGCAAAAGTCATAGAAAAATGAACTTGAGGAGAAAGCATGTTTATGTATGTTCTTCTCAAGTAGGTTTTGGCACCTGAATATTATCCCTATGGTAAACCCAGTCACCTTTGCATCAAGGCCAAGCCTTCCACAACCAGGCCTTATGTCCTGAGAAGTGCACTTGTTCTATACTTTCAATGATAGAGATTATTCATTATTCTATAGATGTGCAACTTCTACTCCTTCCCCTGTATGTATTGGTATTGTTGCTCAGAATGAGTCTGCACTCCCCTGTCTTCCAGTGAAATTCTATACATCCTTAAATGATTTGTTCAAATGTCACTTTCTCCATTGAGTATTTCCAGATTCCCTTTTCAGAAGCTAATTCCTTGTTCTTCATCCTGCCTATGTTACTTTCTCTAGATGTCTTTTGTGTTACTTTTTGCATTATATATTGCATTACTCAGAGAAGGCAATGGCACCCCACATGGTACTCTTGCCTGGAAAATCCCATGGATGGAGGAGCCTGGTGGGCTGCAGTCCGTGCGGTTGCTAAGAGTCAGACACGACTGACTTTCACTTTCACTTTCACTTTTACTTTTCACTTTCATGCATTGGAGAAGGAAATGGCAACCCACTCCCATGTTCTTGCTTGGAGAATCCCAGGGATGGGGGAGCCTGGTCAGCTGCCGTCTATGGGGTCACACAGAGTTGGACATGACTGAAGCAACTTAGCAGCAGCAGCACGGCATTATTGGTGGCTCAGATGGTAAAGAGTCCACCTGCAATGCAGGAGATCCGAGTTCGATCCCTGGGTCAGGAAGATCCCCTGGAGAAAGGATTGGCTACACACTCCAGTATTCTTGCCTGGAGAATTCCATGGACAGAGAAGCCTGGCAGGCTACAGTCCATGGGGTTGCAAAGAGTTGGACATGACTGAGCAACTAACACTTTAACTTTTTCACTTTTCATATTGAATTACAATTAGTAGTGTATATATCCTCTTCTCTATGTTCTGATATTCAAGTTCTTTGAGGCTAGGAGTTGAGACATATTTATATTTTGTATCACACAGAGTACCTAGAAATATCAGATCCTTAATGACCATGAGCTGAATTGAACAATAAAAATGTTGGAGATAATAAAAGTCAAATAGTTGCATTTTATTATCCCTAGTACATTGTCTGTATACCCTGGAGACTACATTGCTGGCATATTTTGTATTCCTTGAAGTTATGCTCTCAATTCCCAGGAGGTTCTTAGATAAACAGAAAAATATTCCATTTTTCCCTTAATGGAATAAATATAATGCCTTTATCAGGAGATTAATAACATCATTTCAGATTCCAAAGAAATAACTTTGAAAAGCTTGCCAAAATCCATCATTCTTTCTTTTTCCCCATTGAGCTTAAAAATTGGGTTCCTGTGAAAGAGAAAATAATTTTTCTCTCCAGATAGATTTGTTTGAATAAAACAAAATTCAGGTAGCTAGCCAAAACAAACTAGCTGAAAGCAGTTGAAGAAGCCCCAGACAGAGAGGTTATTTCATTTTGGAGTTCAAGTGGCAAAGCAGTCATTGTATTATATGAATCCTAAATTGGCATTTGGCAGCAAACAAGAATCGTTTGCAGGAAATATCATCCCTCATTTCCCTAAATGCCAGTCACCTTTGAGATTCGGTCTAAAGTCTCTAGTTTCATCACTCCATGAAGAAACCCCTTCCCCCTTTCTTTTTCTAGGGCTTAATAATGATGCTATATATTATTCATTATACTGTAAGGAACCTCAGATTAGCAACATAGGCTTTCATTAGCAATCTCCATTTCAGCATAGTCCCCAATAATGTCTGTAATCACCTGGGTTGCAGTTGAACCAGGTAAGGAAGGAAAAATGGCTCCTATAAAGCTGAAAATTATGATGCTCTTTGAGAAGACACATAAAGCACCCAGCTATGTTATCAACTTATTTTTCAAAGCCTCTCTTTAGATGTTCAGCGACTTTCTTAAAAGAGTGATTTGCTCTTATTGAAAAAAAAATAAAGTTTCCAATCCTTCTGGTTGCAAAGATAGGTCCTTTTACTGTAAATCAATGTGCTGCTGTCTCGTTTGCTTTGCAGCAAGAAAGATGGACACAGCACAGAACCAATGGTGTTTCTCCCTTGCCTCATTTATCTTGTGGGTCTGCTCCCAGTGGAGCTGGCCTTAACCACTTCACCTCCTCTTTGCTGCCATTGTTGCCACAGCTCTGAAGACAGGTGCTTAAAAATAGAGGATGAGCTTATCTTATTTTTCTGGATATAAGGTGCAAAAGATTGGGTTAGTTACACTTCTCAGTTTATGGCACTCTACCTTTACTTGTCCTTGCCAAATTCCTTTCTTGTTATTACTTCAGTTACATTTTAATTTATTTCCTTTTGACCCCTTGCCTCACACCCTTCCCTTCCATACCCCTAGACACAACAATTGACAATCATTCAAACACCAAATGTAGCTTTATATTTTTATGTGCTCTTGTAAAACTTGTATTGTTATTTTGTGTGCCTAAAATGTAAGTTGACATAAATGATATTGCAGTAAAAATTTCATTGGGTTGCCTATTTTTTAACTGAGAATTATGCTTTGAACATTTTCCCCAGGTTGCTGTGTGTACATTACTCTTTGCTTCTAATATTACTTTGTATTCTACTTACATGCATGCTTGCTCAGTAGTGTCCTACTCTTTGGAACCCCATGGACTGTAGCCCATCAGGCTCCTCTGTCCAAGGGATTTTTCATGCAAGAATACTGGAGTAGTTATCATTTCCTACTCCAGGTGCATTTTAACTGGTGGTATCTAATAGCCATTGAAGGATACTTTGACTCCAATTCCCTGTCAACTCACCACATACTGCAATAAATATGCTCTAAGAGCTTGTTGTGCATAAGAATATAGTTAGTATGGATACCTTACTACCTGTAATGAGACTACTGGATCATGCATCTGTGTAATTTATCAAGATGTTGTGCATTTTAATTGAGCTATTTATTTGACATTTTTAGTTTCTTTGCCATTGTGAATGATGCTCTCTTAGCTTATTTCTGGTACAGACAAATGCTATAGATTCTTTGAAAGTTTGTTTCATTTTTAAAAATTTTTATTGAAGTGCAGTTTATTTACAGTGTTGTGTTAGTTTAAGGTGTACAGCAAAGTGAATCAGTTATATCTGAGCTTCCCTGATGGCTCAGATGGTAAAGAATCTACCTGCAATGAGGGAGAGCTGGGTTCAATCCCTGGGTCAGGAAGATCCCTTAGAGAAGGGCATGGCAACCCACTCCAGTATTCTTGCCTGAAGAATTCCATGGACAGAGGAGCCTGGCAGGCTACTTTCCATGGGGTCATAAAGAGTCAGACACAACTGAGTGACTTTCATTTCACTTACATATATCCACTCATTTTTAGATTCTTTTCCCATATAGGCCATTACAGAGTATTGAGAATTTCCTGTGCTATACAGTGGGTCCTTATTAGTTATCTATTTTATATATAGTAGTGTGTATATCGGAGAAGGCAATGGCAACTCACTCCAGTATTCTTGCCTGGAGAATCCCAGGGACGGGGGAGCCTGGTGGGCTGCCGTCTATGGGGTCACACAGAGTCAGACACGACTGAAGTGACTTAGCAGCAGCAACAGCAGTGTGTACATGTCAATCCCAATCTCCCAATTTACCACACTTTTTCCACTCTGGTAACCATAAATTTGTTTTCTACATCTCTATTTCTGCTTTGTAAAAAAGTTCATTTGTACTCTTTTTTCAGGGTTCAAATGAACTTATTTATCTTGAAGTCAGTTACTTTGTAGAGTTCTCATTATTTCTAATAGCTTGAGGAGTATATTTAAAAATCTAAGAGTAGGATTATTTTACCAGTTTATATCATTTCTTACATCTTATTCTCTTTTCCTTTTAGTGCTGGGGAGAATCTCTAAAATTATATCAAATAGTATTGAAAGAGATATATTTGTCTTTTCCCAGTCTTAATGCTTCTATATTAAAAATACTTGTAATAGGTTTTGTTATATAATATTCACTAATTTAGGGATATTCTGTTTTATTCCATATTTTCTTGCTATATAAATTAATGTTGAATTTTATCATATGCATGGCTTGCATCCACTGTGGTAAATATGTGTTTTCCCCCATGGCAATTGTAAATTAATGACATTTCTGCTGTTGAATTATCCTTGCATTTTTGGAATAATTAATCTTGACTATATGTATTTTAAATATGTCTTATAAGATCACTGTTTTATTTAACATATTTGGATCTGTAAGTAAAATGGGGCTGTAATTTATTTTCTTTGATTTTCCTTATTTGTTTTTGGAATGAAGATTTCATCAGATTAAAAAATTAGTCAGTTCAGTTCAGTTCAGTTCAGTTGCTCAGTTGTGTCCGACTCTTTGCTATCCCATGAATCGCAGTATGCCAGGCCTCCCTGTCCATCACCAACTCCCGGAGTTCACTCAGACTCATGTCCATCGAGGCGGTGATGCCATCCAGCCATCTCATCCTCTGTCTCATCCTCCTCCTGCCCCCAATCCCTCCCAGCATCAGAGTCTTTTCCAATGAGTCAACTCTTCGCATGAAGTGGCCAAAGTACTGGAGTTTCAGCTTTAGCATCAGTCCTTCCAATGAACACCCAGGACTGATCTCCTTTAGAATGGACTGGTTGGATCTCCTTGCAGTCCAAGAGACTCTCAAGAGTCTTCTCCAACACCACAGTTCAAAAGCATCAATTCTTCAGTGCTCAGCCTTCTTCACAGTCCAACTCTCACATCCATACATGACCACAGGAAAAACCATAGCCTTGACTGGATGGACCTTTGTTGGCAAAGTAATGTCTCTGCCTTTGAATATGCTATCTAGGTTGGTCATAACTTTCCTTCCAAGGAGTAAGCATCTTTTAATTTCATGGCTGCAGTCACCATCTGCAGTGATTTTGGAGCCCCCAAAAAATGAAGTCTGACACTGTTTCCACTGTTTCCCCATCTATTTCCCATGACGTGATGGGACCAGATGCCATGATCTTCGTTTTCTGAATGTTGAGCTTCAAGCCAACGTTTTCACTCTCCTCTTGCACTTTCATCAAAAGGCTTTTTAGTTCCTCTTCACTTTCTGCCATAAGGATGGTGCCATCTGCATATCTGAGGTGATTGATATTTCTCCCGGCAATCTTGATTCCAGCTTGTGTTTCTTCCAGCCCAGCGTTTCTCATGATGTACTCTGCATATAAGTTAAATAAGCAGGGTGACAATATACAGTCTTGACGTATTCCTTTTCCTATTTGGAACCAGTCTATTGTTCCATGTCCAGTTCTAACTGTTGCTTCCTGACCTGCATACAGGTTTCTCAAGAGGCAGGTCAAGTGGTCTGGTATTCCCATCTTTTTCAGAATTTTCCACAATTTATTGTGATCCACACAGTCAAAGGCTTTGGCATAGTCAATAAAGCAGAAACAGATGTTTTTCTGGAACTCTCTTGCCTTTTCCATAATTCAGCGGAATGTTGGCAATTTGAAATCTGCTTCCTCTGCCTTTTCTAAAACCAGCTTGAACATCTGGAAGTTCATGGTTCACGTATTGCTGAAGCATGGCTTGGAGAATTTTGAGCATTACTTTACTAGCATGTGAGATGAGTGCAATTGTGCGGTAGTTTGGACATTCTTTGACATTGCCTTTCTTTGGGATTGGAATGAAAACTGACATTTTCCAGTCCTGTGGCCACTGCCTAGTTTTCCAAATTTGCTGGCATATTGAGTGCAGCACTTTCACAGCATCATCTTTCAGGATTTGAAATAGCTCCACTGGAATTCCATCACCTCCAGTAGCTTTGTTCATAGCTATTCCTACTTGACTTCACATTCTAGGTAAGTGATCACACCATCATGATTATCTTTGTTGTGAAGATCTTTTTTGTAGGCTTTCTTATCTCTCTTTGCTATTCTTTGGAACTCTGCATTCAAATGCTTATATCTTTCCTTTTCTCCTTTGTTTTTCGCTGCTCTTCTTTTCACAGCTATTTGTAAGGCTTCCCCAGACAGCCATTTTGCTTTTTTGCATATCTTTCCCATGGGGGTGGTCTTGATCCCTGTCTCCTGTACAATGTCACGAACCTCTGTCCATAGTTCATCAGGCACTCTATATATCAGATCTAATCCTTTAAATCTATTTTCAGGTAAGTCTGATTCTTTTTATTTTATTTTTTCCAATTTTTGGAATAGCTTAGTTATGGTAAGAATTAAATATTCCTTAAGGTGTTGGCAGAGTTATCTATAAAACAATAAAAGTTTGGTGGTTTTGGTGAGGGGCATACTTTTTCTAATCATTTGACTTATTTAATGTTTGTTGGTTTATTCAGGTTTGCTATTTCTTCTTTAATTTTGAATTTTTTATCCACTTGATCAACTTTTTAAAATATAGCTGTTGATACTTTTCTCTCAGTAATTTTCTACCTCTGTTATTTGGTAATTATTTCATCATTTTCATTTTATATTGTTATCTGTATATTCTTTCATATTTTTGTTACTTGTCTGATAAGTTTATGTCATTAAACTTTCCAAGAACCAATTACTGATTTTGTTAATATTTTTATTTGTTTTCTATTTGATTAATCTTACTATATCTTTATTATTTCCTTTCTTCTGGATTCTTTGAGTTTACTTTCTTACTCAATTTCTATTTTTTCTTATTTACTAATAAATGTATTTAGACTTGAACTTTTGTTCTAATTAATATTTAGCATAATTTTTATCTCACAATTTTTGCCCTTTATGGTTTTCATTGATATTCAGTTCTAGCATTTTTCAGTTTCTTTTTAATTCAATGGTAATTATATGAAATTTTTTTTTAAATTTTCAATCATATGGCTTTGTTGTTATTTTTAATATTATTGAATTATAGTCAGATAACACAGCTTGCATGACACTGACACTTGGATTAAAATGAAGCTTTCTTTCAGCTCAGTATATGGAAGCTTAATTTTCTATGTGTGTGCATAAAATCTATGTATTCTCTGTTTTATGTTGTATAGTTTTATATTATCCAATAGCCTGACTTATTAACTGATTTGTTTAGATTTGATATTACTATTTATTTTTTGTCTGTTTGAACTGGGATTTCAAAGGGCATATTAAATCTAAATTTTTAATTAATGAGATTTATCAATTTTTCCCTGAAATTCTGTGAGTTGTTTCTTTATACAGTTTCAAATTCTATTGTTATGTATATCTTTTCTCATAAAATCATATCTTCCTGCTCTGTCTTTTACCAATTTATAACCTCCATTTTTCATTTTAAAATAGTTTTCAAAAAAAATAAAATACTTTTCTTTTTCATTAATGTGGCTACACATGATCTCTTTGGCTCAAATTTACCTGAAATTGTCTTCTACAAATGTGCATTTTTGACATTTTTGGGGGCCTTTTTATATCCAGTATGTCTCTTGCAGGAAACATATGGCAAAACTGTAAAGAAGAAAAGCAAATTCTTTGTCTTTATATTGATGATTATGAACACTTTACATTAAAAAATAACTTTAAGAGTTACTTTTGTCATATCTTCCATACTTTTTACCACTGTGCATTTTATTTTTCTTTTTCCCTACTTTTTTTTGTGTTAATCAAGGTTTTCTAAGTTGGCTAAGAGTTATACATTAAACTCTGCTTTTATTGCAATTACCCTTAAAGCCCAACAATCATGTTTATTTACCTGCGTTAATTCTCTAAATTTATGACTGCTTACGTATCTTTTTCCATAAAATATATATTTTAGCATATTTTCTTATTCACTTGGTCTCCGTCTACCTGTTCTGATATGTCTAGAATTTTGAGTTCTTAAAATTTTTATTATCTTTTTTCATCTAAGCTGTCTTTGACAGCAGTGTTTACATTGGAATTTGATGATATTTTATCACCCCTATTTCCTATATCTCTAATGAAAAGCTCTAAAATTTAATGCTTTTCTTGTTTCATTTTTTCCAAGAGTATTCAATTCAGGTCAGTTCAGTTGCTCGGTTGTGTCTGACTTTTTGCAACCCAATGAACTGCAGCACGTCAGGCTTCCCTGTCCATCACCAACTCCCTAAGTTCACCCAAACTCATGTCCATTGAGTTTGTGATGCCATCCAACCATTTCATCCTCTGTCTTCACCTTCTTCTCCTGCCCTCAATCTTTCCCAGCACCAGGGTCTTTTCAAATGAGCCAGCTCTTTGCATCAGGTGGCCAAATTATTGGAGTTTCAGCTTCAACATCAGTCCTCCCAACGAACACCCAGGACTGATTTCCTTTACAATGGACTGGTTGGATCTCCTTGCAGTCCAAGGGACTCTCAAGAGTATTCTCCAATACCACAGTTCAAAAGCATCAATTCTTCAGCACTCAGCTTTCTTTATAGTCCAACTCTCACATCCATACATGACTACTGGAAAACCATAGCCTTGACTAGACAGACCTTTGTTGACAAAGTAATGTCTCTGCTTTTTAATATGCTGTCTAGGATGGTCACAACTTTCTTTCCAAGGAGTAAGCGTCTTTTAAATTCATGGTGGCAGTCACCATCTGCAGTGATTTTGGAGCCCCCCAAAATAGTCTGACACTGTTTCCACTGTTTCCCCATCTATTCCCCATGAAGTGATGAGACCAGATTCTGTGATCTTCATTTTCTGAATGTGGAGCTTTAAGCCAACTTTTTCACTCTCCACTTTCACTTTCATCAAGAGGCTCTTTAGTTCCTCTTTGCTTTCTGCTATAAGGGTGGTGTCATCTGCATATCTGAGGTGATTGATATTTCTCCCGGCAATCTTGATTCCAGCTTTTGCTTCCTCCAGCCCAGCGTTTCTCATGATGTATTCTGCAGATAAGTTAAATAAACAGGGTGACAATATACAGCCTTGACATACTCCTTTTCCTATTTGGAACCAGTCTGTTGTTCCATGTCCAGTTCTAACTGCTTCCTGACCTGCATACAGGTTTCTCAAGAGGCAGGTCAGGTGGTCTGGTATTCCCATCTCTTTCAGAATTTTCCACAGTTGATTGTGATCCACACAGTCAAAGGCTTTGGCATAGCCAATAAAGCAGAAATAGATGTTTTTCTGTAAGTTTCTTGCTTTTTTGATGATCCAGAGTGGATGTTGGCAATTTAATCTCTGGTTCCTCTGCCTTTTCTAAAACCAGCTTGAACATCTGGAAGTTCATGGTTCACGTATTGCTGAAGCCTGGCTTGGAGAATTTTGAGTACTATTTTACTTGTGCGTGAGATGAGTGCAATTGTGTGGTAGTTTGAGCATTCTTTGGCATTGCCTTTCTTTGGGATTGGAATGAAAACTGACCTTTTCCAGTCCTGTGGCCACTGCTGAGTTTTTCAAATTGGCTGGCATATTAAGTGCAGCACTTTCACAGTATCATCTTTTAGCATTTGAGATAGCTCAACTGGAATTCCATCATGTCCACTAGCTTTGTTCATAGTGGTGCTTTCTAAGGCCCACTGGACTTCACATTCCAGGATGTCTGGCTCTAGGTGAGTGATCACACAGTCATGATTATCTGGGTTGTGAAGATCTTTTTTGTACAGTTTTTCTGTGTATTCTTGCCACCTCTTCTTAATATCTTCTGCTTCTGTTAGGTCCATACCATTTCTGTCCTGTATTGAGCCCATCTTTGCATGAAATGTTCCCTTGGTAGCTCTAATTTTCTTGAAGAGATCTCTAGTCTTTTCCATTCTGTTGTTTTCCTCTATTTCTTTGCATTGATCGCTGAGGAAGGCTTTCTTATCTCTCCTTGCTATTCTTTGGAACTCTGTATTCAAATGGCTAATAGAGTTTTGCCAAGAGAACGCACTGGTCATGGCAAACACCCTCTTCCAACAACACAAGAGAAGACTATACACATGGATATCAGCAGATGGCCAACACTGAAACCAGATTGATTATATTCTTTGCAGTCAAAAATGGTGAAGCTCTATATAGTCAGGAAAAGCAAGACCGGGAGCTGACTGTGGCTCAGATCATGAACTCCTTATTGCCAAATTCAAACTTAAATTGAAGTAAGTGGGGAAAGCCACTAGACCATTCAGGTATGACCTAAATCAAATCCCAAGAGTATTAGAAATGCTCTTTTTAAAAATGGGTTGCTTTGTGAAAAAATTTTAAAGACTTACTTGCCAGAATAGATTTTATTATACCCCTACCTTTAAATGATAATTGGTTGTATATCTAGTTCTAGTTTCATAATTATTTTACTCTAAAATATTACCTCTTTGGCTTTCTAATCTTCAATTCATGCTCAAATGCATGATGGCAGTGATTCTTGCTGTTATTTTTGGATAATCTATGCTTTCTCCTTCAAACCTCTAAGATTTGTGCTTTGATATACTTTAATGTTTAGAGAAGGCAATGGCACCCCTCTCCAGTACTCTTGCCTGGAAAATCCCATGGATGGAGGAGCCTGGAGAGCTGCAGTCCATGGGGTCACTGAGGGTCGGACACGACTGAGAGACTTCCCTTTCCCTTTTCACTTTCACGCATTGGAGAAGGAAATGGCAACCCACTCCCGTGTTCTTGCCTGGAGAATCCCAGGGACAGGGGAGCCTGGTGGGCTGTCATCTATGGGGTCGCACAGTGTCGGACACTCCTGAAGTGACCTAGCAGCAGTAGCAGCATACTTTAATGTTACTGTATAGTCTGAGTGTGGGGCCTTTCCTTTGACAGTCAATTTGGTGCTATCACACTTGGGCCTTTCATCCTTTAATTCTGGGGACTACTTGAAATATTTCATTCTATCCATTCTTTTACTTTCCTTTTAGGACATTTAATTTCTGGATCTGGCAATTCCATTTGTATCTTCCATGTCTCTTTATTTTTGCTGTTTTTTCCCTTTTCTTCTGCCAACAGGGACTTTCCTAACTTGATATTTCAGCCCTCTAATTTATTCTACTTGAAGGTTAATCCTACTTTTCCCCCAAGCATTGTGTTCTGTAATTTTCCCACTCTATTTTTTATACTTCATACCACCACTTGGTTCTCTCTTAAAAATAACTTCTCTGTTGTATATATTATAGATGTATAGTTGGTATTATTAAAGCATAATATGGTATATATATATATATGTTTAATATCTCACTTTATATTTTAAGTCCATTAACCATACTCAGTATATTTTCCTTGCATATTTGAGAAGAGGGAGGGGATGAACTTAAGTCCAGAGAAATCCAAGTGCCACAGAACCATTATTAAAGATTCTGCTTGCTAATTTTTGGTCAGGTAATACCTCTTAAGGAGAAGGCAATGGCATCCCACTCCAGTACTCTTGCCTGGAAAATCCCATGGACGAAGGAGCCTGGTAGGCTGCAGTCCATGGGGTCGCAAAGAGTCGGACGCGACTGAATGACTTCCCTTTACCTTTTCACTTTCATGCATTGGAGAAGGAAATGGCAACCCACTTCAGTGTTCTTGCCTGGAGAATCCCAGGGATGGGGGAGCCTGGTGGGCTGCAGTCTATGGGGTCACAGAGTCGGACACAACTGAAGTGACTTAGCAGCAACAGCAGCAATACCTCTTAAAAATAAGCAGATATAGAAGAGTCAGCATCCTTAGGTTGTGTTGTACTATACCTGGATTAAAGGTGGTGGGGAAGGTGGAGCTGTGGTTAACATGGAGGGAACAGTGAATACTTGAGGGCAGCTGGTCAGCCTCAACCGGGTTTAATCAATTCTACATTCCAGTGGAGCTTTCAAGCTACCAGATAGTACACCTCCACTGATTCTCCTCAGGCTGACTAGACAGACACAAGAGAAGAAAAATAAATGAAAACTCAAATTTCATGTAATAAGATGACCCTCAGAGAAAGTAAACTTTTAAGAGGCTTTTTCTAAAGTCATCAAAAATTATGAGAGTCATCAAAAGCCTTTCAGAGGAGTGATGTTTAAAAAGAAGTCAAAATAAAAAGTCAACAATGTGAGTATCTTGGAGGAACGTGGCTGAAGGAAGGACAAATGTGAAGTCTCTGAGAGATGGAGAATGGTCCCATATCCAACCAACAGTTGGAACACAGTTGGTAAATAGATTTGTCTATGAGATTTCAAACTATTCAGGAGTAAGACCTGATAGGGTTTTCAACATCAGAGTGTAAAGTTCCAGTTTTATTCCAAGTGCAAACGGAAGTCATTGAAGGGTTTCAGGAGATCCTAGCATGCCATGATTGTATCTGAAGTAGTGTGATTACAGGGGCTTCCCAGGAGGCTTAGTGATAAAGAATCTGCCTATAATGCTAGATACATGGGTTTGACCCCTGCATAGGGAAGACCCCCTGGAGAAGGAAATGGCAACCCACTCCAGTATTCTTGCCTGGGGAATCCCATGGACAAAGGAGCCTTGCTGACCACAGTCCATGGGATCACAAAGACTCCAACATGCCTTAGTAACTAAACAGTGGCAGCAGGAGTGTGATTACAATGAAGAAAAAAGTGGCAGCAGTTTAAAACATAATTGGTGAATATCATTTCTAGCATAAAACATTCATTTGCATCATGTTTCATAATTTCTGGTTTTTTTCAACTTCATTTTGTTGGGAAAATCAAATCAATATCATCAGTATTTCAAAATGCTGATGTTTAATCTAGATGTTCTTTCATTATGGTCTGCCTGTCAATCTTTATCTTTCTATTAATAAAATCTTTATATATCATACCAACTGGATGCTGAATGATTTACATTGACGTCTTAATTTTTCTCAACTTAATGTATACATTCAGACATAGACCATAAGTATTTTAAGCAGATAAAGGACTGAATTTCTTCATGATTAAAAGGCTCTTCCTTTATTCATTTTGGAGTTCTTTGTAGTTCACAGTCACATGGTTCTCCTCATTGCTCTCAGTCCTATACTGCCTTTCTTAAAACTATCTCATATCACAAAATGGATACAATGTCTCCTTTCACTGTCCAAGGCATAAGACAAATTTTGTACCATAAGAGAATTATGATGCCAAAGTGGATAATTAAACGTGCATCAGACATCATTGCTCCTGAAGTCAGTAACCACAGTCCATCACAGAGACTCCCCGATCTATGGACTAGTCAACCATGAGGGTCTTTTTCTATAGTGTGTAAAGCTACATGGCCATACTGGTGTCCTTTCCAAAGCAGTGTTGTGTTCCCCAGTGGTGGTGTGTTATTTCTACTACTAACAGCCAGTAACTTTGATGTGTGCTCATTTTGCTATAATGCTTCAAAGTTCTTCACTGGGCATCATGGGACATTAAATTTTTACAAACATGAGGCCAATATATGTGTTCTATTATCCCCTGCTTTTTAAATTATAACAGTGTATTGTTAACCTTATAAAAATTTCAATGAATGTACTGTTAAAGTATGAGTTTTAATAATAACAACAACAATGCTAGCTTTTTTGATCTTTTTTTCCTTAAGTGCTTTCCATGTATTTATTTATTTATTCATTTAGTTCTCACAATTTTCTGATGTAGGTATTATTGTATATCCAAAGCTACGTGGTTAAAATTGCCAAGTTTATAATTTCTAACCATAATAGCTAATATTTACAAACTGCTTGCAATGGGATAATCATTGTGATGATTGCTTAACAGAAATTACCTCCTTAATATTTACCTTTCTCCTGATAATTCTGTGAACTTGTCCCATTTGTTACATGGGAAAACTGTTCATAGAGACAAAATAACTTAACCAAGTTAATTAGTCACAATTCAAACCCAGGTTTAAAAAAAAATGAGTTTTAAAAAATGTTGTAGTAAATGTTACTCAATTCCTCTCATCATTTTAAGTGTCCAAGTGCCAAGAGATCCGATCCTAACCAGAGCCTAATGTAACTTGCTATCTGGTACTTGGAGTTTTCTGGAATATGAAAAATAAGTATTTCAACCTCACAGATGCATAGAATGATTCCTTGGTTACTGCTTTCTCTTGTTTCATAACAGATCTGTTTTACTCCCTTTCCTGCTCTGTGCCTAAAAGTTGCCCCCCTGGTTTTCCCTTGGGGTTGGCCAGAAAAAAGAATCCATACAAGATGGAGGAGGGGGAAGAAGAAAATCAAAGCATGTGTAACCCTCCTCCTTCCTTAGTGCTAGGTCTCCCCACAATCGCACCTACTGCCCTGCAGTTTGCTCTAGCTTGCCTTTCCCACTGATCTCTGAAAATGCCTCTTCTTCAGCTCCAGCTTAGAACAGCTATGACTATTGCTAATCTCTAGAAGCCTCTTAATTCCTTGTGTATGCATGCTAAGTTGCTTCAGTCATGTCCAACTCCCTATGATCCTATGGATGTAGCCCGCCAGGCTCCTCTGTCCATGGGATTCTCCAGGCAAGAATACTGAAGTGGATTGCCATTTCCTCCTCCAGGGGACCTTTCCAACCCAGGGATGGAACCCACATCTCCTGCTTCTCATGCACTGAAGGTAGATTTTTTACCTACTGAGCCACCTTTAATCCTGCTCACTCCTTCTATACATTATTTGTTTATTACAATCTCTTTCTATGAACCTTCGAAAATGACTTCTGTTTCCTACCGGTGTCCATGTTTCATGGAAGTTTCAATTTCACTAAAAATGGTCAGTTAGCATCTATCTGATCTCAGGTAGCTTTGGCCTGCAGCAGATTGAAGCAGGGTTTCGGTTCTCAGCCAGAGATTGAGGTTGGGCCAAAGTAGTGAGAGCACTGCATCCTAGCCATGAGACCAGTGGTCAGTGATAAGGTCCTGGCCTTTCGGCTTAGCAGAAAAGAACTCCCACAAAGACAAAAGAGTGAAACAAGTATTTATGAGGAGGCAAATAGTACAGTACATGTGGATGGACACATGGGCAGACTCAGAGAGAGTCTTGCCCTTTTGGTAGTTTGAATCACTTTTTTGGGACATTTATTCTGGGTTTGCTCTGGCCAATCATTTTGATTTTCCCAGTTCCAGTCCATATTTGGTATATCCTAGGATCCTCCCCATGTGCCTGAGCATCTCTTAGTCAAGATAGAGTCCGGCAAAGAGACCTATGGGTAGCCTTGACATCATTCTTCTTTTGACCTCCAATTTATGGTCAGGAAGGTCTCCTTGTCTTTGAGAATGAGAAATACATGGTCTCTTGTCTCTTATCTGGGCAGGGCTTAGCCTCCTGCTATTATGGAGTTTTTGTCCACAGGGAATGAACTCCAGCTGTTTGGCCTGGGGCCCATCTATCTCCTGCCTCAGAGCCACTGTAAAGATGTTGGACCAAGAAAATGGAAATGATGAGTAATAAAGATGCTGTGAGATACTCCGTAGAGACATTTCTTCCTGTAGAGCTAGAGGAAGTGATGGATTTTGCAATATAGCTGGGAGAGATAACTATGAAATTACAGATCCTGCTTTAACCCCCAGGCCAGCCGTGTGGATCCCCACTATTGCAAGCTAATTTGGCACTATTGTGTGGCTTCGGACAGGGAAATGGAACCACCGTTTTTAAATTCTCAGAATAACTCGATCTAAGATTTATTGGAACTTCCTCTCTAAGAAAAAAGCTTGGGGAATCATATTTTGTTTTGAAAATGGCTTCTTTGATAATTGGCTATATTTACACAAAGTATTTTCCTTTGCACTAGAGTTTAATTTTTATAGTCCTCACAGCTTTGTGCCACAGAAGAAAATTGTGATTCCTGTAAATACACTAAGCTCTCTGAATCTTATGTGATTTTGCTTAAACTTATGGAAATGTCTTATTTCCTCCATATCACCTCAGGCAATCTATTTAGCAGAAGCCTACTTCCTTTCAAGAGACTGATCATGACTAACTCTGGCATGAAGTCATTTCTGACATTCTCATTTCTCTTCTCCCCAGGTAAAATGCATCACTATTTCAGTTGTTATCCCTGGTCCCTGGACAAAAATCTCTATAGGGAGGCAAAGCCACCTCTACCCACTTTAGGTTTGCAGCTGAAACTCAAAAAGACAGATTACCAAGAGAAGAACACAGATTATTACTGATGTAGTACACATCAGGCGGAAGAACATTAAACCAAAGGTAGGTAACTCAAAATGATGGTTTAAAATTCCAGCTTATCTAGAACCTTCAACAAAGGACAATAACTCGATAGAGAAATGACGTCAAAGGACAGTAGTTTTAGGCTGAACACTAATGGAGGAAGGTTCATTTGCAGATGGTCTCTAGATTGATAAGAGTCTTTCTCCAGTAAAAAGATAATTTATATCCTGTCTGGGCAGAAAAGAGGGAGATTTTTCTTTCCTGATTTTTTAGTTGCTTTCACGTCAAAGGAAATTTTACATCACAAGGCATATTTGGGGGTACTGTATTCTGGTTTTCTTTAATCCATGCATTTTTAAATTTTAAATAGTCTTTCTTATCTACCAAATTGTAAGCTCCTTGAGAGTAACTTTGTGTCTCATTTGTTGCAACATCTACACAAGAGTGCCTACTCAGAATTTGCATATAATAATGACTTTTGAGTGAACAGATAAATATCTTGTTGTTATGGTCGTTGTTGTTTTTCAGTTATTAAGTCTGTCTGACTCTTTGTGACCCCAAGCACTGCAGCACACCAGGCTTCCCCAGAGTTTGCTAAAGTTTATGCCCGTTGAGTCCATTATGCTATCCAACCATCTTATCCTCTGATGCCTTATTCTCCTTTTCCCTTCAACCTTCCCAGCATCAGGATCTTTTCCAATGAGTTGGCTCTTTGCATCAGGTGACCAAAATATTGGAGCTTCTGCTTCAGCATCAGTCCTTCCAATGAGTATTCAGGATTGATTTCCCTTATGATTGACTGGTTGGATCTCCTTGCTGTCCAAGGGACTCTTCAAGAGTTTTATCCAGCACTACAATTCAAAAGCATCCAATATCTTTTTAGCCCAATGTATAATGTGAAGACATTTGAAATGTATAACGTGAAGGTGCTTTCCTGATAGCTCTTGCTGGTAAAGAATCTGCCTGCAATGTGAGAGACCTGGGTTTGATCCCTCAGTTTGGAAGATCTGCTGGAGTAGGAAATGACAACCCTCTGCAGTATTCTTGCCTAGAAAATTCCATAGACAGTGGAGCCTGGTGAGCTACAGTTCCTGGGGTCACAAAGAGTTAGACACAATTGAGCACACACACATAATCTGAAGAGCAAGTAGAGATTGGTCCAACTTTTTAAAAATTTGCAATTGTACCTTTTTTAATATGATAGAGAACTCTCTGAAAAATTATTGAGGCAGATACTCCCAACTGTCCACCCAATATTCATTTTTCCCTTGCTTTTCAGCAGAACCCTAATTTTTGGAGAGAAGAGATGTATTGAATTTAAAATAGTTCTTTTCTTAGATTTCCTTGATGGTCTTGTTTTTCAGATGGAGCTAATGTGATGTAAGTGGAAGTATTCATAGGAAAATGGAGCTTTCTGGTAACTTACATAAGTATGAGTGCATTAAGCACGCACACAAACATAGACTCAGTGAATTGGTGTAAATTTTTACCTCTTCATCTATATCCTTCTTTCATTGAATGTAGATGTGGTGCCTAGAAATATAACTGCTTTTCTGTCTTCTGTGACCAGAGATAGCAGTACCCTGGCTCTTTTTGTATGGTCCCACATGAATTTCAACTTTATTCCTTATTATGTGAGATTAAAAAAAAAATCCTTAGTTGTCTGAGCCATTGTTTGTCAGATTTCTGTAATATGCAGCTGAATACAATTCTCAGCCATTTATCAATGTAAGTCTCTCAGTAGCTTTCACTAACTTTTCACTTGTCATCAATTCTGTGGACGGGAAAATGGCTACTGGCCAAGATACAGTAGGTTAACACAGATTTCCAGTTATTCTAAAATAGTTTCTAGTGTTGATTCAGTTGTTCCCCTTTATCTTTAAAATTATACCTTAGTGATCTGATTGCTTTTTAAAGTAAAGTTTATATATGGGCCCCCCTAGTAAGTAATGACATCTTTAACAGTTTGAAACAAGTGTGGCCTTAAGAGACAAATGATTCTGGAATCTGCTGCTAAATAAGATGTACTCCATGTAACTGTGAGAGAACTACAAGCTTATCCTGTGACAGAAATTCCCAAATGTTGAATGGACTTCTTTAAAATAATTCTACATATTTAGAAAATATATTTGGTATTTAGGTTGTAGGTGTGTGTGTGTGTGTGTGTGTGCGTGTGTGTGCTGGTGTCTGACTCTTTTTGATCTCATGGACTCTAGCCCTCCAGGCTCCTCTGTCCATGGGATTCTCCAGGCAAAAATAATGGAGTGGGTTGCCAGTTCCTTCTCCAGAGATGATAGATATAATAAGCCAAGAAGCCATGTTGGCCTTCACTGGTGATGATGCTTAGCTTCATTTCCCTACAAGGATGTTTCTAAGATTACCCTATGTCTGGCACTACTATGGTAACACATCCTCTGAAAATGATTCAGGAAAAGATACACTGTCCTGTTCCCTAGTGTGGAAGTTTGTGGTCTCTGTTAAGGACTTTGATTAGGGCCTATTCAATGTCACATTCTCAAGTAAAAATGATGTTTCCACTAGGAACTCCTACAGGAAGAAGTAAAATGGTCTTCCCCCTGGTGAGAAAACAGTATAATTGATAGACAGCTCTTCCCTCTTTCTGACCAGTTTTCATTCTTATGCTTATGGATATACCTTTTGAAAATACCAGCATCCTAGTTTCTTGTCATGTTTGCTGCATGCTCAGTTCACTAACTCATGTCCCACTCTTTACAATCCCATGGGTTGCAGCCCACCAGGCTCCTCTGTCTGTGGGATTTCCCAGGCAAGAATGCTGAAGTGGGCTGCCATTTCCTCTTCCCAGGGGATCTTTCCAGCCCAGGATTTGAACCCACTTTTCCTGCATTGGCAGGTGGACTTTTTACCACTGAGAAACCCTGTTCTTGTCATAGAAGTAACCTAAGATAATTTCTTTAAATGATACAACTACTTTATTTTTTTTTAAAATTGTATTTATTTTTGACTGTGCTGGGTCTTTGTTTCTGTGCATGGGCTATACTTCATTGCGGTGCATGGGCTTATAATTTTGTGGCTTGTTTCAGAGCACTGGCTCTAGAGCACGTGGGCTTCAGTAGCTGCCGCACACATGCTTCAGTCATTGTGGCACACAGGCTTAAGTTGCCCTGTAGCATGTAGAAACTTTCTGGACCAGGAATCAAACCCAATCCTCTGCACTGGCAGGTGGATTCTTAACCAATGGACCACCAGGGAAGTCTTAACATAATTTTAAAATTAATAAAGTGTAATTTGGGTTAGAAAACTCAAGTCAAAGGGAAGTGCTTTCAATTCATTCATTTAGGAATTCTCAGTTCAATCTCACTTGAATAAAGTTGAAAGTCAGGCTACATATTTGATTCTCACTAGCCTTAGCTGAGATGTGCTTTCATATGAGCCCTTGACCATTAGCAAAGATGCAAGAGAAATGATCATATAAAATATATATTGGGGATTCAGAAAAGATAAATAACAAGGACATTGAATCACTGAAATAGTTATATTGGGTTGCCTATAACAGTATTCATTCCTCCTTCCTCTTTTCTAACAAGTCAGTTTTGTTACAGTCTTTAGTCCTACAATACACAAGTATGAGGGTAGTTGATTTTTCCTCCTTTTCCAGAAACTTACTAATGTAAGTTTTGTAGTGAGACATGATGAGAAGATTTCTGGGGGATTCTGTTCATACTACAACCTATGGATAATTGATCAACTTGGATGTAGTCTCTGCTGTCAAGGCATTAGAAAAATCTAGATTGAACATAGAAATGGGTTTCCTAATAGGGATGATAAAGCATATGCTCCAAAATCTACCTTTTATTCCCATTCTCTTCACTTTATTCCAATATTCCACCATGTAAATTTCTGTTTTTTCCCCTAAATTTTAATGTGTATTCTTTCATATTTTTGCTTTTTTTAAAATACAAGTATGAGCACTCACATATCATTGTATATGTATATATTATATAATGTGTCTAATTATATTGTATTAATATGTATATTAATATATAAATATGCACACACATGATTCAAAATGAATTACCACACTCACAGGTTTTGTGAACTTATCTTTCTTAGTTTTACAATAAAGATAATACTACAACTCATAATATTACTGTGATTAGTTTACTGTTGCTGTTGATTAGTCACTGAGTCATGTCCTACTCTTTTGTGACCCTATGGACTGTAGCCCACCAATTCCTCTGTCCATGGGATTTCCCAGGCAAGAATACTTGAGTAGGTTGACATTTTCTTCTCAGGGGATCTGTGGGGATTCCCCTTCTTCACAGGGATCTTCCTGATTCCAGGATCGAAACTGCATCTCCTGCACTGGCAGGTGGATGCTTAACCACCAAACCACCAGGGAAGCTGATGAGTTTATTAAGAGTCTAGTAAAAGGTCTTGTAGCTCGTCTTGGCCACTGCCCCTGACCTTGGGTGTGGGGTAGCTTGCCTCGGCTGCTGCACCCTCAAACTACTGCACAATTGTGCTCATCTCACACACTAGTAAATTAATGCTCAAAATTCTCCAAGCCAGGCTTCAGCAGTACGTGAACCGTGAACTTCCAGATGTTCAAGCTGGTTTTAGAAAAGGCAGAGGAACCAGAGAACAAATTGCCAACATCTGTTGGATTACGGAAAAAGCAAGAGAGTTCCAGAAAAACATCTATTTCTGCTTTATTGACTATGCCAAAGCCTTTGACTGTGTGGATCACAATAAACTGTGGAAAATTCTGAAAGAGATGGAAATACCAGACCACCTGAACTTCCTCTTGAGAAACCTGTATGCAGGTCAGGAAGCAACAGTTAGAACTGGACATGGAAAAACAGACTGGTTCCAAATAGGAAAAGGAGTACTGGTTCCAAATAGGAAAAGGTTGTATATTGTCACCCTGTTTATTTAACTTATATGCAGAAACATCATGAGAAACGCTGGGCTGGAAGAAGCACAAGCTGGATACAAGATTGCGGGGAGAAATATCAATAACCTCAGATATGCAGATGACACCACCCTTATGGCAGAAAGCGAAGAAAAACTAAAGAGCCTCTTGATGAAAGTGAAAGTGAAAGAGGAGAGTGAAAAAGTTGGCTTAAAGCTCAACATTCAGAAAACGAAGATCATGGCATCTGGTCCCATCACTTCATGGGAAATAGATGGGGAAACAGTGGAAACAGTGTCAGACTTTATTTTTCTGGGCTCCCAAATCACTGCAGATGGTGATTGCAGCCATGAAATTAAAAGACGCTTACTCCTTGGAAGGAACGTTATGACCAATCTAGACAGCATATTAAAAAGCAGAGATATTACTCTGCCAACAAAGGTCTGTCTAGTCAAGGCTATGGTTTTTCCAGTGGTCATGTATGGATGTGAGAGTTGGACTGTGAAGAAAGCTGAGCGCTGAAGAATTGATGCTTTTGAACTGTGGTGTTGGAGAAGACTCTTGAGAGTCCCTTGGACTGCGAGATCCAACCAGTTCATCCTAAAGGAGATCAGTCCTAGGTGTTCATTGGAAGGACTGATGCTGAGGCTGAAACTCCAGTACTTTGGCCACCTCATGCGAAGAGTTGACTCATTGGAAAAGATCCTGATGCTGGTAGGGATTGGGGGCAGGAGGAGAAGGGGATGACAGAGGATGAGATGGCTGGATGGCATCACCGACTTGATGCACATGAGTTTGGGTGAACTCCGGTAGTTGGTGATGGACAGGGAGGCCTGGCGTGCTGCGGTTCATGGCGTCACAAAGAGTCGGACGTGACTGAGCGACTGAACTGAACTGAACTGAAAAGGTCTTGTATCATTCTATGAAGTATGTAATTAATGAAGGTGAAATGATACCTGTGTCATGCTTCAAAATTCATATTACATTGAAAATAATATTTTATGAGAATTTATCATATAGTTAACTGAGTTAAAGATGATCTAATAATCTGTCTTTTCACTAACAAACTTCATTTGTATTTTGTAATCTCAAAAAGACTTTAAGTGCTTTCATATTTAGGCTTCCCAGGTGGAGCTAGTGGTATAGACCCTGTCTGCCACTACAGAAGACATAAGGAACGAGGGTTTGATCCCTGGGTCGGGAAGATCCCCTAGAGGAGAGCATGGCAACCTACTCCAGTATTCTTGGCTGGAGAATTCCATGGACAGAGGAGCCTGGAGGGCTACAGTCTATAGATTGCAAAGAGTCAGACACTACCGAAGCAACTTAGCACACATGCACATTCTCATATTATTTGCTTTTCAGATTTGGGCAATGCTCTTTGCCAAAAAACTATACATATTGACCTTTTCTGTTCATTAGCATATTTATATAGTGACATTATTAACATAAGCATCTTTTTCAACAATGATCAGCAATGAGAATGCTATAGATCCTACATTAATGGTTAGACGCATGCTTTCTGATTATGGAAAACATTTAGGACTTTGCAAAGGCAACTGCACTGTAAGCACTTTTGGTAAAAAGATGGTAATGTCATGCTGGTTTTCCACATTGAGCAGAATAGAAATAAAGGGTATGATTTATTGTCCTTTTTCCAAAGCTCATAGAGAAGACTTTCTGTGTTTTACCTTCAGCAAATTAAAACAAACAAATCAAGAAGTATTGCTGAGTACTTAATATGTGCCAAAATTTGTGCTAAAAATACACATTTTACAAATTAAAAAATTAAAATATTCCATAATGGTTTAGTTGTTTTGAAATATGTAGTTATTTATTTATTAACTAGTGAGTCATGTTTCTATAACATAGCTCAAAGGGCAAGTTAATCAGAAGTTTTGACAATAATCTAATTTTTTGTGTCCATTTTTTAGTGTGAAAAATTGCTAGCAGAATCAAATGATCACTAAAGTATCTATAAGTTTCACTGATCAGATATATATATATATATATATATATATATATATATATATATACACACAATGAAGACCAGTCATGCTCAGTACAGAATTTGTGAAATGGCCAAGCAGTAAAATTCTCTGCCTGCTCTCCTCATTCTTTCACTCAAGAAGTGTCATAGAATTCATGCTTCAGGGAATTGAGAGATATAATTTCAGCTTATAACTGCTCTAAGAACAGCAGTTATTCTTTCTATCAAAAACTGAGATGGTATAACATTTCCCCAACTGCTAATGTGCAGGACAAACGGTAGAACTGAGTATACTGGGAACCAAGATAGCAGAAGGAAAAGATGTCCTCGGAACAGGTAGAGGAAAGAATCATCTGGGTCTCACAAGTCATCAAGAGAAACCCTTCCTTAGAAGTCCTCAAATAGGAAGGGCTGACATTTTTAGTGTTCATTATTGGTACACATTGCACTTGACATCCATTTACCCATCTAATCCTCACAAGACCTCTTCCAGTAGGTCCCATCATTGTCTTCATTTTACTGATGATGAAACTAAGGGGTTAGAATGTCAGTGACTTTTCCAGGGTCATAAGCTAGTGTGTAAGCAGTAAAGCAGAGGTGTGAACACAGGTCTCTCTATATCAACTACAAATATAAAAAGGGATGTGGCATCAATTCAATTACTATTGAAAGTCCTTGAAAAAGGCATATTTTGTGTGAACCATGCTGGGGTTCAGAATGATGATTTTCATTTTCAAATTTAGTTTTTGCTTTTGTCAAAGATCTGTAGATAACACAATTTTAATAAACATGTATTTCAACAAAATTTATTTATGTTCAAACATGGAACATTATAAAAAAACTATTTACTAGGCCACAAAAATTTCTTCACCCAAAAACAAAAATTGAGATTATCTTCAATGGCCATAACAGAGTTAGTAATAACACAGTTTAAGAAATAACAATATGGTAAAGTAATTAGCCTCCAATTAAAATAAATAAATTTTAAAAATATATTAAAAAAAGAAATAACAAAAGAAAACTATATAAATTTTATAGTTCTTAAATAATTATGGTACCAAAGAACTATCTAAAATTATTGGATTATGTAAAAAAAAAAAAAGGATTATGTAGAACATAAAGAAAAAGATACTATTACTCATTAACAGTCCAATTTATTCCCTATTGCCTTAAAACTTAAGAAATGGAGGAAAAAAACGCATTAATTAAGTGAAGAAATTAAGGGAAAGTTAACACAAAAAAAATCAAAATAGAAACCAAGGTAAATAACACAAGTGAGTGAATCAGAATACATAAAACAGAAAAAAAAAAATGATAGCTATGAGCTTACAAAATTCATAGCTTAAAAAATATGCAATGGTGAATGGAATTGTTTCCTTAATTTCTCTTTCTGCTTTCTCATTATAAGTGTATAGGAATGTCAGGGATTTCTGTGTGTTGATTTTATATCCTGAAACTTTACTATATTCATTGATTAGCTTTAGTAATTTTCTGGTGGAGTCTTTAGGGTTTTCTATGTAGAGGATCATGTCATCTGCAAACAGTGAGAGTTTTACTTCTTCTTTTCCAATTTTGCTTCCTTTTATTTCTTTTTCTGCTCTGATTGCTGTGGCCAAAACTTGCAAAACTATGTTGAATAGTAATGGTGAAAGTGAGCATCTTTGTCTTGTTCCTGACTTTAGGGGAAAGGTTTTCAATTTTTCACCATTTAGGATAATGTTTACTGTGGGTTTGTCACATATAGCTTTTATTTTGTTGAGGTATGTTCCTTCAATTCCTGCTTTCTGGAGAGTTTTTATCATAAATGGATGTTGAATTTTGTCAAAGGCTTTCTCTGCATCTATTGAGATAATCATATGGCTTTTATTTTTCAATTTGTTAATGTGGTGTATTACATTGGTTGATTTGCAGATATTGAAGAATCCTTGCAACCCTGGGATAAAGCCCACTTGGTCATGGTGTATGATCTTTTTAATGTGTTGTTGGATTCTGATTGCTAGAATTTTGTTAAGGATTTTTGCGTCTATGTTCATCAATGATATTGGCCTGTAGTTTTCTTTTTTTGTAGCATCTTTGTCAGGTTTTGGTATAGGAATATATCTACCTAAAGAAACTAAAGATCTATATATAGAAAACTATAAAACACTGGTGAAAGAAATCAAAGAGGACACTAATAGATGGAGAAATATACCATGTTCATAGATCGGAAGAATCAATATAGTGAAAATGAGTGTACTACTAAAGCAATCTATAGATTCAATGCAATCTCTATCAAGCTACCAATGGCATTTTTCACAGAGCTAGAACAAATAATTTCACAATTTGTATGGAAATACAAAAAACCCTGAGTAGCCAAAGCAATCTTGAGAAAGAAGAATGGAACTGGAGGAATCAACCTGTCTGACTTCATGCTGTACTACAAAGCCACAGTCATCAAGACTACTGGCACAAAGACAGAAATATAGATCAATGGAACAAAATAGAAAGCCCAGAGATAAATCCACACACCTATGGACACCTTATCTTTGACAAAGGAGGCAAGAATATACAATGGATTAAAGACAATCTCTTTAACAAGTGCTTCTGGGAAAACTGGTCAACCACTTGCAAAAGAATGAAACTAGAGCACTTTCTAACACCATACACAAAAATAAACTCAAAATGGATTAAAGATCTCAACGTAAGACCAGAAACTATAAAACTCCTAGAGGGAGAACATAGGCAAAACACTCTCTGACATAAACCACAGCGGGATTCCTCTATGATCCACTTCCAAGAATATTGGAAATAAAAGCAAAAATAAACAAATGGGACATAATTAAACGTAAAAGCTTCTGCACAACAAAGGAAACTATAAGCAAGGTGAAAAGACAGCCTTCAGAATGGGAGGAAATAATAGCAAATGAAGCAACTGACAAACAACTAATCTCAAAAATATACAAGCAACTCCTACAGCTCAACTCCAGAAAAATAAATGACCCAATCAAAAAATGGGTCAAAGAACTAAATAGACATTTCTCCAAAGGAGACATACAGATGGCTAACAAACACATGAAAAGATGCTCAACATCACTCATTATCAGAGAAATGCAAATCAAAACCACAATGAGGTACCATTTCACGCCAGTCAGAATGGCTGTGATCCAAAAGTCTACAAGTAATAAATGCTGGAGAGGGTGTGGAGAAAAGGGAATCCTCTTACACTGTTGGTGGGAATGCAAACTAGTACAGCCACTATGGAGAACAGTGTGGAGATTCCTTAAGAAACTGGAAATAGAACTGCCTTATGACCTAGCAATCCCACTGCTGGGCATACACACTGAGGAAACCAGAAGGGAAAGAGACACGTGTACCCCAATGTTCATTGCAGCACTGTTTATAATAGCCAGGACATGGAAGCAACCTAGATGTCCATCAGCAGATGAATGGATAAGAAAGCAGTGGTACATATACACAATGGAGTATTACTCAGCCAATAAAAAGAATACATTTGAATCAGTTCTAATGAGGTGGATGAAACTGGAGCCGATTATACAGAGTGAAGTAAGCCAGAAAGAAAAACACCAATACAGTATAATAATGCATATATATGGAATTTAGAAAGATGGTAACGATAACCCTGTATGCGAGACAGCAAAAGAGACACAGATGTATAGAACAGTCTTTTTGACTCTGTGGGAGAGGGAGAGGGTAGGATGATTTGGGAGAATGGCATTTAAACATGTATAATATCATATATGAAACGAATCGCCAGTCGAAGTTCGATGCATGATACTGGATGCTTGGGGCTGGTGCACTGGGACGACCTGGAGGGATGGTATGGGGAGAGAGGAGGAAGGGGGGGTTCGGGATGGGGAACACGTGTACACCCGTGGTGTATTCATGTTGATGTATGGCAAAACCAACACAATATTGTAAAGTAATTAACCTCCAATTAAAATAAATAAATTTATATTTTAAAAAAATGCAGACAAAATTTTAAAAATATAATCCTGGAGCACTAGAATTCACTGAGACATATAAAATAGGGACTAATTAGGGCAACCAAGAGACAACAAAATATAACTTTGTCAATATTTTTTTAAAAAAATCAGTAAAATGCTTGTTTTTTTTCATTATTAAGGAGTGAAAATCCTACCAAAAACATAAAATGCAATTAGAAGTTTATTAAGGAAATAGACAACATAATGGGTAAGTTCTTTCCAACTCTTAAGGAATCAATAATTCCCATTCTATGTATACTATTCCTAAGTTCATGGAATTTAGAATAAATAAATCCATGCATACTTCTGAATTAAATAAATATTAAAGCAAGAATAATTACCAAATTTATTTTATATTGTTAATGTAATATGATATCTTCTCACTGCCCCCAAATTATACACCAATTTCTAATATAAATACAGAAGCAATAATTCTAAATAAAAGATCTATGAACCAAATTTTGCATAGTGTATATATTGGGTTGGCCAAAAAGCTTGTTCAGGTTTTCCATAGCATCCTGTGGAAAAGCCTGGATGAACTTTTTGGCCAACTGAATCCAAAAGAATTTTCCAAATAGTTCTGGTTCCAGCAATAGAAGCGTGTCTTATATTGGGAAATCTACTACATGGCAAGAATCTGACAGGCAGTGGTTTACCAAGGACAGGATGGTGGGAGTTATCAACTCTGTCTGCCTCCCCATACAAAAGGGTGTATTGTTGTAGAAAGTTAATTCAATGAAATAAAAGTTCCTCTCCTTTTTACTCTAACCATGCACTGACAATAAAAGGTTAATATCCTCATTTTATAAGGAGGTCTTGAAAAATGAGGGACTGTTAACACCAGCATGTCAAGAAAGAATGGGAGCAAAGAATATGAGCTTATAAATTCTTACAGTTCATGAAAGCTGAAATACAGACAGCCACCTTCCAGATCCATCAGCATCTGAACCAGTGATGAGGGGAACATTTGAGTTCCTGCTCAATTAGCAATCATAAAAGCTGTTCCCGACTGACCCCAGGATGCAAATAAGCACTTTGGAAATATTTGCCATAGCAGAGTGTATGTCTATATACATGTTAATGAGAAGTGTGAAAATAAACAATTTTAGATGTTCATTTTTAAATCTTTCTGTGTTTCCAACTTTCTGCAGTGGGAAGTTATAATTTTAAAAAATATAAAATTTACATATATATACATACATTATATATACATGTAATGTATATATAGTCTATTTGTATGAGGCAAAAGGAATACTGTTAGATCTTCAGTTGCAAACCACAGGCTCTACAGATAACAATAAACAAATCCAACAACCTTCCATTTAGGAAGTTGGCTGAATGGCTTGATCTGTAAAGGAAGGGCTCTGACCACTTGGTAGAGAGTGACTTATAAATAAATATTACTTTTTATAAAACAAATGTTTTTGAAGGATTGCTAAAGTCTTTATTAAAACAAGCATTGTGCTCCTATGAGATTTCCCCATCTCTAAGATTAATATCCTATTTGAGGACACGGGAGTATTTCTCTTGTAATCTCACATGAAGGACTATTTTGTGCAATGCCACAGGTTAAATGCATATCATGAAATTCACTTTCCTCTCTAGTGCCCTTTCTATCGCTTACTTCAATGAAAGCCCACCAAAATACAATATGATTCAGAATATTGAAGCTGTAGCTAAGCAAGAAAAGTTCATTCAAAATTGATTTTCTTTCAGGAATCCTTGGTATTCTTCATTCCAATTGTTCACCTCTACTGTAGGGCTCGGTAAACACTTAAGGAAGTTGCCATGCACTGCAGCCTGCCAGACACATGAAGGAATGCAGAGCAGGATAATCACAACATCATCAACCCAATTCTCCAAGGGAGCTGGCCAATAATGCTGTTCTAATTGAATAACTTATCCACAGCGATTTCCCCCGGGAGAGCCGAAGGCTCAGCCTCGGTGAAGAGGCAGATGGTGCCGCATATACAATGAAACCTGTAATTTTCTCTTGCCATTGGACATGTTAACAGTGGGCTGTTTCTGCTTATTCTTTAATATTTTATTTTAATAGTGCCTTCCCAAATTATAATGTACCATGAAGCAGCTAAAGATGGGTGCAGTGAGTGATACATAGCATGTTTAATTTATCATACCTCTCGCTCATCGAACAACTCACTTGATAATCAGCAGCAGTATATGTCAGTCAGGTGCAAACTGATATGAAAGCAACAGAAAGAACCCAATTAAAACCAAAAGGGGAGATGGGTCTTGCGGGGGGCGTGGCATTCACTAGCAGCAAAGTACAGAACATCAAGTGCATTCTAATTCTGATTTTTTTTTTTAATGGTAATTTGTTGTGGAATATGCACACCCAGTGTATTTGGGAGGACAATGGGAAGGTTGTGTTTTCTGCTTTGAGACTGAATCAACCACTGGGATCTAGAGAAGGATGAAGGGCTGTGAGGTTGCCTGATTTTATCATCCAGCGGCAGCCCACGTTGGAGGAGGGAGGAGCGAGCTTCGGGGTTGGGGGAGGGGGGAGGGCAGGCAGCGACAGCCCATCAGCGGTCTAACAACAGGACAGATGACAGGCCCAGAGGCAAACCCAGGGCCGCCAGCCCTTCAGCTTCGAAGGCTGCCGAGTGGCAGCTGCAGCAGTGGAAGGTCATCCAGACTTGAATATTTGGGGCTTGCTGGGGTCTTTTTGCCCTGGAAAGAGCCCTTCCTGGAAAAGAGTGGAACTAAGGTCAAAGGGACACAGTAAAAGGAGATCTATTACTCTGGTGCAATAATCCCAAGGCAAAAGCTGTGTCATAAAGAATGTTCCTGGTACTAAAGATATGTCTCTGTGGCTTGCCTATGAGGAGGAACGCATTCATTGCTCTAGTGAGTAAGTGGACCATGGCTGATGTTTATCAGAAGTGCCAAGTTACAGGAAGAAGGCTCTCGGGGTCACAGGGTGGCGCAGTTTGGCCCATGGTAATTGAGAACAGAAGATGAGATTTGGTTGATTTTATTTTGGGAAAGGTACATCAGTGCTGAAGCATATGACATGGATAATTCATAAAGCCTCTGGTTTGTATTAGACTCCCAATCTGCCTTTCCGAAAGAAATGACACAACAATTAATGTGTCAAATAATAATGTGCCACTTGCAGAAAGATAATTGTACCCAGTGTTAGATAGTTATTAGGTCAGAACGAATGCTTATCCTTTCAAAGGCAGCCGCCTCTATTCACTCCAGCATCCTACTGTAAATACAGTATTGTGTTCATAATCACACAGACTGTAGCCAGGAACACTGGGTTTTATCTGATTTTCCTCCATTTGGAATAATACTCTGATGATTCCTGAAATAGCAAACTCAGTCAAGTGAAACACAAGTGAAGATAATGAGAGACAGATTGTTAAAGGTAGGGGAGGGGGTTTTGTTTTTTTTTGCATAAAATAAAGTATGAGTACCATCCCTGGGATGGTTTCAGCATACAACCCAAACTATCAGACCTGAGTTTGCTCATGGGTAAAAGATAGTCTTTCCTTCTGATGATTTAATATATAAGGATATCAAGAAGTCCTTGCTTAATCCCTGATACCATAATTCATTCTATGTGGAGTCTGGACATGTCATTTAATCTGAGATTTCATTTCCTCACTTGAAAAATGCTAATTAAAAAGTTTGCTACCTATTTAACTTTTATTTCTATGGAGGAGGTCAAGATAAAAGGATATGAAAAAATATTTATAAATATTAAGGACTGTATGGATAAAAGGAATTTGATGAATGTGCCTACTGCCAATCAGATGTGCTACCTCTTGAAAAGAGCTAGTTTTATTTTAAGAAAACTGGACAATAGATTAGGTGCTTAAAAATAAGAGAATATGTAATAATTAGGGGGCCCTCAAGACCATCTCTCCTAGACTGAACTAAATACTTCATCCAACCAAGAAGGAGGAAATGAAATACATGATTATTACATATGCATGGGCTTCTGCTTTATTGACTCAAGCATAAATGTTGTGTGATATGAAAAAAAAATAGCCATTTGCGGAAGGAAAGAAACACTGCATTTTGGGAGTACTTTATCTGCAGAGTCCATTGAACTGGTTATTGTCAGGAAGGTATTTAAAATAAATGAAATATTTAAAGTGCTCAATTGTACTTTATGGACAGAAATAGGACAATAGATTGTCCTTTGTGAGGGAGCATTCTCAAGTGACATCCTAACTAGTAGATGGACCACAAAGAGGAACAGACCTTATAGTGACAGACATTCTTACCTGAAAGAGATCTTGCTAGAGGAAATCAAGCTAATACATAACAGATAATTAACCAAAGTGTGCTAAGAGACAGGGGAGAGGGTGAGTTTACCTGTTGAAGATAAATACTTTACAAATTCAGATTACAGAATATAGGTATGTCTGTTCTAACATCATATAAATGGTACAGAAAAAAAACCTTTTGTAAACTGCAAAAGAGTGCTTAGAAATTAACAGAACTTATAGGCACTTCCCTGGTGGCTCAGATGGTAAAGAATCTGCCCGCAATGTGGGACACCCAGGTTCAATCCTTGGGTCAGGAAGATCCCCTGGAGAAAGGAATGGCTACATACTCCAGTCTTCTTGCCTGGATAATTCCATGGACAAAGGAGCCTGACAGGCTACAGTTATAGGGTTGCAAAGAATTGGACACAACTGAGCAACTAACGATTTCACTTTTATAGGCAAAATAGGGTTGGGACTCAAAACCTATGGACTACTGTAAGCAGAACACCAACATAATGAAAGCTATCAAATCTTCATTGGCATTTACACGAATCATCATCGTCAGTCCATCCTTTGTGGTCTTAAACCTGAAACTTTTGTTTTCTTCTTCAAAACTTAGGACATGGAGGGATATTGATCAAAATTAAGAACTAGACTTCCCGTTCCTCCAAGATGCAGTAGTCCCATTCCTCCCAGCTCCTCCCCTTTAACAATAGCAACAGCGAAATACCCTTGACATACTACAAGCAGAGAACGTCTCTGAAAGCTGAAAGGAGACTGATTGCCTAGGACCTTAGGACTTGAGGAACAGTATGGTGGTGGTTGCCTCCCCAGATAATTCCTCTCATACCTCCCAGAGAGTGCCTCAGAAGCTGCCAACACATCATCAGCATCAGGCACAGCCATAAAAAGCTCCAAGAAAAACCCTGTTTCCTTTTGCCAAAGGATGGGGAAAACAGTGGTCTATTTAAGGAAAAAAGTTTCAGGAATATTCACTCTACTCCAGCCCAAATTCAAGAGAAAAACTTCTGAAAGCTCCAGGTTCACAGAGGTGGATGAGGTGGTAGGAGGTGGGCTTGGGGGTTATTGGCATGTTTGCCCTGTGGTGGCAGTGGGGGCCAGAGAAGAGCTGATCTAATGCCCTCTGTGTGAGTTGGTACTCTCCTTCCACTGGAAGGTTATCAACTGGATGAAGGAGAGCTGAACTTCAACCTCACCTATCTGCTATGAGGCAATGAGTCATTGTCCCACTTGAAGTCTTTGTTTAAGTGTACCTTAAAGTGTTATTCCTTCACTTCTGCCTTTTGATATTCAATAGAAGTAAGTCACTAAGTCCAGCCCATCTCAAGGGGAGGGGATTAAGCTCACCTCTAGAGGTGGAGGCAGGTGGAGAATCTGTGGACCATCTTTTAAGCCACCACCGAGGGTCTCTTAGGGGTGGGGAGTGCTCTAAGAAGAGGGGACAAAGTACATGGAGAAGCCCAAGATCTGAGGTTTGAATCCTGTAAACCCATGATCCTTGGGATCATCTTATATTGGCAGCCACTGAGTAAGGCAGTGGCAAGCAAAACTGAACAATCCAGCCTGTTCGTACAGCCCTAGGAAACTAATACACCCTCTTGTCTCATAACTCTAATTGCTTCCATTCCTCTTTTCCCACCATTGGGTGATGTCATCTTGCATTTCATTCATAAAATCAATGCAATCAGATGAAAACAATCTCATCTTCCCACCAAACCCATAAATCCACTTGTATTTGTTTGGATAGCTTTATCTTCTCTTAGGGGCTTTCCTATCAAAGGCAACCTCTCCACTATACTTTCTTACTCAATTTGCTCACCCAATTATCCCCATTTCTATTCTGTAATATAATCAGTCTCTACTGGATCATTTCCATTTATTTAAAAACATGACTTGAAAAAAAATAAAAATAAAAAATAAAAACATGACTTGATATTGTCCATCCTAAAATTATATATATATATATATATATATATATATATTCCCCTTGACCTCACACCCCTCTCCAAATACTATTTCTCTTTTCTGCTCCCCAATAGATAAATTTCAGAAGAGTTGTCAATATTCACCCTTTCCACTTTCTCACTTGTTTTTTTCTGTCCAATTTACTTTAAATTAAATTAAATTTAAATTTTCTTTCCACCATTCCACTGAAAGACCTCATATCAAATTCATTAATGTCTTGTTCAGTTGCTCAGTTGTGTCTGACTCTTTGCAACCTCATGGACTGCAACAGGCCAGGCTTCCCTGTTCTTCACTATCTCCTAGAGTTTGCTCAAACTCATGCCCATCGAGTTGGTGATGCCATCCAACCATCTCATCCTCTGCCACCCTCTTCTTTTGCCTTCAATCTTTCCCAGCATCAGGGCTTTTTCCAATGAGTTGGCTCTACATATCAGGTGGGCAAAATATTGGAGCTTCAGCTTGCATTTTGCCAAACCCAACAGCTAATTCTCCATCTTCATTTTACCCAAACTTGCAGCGGTCAACACAGTTTACCACTCTCTCCTATCTGCCACTTCCAGTATCAAGCGCTTGTCAATTTTACCCCTTCATCATTTCTAATGAAATAATTTGGGGAAATGATGTTTGCAAGTAGCTCTTAATTTGTAGTCTTTCTTTGTGCTTTTGGATGTGTCTTTTTAAGACTTGGTAGGAGGTTTAGGGTTGATTATATTGTTTATTTTCACCAGTTATGCACATGGGCTGAATGTTCTAGGAAACGAGGAACATTTAGAGATAGTCTGAAAAGCCACCATTTATGGCTAAAATAATTTTAAACAAAGATTGAATCTCTGTTAGCAAAGTTTCACCAATAAGATATAAGTACACATTAAGATTGTCAAATAAGATAAGCAAGCAGATTCTAAATTTTTTCACATCTATTATGCTTGTTTGTCTTTCTGTCATAGTGGCAGATAAAGAATGTAGATACATGTGCATAGTTTCCAGAGTAAGATTCTAAGTTGGGAACAGGGCTCAGTGTCTAGAGTGGAGCTGGGCTGTGGAAGATTTTTTGATGCCAGATGTGAGACACAAGAGAGAAAATCTTTTTTATTGGGAATGCTTCTAAGTGTTATTCCTAGATATGACAGAAGAAAACTAGCGGAAATCCGGATTAGTATTTAAAGAGAGCAGAAGTAGACTTGGGACACGGTGGTGGTGTGTGTTTGATGTGTAAATGCATTCTCCACAGGGATAGTTGGTCTAAGCTAAAGCAAAAAATGAGAAAGAACAAGCAAGGGAGAAGAAGAGGAGGAAGAAAGAGGAGGAGGAGAAAAACAAGAACAAGAAGAGGGAGGGGGAGGGGAAGAAGAAGAAAAGGAGAAGGAGCGGGGAAGGGGAGGAGGAGGGGGAGGAAGAACACAGCAGCTTCCAACCAATGACAGGGAAATTGGTGGTGAAATACTCCTACTTCCTTATCTCTCTGGAGGGATAACTCTGCTTCATTTATGTTCTTTATGGGATTAATAGGGTATCCCTTGTCACCACTGTGGTAGCAGTCTCAATTACACATCTTTCTCAAGTCATTTCCCCACTTCTCTGCTATGTTTGTGTACATCCCAAATAACTACTTTCACTCAAAGTCTTGAATTGAGATTTGTTTATGGAAGAACGATAACCAAGACACCACCTATACTGTTGGATATCCTGGTCCAAGGAAAGGATCAACACACATGTTGTAAGTTGAACTGTGAAGTGAAGTGAAGTGAAGTCGTTCAGACGGGTCTGACTCTTTGCGACCCTGTGGACTGTAGCTTACCAGGCTTCTCGGTCCATGGGTTTCTCCAGGCAAGAATACTGGAATGGGTAACCATTTCCTTCTCCAGGGGATCTGCCTGACCCAGGGATCAGACCCAGTTCTCCCGAATTGGAGGCAGACACTTTAACCTCTGAATCACCAGGGAAGCCCCTCCCAAATTCAGGTGTTGAAGTCTATCAGGGTAGTACCTCAGAATGTGACATTATTTGGAAATAGAGTTGTAGTGTATAAAATTTGTTAAGATTAAATCATACCCCTAATTTAATAGAACTGGGTGCTTATGAAAAAAGGAAAATTTGGAGCAGAAATAGATCTGCACAGGGAAAACCCCATGTAATCCTGAAGGCAGAGATAGGGGTTGCTATGGACTGAATTTGTCCTCCCCAAAATCATCTGAAGTCCTAACCTTCAGTGTGACTATATTTGGAAATAAGGTCCATAAGCAGATAATGAAAGTCAAATAAGATCATCAGGGTGGGGCTCTAATCTGATTGAATTAGTGCCGTTATAAGAAGAGGTACCAGAATGCTCTCTTTCTGTGTCTGTCTCCAAAACCCTTCTCCACAATGTAAGGACACAGTGATCTGGTGACTTTCTATAAGAAAGGAAGAGAGCTTTTACAAGACCCCAAATCACCCAGCATCTTGATCTTGGACTTCCTAGCCTCCAGAACTGTGGGAAATAAATACTAATACAGGTGTGATGTGTCTAAAAGCCAAGAATGCCTAAAATTGTCAGAAATCCACCAGAACCTGGGACAGAGGCCTGGTACAGAGGGAACAGCCCCCAGAAGGTAGTAACCCTGTTAGCACTTTGACTCAGAGTTCTAGTCTCCGGAGCTGGGAGAGAATAATTTTTTGTGATTTAAGCCACCTACTTTGTGGTGCTTTGTTACAGCAGCCCTAGCAAATTCAAAAAACACAGGACTGAAAGATCATTTCAGTGGATGCAAACTTAGACACTCTCTGTGGCCCACAGCTTGGCTGAGCTGGGCCTCTATTTGGGTGTACATCACAGGAAAGCCAGAAACTGAGTCAGATGTTGGACTTATTTCCCAAGAAGAGATGTATTTCTGTTGAACTTATTGTTCATTTTTTCCCTTTCTTTACTGTTAGCAATGTGGTCTAGAGACCTAACAGTACTTAGCAAATTATAGCAAATTGCTATAAAGTGTCTTTTACTTTTGAATAAAGTAAATACATTAATTTGATGCTTATGAGTCTCTTTTCTTCCAGGAAAAGAGAGATAACCACCAACTAGACTTTTAAAGAAAATTCCTGTGTCTAGAAAAATGAAATAAGCAAGTGCATTAAAATCAATAAAATAAATGAATATGTAAATAAATAGCTTAGGTCTTAACACAGAAAGAGTTTTGGAATCAGGACAGGAATACCTAAGTCTAAAGATGGGTTTAACAGATACTAATTAAGTAAATTTAGAAAAATTGATATCCCCTCCTCAGTGCCCCATTTCCTCATCTTCAGGATGTGGAGATTGGACTTGGTTCTCTCTAAAGCATACAGGCTTTTCTAATTCCAGTATTTCTGTGATTCTGTGATCCATCCTCACCTGTGCCAGGCTCAGATGGTGCCATGGAGTGGAACCAGGTGGATCTGGAAGGCTCTGTTTCTCCTGCACAGTTGGAGTGCCAGACCAAACCAACCACAGTGTGTTTGCCAGCAATGACCTTGTAGAGAATGTTCAAAGGCTGTACATTTATACACATAGATTTTCCTCATTATTATTTTCAGCCTCACTGCACATTTTGTTTCATTTTGTTTCTGAGAAATATTTTGGAAGCCTCTCTGTTACTAGACACTTTGACGGTATTGGCAATCATGGTACCTTTCTCCCCCACACTGTGACTTAATGTGGAGTCAGTCTTGTTCAGAACATCTATCTATTGCAGAGCTGTGGGCTCTGTTTTTCTCTGTTTTTCTTCCCCTTAGATATAACAGAGCAAAAAAACTGGTTGGGGGAAAATTTTAATTTCTTCTAACGGTTTTTTTTTTCATCTGTTATCATTGAAATAACAAACTGTGAAACATAAACTCTATGTTTAATATCATTCTATATATTAAAGAGCACAATCTTTTATTATTATAAGATGTGCCAAGGCTGGAATTCAGAGCAGGTAGAAAACTGCCTGATTGATCACATTGTTGAGACTTTATCACTGGGGTGGGGTATGGTCTGGGCCTTAACTAAGCTTTATATTTAAAGACAGTAATCATGGAAGGCATTATTGGAGAAGCATAAATGTAAGCAAATATGGGAACTAAAAAGACATCGACCATATTCAGAAACACAGCTAATTCCCCAGTTTCAGTTCAGTTTAGTCGCTCAGTCGTGTCTGACTCTTTGCGACCCCATGAACCTCAGCATGCCAGGCCTCCCTGTCCGTCACAAACTCCCGGAGTGCACCCAAACCCATGTCCATCGAGTCGGTGATGCCATCCAACCATCTCATCCTCTGTCATCCCCTTCTCCTCCTGCACTCAATCTTTCCCAGCATCAGGGCCTTTTCAAATGAGTCAGCTCTTCGCATCAGGTGGCCAAATTATTGGAGTCTCAGCTTCAGCATCAGTCCTTCCAATGAACAGCCAGGACTGATCTCCTTTAGGATGGACTGGTTGGATCTCCTTGCAGGCCAATAGTCTTCTCCAACACCACAGTTCAAAAGCATCAATTCTTCAGTGCTCAACTTTCCTTATAGTCCAACTCTCAGATCCATACATGATTACTGGAAAAACCATAGCCTTGACTAGATGGACCTTTGTTGACAAAGTAGTGTCTCTGCTTTTTAATATGCTGTCTACGTTTGTCATAACTTCCTTCCAAGGAGTAAGCATCTTTTAATTTCATGGCTGCAATCACCATCTGCAGTGATTTTGGAGCCCCCCAAAATAAAGTCAGTCACTGTTTCCACTGTTTCCCCATCTATTTGCCATGAAGTGATGGGACCGGATGCCATGATCGGTTAATTTCCCAGTTTAAGCCAGATTAAAAAATGATCTAGGGGGCTTCCCTGGTGGCTCAATGCTAAAGAATCTGCCTGCCAATGCAGGAGACATGGGTTCAATGCTTGGGTCAGGAAGATCCCCTGGAGGAGAGCATGATAACCTACTCCAGTATTCTTACCTGGGAAATCCCATGGTCAGAGGAGCCCGGTGAGCTATAGCCGATGGCATCACAAAAGAGTTAGACACAACTTAGCCACTAAAAGCAACAACAACAAGGATCTAAAGTAATTCTTAATGGGTTTGAATTTCCTTTTGGAGTGATGAAAATATTTTGGAACCAGATAGAGATGCTGTTTGAACAACACTGTGAATGTACTAAATGTCACTGAATTGTTCATGATAAGATGATTAATTTTATGTTACATGAATCTCATCTCGATTTTAAAAGTACCTTAAATGTCAGGGACCTTAAATGGCAGACCCTATGTGAGATTTTGCTTAATTTGGTGAGCAATGTGGGGCCATTGAAATCTATGGACATGGAGAGGACACATGATCAAGAAAACAGAACATGGTGACAGTTTTGGAGTTGAATCAAACAGGGATATATATGAGGTGGGGAGACCAGCTATGAGGTTATTGGGGTATTCTATTTTGTAATGTAAAGCCTAGGAGTGATCTTTTCTTTAAACATGATTTTGTGGAAATTTCCATACTAAAATTTATAGAAAATAGTTTAATAAATTGTACATACCTATCACCCATTTCAACTGTTCTCAACATTCTGCCAAGTTGATTTCAATCCACACACCTCCATCTCTGTACCTTTTGTTTCAAATAGTTTCGTTCAGTATTTGGAGGCAAACATAGAATATCATATCATTTCACCAGGGATAAACAAGCTTTAGACTACATCTTTGATTTATAAGGACATCTTTCTTTCCTCTTCCTACTAAAAGTACACCTAACAGGATAAAGAGCCAATTCTTTTTATTTTTTTTTTTCAATTGAAATATAGTTGACATACACTATTATGTTAGTTTCAGGTGTACTACATAATTATTTGACACTTGCATGCGTGATGAAGAGCACATTCTTAATTCTATCCAATATGTTTGTGATGATATCAGAGATAATTTTGAACAGGTGGATTATTCTAATGAGCTCTATGTAGAAACCATATATTGCATTTAATATTATGTTTCTTAAATGTCTTTTATGTTACAATGGCATCTTGAAACTTTTTCCATATGCCATTATTTGTTGGAGGAAATGTGTAACTTGTCTTGCAGAATATTCCACATTCTGAATTTGGATGCTTAATGCCAAATGGTCCCATCTTGGACCAGTGGAAGCCATTTCAATTTGGATTCTGTTTCCTATTGACCTGAAGATGAAACTGAGAGACAATAGTCAAAGAGCTTGAGTGTTCATTTGCTATCACTTGTCATTGCTTCTGGGACATTTCAGAAAATAGAGCTAAATAGGTACATACAAGAAAAAAGCATAGTGAGCTTATAGTGATATCTACAGTAAAATATAAAATAATGTGGTTTTACTTAATTTCTTGGTTGAATTTTTGTATTTATCATCTCATGCTGAAAATACTAGTTTTAGTTTAACAATGAAATATTTATTTGTAAGCTAGTTTTGAAATAAGAGTATAATATTCCTAACAGATTTTTGAAAGCAGCTTGCATTTTCTTTGCCAGGAGATCTTTGAGATCACTTTTTTCAACATCATTGTAATTGATGGTGTGCCAATTCCTTTTGGCTTTATTAGCAAACAAACGTCAAAAACTCTCTCTCCGTTTCCCTTCCTACTGCCATGGCCCCAATTCAGTTGAACAGTTCTACTAAACCAGATTATTTCATAGTTTCCTCATCTGTTTCTCTCCTTTCCAACCTCTACTTTTCCAAATTATTCTGTACATTTTTGTCAGAGGCATATTTCTAAAGCACAAATTTGATTAAAATAAAAAAGCAAGAGAAGCTAAATTTCAATGGCTCTTCATTACCTGGTTGATGAAATCCAGACTCCTTGCTCTGAAGATCAATGCCCATCCCCTTGGGATAATGCATATATCAAATATCAGTTCTCATGGTCTCTGCTTCTAGGTATCCTATTAGGAGTTCTCCCATATGGGTACAGAACTCAGCACACCAGTGTATCTGCTACAGAATGTATCATATACATGGGAGAGGCAGACAAAAAGACTGATACCCAAGGGCTTCAGAGAACAACTTAAAAAATATCTTGTTGTGAATTGGGAGAGTAGCATTGAAACATACACATTACAATACATAAAATAGATAGTTAGTGGGAAGTTGCTATATAACACAGGGAACTCAACACAGTACTCTGTAACAAGCCCAAGGCTGGGGTGGGGAATGGGAGGGAGGTTCAAGAGGGAGAGGACATATGTATACTTATGGCTGATTCACATTGTTGTATAGCAGAAGTCAATGCAACCTTATAAAGCAATTATCCTCCAATTAAAAATAAAGAGAAGGCAATGGTACCCCACTCCAGTACTCTTGCCTGGAAAATCCCATGGATGGAGGTGTCTGGTAGGCTGCAGTCCATGGGGTCGCTAAGAGTCGGACACGACTGAGCGACTTCACTTTCACTTTTCACTTTCATGCATTAAAGAAGGAAATGGCAACCCACTCCAGTATTCTTGCCTGGAGAATCCCAGGGATGGGGGAACCTGGTGGGCTGCCGTCTATGGCACAGAGTTGGACATGACTGAAGCAACTTAGCAGCAAAAATAAAAAAAACAAACCTGTGGCCAATTCATGTTGATGCATGACAAAAAACCATCACAATATTGTAAAGTAATTATCCTCCAATTAAAATAAATAAGTCAAAAATAAATAAATAAAAAGAAAAAATGTCTTGTTAGATGTCTCCTTCTTTAAACTTCTCTTTGTTCTTTAACAGTTTTTTTCTCCTTTGGCCCTTTTCCCAAACAGTATCTAATCTGACTCTTCTGAATCTTTTTCCTGGATTTTTTTTTTCCCTTGGAAACTTCATACTTTTATCTGTCCCCTCATACAGAATAATTCTTTCTCAATTCTTACCTTTAAACTTCTATTTGCAGCATTATCCACATATGTAGGAAAACAATGGTATCTTCTGGTAACCAAACTCATTATCCTCACAGTTTAAAAGCTGTATTTCATAACTTAAATATTCCTTTTTGTTTCTCTCCCATGCTTCAGTGGCTTATCTAGGTTTCGTGCAACCAGTTGCTCAAATATCCAAGTTTCTTCATTTATTTTTACATAAGGTTTATCCCAAACCATCTTCCCCATGTTATGCTTCAAGCTTACCATACATTCCAGTGAGACAATGCCCACTTAATTTTTTTCTTTTTACTTCTACAATATTGAATCTTCCCTAACTGGATTGCATTTCTCATCATTTCCACCAAATGAAATTCCAAGCATCACTCAAAATTCTGCTTATATACCATCTTCATGGATTATTTCCCCTGTTCTAATGCCAATCTAGGCCTCCCAGAATTCCTATAGAATTTATGTCGGTTCCACTTAGGTCATTTATGGCATTGTGCCTGCTATTATATTTGTCTATATACACATATGTCTCCTTTATTAGGGTATACTTTGCCTGAGGGGAGACCATATTTAATTCACATTAAGGTGACCCAATGACTTCATAAATCTTATTTTGAAACAAATAAGGCAGCTTATTATTACCTAGATTTAAATAATCCAATATTTTCTGTATTCTCATGATATCTTCTGAAATTCAATAATGACTTATAGTAAAGAATAATATAAAAGGTAGGACATTAGGTCTCACTGAGAATCCAGTGGATTTTATAGATTCTTTTCCTAAAAAAAATAGCATATTGCCTACATTTGCAAATCTTTGCATGGTCACACTTGTCTTTCTTTTGCTACCTCAGTGGAGCTGAAGAACTACTGCTCTCCTGTTATTTCTATTTACATGTCTGGTCTGTTGAACTCTTCTCCATATTTTGTCTATTTAATTGTTTCTTAATTTGAAATTAGTGTGACTAGTGACATTTCCTGAAAATAATTTGATTACAAAAGAAAAATTTGCGTATTGGAATAATGTGTTCCATCCAACAAACTCCAGATATTCATTATGGAACTGAAACTTATTGAACACTCACTGAAGTGTACGGGCGTGCATGTGTGCGTGTGTGTGTGTGTGTACTGGGCGAGGTGCCTTGCTAGATGTTATCATTCATGTCAGGTACGCAGAGACAAATCAAAGAAAACAGAACCAGTTGGTACCTGAAAGAGTGGGCTGCTTACAGATGTGCAAAAAATTTCACACATAAAATAAACTGTTAATAAATGTAATTATTCCACTGCTTTCCCTTGTAAGTCCTTTCCATAGGGAGCTATGAAAAAGCCAGATGCTGATATGGGAAATGTCCCAGAATTATTCTTTTAAAAAATATTAGCACTCCATTACAAAAGGTCTTGCCTGGAATTATACTGAAACTCAGCTCCTGACGATTATAAACATTTAGAAGTAGCAATATATTGCAACAAAACTTGAGATCTGAGGGTGAACATTTTTACTATTAATTAGAATAATGTGAACTTTGGAATTATCTATAAATATTACCACACTTAAATGGCATGGACAGATTTCTTCTGGTGGTCGATGGTATAAATGCTTTCTGAGACAAACTCCTCAATCGTTACACAAAACAGAGGTGCTAATTGCATAGTTCTTAGCATGGAGTTGCCGCCCAGGTAACTGCTTCTTCTGGGGCAGCTGGTGGGGTTGTCATCACTGCTGTACACTCAGATCTTATGGCAATTGTGAACAGCATTTCTCTATCTGCTAGGTATTAGTGGAATCTCTGAATTTTAAGTTAAAATATGGAAGGAATCAGTTCAGTCAGTTCAATCGCTCAGTCGTGTCTGACTCTTTGTGACCCCATGAACTGTGGCACACCAGGCTTCCCTGTCCAACACCAACTCCTGGAGCTTGCTCAAACTCATGTCCATCGAGTCAGTGATGCCGTAAAACCATCACATCCTCTGTCTTCCCCTTCTCCTCCAGCCTTCAATCTTTTCCAGCATCAGGGTCTTTTCCAGTGAGTCAGTTCTTCGCATTAGGTGGCCAAAGTATTGGAGTTTTGGCTTCAGCATCAGTCCTTCCAATGAATATTCAGGACTGATTTCCTTTAGGATGGACTGGTTGGATCTCCTTGCAGTCCAAGGGACTCTCAAGAGTCTTCTCCAACACCACAGTTCAAAAGCATCAATTCTTAGGTGCTCAGCTTTCATTATAGTCCAACTCTCATCCATACATGAATACTGGAAAAACCATAGCTTTGACTAGATGGACCTTTGTTGGCAAAGTAACATCTCTGCTTTTTAATATGCTGTCTAGATTGGTCATAGTTTTTCTTCCAAGGAGCAAGCATCTTTTAATTTCATGGCTGCACTCACCAACTGCAGTGAGTTTGGAGCCCAAGAAAATAAAGTCAGCCACTGTTTCCCATTGTTTCCCCATCTATTTGCTATGAAGTGATGGGGCTGGATGCCATGATCTTAGTTTTCTGAATGTTGAGTTTTTTAAGCCAACTTTTTCACTCTCCTCTTTCAGTTTCATCAAGAGGCTCTTTAATTCTTCTTCACTTTCTGCCATAAGGGTGTTGTCCTGCTGCCATATTGAGTGCAACACTTTAGCAGCAGCATCTTTTAGGATTTGAAATAGCTCAACTGGAATTTCATCACCTCCACTAGCTTTGTTCTTAGTGATGCTTCCTAAGGCCCACTTGACTTTACATCCCAGGATGTCTGGCTCTAGATGAGTGATCACACTCTTGTGGTTATCTGGGTCATGAAGATCTTTTTTGTATATTTCTTCTGTGTATTCTTGCCACCTCATCTTAATATCTTCTTCTTCTGTTAGGTCCATACTGTTTTTGTCCTTTATTGTGCCCATCTTTGCATGAAATATTCCCTTGTATCGCCAATTTTCTTGAAGAGATCTCTAGTCTTTCATATTCTATTGTTTTCCTCTATTTATTTGCATTGAAAACTGAGGAAGACTTTCTTTTTCCTCCATGCTATTCTTTGGAACTTTGCATTCAAATGGGTATATTTTTCCTTTTCTCCTTTACTTTTGGCTTCATTTCTTAGCTATTTGTAAGGCCTCCTTAGACAACCATTTGCCCTTTTGCATTTCTTTTTCTTGGGGATGGTCTTGATCCCTGCCTCCTATACAATGTCACGAACCTCCGTCCATAGTTCATCAGGCACTCTGTCTATCAGATCTGATCCCTTGAATCTATTTCTCACTTTCACTGTATAATTGTAAGGGATTTGATTTAGGTCATACCTGAATAGTCTAGTGGTTTTCCCTACTTTCTTCAATTTAATTCTGAATTGGCCATGAGAAGTTCATGATCTGAGACACAGTCAGCTCCCAGTCTTGTTTTTGCTGATTGTACAGAGCTTCTCCATCTTTGACTGCGAAGAATATAATCAATCTGATTTTGGTGTTAACCATCTGGTGATGTCCATGTGTAGAGTCTTCTCTTGTGTTGTTGGAAGACGGTGTTTGCTATGACCAGTGTGTTCTCTTGGCAAAATTCTGTTAGCCTTTGCCTTTCTTCATTTTGTACTCCAAGGCCAAATTTGCCTGTTACCCCAGGTATCTCTTGACTTCCTATTTTTTGCATTTCAGTCCCCTATAATGAAAAGGATATCTTTTTGGGTGTTAGTTCTAGAAGTTCTTTTAGGTCTTCATAGATCTGTTCAACTTCAGCTTCTTCAGCATTACTGGTTGGGGCATAGACTTGGATTACTGTAGTATTGAATGGTTTGCCTTGGAAATGAAGAGAGATCATTCTGTCATTTTTGAGATTGCACCCAAGTACTACATTTCAGACTCTTTTGTTGATGATGATGGCTACTCCATTTCTTCTAAGGGATTCTTGCCCACAGTAGTAGATGTAATGGTCATCTGACTTAAATTCACCCATTTCAGTCCATTTTAGTTCACTGATTCCTAAAATATTGATGTTCACTCTTGCCATCTCCTGTGTGACCACTTCCAATTTACATTGATTCATGAACCTAACACTCCAGGTTCCTATGCAATATTGCACTTCATAGCATCAGACTCTATTTCCATCACCAGTCACATCCACAACTGGGCATTGTTTTCACTTTGGCTCTGTCTCTTCATTCTTTCTGGTGTTATTTCTCCACTCTTCTCCAGTAGCATATATAGGGCACCTAGTGACCTGGGGAGTTCATATTTCAGTGTCATATCTTTACACCTTTTCAAACTGTTCATGGGGTCTTCAAGACAAGAATATGAAATGGAATAGAATATCATTTTTCCTTTCTTGCTAAAGGTAGAGGAATCCCTCTGCGAGCACAGTACTATGCTTGAGTAACTTTGAAACATGCTTATTGTTTTATGGAAGTTTAGAACTCAGTGGGTTTTTTAATTGTAATTATACTATCTAGTTTTGCAGAAGGAAATGGCAACCCACTCCAGTATTCTTGCCTGGAGAATCCTCTGGACAGAGGAGCCTGGTGGGCTGCTGTCCATGGGGTCTCATAGACTCTGACAGGACTGAAGCAATTTTGCATGCATTGGAAAAGGAAATGGCAGCCCACTGCAGTATTCTTGCCTGGAGAATCCCAGGGACAGAGGAGCCTGGTGGCTTGCCATCCATGGGGTCGCACAGAGTTAGACATGACTGACACAACTTAGCATGCATGCTATCTAGTTTAGTACTCTGATGTAGTAGGACCTTACGCCTGTTTTTGTGATTTTGGACATTTTGATTCTTTAAAATTTATTTTTATTGGAGGATAATTACTTTACAATGTTGTACTAGTTTCTACTATACAGCAGTGTGAATCAGCTATATGTATTCATATACTCCCTCCCTCTTGAACCTCCCCCACCCCTCACTCCTGTTCCTCTAGGTCATCACAGAGCACTGAGCTGAGCTCTCTGTGCTATACGGCAGCTTCCTGCCAGCTATCTATTCTACACAAGATGGTGTATCTATGTCAATTCATCCTACCCTCCCCTCCCGTACCATGTCCACAAGTCCATTCTCCACATCTGTGTCTGTATTCCTGCCCTGCAAATAGGTGCATCAGTATTATTTCTCTAGATACTATATATGTATATTAAAGATATTCAGAATTTTGAACGAAGACCACAGGCTTACAAAATGGAATAAAATGGTAACATTTAACACCAAACTTCAGTGAAGTGGAGCTTTTGGAGTGGAATTTTTCAAATATCAGGAGGAAAACTTCTGGGGACAGTGGCCCCATGCATATTGGAGCCAGACCTGTGCTTTACAGGAAAGAAATTTATAGCGTGTTTCAGCTTCACACTAAAGGATCAAAATGTAAGGAACAGGCATGATGATATGTCTAACTCTTTTTTTTCCATTATGCAAAAGAAATATATTGTGAATGGCAAGAACCTTGTGAAAACACTAAGAAAGCCAGAGTACCGTTCATAGAAAACCAAGCACCTGGTTCTTATTAAGAACTACCCACACACTAAATTACCTTTGGCTCTATATGGTACAGTTGGTTTGTGGGACATAGGGGTTAATTAAATATATTTAAAATGTACTGTCTGGATGATGGAAAAATTAAATGCTCAAATGTAATGAGCGATTTGGATCTGAAGAATACAGAAGCTATTTTTACCATGTGGTGATTTCAACTATATTTGCATCCAGACCCACTCTCAAAAGTATGTGGTTAGTGCTTTTAGTGAAGGAGCCCAAACCTGCTCAGTTAAATAGCCTGTAACAACAGAGAATAACTGTGCACATTCAAAGAAGTTTCAAACTGGGAGGTAGAGATTAACTACTATGCAACTACTCACATTTAGCAAGCAAGAAAGAAAATTTTAACTTCAGGTGGGTAAGAACTAGAGACTTCAGTGACTGTGTGTGCAACTGGCTTGGTGGATACACGGAAAGCTGAGGGAGGAGATAAGGAAACTATGCTTCCTCTGAGTTATCAGCCCAAATCTTTGTAATTTGTCCAAATTAGAGATAATTGTATATATTGAATTGTTGGGCCACCATTCCCTGTTTGCTGTTTTGAATGTTTCTGTAGGATTTGCCATTTCAGATCTTGGCACACAGTAGTCTACTCAACTTTCTTGCATATCTGCAATCCTAATAAATCAGCATGTGGTTGAAGGAAAGATCTATCTTGGATTTCTTCATATCCCTAACACTGAACTCAGTGGCTTGTGCTTATCACATACGCGGGAGATGGCAGGAGGCCCAAATTCCTTCGAGCACAAAGATCCATAATTCTACTGGAGAACTGATTTTGAACAACTCCTAAAAACTTCAGTTAATTATGTAATCTGAAAACTTCTTATTTGAGATCAATCATTCCGAGAAAATTTATAGGTCTAGTGCAGATGAATTGAAGTATCTTAGTTCTCTGAGGTGAGAGAGAAACTTAAATGCTTTCTTAAGAACTGCACAGTCAGTGCAACGCTGAGATTATTTGTGTTATTATGAGGATTTGAGTAGAAAGAGCTGCTTCTCAGTGCTTCATGGGGCACACGGTAATATCAAGTGTTACTTCAACTGATGTTGATTTGGTCTGAGATTGTGGTGTTATATCTGCTGCTGCTGTTGCTGCTAAGTCGCTTCAGTCGTGTCCAACTCAGTGAGACCCCATAGATAGCAGCCCACCAGGCTCCCCCGTCCCTGGGATTCTCCAGGCAAGAACACTGGAGTGGGTTGCCATTTCCTTCTCCAATGCATGAAAGTGAAAGGGAAGTCGCTCAGTCGTGTCTGACTCTTCGCAACCCCATGGACCGCAGCCTACCAGGCTCCTCCACCCATGGGATTTTCCAGGAAAGAGTACTAGAGTGGGGTGCCATTGTGTTCTCTGGGTGTTACATCTAGGATATAGTTAATAGTAGAACTGGATTTGTGGGACTTGATATTGGGGGGAAGATACATTTAGAAATATAATCATAAAAATTATTTGCATACATGTGTTATTTAAGGAGAGATTGGAATTACCAAAGAAAGACTAAAGAAAGTAGAGAAAGGAGAAAAAAAAAAGAATAGAAAAATAAACAAAATTTCTTTGGTGAAGGTTGCTGATGTGAGATACTCTGACAGTTAAATCCAATGAGAAGAGGTGATAGAAAGTGATGAGGTGTGTACCACGGAGGTGGGAAGGTGTTGGCAGATGAGAATTGATGGTGATGATGACAGAGGAGGAGGAGGCAGAGAGGGTGGAGAAAGAGAAGGTTGCAGAAGAGTGGCTATTTGGGAGGGGCTATTCTGGCATGCCACTTGCATTAACTCATTTCATCATCATAGCAACTTACAGGAGAAGGCAATGGCGACTTAGCAGCAGCAGCAGCAGTACCAATTTATGATTTTTTTTGGTTGAATTGAATGAAAATTGTCTTTAATGGCTAAGACTTTGAAAATGTGCTATATCATGGGAAGCACAAGTAAATATGAAATTATAACATGCACATTTTGTATCCCTTACAGAAAAATATTGCATACCAGTAACAAACAT